>NC_138524.1:1775603-2975603 GCF_000230855.2 Cajanus cajan
TCCCCAATCGGAGAGGCTCTTGACCTCCGTCGTTAGGGTTCACCGGCAGGAGGACGCTGACTTGTTCTACATACCATTCTTCACCACCATCAGCTTCTTCCTCATGGAAAAACAGCAATGCAAGGCCCTTTATAGGGTGTGAGTGCTCTTCTAACGCTCTTTAACAACATTATCAGATTGTTCAGATAAACTTCTTGGGAACCACTTTTAAGAGGAAAAATGTGAAATTAGTTTTTCCATAAATTAAACTTAGCTTACCCATAAGCTAATTTATAGAATTAAAAAAATTACAAATTAGCTTGTATACAAGTTAGTTTTAGGTTATGGGGAAGCTTGTATCATTTTTCCTGTCTCCCAGAAGTGCTTCCGGAGAAGTTCATCCAACCAGATCTTACATACAATACAAACTTCCATTTACTCTGTTTTTTATTGATTGATGGCATGTTGTTATGATGTAGTTTTGGTTGTTGTGGGTTTAGGAAGCTTTGAAGTGGATCACTGATCAACCTGCATGGAAGCGTTCTGGTGGTAGAGATCACATACTCCCAGTGCATCATCCCTGGTCTTTTAAGTCTGTTCGCAGATACGTCAAGAATGCAATTTGGCTGTTGCCTGATATGGATTCCACTGGCAACTGGTTATTCTCGAACTTCCGCCGATTCTTTGTAAATGCATTGATATTGTTTGTTGGGAATGGCTTTGAGTGGTCTTTTGCCTCTTTCAGGTACAAGCCTGGACAGGTTTTTCTGGAGAAAGACGTCATTCTTCCTTATGTTCCCAATGTTGATTTATGTGATGCCAAATGTTTATCTGAGACGAATCAGAAGAGAAGCACGCTGCTTTTCTTTCGGGGCCGGCTTAAAAGAAATGCGGTGAGCATGTTTTGTGATAGCTGATTAATTGATTGGCTGGCAGGTGGATGCTTTGAAAGTTATATCTGAGAATGTCGTCACTTGAAATTCAGAAATATGTTTTTATTAACTTTCAATTGTAGTCAGTAGTGGAGAGTATCTATTCAGTAGTATATTTTTATGGGTTTTGTCCAACATCGGCCCTTAGGAGTTAGAAACGACTTTAAGCAACTAAAAGCAGAAATTTTTTACTGAGAGAAAAAGTGGTACCTTGAAAATACAATTGTATGATAAATGCTTCATTTCCCAATAATTTATTTTATTCCACTTTTATTTGTTTTAAATCAGCCTTAAGAACTAATATTAACAAAACCATATTTTTATTATTATGTATGTTCATGAACTCATTAACTCTATAAGGAAGGCCTTGTGCCATTTGGGGTAGAACCATGACTAGGTAATGGGTTTTTATTGTTTGGTTGTCTGATCTTATAGTTTCTGGACTAGAAGTCTCATCATGTATTGCCCTACTTGAGTGTGCAGCATTCTCAAGTTTTTTGTCACCTGCATATTCTATAATATTCTGAGTTTAGTTGCTTTCTTTGTGACCTTTCCATTTCAGGGAGGGAAGATTCGCTCTAAACTTGGAGCTGAATTAATTGGTGCCGATGGTGTGATTATAGAGGAGGGAACAGCTGGAGAGGGGGGTAAAGAAGCTGCTCAAAGGGGCATGCGCAAGTAATATAAGTTCAGCACTTGAATAAATGTACTCTGGTTACTTATTTTGTTGTATTTATTTGCTTGCCTCGCACATCATCAGGTCTCTATTTTGCTTAAGCCCAGCTGGTGACACTCCATCCTCTGCTAGATTATTTGATGCTATTGTTAGTGGATGCATCCCAGTTATAATTAGTGATGAGCTGGAGCTTCCTTTTGAAGGAATACTTGATTACAGAAAGGTGTGTATGCATTTATTATTTATATGACGTAGTTGATTACATTATGATCATTATTGAGAGTTAAATAATGGTGAATGAAAATAACTCGCTAGCTTTGGATATTATTCCTTTCGGTGTGGACAGTGTGGGCAAATCACTATGGGATTATCTGTTGGTTTATAAATTTGTTACAAGAGTATATAAGGCCCAATATCTATTTTATATCATACCTGCTATTTCAGATTATTAGTATGGAGTCTATTGACTAGTTTCATCCTAAGAACTTTTTTCTTGAGTGAGAGCAGGGGAGGGGGAATACAATATCCAGATTTGAATACCATATTGGACCCCTGGCACATAAAGAGGAACAGACTAAGTGATAGCAGGACGTGTTCATGTGAATTATGTCATTAACTAAGTTTGTTTTAATTACTCATTTTCTGAAAATTGAGTAGATTTTTGTAGGAAAAGAAAATTTACTGAAGAGAAATATAATGAGGCTGGTGTAAAAGTATCAACAATCATTTAAAAAAAAATTGCAGAAGGACAGCAGGAACCCAAAAAATTTAGCAGGGATATCCAGTCTATCTGTCTCTATGTATTGGAGGTAACAACATCCACAACATAGCCGTGGCCCATGGGCATAACACCAAAGAGAAGCTAAAATCATAATCCTATCCCCAAGATTTAAGTACAGGAGACAAATTTAGTTGCATTTTATCAACCAAATGCACCAAAAAACAAAATTGACTGCACACTGTTACAGAATTTTGGTCCCTTTGTCATTACAAAAACCTTTAAAAAAAAAAACTCAAGGTAAACAACCAGTGACCAAAACTGCATTGTCTAATCTGGTATATGGTTATATTATAAGCCAGAGCTTTATGAAATGTTAATTTTGATTTGTTAGTGTAAAGTGGCTAATTACTTTTTGTCATACGTGCAGATAGCATTGTTCATTTCTTCTAATGACGCTGTAAAGCCAGGTTGGCTTTTGAAATATTTAAGAGGCATTAGACCTGCTCATATCAAAGAAATTCAACAAAATCTTGCCAAGGTTTGTAATTGGGGTGATGTAGAATTTTACTTCATTTCCGTCCCCCTTTGTGTTTCTTTATTCTTTTGCTGTCAATCTTGCTAGAACTTTCTATAGATGCAAAATGCCAAGCTGAAAATATTGTGCACTGTGCAAATGTTTGTAGCAATAATAACTGTTATTTTTCATTTTTGAAAACTAATTTGTGCATTGTCTGTCTTGCTTGTTTGGTGTTTTATGTTTTCTTTTTTTTTTTTCAGTACTCGAGGCATTTCTTGTATTCTAGTCCTGCTCAACCATTGGGTCCTGAAGACTTGGTTTGGAAAATGGTTTGTTACTGTTTGTTTTGCTATTTAGTTTCTGTTCCTAATATTCTTTCTAGAATTCTAGACACTGGTCACAAAATGAACTTGAGCTGAGGTTTGACCCTCAGCTTGCCCATCAAGTGGTTTCTTCCATTGTAGTTTTGTTGTTTTGAAAAATGAAATGCAATTATTCTGTTTTTATTCAATGCACTGTTGATATATCATATGCTCCACAACTTTCAGTAAGTTTAATTCTGGACGCCATATGATGAAGTGAAACGGCCATTAAGATAAAGATGGTGATCAAAATATATAAGGTTTAATATTGACAGACCTAACTGTACTTTCACTTTCACAGACTTGTTACTTTAGAATAAGCTTTGGTTTACTTGTATTTTACAGTAGTTTTAGGTTCGCTTAAAAGCTGTAAGCCTGTAACAAGAGCCTTTCATTTTCTAGATGTTATCACGTAAGATTATGAATTTGTGTAACGCTAGTCATATGTCCATGAGATGTGTCTCAAGATATAGAAGGATGAAGTATCATACTAGCAGTATGATACTGTTTACTTACTACTTTACCCCGGGGGCGGGGGGTTGGAATACAGGTTGGTTGCTAGCTAGCAATATGTTGTTGGCCACTAGCCAGTGATTTTGGCTTAAGCATATGACGACACTATTTACTTACATATCTCCTCGTGCTTATATCCGTTTGTAAGCCGAGCCTAGAAGTTAGTTGGTCTGATTTTGGTTTTACTTGGGTTACTGTAGATTTTGTCAAAAGATTGGATGATATTTCTAAATAATTCCTGAAAACATGCTGATGTTATTCTTTTCTAGAGAACTTAGTATAAATGCACATTTAATTTGTGTTGGAAACCATCAGCAATATCTGTTGGGGAATCGTAGAATTTACATTCTAATTCTATCATATGATTTTTATTTTTATGATTCTCTTGATAATTCTTAACCATTTAGATGATTCAGTAGGCATCTTATATTTTTTGATGTTTCCATGACTCATTTTTGGGTGTATTCTGGAGTTTGTTTTCTAAAGGAATAATGGTATGTTATGGTGCTACAGATGGCTGGCAAGGTGGTGAACATCAAGCTTCACACCAGAAGATCTCAACGGGTAGTGGAAGGGTCTAGAAGTCGGTGTACATGTGAATGCAGGCCTGGCAACACCACTAATACTGCTTCAATATTTTCTTGAATCACTTTGTTTTCTATATAATTTTATTATCTGCGGTTTTGCTCATCCGCTCCCACACCACCCTTGACCCTTGTATTTGTCTCCTGCATTTTTTTATTTTTTTTGTATTCTTTGGTGGGCTAGTTTGTTGTATAACTTGATTAACTAAAATAGTACATGACGGAAAAAAAGAATTTTCACGTTGTCCTCTGCAGTATGATTAGCTTTGGATGAAAGCTAATGGTAATCAAAGATCATAATTGTCTTTGCCTTTAAGTTCGTTGTGGCTGAAACCTTGCTGGGTTGTTGTATGATGAGGTAAAATGATGGAAAACCAGTTTTGTGACCAGGCTGAATGCCTGACACTCGCATCTTGTTTTATTTTTTCGTTTATGGAATAACAATAAATGAAATTTATTAATTTAATTTTTGGTTTTCACAGGTGATTGTGTGGCTTTTTATATTACTTTTATGTGCACTTTTTGCAATGTCTTCTGTAACTCATTTTTTTTATTGCTAATTTTTATCCTTTTTAGTACTTTTTTATTTCGCATTTTTTATCTCATCTTTCTCTTAAATTGCAAGTTATATTGAAGAGTTGTGAGAATAAAATTTGTTTTATAGACTTTCTAGGGAAGGTTGATGCGAATGCAATGCTTGTCATGGGCTAGACTGCTGGTGTAACCCTCGGCTTGTGGTTTTCATGGTGACTTGAGTGTTTTGTGCAAATATAAAAAATGATAAAAAAAACATCAATATTGTTAGTACAGGTTAACATGTCCATACTTTTTAAAATGGTTTGAAAATGTGTATGATTTTGTAGCATGGCCAAAAAAATGCAATTTTTCAAATGATATACGTGGTTGGGCCGTTGCTTTCCCTTGGATTTTGTTTCTCTTCTCATGCATGTCACTACCTTCCACAGTTCCACTCAATTTGGCCCACAAACAGCTGAATTAATGGAAATGGGTGACGTTTTGATTGGAAATAACATCAAAGTCGGCGAGATTTCAGACTAAACTGTAAAGTGACCACATATTTCTATTACATCGTAGGGAGGGTGGACTTCATTTTAATTAAATTATTAATATATATTTAAAAATATGATATTTTATATTTTTTAATTTTATATATTGAACTTATGATTATTTTTTTTTTTATATTTATGTTTTTATTTTTATATGTGAACTTGATTATTATTAATTTTTATTTTTTTTAAAAAAATTGTCTCCATTAACATAGAGTTGTGATCCTCTAAGTGCCTATTGATTAGTTATGAATATCCATGATATTGTAGCGCCGGAAAAGTGTGGCTTTAATAAGGGAAAAACAAGCGTGGAAAAATAACTTTACTGATGCAATGTCTATGATTTTACATTACATATGATAATTTATGGTAAAATGAAGTGTAAAAGACTTTTATCTTTAAAGTGGTCTTACTTGACTTCAACATTTTTTATTATTATTAAGAATACGTGTGGTATACATAAAAAAAAAAATCTTCAAAATTTTCTTATCATTATTTAATCTTCAAAGTGTAAATATAAACTGTGTTACCTCGGATAACATATATTTAAAGAAAAACAATGCTAACTAATGCTCTTATGAGCATTCATTAAGAAATTAAAAAAAAAAAAGTAATTTTATTATCGGAAAGTGTAGCAACATATTCCATAATTTTCAATGTAACTTTTTAATTTTATTTTTACTTTTATTCTTTAACAAAACTCTCAATAAAAAAAATAAGTAATAACAAAGTTTTAACTCTTCTAAATTAGGTGTTTGTTGGATTTAATTGATTTGATGACTCACCATTCAAATCAAATTAATTAAACTAGTTTGGGTTAGATAAGTTCGTTTCAAATCAAAATCAAACCAAATATAATTAGTTTGATTATCAAATTTAATCATCTATTTTGAATACAAATTAACTTGATGACTCAACTATCTATTTTTTAACTTTTATATTACTACATTTTAGACTTTAATATTTACATTTTCTTTTACTTTAGTCTTTCTTTCTTTTCATTTTTATTATCTTCTTTAGCGTTATCAAGTGTCTTAATTTATACATATTTATTACGTAATTTTTTTTATATTTTTGGTAAATAAAATAATGATATACGTAAAACGAAAAAATTACAAAAACTTAGAATTTAAATAAAGTAAATTATTAATCAATAAATGACACGAAATTTGTTTACCTTACATTAATATAAATTAAATGTTTATATAAAATGGGTAATAAATTTAATTTCTTTAAAAAAATACATGAATTTCTTCATCGTAATAGGATAAACCAATCCAAATTTAATAAGATTAGTTTGGTTTCTAATAGTGAAAAAAAAAAAAAAAAAACCCAAAACTTCAACTAAATTAAATAAAATATGATTGACTTGAATTTAATTTTTATCTTAAACTCGAAATAACCCAACCCATTAATACCGCTGCTCTAAAGTGATTAAAGTTAAATTAAGTAATCTTAATTGTTGATAAAAAAAATACGGATTAATATTTTAACACGTAATTTATTATGTGAATACATGTAATATTAACTATTATTTTTTTATTAATAATTAAGACTACTCATTTTACCCACTCACTTAAAAAAGCTCGGAATCAACAAATAATAAAAGGATGAAGCGTGTTTTAATCCTGTCTAATAATTATTTGGGATTTGAGGAATCAAAATATCTTAGTAGGGGATTGGGGAAGACAAGTTTCAACTTTGAAGTTTCCATAAAAATTAAAAAAAGAACAAAAGAAAAAGGAAATTTCAAATAAAATGTGAATATAAATTGAAAATACGAATTGCATTGCAGGAAGGGAGACACGGCGTGTTACATTACATGTTACAGCTTCTTGACAGCCTAATGAGTCAAACGTGTTTGGAATTTAATTTCTGAAACTAATTATTATTAATAATTCCAAATTAAAGGCGCATTTATTTTTAATTTACAATAGATTTTGAATTAGTATACCATTAATTATTATTTACAATAAATGGGTTTATTAGTCAAGAAACTCCGAATTGGACTGAGCTGGCAGCCACATATTAGAATTCTCCTTTTATTACAGTATCTATACAAAATTTGGAAAGTAGTTTGAAAAATGGTTGTCATTAGAAGGAAAATAAAATAAAATAAAATGATCGATGATAAGTTGATAACATCCGAGTAATGCCCACTTCTCTTTCGTATCCAAGAACCTTCATATATAATTTTGTATTTTCAAGTACGAAAATGAAACAAGTAAAAAAATACTTTTTAGTATGATGTGATAGGCTTCAATCATGGAACTGTAGTGCTTAGTTTTGCTCACGACTAACTACCTCTGTGTCTGTGCATAGACTAATGTACTATAAAAGGTGACAATAGGAGAGCATGTCTTTGAATCACTGTTGTCATCACTTTCTTATAAGGATGTCAGATCTCAAACTCTAGTGGCATTTAGTTTTTCAAGAAACAGGTATCAGGTATGCTTCCTTTTCATCTTGTGATCACTCTCTGCTTGATCCCTTTTTCTGAGATATGCATTCATGGGGTGTGTTTTTTTCGAGTTAAGGTGTGATCTTTATGTGATTGTGATGTGATGCCTTTCTTGCATATGTAACGGGCTAATTGATTGCCGAGAATAAAGGCGAGAAAAGTGAAAATGGGAAGATTTTTCAATATTGTATTGGATTTTATTTTTTTTCCTGAGATTTGAGACTTTTGATGATTTGTAGGTTAAGCAATGCAACGGAAGTCAAAGGGTTTTTCCAACTCAGCCTGACTTGATGTGACTGTCTTAACTCATAACGGTTCGGTTCAACAGTGTTTCTTTTATTTTTTCTGTTTTTGTTTCTCTTTTTTTACTTTCTTCTTCGGATTGAACCCTTTTCATCAGAATCCTAGTCCTAATGTGGCTCTTGGTTGGACTTCTCAGAATTTGTGAGAATGATCAAGCAGAGTTTTGGATCTTGTACTAGAAGTTTAACCAACTAAATGTCCGTGAGTTGCATTTGGGTACTTCAGATTCAGGTGATTGATTCTCTACCCTTTTAAATGTTAAACGATTCTTGATTCCTTGATACTTTTTTCCTCCTTTTTTGATATATCAGAGATTTGTTGACAACTTGCCATTTTCTTTAAACTCTTCAACTTTTTTACTGAGATCCAGTGTTTTGCTCTGTTTAACTGTCGGTATGGTGTAGAGTATTCACTAGTTAAATTTTGATTTTGAACAGTGGAGAATTTTTCACAAAATTTGAAAAGCTTGTACTTGATTGAGACTTGAATGATGCGTCTTTATTGTTAGGATAGCGTTAGGTACAATTCACTTAAATATTTATTTCTCTCATCAATTATCATAGTACTAAAGTAATGATTATGAATTTAAGATTCACCTTTGAACTTCGATGTTGATCTTTACAGTTCATACCATAGATTTATTTCTAGTGAGTAGCAAGAAGTACAATGCTGATGAAGATATGATTTGACTAAGTTTTGAATTTTGCAGGATTTTTAAGATTAGTCTTTGTCCTCAAAAAATGTCATCTAAACCATTCAAGCCAAGCCGGTTATCTCAGTCAGCATCTTCTGATGCATCTGAAGGGCCGAGACCTCCTTTGCCTCCAACTGTAACATTTGGGCGAAGAACTACCTCGGGTCGTTACATAAGCTACTCCAGAGATGATCTTGACAGTGAAATAGGGAGCAATGACTTCATGAATTATACAGTGCATTTGCCACCAACTCCTGATAACCAACCTATGGATCCATCAATATCACAGAAAGTTGAGGAGCAGTATGTGTCAAGTTCACTTTTCACAGGAGGGTTCAACAGTGCTACTCGCGCGCATCTGATGGATAAGGTGATAGAGTCTGAAGCAAACCATCCACAGATGGCTGGTGCAAAAGGGTCTTCATGTGCAATTCCTGGTTGTGATAGTAAGGTGATGAGTGACGAACGTGGTGAGGATATTCTTCCTTGTGAGTGTGATTTTAAGATATGTAGAGATTGCTATATAGATGCTGTGAAAACAGGAGATGGAATGTGCCCTGGATGTAAAGAGTCCTATAAAAACACAGAGCTGGATGAAGTTGCTGTGGATGATGGAAATGGAAGGCCACTTCCACTTCCTCCCTCAAGTGGAGTGTCTAAAATGGAGAGGAGATTGTCCTTGATGAAGTCAACAAAGTCAGCACTAATGAGAAGCCAGACTGGAGACTTTGATCACAATAGGTGGCTCTTTGAAACAAAGGGTACCTATGGCTATGGCAACGCCATTTGGCCAAAGGGAGGGAATTTTGGAAATGGAAACGAGGATGATGATGTTGTTGAGCCAACTGAGTTGATGAACAGACCCTGGAGACCACTTACAAGGAAACTGAAGATACCTGCTGCTGTTCTCAGCCCATATCGGTAAGATTTTTTAGTAGAAAAAAGTTAAATGGGTGTCAAAAATAATAACCACAATTGCATGTTTTGTTTAGAAGTTTTTTATACTAATCAAGCCGTGTTTTATTCCGCATGGCCATTGGGTTTGATTATGTTTGACCATGTTTGACTGTGCCACATCATGATTGGTAAGTCCATAAAGAAAAGTATATATTAGTTTATAACATGTTTGAGTCAGTATGCTTTTTTGGTGGGTTTCAAATAATAGGCTTAGAAACAACCAGTATTGTGTAATCATTGTCATGTATGTAGTCATGATTAAGATTTTATCCCCACAATGTTTTCGTCAATGTACAATGATAATTGATGGTTTGTTTCTTTATGAAGAATTACATATATTCAATTTCTTGTTGGATTGAACGGATGATATATATATATATATATATATATATATACAAAAAGAAAAAAAGAATACTTGATGGATTATTTTTATGACTTGCAGACTTAACACTGCCAATCTTGAAATGTAATACTATATGGCTTATTGCATCAAATGTGCATTACATCAAATCTTGAGTCTTCTGACAATTACCTTTCTTCTGTTGAATCTAATTTTACAGACTCATCATTTTTGTTCGCATGGTTGTCCTGGTACTGTTTCTGACCTGGAGGGTCAAGCACAAAAATACAGATGCAATCTGGCTATGGGGCATGTCTGTGGTTTGTGAGATATGGTTTGCTTTTTCTTGGCTTCTAGATCAACTGCCAAAGCTATGCCCAATAAACCGTTCCACAGATCTTAATGTTTTGAAGGAAAAATTTGAAATGCCAAGTCCTAACAATCCTACTGGAAAGTCTGATCTACCAGGCATAGATGTCTTTGTCTCCACTGCTGATCCTGAGAAAGAACCACCTCTTGTCACTGCAAACACCATCTTATCTATTTTAGCTGCAGACTATCCAGTTGAGAAACTTTCTTGCTATGTTTCTGATGATGGAGGTGCACTTCTAACATTTGAGGCAATGGCTGAAGCTGCCAGTTTTGCTAATGTGTGGGTTCCATTCTGCCGTAAGCATAATATAGAGCCTAGAAATCCTGAATCATATTTCAACCTAAAGAGAGATCCCTACAAAAACAAAGTGAAACCAGATTTTGTCAAGGACCGCAGGCGGGTGAAGCGTGAGTATGATGAATTCAAGGTTAGGATCAATGGTCTTCCTGACTCCATTCGTCGTCGATCTGATGCATTTCATGCAAGAGAGGAAATCAAGGCCATGAAACTTCAGAGACAAAACAAGGAATATGAACCTTTAGAACATGTAAAGATTCCAAAAGCAACATGGATGGCTGATGGAACTTATTGGCCAGGAACTTGGTTGAACCCTTCACCTGATCACTCTAGGGGTGATCATGCTGGTATAATTCAGGTACTAAATATATTACTCCTAGTGGAGTTGTTTCCCAATTCCCAAGTGTCAAGTTTATTCCTTGAGAGATGAGAATAATGAATGATTCATACTTGATGAATGATGCAGGTGATGTTGAAACCTCCTAGTGATGAACCTCTTCTTGGAAATGCTGATGATACAAAGCTCATTGACCTCACTGATGTTGATATCCGTCTTCCTCTTCTTGTGTATGTCTCTAGAGAGAAACGTCCAGGCTATGATCACAACAAAAAGGCCGGTGCCATGAATGCCTTGGTTCGAGCCTCAGCTATCATGTCCAATGGTCCTTTCATACTCAACCTTGATTGTGACCACTACATCTACAATTCCAAGGCAATGATGGAAGGTATGTGCTTCATGATGGATCGTGGTGGTGACCGCATTTGCTATGTCCAGTTCCCACAAAGGTTTGAGGGGATTGACCCTTCAGACAGATATGCCAATCATAACACAGTCTTCTTTGATGTCAACATGAGAGCCCTTGATGGGCTTCAAGGGCCAGTCTATGTAGGAACTGGTTGTCTTTTTAGGAGGGTTGCCCTCTATGGTTTTGACCCTCCCCGCTCCAAAGAACACCACCCTGGTTGCTGTAGTTGCTGCTTTGGTAGCAGGAAGAAGAATGCTAATGCTAACATATCTGAAGAGAACCTGGCACTAAGGATGGGTGACTCTGGTGAAGAAGAAATGAACCTGGCAATGTTCCCTAAAAAGTTTGGAAACTCAAGTTTCCTCATTGACTCAATCCCTGTGGCAGAGTTCCAAGGAAGGCCACTTGCTGATCACCCTGCAGTGAAGAATGGACGCCCTCCCGGCGCTCTCACCATTCCTCGTGAGCTTCTCGATGCATCCACAGTGGCAGAGGCAATCAGTGTGATCTCTTGTTGGTATGAGGACAAGACTGAGTGGGGACAGCGTGTTGGATGGATCTATGGTTCAGTCACTGAGGATGTGGTTACTGGCTATAGAATGCACAATAGAGGGTGGAAATCAGTGTATTGTGTTACCAAACGTGATGCATTCCGTGGAACTGCTCCCATCAATCTCACTGATAGGCTGCATCAAGTGCTTAGATGGGCAACTGGCTCAGTTGAAATTTTCTTCTCAAGAAACAATGCACTTTTGGCTAGTCCAAGAATGAAGTTTCTTCAAAGAATTGCATACCTTAATGTTGGAATTTATCCATTCACTAGCATATTCCTTATTGTGTATTGTTTCCTTCCTGCACTTTCCCTCTTCTCAGGCCAATTCATAGTTCAAACCCTCAATGTCACATTTCTTGCTTATCTCTTGACCATCACTGTGACATTGTGCATGCTTGCTGTGCTTGAAATCAAGTGGTCTGGAATTGAGCTGGAAGAGTGGTGGAGAAATGAGCAGTTTTGGCTGATTGGAGGGACAAGTGCACACATTGCTGCTGTGCTGCAGGGTTTGCTCAAAGTGATTGCAGGGATTGAAATCTCATTCACCTTGACATCAAAATCTGGTGGAGATGATGTGGATGATGAGTTTGCTGATCTCTATATTGTGAAGTGGACATCCCTTATGATACCACCAATCACAATCATGATGGTGAACTTGATAGCTATAGCAGTTGGAGTTAGCAGGACCATATACAGTGTGATACCTCAGTGGAGCCGGCTACTAGGTGGTGTTTTCTTCAGTTTTTGGGTATTGACTCATCTCTACCCTTTTGCAAAAGGTTTGATGGGAAGAAGAGGAAGGACACCTACCATTGTTTTTGTCTGGTCAGGCCTCATAGCAATCACAATATCACTCCTTTGGGTGGCAATCAACCCCCCTGCTGGTACCAACCAAATTGGTGGTTCATTCCAGTTCCCATGAATATGATTAGTTCATTCTTTTTGTCAGATTACTTTTTTTTTTTTTGCCTAAAATTCTTTTTCCTTCTTCAGTTAACAACTGAATGATAACAGTGAGTGGACTTGATTCCTGTGTGCTTATGAATTTTGTTTACAAAGTTAATTCCAGAAATCGGAAATGTTTGATAGTGAATGAAGATTAATCCAACTCATTTTTTGTTAACTCAGTGCTCAATTTTCCCTTGACATAAATCTGCCTCTACAAAAGTAAATCTACCTTGGTAGCATTGCCAGATCTGGATGGTCCTTAAGAAAAAATTAGTTACAAATATTCCTTACTAAAAAAAAATAGGATTTCTAATCATCAATGTTTTTAATTGTGATCAAACCGTTACTAAAATAATAATAATAATAATAATAATAATAATAATAATAAACACAAAATAATATTAAATAAATATAATTTTATAATTTTATAATACTAAAAATTAAAATAAAATATTGTTTATAAATTTTTTAATATTTAATGCGATATAATATTTAAATTCTAAAGAAAATATCATATAATATTAAATCTAAATTTTAATAAAATATAACAATATTCATTAATAATAATAACAAGTTTATATTTTGAATAAAAAGAATCAAATTAATATAATATAAATTATTAAAAATAAAGATATTAAAAATTGAATTAGACGATTAAATTATGTTTAAAAGGAAAATATTAAAAGTAAATTATTTAAATTTGTAATTTTTAAATATGTATTTATATTAAAAATATTTTAAATTAGATTTTAAAAAATAATTGAACCAGAACCAGTTTTTGGCAAGTTTTGACTAATTCGTTGTCAAACAATTTTTAAAAGTAACCGAACCAGTTTTCGGTTGAATCAATCCAACTGAATTCAAAACCATGCTAATCAAGTATAAATTTTTTTTTTTTTAAATTAGAATTTGAATGGTCCAGTAAAAAATCGTTGTAACCCAATAGTGGAGAATTGTACTAATATAACCATCTCAAGAGTGTTGAAATGGGGAATTTAAATAAGATAATTTAATTATTTGAAGAATTTTAAATTTTTTTAAGATAAAATATTTTGTTTAGATGAAAAATTTATAAAAAAATTTAAAATTTAATTATTTATAAAAAAATTTAAAATAATAGTAGAATTTTAAATTTTCTCAAAAAAGTAAGAATTTGAAATTTTTTATATTTATTTTTCTTATTTCACTTATATATTTTATCTTATATCTTATCTTTTCATTCTTTTAATTATTGAATATTTAAAAATATTTTTAAAATTATTAAATATTATTTAATATTAATTTTTAAAATTATTAAATATTTTAAAATTAGTTAATGTTTATTTTTATAAAATTTAATTTAAATATCTCAACATATGAATATATTTTTAAAATTAATTTTATCATAATGGAATCAAATTATCATATCCAAACTAAGAATTTTAAAATTGACTTATCCAAACAAAATATTTTTAAAATGATAAAAATTAAAATCAAAGTAATTTAAATATCAAGAATTTTAAATTTTTTAAATTTGTAAAATCTCTCATTTAAACACACCATTAATATGATTGATGTTGATTTCTTATTTTATTTGTTGTTTTATTAATGACGAAATTAAGTAGGAAATAAATATGATTTATAACTATAAGCTAATGTGAATTCGTTAGATGTTATTCGAACATAAAATTCTATTCCTTAATGTATTTATAATGTGTAGTAATGCACAAGATATATTTTAATTTAATATAAAAAAAAATTAAAAACATAAATACTATACTTAAGTCACAAAATTTATTAGTTTTTACATTTAATATAATACTTATGGTATATATATTTCAATTCGAAGAAAATTGATATAATTTCTTTAATCTGAATCTATTTTAATTGAAAATTGATATATCTTTCAATTCTAGTCTTAATTATTATGAAAATTAATGCATATTCATAAATAAAAAAATTATATATTAATTTAAATTTATGTAGTAAGGTACTACTATGAAAAAATTTATTATCTTAACCTATTATAGGGATAACAATGGGTAGAGTTTGGATAGTAATTTAAATCCTTATTCTCGTAATTGTTAGGTACTTGTGTATTTATATTTGTATTTGCGATTTGTATTTTATTTATGTATAGAGTAAATAAATAACATTTTTACACAAGGAAATATAATATTAATTTGACTCGCATTTTACTTATGTATAAGATATATAAATTAATAAATAAATAATATTTTATACAAGCATATTAATATTAATTGTCAGGTCTTTAACATTACAAAAATATAACATTATAATCCTTGTAAATGAATATTACAAAATATTTAATTTTTGTAAATATTTTTTTAAAAAAAATTAACATAATAAAAGTTGTAATTAAACTTTCAACATTACGATCACTGTTACCAATATTCTCCAAGACATGTGAAAAAATTATACAAGAATTAGTTAGATTAAAATTATAAATTAAATTATATATTATAAATTTTAAAAAATAAATATGTAGACATTTGACCTCATCATCAGAATCAACTTCTTCATATTTTTGTAGACGTTTGTCTTCTAAGTCTATGTATTGTTTTGCTTTTGGAATATCAATAGAAATTACATAACAAGAAAATGAATTATTAGATAATTTAAATTAATAATTAAAATTAACAATAAAAAATAAAATAGATTTTATTAAATAAAAATATTAATTATTTATTACTTTATTTGTATTTCAACCAACTTTGTGCACACATAAGTATTTTTAGAGTAAATTCATGTAGCATAGAATGATAAGGATTCAAAAATCTATCTTATATGTTAAATGCAAATTTTGAAATTACGGTAGAAATTAGGATTACCAAAACATCCTTAACAATTTTTTGCAAAATGAGATACTTATCTTGTTTGTTTTTCACCATCCAAGAATGTGAAAAGTAGCACTCCTAAACAAAACTTTTTCTTTTAAGTAGAGTTCTATTTCAAACTTTGTTTGTGTTTCAGTTGTATTATTCACAAATGAGTCATAATCACTAAAAAAATTGTTAATATTTAGATTATCAAGTTTGACTCATTGACATTTATTTATAAAATTGATTTTTTCTCTATTCCTTTAACTTTTTGATACTTTTTAAACAATGGGTAGTATAATTTTTTTGATATTATTAATTTCAATTGAAGGTGAGTTGCCATAAAGCTTAAGAAAAAAATATTCCAACAACTTTCAACTTGTATCTTGAATTTAAAATAATAGTAATATTATTATGTTAATTAATATGTATTTATATATAAAAATAAATTATTATTAAGTAATTATATATATGCATATATATATATACTTAAGGAGAGTTCAAACGACACCGGTGTAACTTTTACTAAGTGTTACACCGCTCAATAACGGTTGGATTTACAAAATTCACATTTAATATAAAGTTATTGGGCGGTGTAACACTTAGTAAAAGTTACATCGATGTCGTTTGAACTCTCCTCTCTCTCTCTCTATATATATGAAGTTTAATTACAATTTTTATTATTTTAATTTTTTTAAAAATTTATTTATAAGAATTGAATATTTTGTAATATTTATTTATAAAAATTATTATGTTAGATTTTCGTAATGTTAAAGACCTAACAAATTAATATTCTTTTTACTTGTGTAAAATTTATCTATTTATTGATTTATTTACTTTATACATAAGTAAAATGTGGGTCAAATTAATTGTATATATGCTTATGTAAAATGTTATTTATTGATTGATTTATTTACCCAATATATAAATAAAATGTGGATCGCGGTGCAGGTAAAGATACACAAGTAACTAACAGGTATGAGAATAAGGATTAAAATTATTACCCGCGCAAATATGTGACTGATTATGGATATTTTTAAATACAGATATGAGGACGGATATTATAAAACTTTATCCAGACCTTATCCATTATCATCTTTAATTACAAAGTTATATTAATACTAGATAATTATCTATTAATAGGAAAATGTGCATAATATGTGATATTTAGAATTAAATTTTTAAATCTTTATAACTTAGTAAATAGTAATATAGTAATTTATTAACTATTATAAAAAAATCAAAATTAATTTAACATTCTTTTAGTAAAATTTTAATTCACCAAGTTGAGTTATAATGTAAATTAAAAGTCAGTGAAGCTTAAAGCAATCGAAACTTATTTTGTTTTTTTACCAAACTTGTTGATTCTTTTACTAATTAAATGACGCTAGGAGTAACACTTTTTTTTCCCTTTTCTTCCTTTCTTTTACTTTTTTTTAGGTTTATTTTCCTTAACAAAACGCAGCCTCGGTATTTCATTACATACAAATCATTATTAGTTGAAAAAAGGTCCCAAGTGAAAGTTTACACACGCATCGCATGACACACTTCTCTTTCTTACCAGAAGTAAGAGATGTTCTGATTTCACTCTAATGATATTCTCTCCAATTCTATGATCTTTGATAGTAAAGAATAGATGAAATGTTCCGTCCTCTAAATTTTCCGAGGAGAGGTTGTCCATATGCAAAAGAGACTTTGAAGATTAAATTAATTTATTTATGTGATAAAATTAATTATTTAAAGTTAAATAGTTACTTTTTTTTTCATAATTGTTTTCATTGTTTTAACCTATAATAACTGTTTTTTCAAGTATTACAGTCACTTAAGCAAAAGTGTTAACTGTAATCAAGTTGGATAATACTTCACTTTGATACTCAATTTATAATCGGTCATTCATTATACTCGGTTCTCATAATCCGAGCTTGGTGACTTTAGTTATTATTGTAATTACCCGGTTGTGATGACATCATGCTTAAGGACTTAATTTTGAAGGAATCAAAAGGAGTGAGTTAGATATGAAGAAAGACGGTTCAAGTTCTTAGTGAATTTTAAGTTCCTTTTTAACTTGTTTTCTCTTTTTATTCTCTGTGTATACTTTTCCTTGTAAATATTTTTCTTTATTTTTTATCTTGTATTTTGAATCAAGTAGCGAGTATAGGGATTTTTATCCTTATACTAATTTTATTTGAGGGTGTAAATAGTAGTTTAAGAAATGTGTGTTAACTAAAGACATGTTGGGCTTATTAGACTTGGATGGCCAAGATCCATTTTAGTCATGGGCTTAGAAGTTCGTTTGATCATTTTGGACGTACAACATCATGTCCATATGTTCATTTGGACTCCAAAATCAAGTCAACTTAGCCATCCAAGTGGTTAATTAGTCACATGGTTTTTGACATTTCAACAATTTATATTAGTAATCATTAGTTAATTAGGTGTAATAATTAAGTTTGATAGTTGGAGTTAAGTTAATATAACCTATATTATTTTTAATCTAGGATTAGATTGGCTTACACTACAAGCTTCCAAACATATAACTAGAGTTCATTAGTTCAAGTACAAGACAACTAACCTTATTCAATTTCATAATCAAAATACAATATTTCTCAAATTTTCAATTATCCTTCTCATGTAAAAGAGGTTATAAAATCCAAAACATTTTGAGAAAATAATGAGAACGAGATGAAAATGGACAGTAGAGGAAAAAAATTGAATACCTATTACTAACACAATTCACATAGAGTCAATCTGAATAATATATTGAACTGTAAAATACTCTTCATGGTAAACTTTTATAACAGAAGAAAATATGTGAAAAGGAAAATATCAAATCTTCTCAATCATGAATTAATAAAAGAAAAAATCTTGAAAAAATATTCTCATGAATGTGCATTCTTTTAATTAATTGTCAAGCTTTGTCACCATAAATCCATCATTTACAAAAAAAAAAAAATTGACCAAAAATTTGGATATTGTTGAATCTTGTCATAATGTATGTTTTAATTATGACAAACTCTTAATTTCAAGTTTTATTCATTAAGAGTTCTTATGAGGAGTATTAACAAAATTGTTCAAGTGTTTTAGATTTATCCTGCTTAATACTCAGAACCTTAACAAGTTTTTCAACTCAAAAGCACCAATAGAAAGCAACCAAAGCTGTTTGAACTCATGTGTAGGGCCATGGTCTTAGTTGTTCTATGAGAACACAAAGATTACTAATGAAGGAGTTCGAGATGAACATTTTTCCTTGGAGAAGATGCCTTGAAGACTTAGCTTAGGAGTCCACTTCTTTGAACCACTCATTAGGAAGCTTCAATTCAAGCTTAACTTCTTAAAAGACAGATACTGAAGATTTTGTTCATAGGTTGCTCAAAAGGAAGCTTTAAAAGGTGGTTGCTTTTGAAGGATTCGCTAACAACACTAAAATGAAAGTATAATATGATGTCAACACTACTTAAAAATCAAGTTAGCTCCAACAAACTTGTTTTGAAGGCTATAAAAGGAAAATCAAGGCTACAAATTTAAAGTAAACAAGGTAAAAGAGTGTAATCAAAATACAAGCTTTTATAATTGTAATGCTTGCTTCATACTCTATTCTCAAGGATCCCCACTTTTGCATTTGAAATCATTCTTATAATAGAAAACACAAAGTGTGAATCTTCGTCAATGAAAGCTCCAGTTAGGAGAATTTGTTGTAACCATAGTTGAATGTTAAGATACACAAATCCTATTTCTGTAAATAACCTTTTCTACCCAGATTTGGTGTGTAGAGGTGTAGGAAGAAATGAAAAGGAGTCAACTAGTTGGTTGTGAAACCCCATACCAAGTGGTTATGAGAATGGGTATCTTAACAGGTTGTCGAGGGATAAATCTTAACAGATGGCTGAGTGTAAAACACTAATGGTAAGTGGTTGTGTAGTGTGGAACCTATATCAACACGTGGTTGGTGTTGTAACTTGAACAACAATTGTTGTATACTGAAAAATATCACAAAAATGTGTGAAGACTAAACTTAGTCCAAATTAGGGTGAACTAATTTAAAACTTTGTTTACAATATCTCTAGTTCCATCTCTTGATTCTCTTTATTTACTACTAGGGATGGGAAATGGCCAGGCTTAAAATAGGAGCCTATGGCCTAACCATTTTAAAGTTTAGTCTAACCTATTTAATAAAAATGTCAAGTTTAAACTTTTAAAAAAGACTATATATATATATATATATATATATAAAGGATAGGTTTCGACTTATAAAAAGGATATGTTAATCTATTTGTTTATATAATATAATAAAAAAATTAATATATATAATTAAAAATATAAATAAACAAATAAATTTATAAAACAAAAATAAATTATCAATATTTAAAATATTTTTTATACAATTTTTTGTATTATAGGTTTATAAGTTTACGACTTATGCGTGCATGAGTATACATCAACATATATGACTACGCATGAATTATCCCTTCAATAGAAAATGATTCAATTTTTATCCTATATTTATTTTAAAATTTAAATTTTAATAATACTTGGTAAACTATATTTTAAAAAAAAATTGCTAATTTTAAAAATTAAGTTTATTAGCTTAATTAACATTAATAAATTAAATAAACTTTTAAACAGGCTAATAGATTAGACCAGACTTTAAAAAGACTAGGCCAGGCCTATGAAAAAAGTATGGTAGATAATAGACCAGACTTAAACTTTCATTTTGCATAACAGACTCAACCTATATATTCAAAGTGTGACCTGATATAGTTTATTCACATCCCTACTTATTACCATTGTTTTCGTGCATTACATATTATTATTGCATAATTTGTTATTGTTTTAAAATTGTTTAGAAGATAACTTGATAAAAAAACTAAATTTTTAAATACTTAGAAGATTTATCTTATGAAGCACAAATTTTCTCAAAGAACTGATTTTTAAGTAATATAACAATTCAACATCCCTAATATTGTAACATTCACTTCAATGATACTACAAACACATAAGTAAAAGGGAAACAAATTATATACCATAATAGTTGTTGAAGAAGGAGAACAATGAAATAAAGATTATTTATGAACTAACAAAAGACTGACTCATAAAATTCATATCAATAAAATTAAAGTCATTCAAACACATAATTCACATTAAAAATGCGACATCCTTATTAATCAATACAAAATAATCAAATATTTTATTTTTATTTAATCAATTCATTTTTATTTTTATAATAAAAAACACAAAAATAAAAGAAAAAAAGGCTAACAAAATAAACACGATGAAATAAAGATTAATTATGGACTAATAAAAGACTTGACTCATAAAATTCATAAAAATAAAATAAAAATTATTGAAAACAAGTAATTGACATTAAAAACTATTTAAAACACATAATTGATATTAAAAGTTATTAAAAACACATAATTGACATTAAAAACTATTAAAAACATGCATCCTTAATTGATGTCATTAAATTTATTAAAATTTAATAATTTAATTTTATAAATGTTTAAATTTTTAAAGACAGAATTTTTTTTTGAGAATAAGTAGATACATGACAGTGTAACATTAATAATATTAAGGACAATATGATTTTTTTTTTTATTTTCATTTGAAAATATATTTTAAAATGAATCTTATTAATTAATTCAAATTAAATGTTCACCTTTTTTTTTCATAAAAAGATTTTATTTTCACATTTATTTTCTCAAATTTATTGTATTCATCAATTCAAGTTAATCAAAAATAGATTATTTTTATTTTTTTTAATCAATTCATTTTTATTTTCGATAAAAAAAAACAAACACCAAAATAAAAGAGAATGAACTAACAAAGTAGTAGGTGAACAAAAAGAACACAATGAATTAGAAATAATTTAAGAACTAACAAACTCATAAAATCCATAAAAATAAAATAAAAAACATTGAGAACACATAATTGACATTAAAAATCATTAAACATGTGGTGTCTTTTGACGACATTAAATTTATTAAGCTAATAATTTAGTTTTATAAATGTTGAATTCTAAAGATAGAAAAGTTTTAGAAAATATGTGGGTCAAAGTGTAGTTTATTATCCTACATTTAATAATATTAAGATTTGTTAAGTAAAAAAATGATCTTAAATCTCTTGAGTTTAGATTTTTAATGCTAACAAATAATAAAAAATTTATAAGAGAAAATACCTTTAAAAATGTCTTTGAAAATATTTATCAGACGAAGTGTAAGACACAGATCGTCTATAAGATGATGTAAATCAGATAAAACATATGATCTATCTCATATACATTAAATACTTATTATTTATTAAGACTAATGATAAAAAAATTCTTCAATGTTTCATTCCTTAATAGATCTAACTTAAGATTATTTTGGAACTCACAAATCTGTTAAGGAAAATAAGATCATACTTTTCGTCAAGACTAAAAACAAAGATCCTTGAAATAAAGAGAAAAGCAGATAAATTCACTACTATTATTGCACTATACTAACATTACTTCTACAAGTTTTGTTTGATATGAAAAGTTGATAAGTAGCCTTAATTATTAGGAGATGTCATTTGGTGAAAGATATTTAATGCTTGCATTAAATGAGTTGAACAGTTACTTGCCATCACAAAACGATGAAGACAAACGAAACGAACTTGTAAATTAAACTCAACTTTCATAACCATTCTTATAAGGTTGAGCTTAGAGAGGCTTAATTGTAAAAGAATATTTGGTTGTTGAGCTTGAAGAGACTTGTCTGAAAAAGAATATTTGTTTTGAGCTTGAAGAGACTTTACTGTAAAATAATACTTGATTGTTAAGTCTGGAGATGTTTGTTGTTAAAAAAATACTTAGGTAGTTACTTGAAGAGGCAAGTAAAAAAATACTTAGGATTGAGTCACAAATAACTTGTTGAAAGAATACTTGTATCTTTATTTAAATATAGTAAAATTCAATTTTGTTGAATTGAGAATTGAATGTAATCTTAATAGTTGAGATGAATCAGTATAAAAATACCTAGTATTTCATCTAACTACTCTTTGCACTTCAATTGACTAGCATTACTACTTCGTTACAAAAAAATGTGCAAATTTTTTGATACACACTATTCAACCCCTTTTATTATTTATCTTTTCTCCACAAGTTCAATATGATTTTTTTATTTTTGTTCAAAAATATATTTTAAAATGCATCTTATTAATCCATCCAAATTAAACGTTCCATAGAAATATCTTATTTTCACATTTTTTTTCTTAAATTTATCGTATTAATCAATTCAAATTAATTAGGAATAGTTGATTTTTAGTTTTTTTTTAATCAATTCATTTTTATTTTTATAAAAACAAACACAAAGGTAAAAGGGAAAGAACTAACAAAGTAATAGGTGAAGGAAGAAAATACAATGAAATAAAGATTACTTATGGACTAACAAAAAACTGACTCATAAGATCCATAAAATAAAATAAAAAACTTTGAGAATACATAATTAACATTAAAAAATCATTAAAAACATGGTATTGACGATATTAAATTTCTTAAGCTGATAATTTAATTTAATAAATATTTGAATTCTAAAGATAAAAATGTTATAGAAAATAAGTGAGTTGTAGTATAGTTTACTATTTTACCTTTAATAATATTAAGGTCAATATCTTTTTTATTTTCATTTTAAAATATATTTTAAAATTCATCTTATTAATTAATTAAAGTTAAACGTTTCATAGAAACATCTTATTTTCACATTTTTTTTATAAAATTTATCGTATTAATCAATTCAAATTAATTAGAAATAGTTGTTTTTTTATAGACCAATAAAATAATGACTTATAAAATCTATAAAAATAAAATAAAAAAACATAAAAAATAATAATTAACATTAAAAATCATTAATAACTTGACGTTCTTAATTAACGTCAATAAATTTATTAAAAGTTAATAATTTAGTGTTATAAATGTTTGAATTCTTTAGAAAATAAGTGGATGCATAACATAATAGTAGTTTTCATGTTTGATTTTTAAAAAAAATATATTTTAAAATGTATCCTTATTAATCAATTCAAAATAAATGTTCATCTTTTATTTTTCAAAGAAAAATCTTATTTTCACATTTTTTTTCCTCAAATTCATCATATTAAGCAATTCAAATTAATAAAAAAAATAGTTGATTTTACTTTTGTTTAACCAAATTGTTTTTATTTTTTATATATATTTATGAAAATATAAATAATTTTATTTTTGAAGAGGATAACAATATAAATTAATTATATTGAAACTAAAAAAAAATTAAACACCATAAATAATTACTTTTCAATTCATTGAGAATATTGAAATGACTATGAAACTAATTATATAAAAAGGAATGTGAATTTAAATATCAATAATTAGGAAATATTGTATTTGTAAATAATTATAAAAGATTATGTATTTGTACAATTGATGAATTTAAATGTTGATTTGAATTTTAAAAGGGAGAAAAGTTTCAGGAAAAAAAAAGTGGACCCCAAATATGTAAATTTGAGTGGAAAAAATATCAAATAAACAATTCTACCTTTAATAATATATATGACATTTCTTAAATTAAAAAAGAAAAAACTAACTTAAATATATGTCATATAATACTCGATAAACACATGGTATTTGAATAAACATATGGTAGTTGAATAAACATTTTTAACTCAATGGTTATAAGGCTTATCATAGGATATGGGGAGTCAACATGGTGGTCCCATGATCGCTTTATGACACCCTTTACTCCACATGTATAATTAAATGAATGTTAAAAAAATATATATATTTCATATAGTACTCGATAATTATATGGTAGTTGAATAAACATTTTTAACTTAGTGGTTATAAGGCTTGCCCTAGGATATGAGGAGTTGACTTGGTGGTCCCATATATTCACTTTGTGACACCCTCTAAATGAATGTAATGTTTATTAAAAATAAATATCGCACTTAAATAACCTCAAACAAAGGTAAAAAGTACCACATTCAAAAGTCAAATACTAAATAACTAGTTATTACAATAAGGTTGGGTAGACACACACAAAAATAGGGGGAGTGAGAACATATCTCATTCCGATTAGTAAAGTAAGGTTGGGTAGGCACACACAAAAAATATATATATAATAGATAATCATATCTTTTTTCGATCCATACGTAGGTAATAGGATAATAATTTAAACCACACAACTCATTTTTTATTTCATCCCACCATAATATAAAATCAAATACAATTTAAACACAAGCAATATGTTATGATCATACAAAGATTAAACTTTCCTAAACTATATCCATCACTAGTGTAAAAATTAGTTTTAAAATTTGGGTTTTAAGATCGATTAAGAGGTAACCAATCTTAAAAGTCAAGCAATAACAATTTTGTAAATAATGTGAACACTTTTAAGATCGGTTAAATTTTAACCGATCTTAAAAATACTTTTAAGATAAGTTATTTTATGATCGATTTTAAAAGGCATGTCTGACACAACTTTTAAGTTGGTTACAAAAGAATCGATCTTAAAAGTGGTATACAAGATCGGTTATTTTAATACTCGATCTCAAAAGTTGTATCAGACATAACTTTTAAGATCGATCATAGAAGAACCAATCTTAAAAGTATCATAACTATGTATGAAACGCTCCCCTTGATCATTCTCTTTTGCTCGGTCTCCATCGTTCTGCGAACGCAGCTTCTCGCACCTCTGTTGCTCCCTATCGATCGTTCTCCCTCCTGTGCAACTCCCTCGCTATGCGAACGTAGCCTCTCATGCCTCTGTTGCTCCACGTCAGTCATTCTCCCTTACACACGCATCCCTCACTCGATTCCCTCGCTCCATGAACACAGTATCTCGTGCCTTCGTCACTCCCTATTGGTCGTTCTCTCTCACTTGGTCTTCATTGCTCTACGAACGTAGCACCTTGCACATCTGTTGCTCCCCCTCAGTTGTTCTCCCTTGCTCGATCTTCCTTACTTCGCAAATGTAGCCCCTTGCGCCTTCATCACTCCCCTTCAATCATTCTCCCTTGCATATGCCTCCCTCGCTTGGTCTCCCTCACTTGGTAAACCCAACCTGAATGTATTTTCTTCATCTCCAACGATGTTGGGTCTGAATGCAACCCTCCATTAGCCAGCGTTGTTCATCTTTAAAATTGATACTTTTAACATTGTCTCTTTTAAGATCAATTCTTTAACCAATCGTAAAAGTATAAAATAACCAATCTTAAAAGTCTTTTTTCCACTAGTGCATGTGACATTAGTAAAAACATTTCTCTCTATTCCAAGGTTGAGTAGTTTAGGAATACATGTCAGATCAAGTCATCACAAAACTCTCAGTAGAAAAATATACTAGTAGAATCTCATCGGGATAACAAATAAGCTACCCAAGATATATCTGACACACATAATGAGCAAGATTGAGGCTTTTCAAACTAAGTTATCCCTAAGGACTAACCCTCAATTTTTTTTACACAAGGGGGTCTTCCCATCACAAAACACTTAATGCACATGATTCATGACATTCAAGACTCAATGCATTTACCATACAAATTCACTTATCACTTATAATTCATAACACTTTATGCTTCATCACTTATCAATTTATAATTAATAATACTCCATAATTCATCACTTATCACTTTAAAATTGATAACACTTCATCCTTCACCACTTATCACAATCACTTATTACTTAACACATAACAAGTATCACTTAGTTACACAATTCACACATATACATATATGAAAATCAAGTCCAAAAATAGGATTTTGCCCATCGAAAGGTACCTAAATAAAAATAATGATTAGTATTACATATTAAAAAAAAATCAATACGAGAGATATTATGAGACCGGGGAATGACATGGAATTATATATATATATATATATATATATATATATATATATATATATATATATATATATATATATATATATATATATAAACATGTATATTCTCATCCTTTGAGTTCATTCCTATATCAAAAACCTCTTGCTTGGTTGGGCATTTGTCATTTTTCTCTACTTAATTTATTTATTTTTGATCGATCCACTTTGGTAGCCCGAAACCACACAAAAGGCTACACGATACTTTGAAATCAAGAAGGGTTAACAAATTCAGCATATCAGAGTTTGAAAGTGAAAAGAAAACAGAATTGTGTGAAGCTAAATTAGAAGAAATGGCAAGACCAACAGCAACAGCCCACATTTTCAAGTCAAAATTACCAGACATACCCCTCCCCAACAACGTCCTTCTCCACACATACTGCTTCCAAAAACTCCCCGAAATCGCCCACCGCCCATGCCTCATCGCCGGCGACAGAACCTACAGCTACGCCGAAACCCACCTCCTGTCGCGGAAGGTCGCCGCCGGCATGTCCAAGCTCGGCGTCCGCAAGGGCGACGTCGTCATGATCCTCCTACCCAACTCCCCGGAGTTCATCTTCTCTTTCATGGCGGTCTCCATGCTCGGTGCCGTGGCCACCTCCGCCAACCCCTTCTACACGGCCGCAGAGATCTCCAAGTACCTGGCCGCCTGCAAGCCGACGCTCGCGGTGACGGAGGCGGCCAACGTCCACAAGCTGGACATGGGGTGGGGCCTGAAGGCGGTGGTGACGGTGGACGAGCCGGCGGAGAATTGCGTGAGGTTCTGGGATGTGGCAGCGGCGGACGAGAAGGAGGCTCCGGCGGTGGAGATATTCTGGGAGGATGCGGTGGCGCTGCCGTTCTCGTCGGGCACGACGGGGGTGGCGAAGGGGGTGGTGCTGACGCACAAGAGTCTGATGACGAGCGTGGCGCAGATGATGGAGGGAGAGAACCCTAACTTGTACATGACGGAAGAGGACGTTATTCTGTGCGTGCTTCCGCTGTTTCACATCTTCGCTATGCACTGTGTGATGATGTGTGGCCTGAGAGCGGGCAGCGCTATTCTGCTCATTCCTCAGTTTGAGATTAGGGCGTTGCTGGAGGCCATAGAGCGCCACAGGGTCACGGTGGCCATGGTGGTTCCACCTCTCATCATAGCCCTCACCAAGAACCCCGCCCTCCATCATTATGACCTCACCTCCATCCGCTTCGTCATGTCCGGTGCTGCCCCTCTCGGCCTCCAGCTCCAAGAGGCTCTAGCCAATATATTGCCCAACGCTATTGTCGGACAGGTACTTACCTACGTATACGTACCTACCCTTGTTTTAATAATATATAATTAATTAACAACCTTAACTAACATATATAACATTAACTATTCATGCATGTTAAGGGGTACGGCATGACCGAGTCTGGCCCTGTCTTGTCCATGTGTTTGGGCTTTGCAAAGAAGCCATTGCCTACCAAGGTAGGCTCATGCGGAACAGTTGTAAGAAATGCAGAGTTGAAAGTAATTGAGCCTCAAACAGGTTTTTCTCTTCCACGTAACCACCCTGGTGAGATTTGCGTCCGTGGCCCTCAGATCATGAAAGGTTACCTCAATAACCCCCAGGCTACTGCAGCCATGATTGATGCACATGGTTGGCTTCATACGGGTGATATTGGCTACGTCGATGACGATGATCACATTTTCCTCGTTGAAAGATTAAAGGAACTCATCAAATTTAAAGGCTTCCAAGTATGTATATATCTTCATGTTAATGTTAACTTATTTCATTTACCCCTCAAATTAATTATAAATATATATATTTCATATCAATTATTAGGTGCCTCCAGCAGAACTTGAAGACCTTCTTATGAGCCACCCTTCCATTGCAGATGCCGCTGTTGTCCCGTAAGTATATATCATTGCTATATATATATATATATACAGCTACCTAGGGGCTAGTACTATTAATTAATTATATTATAATTAATCTTATGATTCGAACCAAATTAAACGTTAATTAACAGCCAAAAGGACGATGTTGCCGGTGAACTTCCAGTGGCTTTTGTCGTCAGCTTTGATCTAACACTAACAGAAGAGGCTGTAAAGGATTTTATAGCTAAACAGGTAAATATATATATATATATATATATATATATATATATATATACTTATGTTCCTAAAAGATGTTAAATCATAAGAAGAAATTTAATTAAGGAATGGTATATATGTTTGTCAACGTATGCAGGTAGTGTTTTACAAAAGACTACACAAAGTGCATTTTGTTCACGCAATTCCAAAGTCTATCACCGGAAAGATATTAAGAAAAGACCTCGTAGCAAAGATCGCCAGCATAGCTGAGAGGACCTAGTCACAAATAATAGTAACAATAATAATTTGAAAATAAAAATAGTTGTTATTGTGAGTTAATATGTAATGTGGGGTATTATTATTTTATAACAACTAAGTATTTGAAATGTTATTGTTATTATGTTAATTTAACATATTAATAAAAGGTGATGTATTGGTTAATGGTCAAGGCTTAATTTATTATAATTAGAATATATTCATGTAGCTAAATTGAGAAGAGTAATAATTTTTTTTTGTCTATTTATAATTTTTTTAACAAAGTAGTACTAGAGCTTAGATTATGCAAATTAAGAGCAACATTTAATGAGAAATGATAATCAATACCTTGAAATTATTTTAATTTTCATGTGTTATTAATGAGAATTATAATAATTAATATTGTTATTTGAAAGTCTTACTAAATCCTTAATATGCTTGTAAGGAAAGTTTTTCTTAATTTGAAATGAGACTATTTTGTCATCAAATGAGAAGAACAATTTCTTAAAGATGAACAAGAATGATCGAGAAACATTTGCATTCATCAAAGTTTAGATGAAATTATGATAGAGATAATATCTAATGTTTTCGTACCTCCAAAGAAGCTTAAAAGATTTTTGAAACTTACCTTTAAGGTATTAACAAGATGAAGATGATGCATCTATAAACTTTATGTGGAGAGTTTGAATTTTTGCATACAAAGGAGTGAATTAATTTTAGATTTTTGCAATAGGATGTTAATGTTGTGAATCCAATTAAGCAACATGGAGAAAAGGTGGAATGATTTCTTGTGATGGAGAAGATCCTTTTATTCTTTAATTGTAAAACTTGATTGTGATTTGTGCAATTGAGGAGTTGAAAATTTTGAATAAACGATTGTAGACCAATTGATATGTTCACTTCAAGTGCATGAATAAAGATTTAAGAGAAGACACGTTGAGTTATTAGAACAAATCCTCAAAACCAAAGTTTTTTTTTTGTTGGAAAAATATGGAAAAGAGGATGTGGATGTGACCAAGGAAGCGGAGAACAATGCAATTTTTATAATGATGATAGAAAAATCACCTCTAGTTCATTTTTTTTTCATAGGTGATTGTGTTGTGCTTTTGCTTGGAACTCTATAAAGTACACAATTGTTAAACTTTTTATTTGTGAAGTTGAGTTTGTGACAACGACGTCTTGCACTTGTTATGCTATTTGGCTAACAAGATTTTTGAAAGAGTTTAACATGAAGTCACAGAAAAGTATATTAGAAAATGTATTAACAAAAATGAAGTAGAGCTAGTTGATCATTGAATCTCTTAAGTTTGAAAATTTTAAAAGATTATCCAGAGTAAGACTCGGCGAGCATAATTTATTTTAAGAAATTGCTAATTAAAGGAGAATGTTAGAAATAATAATAATTGTTCTTACCAGAAATCTGCTGTAGAGCTGATCCGCCGGGTAAGATTGGAGAGCCTCCTTCGCTGGGTGTATTGGTGCTCCGAGATGGGGGAGGTACCTGCAAAAGAGACTCCGATGCTAAAGTTATGGTTTGTATGAGTATGAGTCTCGTATATATAATGCACATACCTTTGTGTGAATTAGGGTTGTCTTGGGCCTGAGATAAGATATGATATGATACGATATCATATAATATGATATGATCACGTTGTGACATAATATGGTATAATTGGAGAACGGTTTTGGCCCGGGACGAGATCTCCGGGCTCGGGCGTGGTCTGTCCGGATTCCGGGCTGACGTTGTTCAACGCGTGCCCGGGATGACCCTTATAATGTCAACCCGGGCTGAGAGCCCGGGTGCAAAATGCAGTCAGTACACTAGCCCCCCGAGCTCCGAAGGCCGTAGGCCGAGGAGTTAAGGTCGGGCTCGTGAGAGGAGAGGTGGCTTCGCGCGTACGCTAGCTGGAGGCTCGCCACGTGTCGCGACTGTTCATGCTCTGGAGACGTTTGATTGACGTATTGGGGGCAGTGACGGTTTTTTAATGATGGTTTGGTAATAAGTGTGTCTTCGGGTGTGCCTTTCAACTGACACGTGTCGCGTCGGTTTTGAATTTCGGGGAGAGTTTTAGCCTTTCTCTCTTCTCGCGCCTCTTCCCTGTCTTTCTTCTGACTTCTCGAGTACGAGAGCTTTTCTTGGTTCCCTTTACCTCCTTTCTCTTTTGCGCTTCCGTCGCCGTCGTCGCTTCCGGTAGTCCCTTCTTTGTTAGGGTTGTTTTCTGAGGAGGAGTACCAGGTACTTCCTTTTTATTTGTTTCTTCTCTTTTTTCATGGCCGGTGGAAGTGGTGCCGGATCCTCTGCGTCTGCCAGGGGCAAGGCGCGTGGCAAGGTGGTGGCCGCCGGAAGGGTCACTGTTGAGAAGAAAGATTCGCCGCCACCTAGGGGCCCAGAGCCGGGCGTTCCTGGTTACGACTGGGTAAAACGCGAGGTGGCCGAGGCTCAGAGCATTTTTTGCTCTTTCCTCGAAGTGAATGCGTTTCGGAGAGCGCATAGGGTTTCCGATTCTTCCATTTCCCACATGATTCGGCTTGAGCCCTGTCAGGCTGATGAGGGCGTGTATATGGGGAGGTCTATTGATCCCCCTCATTTTTATGTATATCAATGCTTTTTTAGGGATTTGGGTGTTTGTCTTCCTTTTACCCAGTTTGAGTGCGATTTTTTGAATTTCATCAATGCGGCTCCTTGCCAGTTGCATCCCAATAGTTGGGGTTTTTTGAGGGCTTTTCAGGTCCTGTGTACAGTTCTAGGTATAGAGGTGTCTCTTCGCGTCTTTCTTCATTTTTATCGTTTGAAGATGGGCATTCCGCCTTATGGCATTTTGTCCCTGAGCGGGAGTAGGGATGGGGGCTTGTTTACTCCCTACTCCCAATCGTATAAAAATTTCAAGCAGGAGTTTTTCCGGGTCGCCCTTGTGGGTGTTGACCCTTTGGAAGACGAGGTGTTCTACTTCGGCGGTTTGCCGAGGTTTCCATTCTATTGGTGTCCCAAGCCGTCCAGGTTTCACGGTTTGGGGGATCTGAAGGTGACGGCCGCGGAGACGGCCGCCATCAAGAATCTTGCCGCGCTCCCTCGTCCGTTGGATTGCAAGCTCGTCTTGTCGCTTGCAAATTCGCCTTTCAGGGAGAGGGGCCTAGAGAGTGAGTATTATGTGCTCTGGTAGGTTTTTAGGACTTGTGTGGTTGCCGGTTATTGATGTGTTTCTGTTTCTTTTCTGCAGGCATTATGGGCAGAAACTTGTGGCGTCAGCTTAAACACCGCTACAATGTTTCCGAGCTCGAGGTTCCCGAGCCTCCGGAGGAGGATGCTGTCTCCCTAAAGACCCACCGGAAGAGGAAGAGGGGGAAGGAGGAGGTCGGGGGGACCTCCGCTTCTCACGATGTCGAGGAGGCGACCTCCCGGGTTGTGGACGCTGTGGATCTCACCGACAGCCCTCCGGCCAAGGAGGCCTCGCCAATGGCTACGGCGGAGGTGGTGCGGGGTGTCGGGCTTACTGCACCGGACGCCGCGGTGAGTAGCTTATCATATGCACGCGTTTTCCGTGTTAGTTCCCCGTCTTTGTTTTTTGAGGCGTTATGGATCCCTTTGCAGGGCGGGGTTGGCGTTGCTGAGGTGGAGGTCTGCGTTTCCGAGCAGACCGTCCGAGTTGCCAAGGTGGTAAGTATTGTCTTCTCAGACTTTTCACTCTGGCTTTTTGCTATGTTGCCTGGCTGTTTGATCTAGGTGATTTTTTGTAGGCAGGAAGTGCCTCTGGGCCTGAGGTGCAGGCGGGAAAAGCCGCTGAGCCTGAGGTGCAGGCGGGAAATGCCGCTGATCCTGAGGTGCAGGCTTCCGGGCTGGCCGCCCAGGCTGCTGGGGTGAGTCTGGTTTTTTGTTTTGTTTTGTTTTGTTTTTGTGGCTTTCTCGCATGTCTCCTTATCTATTTGTGATGCGGGACTGGTGTTTGCAGGCAGACTCATCGCAGGGGCCTTCCCGGACCCAATATCTGTCCCATCGCTTTAGGAAGGGGATAGATACGGTGCGGCTGGATCACGTGAGCGCGTCCGCCGGTATGGATTCATTATGGAGCGCGGGGGTGACCGCGGAGAGGTTCTTTCCTCAGGGTTTGTTGAGCTCCGAGGACCAGGGATTGATTGACAGGATCGGTCCCGAGGATAGTTTTGATGCTGCCCAGGTCATGCTGCAGAGGGTGATAGGCATAATGAGTCACTGGAAACCCAAGTGGGGCCAGCAGCGAGAAGACTTGGCCAAGCAGCAGCAGGAGCTGGCTAAGCGGGAGCAGGAGCTGGCCAAGCAAGAGCAGGAGCTGGCTAAGGTGAAGGGTCGGCTTCAGCCATGGAAGGAGGCGAACAAGATCCTGAGGGAGGATAACAAGACTCTCACCGCGGCTCTTGATGAGGCGAAGCGGCGGGAGGCTGAGCTCCGGACCGCGCGTAGCGACCTTGCGCGGGTGCAGAAATCTCTTGAGATTGCATTACAGTCCAATGAGGCTTATGCTTCTCGAGTGAGGGAGCTGCAGGGGCTTGCCGCTTTTTCTCGGGCGCGGGCCCGTTCTTTGGAGGACGAGGTGATGTCCTCCCGTGACCAGGTGCGGGTCTTAGAGGATGTTGTGACCTCTCTAAAGGGGGAGTTGGCAGCGGCGGCTGAGGAGCGTCTCCGCAGTGAGGCCATTCTGGGTGGTTGAGAGGATGAGATTGCTGCGCTGAGAGTAGAGCTCGTGGAGCTGGCAGCGGGGAAAGCGGCCGTGGAAGGACGGCTCGTCGAGATGGAGCGCTCCGTCGTGGCAGAGCATAAGAGGGGCTTTCAGAAGGCTGCCCGTCAGGCACGACTTCTTGCTCCCGGGTTCAACTTCTCCTCGATGCATGTGGAGAAGGTGGTCCGTCGTGGGAGGATTGTTTCGGAGGACGATGTTAACGACAGTTCCAGTGAAAATGCCTCCGCTTAGATTTTCTTTGTAATTTTGATTTCCTTTCTCTTTGGCGTGAATTGATGTACTGAATCTTGTGAACTTTACTTTTATACATGTATGCATGTTGCTCTATTTTGTTCGTTTTGGGTTTAATTTTGGCTGTTCGCGCTGTTTGAAGCGCATGTTTGGCGTCTGTTATATGCTTTTGTATCGGGCGATACCTCTTATCTTGCGCTAGTGACGTCGAGGTTCGAGGTCGGCCTTAGTTGCTTGCTCAGTAGGGTTTCTCGTGGAAGTTCGGACTCGGCCGTAGATGAATGTGTTAAGATTCGTATTCGATCTCAAATTGTGACTTTGTAATTGTTGTGAGAGTTTATAAATGACCCTAGGCTGGAGTCAAGGTCAGAATTCAATCCTAAGTTGGTCGTGCCGGGGTTCGAATTCGACCCCGGTATCGAGAGTGGGGTGTGCTTTGCCAGGGTTCAAAGTTGTCCTCAGGTTAGTGGTTTGGTATCGACCTTTAAGGGAGAATTCGTGTGTGTTGAGATTCGTATTCGACCTCAGATTTTGAATTAGGCGACTTGGTTAGGTTCGGACTCGACCTTTAAGGGGGAGCATCGAGGCTCATACTCGACCTTGTATGCTAAACGAGGTTCGGGCATGACTTCGAACTTCTGTTTGGGTGAGTGTCTCTGTAGAGGCTTGATGACCTTGATTTATTAGCGTCGAGGTGTTGCGCCGACCTCAAGCCGGAGTGTAGTAGGTTGGATAAGTGGTCCATGTCCGCCCTTAAGTTTAGGGTCATGCATGTTTTGTCATGGATCGAACTCGATTTCGGGTATGTGGTCGGGACTCGACCTCCGAATGAGTTACTAGGGTTCGACCTTGACTTTTGACAAGAGCGTCGAGGTTTGCACTTGACTTCGTAAATTGCGAGCGGGTTCCATTAAGGTTCGGACTCGACCTTTGAAGAAAGCGTCGGGGTTCGTACTCGACCTCGGATTTGACGTTTGATTAAGGTTCGAACTGGACCTCAGATTTTTGCGAATGAATGGGTTAGGGTTCGTGTTCGGCCTTTAACGAGAGTGCTGGGGTTCGTGCTCGACCTCGGGTTTGCATTTTTAAGGTTCGAACTCGACCTTTATCAAGGATACCGGGGTTCGTGCTCGACCTCGGGTTTGCATTTTTAAGGTTCGAACTCGACCTTTATGAAGGATACCGGGGTTCGTGCTCGACCTCGGGTTTGCATTTTTAAGGTTCGAACTCGACCTTTATCAAGGATACCGGGATTCGAGCTCGACCTCGGGTTTGCCTTTTTAAGGTTCGAACTCGACCTTTATCAAGGATACCGGGGTTCGTGCTCGACCTCGGGTTTGCATTTTTAAGGTTCGAACTCGACCTTTATCAAGGATACCGGGGTTCGTACTCGACCTCGGGTTCTATTTTCGTGTTTACAGTAATTGATGCGGTAATATTTAAGGAAATGCAATGAGTGAGCGAAAAGGAGAATATTATTAGATAATCTTGCCGTGCCTCGTTAAAAACCCTCTCCATTTAGGACGGAGGCGGGAAAAGAGTGCGCGGTTTCGCTTTTACAAATGTGAAATTAGAGTTTAGGGGCATGTTGTGGGGGGACTCTTCTTGCCCTCCTTGCCGGACGCGGAGATCCTCATGCTTTCGGCGTAGCATTGCCGAGCTGTCTTCTGGTTTGCTCTGACGGAGATAATTTTTCCGTCCTTTCTTGGGAACTTCATGGTGAGGTGCGGGGTGGACACCACCGCGCCGAGATGATTTAAAGTCGGCCTCCCTATTATGATGTTATAGGAGGTGTTGGCCTCCACGAGGAGGTATCAGACCATGATTCTTCTGGCGTCCGGGGGTGTGCCGAAGGTTGTGAGCAGGTCCACGTATCCGCGGGTGTGGACCCGTTCACCGGCGAAGCCAACTAGGGGCTCTGTATGCGGCTGGATGAGAGAGTGAGGGACGTCGAGCTTGAGGAAAGTTGGCCAATACAGGACGTCTGCCGAGCTCCCCTGATCGATGAGTGTCTTTTGGACTTCCCAGTTTGCAATTTCTACCCCGATGACCATGGGGTCATCCTGATTGGGGCTGATCCCTGCGTAGTCCTCGTCGGAGAAAGAGATTGGTGGTGAGCTCTTGTAGGGGATCGAGGTAGTGGAATGGGCGCAGTTGATACTACGGAGGTGTCTTTGTCGGGCTGAGCTGCTGGCACCTCCTCCGGTGAAGCCGCCTGCAATTGTGTTGATTATTCCCCGCTGGGGGGCTGGTTCGGTCTCCTGGCTTATTTCAGCCTGTACTGTGCCATTGGCGTTTTGCTGAGGTCCTGTGGGTAGGTCCCCCCGAGCTCCTGATCCGCGGCCTCTCCCGCGTCCCCGGCCTCCGGAGCCACCTCCGGAGCCTGGCTGTCGCTGAATGTAGTGGCCGAGGTGACCTGCCTGGATGAGTTCCTCGATGTGGTTTCGGAGTGTGCGGCACTCGTCTGTGGTATGGCCATAGTTTCTCCCGACTCTGTTTGTCCTGGCTGACTTCTTGAATTGGCTGTCGTTGTTGACTTTAACCTTGTCTTTGTGGCCCTGTTCTGGTTTAGCGGGGCCCTTACCGAGAACCTGGTCGCGGAAGGCCGCGTGCTCCTCCATTTGAATGTAGCCGGCAGCGCGGGCGCGCAGTTCGTCCATATCGCGAGGGGCGTCGCGACATAGGCTGTCGACGAACGATCCGGGTTTTAGTGCCATGAGCATGGCGTGTAGGGCGACTTCCGGGTTTAGATTTCGGATCCGGACTGATATGTTAGAGAAGCGCTCCATGAAGGCCCGTAGGGGCTCGTCGTCATTCTGTCTGAGGTTGGCCAAGGCGGCCGAGGTTGTGTGGTGAGGTCAGCTGGTGGCGTACTGTGCCGTGAACCGCCGCACCAAGGTGGCGAAACTGTCAATGGACCCTGCCAGCAGTTGGGTGTACCAATGGAGCGCGGGTCCTTTAAGCGAGGTCGGGAAGACCCTGCACAGTATAGTGTCACTGTTAGTGTAAAGGTTTACCTGAGTCGTGTACGCGTCGACGTGCTCATCGAGGTCCGTAGTGCCGTCGTAGCGGTCGAGGTGGAGGGGCTTCCACCCGCGGGGTAACGAAGTCTCCATGATGTCGTTCACAAAGGGATGACGGCGGAAAGGCTCTTGGCCCTCGGAGACATGAGTGGGGGCCTTGCTGGTGCCCTGCCCTAATCTGTGTGTTGATGCATGAGACCGGTGCGTGGCGGGCTGTGAATGTGGTGCCTTGGTGGTTGCTTGGGAATGGGGGGCTGAATGTGCCTCCTCCTCATGATCACCGCTGTCGTGCGGTGGCTGGCCGGGGCGATGCCGAGGGAGCTGGGCGCGGATGCGCTCGTTCTCGGCGCGTAGCGGCGCTAGGTCTGCTTCGTTAGCGGTGCGCATCGCCGCGAGGTCATTCTCATGCTGGGCACGCATATTCTGGAGGTCGGCGTCGTGCTGTCGCCGCATTTGCTCGACTTGTTCGACCAAACGCCTCAGGGTCGCGGTATCGCTGTCCATGGTAGTTGAGTTGCTTGTGTTATCTGTTGCTCGTCTAATATGGCTTCTGGTAGAAACCATGCAGGTGGCTGATGAGAGCTTGGTCTGATCGGCCCCACGGTGGGCGCCAAATGTTCTTACCGGAAATCTGCTGTAGAGCTGATCCGCCGGGTAAGATTGGTGAGCCTCCTTCGCTGGGTGTATTGGTGCTCCGAGATGGGGGAGGTACCTGCAAAAGAGACTCCGATGCTAAAGTTAGGGTTTGTATGAGTATGAGTCTCGTATATATAATGCACATACCTTTGTGTGAATTAGGGTTGTCTTGGGCCTGAGATAAGATATGATATGATACGATATCATATAATATGATATGATACGATATCATATAATATGATATGATCACGTTGTGACATAATATGGTATAATTGGATAACGGTTTTAGCCCGGGACGAGATCTCCGGGCTCGGGCGTGGTCTGTCCGGATTACGGGCTGACGTTGTTCAACGCGTGCCCGGGATGACCCTTATAATGTCAACCCGGGCTGAGAGCCCGGGTGCGAAATGCGGTCAGTACAATAATATTTATTTATTTTTAATTCAACTACATGTTACTTCCTATTAATGTAATTAAAATTTTAAGAATAATTCACATCTCATTATTATACATCATATATTTACTTTCCTCAAAAATAGTTTTGACATTAATTAGTACGTAAATATACAATACAAATAAAATTAAAAGACAAGAGTTTTAAGTGAAACGCAAAATACCAAATATATTGCCAAGATATAATACTAACTAGTAAAGTTGAAGATGAGCCAAGTTGGATTAAGTTATGCTTAATCCTAATTCATCACAAATTTTGATTACACCAATATTTTAGATTCTAAATTGAAATGAACTTGATAACTTACATGTTAAATTATTGCAAGTCGATCGGGTCAAAACACTATAGGGATTAATTCTTGCACACTCTTAATATCGATTCTAGCAATAAATAATATTAACATTTTAAATAAAAATAACTAAACGAGAGAATAAATTATATGAAACAAAAATGCATGGTTCTAAAATCAAACTTACAAAAGCATCTGATTGGAGTAAATAAAAAAATAAAGCTTGTATGCGTTTTTTTTTATAATTAAAATTGTAATTTCACTTTAATAATCTACATAAATATTTAATATACCAATAATTATAATTTTTTTTATCCATACCAATAATTATAATTTATATCAAATATTTATTTCATATTTTAAATAATTTATATTTATTAATGTACTGCTAATATATAAAATCATGATTAATATTATTATTGATATTAATTTATTAATAATATCATTAATACAAATATTATATATATATTGTTTATTTAATAATAATAAATATATATAACTTTGGTCTCTATTCAATTATATGTATTATATTTTTATTTATATACTAAAAATAATCAATCAATTTAATGATTAAAATTTATTATTATTTTTATACTGCCAATAACTAATTTATTTGAGTGCACAAAACTGACATTTTAAATACTCTAGAGAACTTAAGACATTTCCACATACATATCCTGAAAATGGCTTTATTTTATGATTTTATAAACTTTGAATTTGTTTTGAGTAGGCCCATTAGTAAAAGGAGTCGGGTCGGAGCTCCAAAGGGTTGGATCCATATGGTGGGAAACCCTACCAAAACCTCTGAAGGACAAACATTTTTGGTTAAACCTCTTGTTGTTCCCTTCAATGGCGAAAACCTACGCAGCTGGGATTTTTTCGGCCATAGCAGCCGCTACCGCTGCATCTCTGAATCAGAACAATGCTTATGCAGACGGAATTCCACCGTCGAATCCTTCCGATGTTCTTCAACCTTCTCCGCCGCCGCCAAAGGTGCGAAACGATCATCCAAGGACCACTTCTGCTGGGTTTGATCCAGAAGCCCTCGAGAGAGGAGTTAAAGCTCTCAAGGAAATTTCTACTTCACCCCATGGCAAAAAGGTTTCAGCTTTATCCCTATTTTCCCCTTTCATTCGACCCCATCGTTACTCTTCTGCTTCGTTTTAATTTGTCTCTTTTTAGTGTAGGTCTTTGAAACTATCAAAAAGCAAGAGGAGACAAAGCAAGCTGAACTTGCTGCAAAGGTTGCTGAGTTTAGGCAAATGAAAGCACAGCATGAGACTGTAAGTTAATTTAGGTTGTTCCTCGTTGCTTTAGTGCGATTACAAGTATTCAATTTTTAATTTAATTAAAATTTATCCAATTATAGATTAAGCTTGGTAGACTTTTATAATAATTACTTTAAAGTTATATTTGGCAGAATTTCTGATTGACTACTTGTGAAAGGATTTTAATTTATAACGACAATGCATGGAAATTAAACTCTTGAATTTTATTATTTTTACTCTGTCTGGTGCTGATCATACCGGTTTTGCTTGGAATTGTCACTATTTGAATATTGTTAGTTGAAGTTATATGATAGTTGAAGAAATCATGTCCATTGGTTGCTACGTTCTAGCTGCTGCATGATGAAATTCATGTCACCAGAATCTTGTTTCTTTGTAATTATGGCCTTAAACAATTGAATGTTCGGACGGAACCTTTTTGCTTTGATGTGTTGTGTAGGGTGCACAACTTCAGGATGTTTTGTGTTTGGCTTGTGATTTGTTTTCGGGCATATTATCAATTGGTTCACCTGACAGGAACGACAAAGGATAATATATGATGAACAAAAAAAGCTAGCTCAGCATCAGGCGCAAACAAAATCCCAAATGGCTAAATATGAGGATGAGTTGGCGAGGAAGAGGATGCAGGTATTAAGCCTTTTGAACAGCGGGTTTTGTTTTGTCATTTTATGAGCGTTTCTCAATTTTTCATTATTGTTGCCAGGCAGAAAATGAATATCAGCGAGCCAGGAACCAAGAACTAGTAAAAATGCAAGAAGAATCATCAATCAGACAGGAGCAGGCTCGACGTGCAACAGAAGAGCAGATTCAAGCGCAAAGAAGGCAAACTGAAAGAGAGAGGGCTGAGATTGAACGTGAAACAATAAGAGTAAGGGCTATGGCAGAAGCAGAAGGAAGAGCTCATGAAGCAAAGCTAGCAGAAGATGTTAACAGACGAATGCTGGTTGATCGTGCTAATGCTGAGCGAGAAAAATGGGTTGCTGCCATAAATACTACTTTTGACCATATTGGAGGTACATTTCTACCAGATGCACGATATGCAAAGAGTAGTGCTGACAATCTAAGAAGAAAACCACTGCCTTTACTCATGCATTCATGGTATTAAGTGCATGGAGTGAATCATTTTGTATGCACACAAGTATTTTCTTAAAAAGTCATTTCACTTTAATTTTTGGAGTAACATGTTATTTTCTTTTATTTTACCTTCACAATTTTGTTTACTCAGTGAACCATTTGGTTTTGATCTATATAGCCTATCACTTTCCCGTATTAATAAAAAATATTGTAATTTGAGGGATGCACTTTTTATTTTTTTTCATTACTTACTGATTCCCATTATCTAATGTATTTTGTTAATTGGTTTGATGAACTCCAGCTGTATTTTTCTTGACTGGGTTAGATGAACTCCATACCAATGAGTTAATAAAAACTTGATCTATTTATTTCAGGGGGCTTAAAAGCTATTCTAACAGATCAAAATAAGTTGGTTGTAGCAGTTGGTGGAGTGACTGCTCTAGCAGCAGGGGTCTACACTACAAGGTATACATTGTTCAGAAGGCTTGGAATGAGCTACTAATTCGGCTAAGTACTATTTTAGGTTTGATTTTAGAAGCTTATATTTGGCACAACATTCCTTTCAAAGTCTGTATCTACTCAGTTAACTATGCAATTATTGATTATTGATGACATTTTTTATCAAACTTTGTTTTAAAAATGAGGACAGTGGGGCAATGTAGTAATGAGATATATCTTATATATACCCGTTAGTTAGATAGTTAATTAGGTTAGTTGGTTGAAGAAATATGGCTTGTTGTCTATAAATAAGAAGCGGGGTTGAGACTTGAGAGTAGTTAGTCAATTGATCAGTTAGTATTGTGGCCAGGGAGAGTCTTGGATCTCTCAAATATTCAGGGAATTTGTGCATTCTTTCTTTTCATCCATAAAACTACTTTCTTGGTGTGCTTAATCTGAACCAGTTTCTATCAATATCATTATCAATTACTGTTTTTCCTGCCTTAATCGTTTTGAGAGATTTTAAACTTGATTTCCCTGTTTTTTCCCCTTTTGCATCAGATATTTGTTACCCATATAAAAATTGCACTTTGTTGTCATATGCATGCTACAGTTGTAAAATTTTATTCACATTGGACATTGTGTGTCATCAGTTGCTGTTAGTGGAGTCATGGCTCATGCTATTGTATATTTGCATTGGTCTTTTTGTCTAATCCAGGGAAGGTGCCCGGGTAATATGGGGATATATTGATAGAATATTGGGACAACCATCATTGATTCGTGAGTCCTCCAGAGGGAAATACCCCTGGTCTGGTGTGTTTTCTCGTGCGATGAGCTCCCTATCTCGACGTACTGATTCAGGATCTGCTTCACAAAATGGTTTTGGTGATGTGATTTTGCATCCTTCTCTTCAGAAAAGAATTGAACAGCTGTCATCTGCAACGGAAAATACAAAACTCCATCAGGCACATTTCAGAAACATTCTCTTTTATGGCCCTCCAGGAACGGGAAAGACAATGGCTGCTAGGGAGTTAGCTCGTAAATCTGTATGTTTTTTTAACTTATCCATTGATCTTGTTATTCTAAATTTAAAGTATTTCATACCATCTACCTTTCTTATTCTGATCAGTTTATCCTTGTGTTCATCAATTTTATTTATTTTTTAATTGTAATTTTCTTCTTTCAGATAAATGCTATTTTATTCAATTTGTGTTTTTCAATTTAATGCAGGGACTAGATTATGCATTAATGACTGGAGGAGATGTTGCTCCACTGGGATCACAGGCTGTAACAAAGATACACCAATTGTTTGATTGGGCTAAGAAATCAAAAAAGGGTTTATTGCTTTTCATTGATGAAGCTGATGCATTTCTGTGCGAGTAAGCAATACTTGTTCCTAGTTTTTTCATTTATTATGCATCTCCTTGCTCATGGCAACATAAGATGATCAAGTGCAGCTAGATGCAACCTACTCAGGATCATGTTTGTTGTTTTTTCTTAAACGAAACCAACATTCTTTGCATGAAAATTGTTTGAATGGTTCATTGCATTGGATGGATTTTGCAGGAGGAACAAGACTTATATGAGTGAAGCTCAAAGAAGTGCATTAAATGCCCTTCTCTTCCGAACTGGTGACCAGTCCAAAGACATAGTCCTTGCTCTTGCCACAAATCGTCCTGGTGATCTTGATTCAGCTGTTGCAGACCGAATCGATGAGGTCCTAGAATTTCCCTTGCCTGGGGAAGAAGAGCGCTTCAAACTTCTTAAGCTCTATCTGGACAAGTACATAGCCCAAGCTGGATCAAGAAAATCTGGTTTGGTTCAAAATTTGTTCAAACGACAACCACAACAAATAGAAATTAAGGGATTAACTGATGATATCCTAAAGGAAGCTGCAGCTAAAACTGATGGCTTTTCTGGAAGAGAAATAGCGAAACTGATGGCCAGTGTCCTGGCTGCTGTATATGGAAGTGAGAATTGTGTGCTTGACCCAAGCTTGTTCCGTGAAGTGGTAGATTATAAAGTTGCAGAGCATCAACAGAGAAGAAAATTGGCAGGTAGTGATAAACCTATGGCATGAGGATTTTTAGAGATTTTGTTAGGAACCCTTATGATGTAGGGCTGATCCATTGCATTATGTTATGGGCATGCTGTTATTTAATGATTTAATGATTTCCCTAATTGATGGGAAGATTTTGGAATTTGAATTTTGTAGTGTTTCATTTACGGCTGATTATCAGTATTCAATATTCATCACTAAATGTAGCACAGCTGATTCAGGCTATGCTATGACGTTGAATATTCTTTTTCTCCCTTCACCACTGAGCATAAACTAGAGTTTCATGCTACCATTGGAACTCACATGTATTTCTTGAAAAACCATAAGTCTACCCTATTGTGGTCGAGGAGAGGCTCTATTTTCCTGTGTAATTTGTTTATATCGTACTAATTACAATAATAATTTGTGGGTTTCAATATTTTTATTTTTATTGTTGTGCATGTATGCACCGGAATAGAGAATGGGGGTGCTTAGTTTGGTGGAGGATTAACCACGGGTGAAATGCGCATGCTTAATGCTTATTATATATAATTGAAGTTTATATTAATCATGTATATAAATAATATTATATTTGAATATATAGATATTATATTTAAAAATATCATAAATATAATTTGAATTTGAAAAATATAAAAAGTTAAAACAATTTTTAAAAATGCTCTTTAATGAAAAGTTTATATTGTTGTGTGTGTGTATATATATATATATATATATATATATATATATAAGGAAGATTATAATAATATTGGTGTAATTTTTATTAGTATTATACTGTTCAATAACTCTATATTAAATGTAAATTTTGTAAATCTAACCGTTAGATTGAAAGTTCTTTACTCTTAGATCATATATACAAAATTTTATATTAATTTAAGATAATTTGATACTTCATTTTTATAAAACAAAATTAACGTAATATAATTATTTCTAAATATACTAAAATATGAACACTTTAATTGTTTTTAAGTTATTGTTTAATTTTAACAAAATTTGATATACACATAAAGTGATATGTACTTTCAACTATTTGGACTTACAAAATTCACATTTAATATAAAGTTATTAAGCGGTGTAATACTTGGTAAAAGTTACACTGGTGTAATTATAACTCTTATATATATATATATATATATATATATATATATATATGAATGTGCTAATGTATACTTGTTTCTTTTTTAGTCGAAATATGTTTCAAGATAAAATAATTATAATTTATTTCAAGATAATTCTAAATATAATTTAATATATTTTATCTAAAATAATTATAATTTATTAATATATTCTAACTAAAATAAGTGAGTGGAACACAAAATTCTAATTTAATATATCTGTAACTGATTGACCAATATTGTAGTAATTTGTGATTTAAAGATCAATGTGTACACGAAAAGTAACAAGTTTTGTAATTCAGGCTCTGGTCATTAAAAATGCAAATGTAATAGTTTTTTTTTTTATAAAAAAAATGTTATTTTTTTAAAACTAAAGTATTCTTAATTAAAAGTTAAAAACTAAATCTTTCAAAATATTGAAATTTATTTAACAAGTTATTTCTTAACAAATATTTTTTTATATATACATATTTAGAATTGTTTTTTTTAATTACATATTTAAAAGATAAGATTATATATCATGTCACATTTTATTGGTTAGAATCGATTTTTTTAAAATTACATATTTAAAAAGATAAGATTTTATACCATGTCACATTTTATTGGTAAATGTAAAATACAGTTTAAGATGAGTGAGTTTTGATTAGGGATGACAAATATACCCATACCCGCGGGTAATACCTGAACCCGTCCCGACTTTGACGGGGAATACCCGGTTTGACCGGGTACGGGTACGGGTAAAACCCGATACTTTAAATCGGGTACGGGTACGTGTATGCCCGCCCCGTACCCATACCTGTCCCATTTACATTTTTAATTTAATATCCTCTTTCAATTTAATTATATTAAAAAATTTTAATATTTTTTTATGTGTGATTATTTATTATAAAATAATATAGAGAAATAACTTAATTATAATTATAATATAATAAAAAAATAATTTAAAAATATTATATTTTTTATAAAAAATAAAAAATAAAAAAATTGACGGGTATGGGTACGGGTATACCCGATACCCGATGGGGACGGGGATGGGGATGAAAATCACATACCCGACGGGTACGGATAGGGGACGGGGATGAGTTTAACTCGCGGGGACGGGTATCATAAAACCCGTACCCGCCCCGTTGCCATCCCTGGTTTTGATCCCCTTGATTCTAATCGTTAACATTTACTTCACATTTTTACTATAAAAATTAAATCTGAACTTAAACTTTGCAATAATAAATGATGTGGCAAAAATGTGACATTCCTTGTATAAATAAGTAAATAAAAAATTTGTAGCTTCTTTTATAATTTTATATTAACAATAAACAATAGGTATTTTTTCTTCTATTTTATATATATACAAATCAATGCTACACGGGGCTTTGCCCCTCGAATTAAAAAAAAAAAATAATGTTTATAATATTTCCGTTAATAATTGGATAGAATTTAAAATGAAAGAAAATTTAAATAACTACGAATATTTGAAGGTTAAATATGATAAATTAGACTCGTGAAAAGTAATGTTATCAGGATTCATGAGCTTGCAAATTAGGAATTACTTATATAGAATAGATCGATCAATGAAGCTGCATTTCTAGTCTCACACAATTACTAACTGCACATAAGAATGTAACCTCACATCACCAGAAGATGGTAACATGAACATCTTATTTAGCAAATGGTAACAAAGATGTATATTTGTTACAACATGATTTAGTCGGGAAACATTTTAACCAAAAACATCAATGTTCAGCAGAAAATTCCGTTCATGCACACCAGAATCCTTGTAGAAAGCAGTCCTAATGGTGATGATCCTGAACATACCGAAGGCCACAATATTTGCAAATAGCTGGCTCGGCCAAGTCAAGGCATATAAATTCAATCGGGTGTCCAAGAGCAGGATTGGTATCTGAGACCACCAACAGCGTATCCAAATTAGTTATACTTTTATGAAATTAATAATGTAGGACCGGAAACTATACAAGGTTTGTATCTCCGTTAAATATTGTGCATGTTCAAAGAGAATAGAATTTTAAAAAAGGTGTACCTCCTTCACAAGCAACTATTCTGCCTTCAACCTTAATCGGAGGAACTTCATTAATCAGCTCCATTGGCGATTTCTTGCTTGTATCCTATCACAGACAGTAGAAACAAACGAAAGTTTCACATGTTGCTGACCACAATTTTGTAAGCAGGAATTAGCTAACCGACATCAGTTAGCCACTATCCTCTTTATTTTAGATTATAAAAGACGACAAAAGCCCAAAACAAACTAAATAAAGTCGGAAACACTGCAGGGCAAAGCAGCCAAAGAGGGATAGATAGAGGTAGTCAAGAAAAAAATAAAAACATAAATCAACTCAAATTGTAATGATCCATACTGAACCAGGAAAAACAATATACAATAAACCAATTTCATTTGATTTCAATTCAGTTCTTTAGCAATGAAGCATTTCAATTTATTTATCCACGGTTTACCAAATTATATACAGTTATTAATCATTAAAAAGACATATCTATTAGTGATGTAGAATCCAAAATTTTTAACATCTCTCTTCATCTCGCTACAAGATTATACTCAGCATATCATTCACTCGAACAAATTTTTAACTCTGGTCTTTGTTCCCCTTCAAAGCTGCCATTGCCACATTCAACTGTTTGAATCCACTGTCACTTGGATATTGATTGAAGTTTGAAGTTATCTACATTGTTCAACCATTTGAAGTTGCTTCAGCTGATCAACAGTTCAAAGTTTCTATTGTGAACTGAGCCTTCCATTTTTTTGAATCAAGCTGGGTGTTCATTTATATACCAGTGTTATTGAGAAGTATTGCATTCACACCATTGCCATTGATCACCACAATTCAACCCTACATCCCTATCCATCCATTTAGCCTTACAAGGAACAAATCAATCATACTTTTATTAATGATTCTACAGAGCTAATGGCTGCTTTTCTTTCAGCATTTTTATCACTTAAGTAAGGTTTTGCTGCATTTTAAATTCAACCTATTATGTACTCTTGAAAAAGTCATCGTATCAAGTTTTAAAGGTTGAATCAAATAAAATATGAATTACCAAACCAAAATAAACAATAACTGTTTTTTCTTCAAATGAAGAACTGAACCCAATTGTTTTTCAGTTTTTCCAGATATTTTAAATTTGGTACTGTTTTTCCATCAAAACTGCACCTTAGTCACCCTAGGGTGTAGATCTGAAGGGATAGTAATAGATTCCCTAAACAAGAAAACCTACAATAATTCCCATTCGGACACCGTAGATCTCCTCCCTCAGGGTATGTTCCAACTTTAATTCTCACTTTTTGGTTCTTCAAGTTTCCTCCCTCAAATGCAGATTTATTCCACACAAGTTACTCAGAAAGCCTCTCGCACGGCAAATTTTTCCACCTAGCGTGTTTTACTACATTATTTTATCACATTCTCTCCCTAGATGCATACACGAATACGATCTGTGACTAAGCTATCCCTGATTTTTCTTTTTATTCCCTAATTCTACGGCTAGTTGAAAGAGAACAAAATCTTATATAGTGGATATCCACGAGAATTTCATATAGAAGCAAATATCAGAAGAAACCTAACACAATAATAAAAGTAAAAGGGGATCCACCAGGGGCTAAAAATGAGTAATCCTTGCCAATAACAATGACCAACAACATTTCACAAAATTCTACCAAATAAATAATGTAACTAATTTCCGAAACAGGTAATATTTAAACAAAGTGATAATCCTAATTTGATTCCAGAGCAAGTTTAATCAAACACAAGGTGTTGTTCGGGATATGCGAGCAATAAACGTGATGTAATTTGCAATGATATTTGATTATGATGAATGATAATCGGAATTCGGGAAGAAATGTACCTGCATCCACTTGGCGGTGTGGTTGCTGACTTGAGAGGTTACGAGGCTGAAACTTCTGGTGCTCGTGTTCCTCGATGAAGAGAATCTCATCAGGTTCCTCAAAACACTCGACGCCATCTCCCAAACCCTAAATTAAATCACACAATTCGAATCTGATCAATGAATCGCTCGGGAAATGAAGGAATCGCAGCGTACTGTATTGTCCTTCTGAATTGGAACCCACACGCCCTCCATGCGCAAAACGACACTGGTTACATCCAGAATGTACATGAAGTGGATCGGGCCTCTTCCCCAAATTCAAATGGGTTGGCCCATTCTCCATTGGCCCATCAACGGCAGCAACGAATGAGAAGGTTAGACAGCAATAAAAAAAAATGCATGTCATCATTACCAATTTACCTCGCATAAAACCTGCGTTACTGCATGTTCGGTTTTGATCTAAGATTTTGATTTTAATTATAAACTATTTCGGATAAAAGATAATTAATTAAAATGCACATTAATTATAAACTATTTCTTCATCTTAAAGATAGTCAACTACTATTTTCCTACAATTTTGATGGAAAAAAAATAAGTAAACTGATATTTTCCTTCAATTATGGTGGGATCAAATACTAAAACACTATTAGTGAGTCTGAGTATAATTTTTTTTTTTAAAAAGGGAAACTATGAGCACATTGCCATTTTTCTATAATATTTGCATAGGTGGCTTGCACGCTAATATGCTCATGGCCAGGTCCAATTTGTACAATTGACATTACTTGTAAACAAAATAAAGTATGCCAATTAAAAGGTCAACATTAATGGGACCACAGGCCTTAGCAAAGCAATTTTTCACAGCATAAATACACTTCGTTCATACAAGTCTGTGGCATTGATTGACTTCCTGAATGCTAAACTTGGTCCATAAAGAAAGGAATGGATGCACCAAAGGAGTAAGTTTCATGAACCCCTTTAGATAAATTTTTCACCTAGTATCTATAAGGAGAAGAAAATAAGATGAATCAAATTTCTCCTTTGCAGTTTGCACTTCTTAAACGATAATTTATGGAAAAGTTGAAGTAGATACTAACAGAAATCATGAATAGAGGTTGAGTTAGTTGTGGTTTTTAGTTAGGAAGTTACTGGTTAGTTATAATATTAGGACACAATAAACTCTATAAATAAGAGTCTCAAATGTATCATTTACCATCTTTTTCATATTAAAAAAATACAATGAGTTGTTTCTATGGAACTCCTCTTTTGTTCCTTGAACTTTATGATGCGTGGCCACATCAAATGGGTGTAACTTGTATTACCCATGTTCAAGATTCTGACAGATACTGCACAGGTTGATTTAAGTTATTTTATCTTCTTAATTCATTTTTATTTTCTTCTCTTCAAAAGTTTATCCAAACTGGTTATATATTTCATTTTGTGCCCGTAATATATGGCTCGCACTCACATTCTGATATATTCTTGTTTGTAGTCATCAAAATGTTGCAACCATAGATGTCCATGCTGCCAAAGATCTTCTCAATTCATCTGGTTATCGTTATCTGGATGTTAGGTAGTAAAGGGTTTGAATTTCTCCGATTTCCTTCTCTATTGTAAATTGTTTGGGAACAAACCGATAAAAAAAAAAGAAAAAAAAGAAGGAAACTAAAGTTGACTCTTTTGGCCCTAAAATAGGTCAGTAGAGGAATTCAACAAAAGCCATGTTGAGAATGCTCTTAATGTCCCCTATATGTTCATCACAGAAGCTGGTAATGTGAATGACAGCTTATCTTTTGATTCAAGTTTCTAGTATAAAAAATTGAGTACCTTGACAAATATGAATTTATCACCCTGCAAAAAAAAAAAAAAAATGTTTTGTACCGTTTCACTCAGCAAACATTTGTTGAGTGACACGAGATTTCTTGTTTATGTTTTGCAAATGAACAGGACGGGTGAAAAATCCAGATTTTGTTGACCAAGTGGCAGCAATATGCAAGAATGAGGATCATTTAATTGTGGTAAGAAATATGAAGCCTTTAATTCTTTAAAATATAAAACCACAAAATACAGTGATGCTGAATGGTGGCGTATGATTAATGATCATAATTTCAGGCTTGCAATAGTGGAGGAAGATCACTCCGAGCCTCCGTTGATCTGCTTGATTCAGTAAGTTTTAAACTAATCTCAAATTCTCAACCTTGATTCACGTCATTTCACTACGTGCAAATTTTACACTTCAAAAAGTAATGTGAATGAAATTTTGGTACAAAGTAAAAAAGAAATATTGTTAACATAACATATGATGCGGTAAATACAGGGATTTAAACAAATTGTTAACATGGGAGGAGGCTACTCTGCGTGGGTGGATGCTGGATTTGCCGGGAACAATCCGGGAGAAGAGATCAAAACTAGTTGCAAGTTCCGTCCAAGCGCAATCCACTGAACACCGTAGCATCTAACATCTTCCGCTTGTTCCTTCCTTCTCCAATTTCATGAATAAAGTCCAATGTTTTTATTATTTGGCTAAAACCCTATTTTAGTCCCTTATAATTTTTTTTTGTTTCAATTTAGTTCCTCATTAATTTTTTGTCTCAATTTAGTCCCAAACTAATTAATTGGTTTAAATTTAGTCCTAAATTAATTAATTGGTTTCAATGTGGGACTTTCCGTCCAAATTGCTTTAACGGTATTAACTTTTGGCCACGTGGACGGCACGTAGATGCATACGTGGCATCCACGTGGATGAGAATTTTTTTGAAAACACCTCGACCCAGAACGGCCCGTTCTGAAACCGGAACGGGCCGTTCTGGGTGCACTTTTGGTGTGTTAATTTTGCATCCGGAACGGCCCGTTCCAAGTGCAAAATTAACACACCCAAAATGCACCAGAACGGCCCGTTCCAGTTTCAGAACGGGACGTTCCGGTTTTATTTTATTTTTTTATATATAAAATATTAATAATTTTATAAAATATATATTATTAATTATATTTTAATTATGTTATTATATCCAATAAAATAAATATATTAATATTTTTTTATATATTTTATTTTATTATGTTTATCTTATTAATTTTTATCATTTTATTCCTTTAATCTTAAATAAGTTGCAAAAAATTATAAAGTGATATTTCTTTTATCTTATTAATTATTATATTTTTTAATAAAATTAATTAAGAATATTGGTTTAATTGCATTTTTTATCTCTCAAGTATTACAATTGTGCAGTTTTGTGATCTCCAAGATTTTAATTGCATAATTTTAGTCTTTAAAGAATTGCAATTGCGCAATTTTGGTCCTTCAATTTTTAATTGAACAATTTTAGTCCCTCAAATATCATAATAGTATGATTTTTGTTTCTCCCATTAAAAATTAATAATTTTAATATATATATATATATATATAATGTTTTAAAATTAAATAATTATTTATCTATTCAAATTAACGTATATTATAATTTTCGATATTATATCAATAATATTATTAATATATTTATAGATAAACTAATAATTTGATAAATATAACTTGTTATATATTAATATACTTTTACAAAAATATAAGTATATTAATTAGAAATATATATATGATCTTATATATTTATATTTTTGTAAAAGTATATTAATATATATTAAGTTATATTTTATCAAATTATTAGTTTATTTATAAAAAGGGTAAAAATATTATTGATATTAATTTATCAGTAATATTAAAATACTAATAATATATAAATTTTATTTATTTAGTAATAGTAAATATATATCATTTGATACATTAAAAAAAAATATACGTTAATTTAAATAAACAAACAATTATATAGTTTTAAAACATTATATATATATATATTAAAATTTTAAAATTATTAAATTTTTAATGAAAAAGACTAAAATTTCACAATTATGATATTTGAGAGATTAAAATTGTTCAATTAAAAATTGTGAGAATAAAATTACACAATTATAATCTTTTAAGGACTGAAATTACTCAATTAAAACCTTAGAGATCAAAATTGCATAATTATAATATCAAAAACACAATTAAGTAAAGAATATTTTATTCACAGTTCTGGAACGGGCCGTTCTGAAAGCAGAACGGCCCGTTCTGATTTCAGAACGGCTCGTTTCGAAAGCAGAACGGCCCGTTCTGCTTCACTGGTGGTGTTTTAATTTTGCAACCAGAACGGCCCGTTCCAGTTTCAGAACGGGCCGTTCCGGATCCAGGTGTATTAAAAAGAATTTTCTCATCCACGTGGATGCCACGTATGCATCTACGTGGCATCCACGTGGCCAAAAGTTAACTCCGTTTAAATAATTTGGACGGAAATCCCACATTGAAACTAATTAATTAATTTGGGACTAAATTGAAACCAATTAATTAATTTGGGACTAATTTGAGACCAAAAATTAATGAAGGACTAAATTGAAACAAAAAAAGATTATAAGGGACCAAAATAAGATTTTAGCATTATTATTTTAATAAGGAAATGTTGAAACAGTTTGTACCTTCCTTTGTAATTTGTATAATATCTGGTACTTATGATGGAGATGAGCACTCAACTTTCCTTCCAATAGCTGAAAATAATTCATTGTATTACTTTCATATAACAAATAATGACTTTCTTTCCCCATAGTTTTATAATATTTTAAAATTAATAATTAAAAATTAATTTATACTCATTTTCTGCTGACTAAATATTACTTTAACACAAACGAAAATCATTGTAAAAACTCCAATTACCTACAACAGCACTTTCTAGCTGCTAAAGAAAATTGCACGTTTTGAGTTTTAACACGAATTACTCTTACTTGGGATGATTAATTTACTGTGCAAGTTTGAGGATGTTAACAAGTTTGAGTATACTAATTGATCCGTCAAAATCCAGCGTGTAAAAATTATAATTCTGCAAATGCTGGCACAAGCGATTGCAGATATGACATCCAATCAACTTTCCCGATGAACGTGATTTTCTGCGTCTTCAAAGAAGCTATTCTGTATAGCTTTCACGTCTCTGCCATGTTATAATATTTTCTGTGGCCATGATTTTTGTTAAATATACTAATTGTTGCTTCCAGACCCCAGTGATCGGTGTCTGGTTAGCTATCAGATAGATCTTAACACGCGAAAAATCATTTGATAACTTGAACATACAGTTATACTGAATACGAGTACCAAATCAAATACCGCCCCAAAAAAAGTTGGAATTAAACACATTAAGTAAACCTTATAAGAAAAAAATAATTATCTCGTGTTAAATTTTTTCACCCAACAAAATCGTGTTCAAGTTTTGTATGTCCCTCACATGATAGACATTAGATAAGTACATTTTTTTTCTGTTGATATAATCTCAAAAAGACGTCATCCAAATATCAAGAACTGTTTTTTTTTTTTTTTTTTTCTTTCAATTTACATATAAACAACTTGCAAATGGAAGACGAAACACTAGTAACACAAGAATCGGTTTCCATCCAATAAGTAAGCATTTAAACGACCAACGTCAATCATTCCTCAAGAATCAGGATGAAACTCCTCACTCCTATTATCTAATGCATCCTTCATTAAATATTTCTTAGCCGATTTTAGAGTTACTTTTAATAAAACCGCCACAACATAGTAAAAGCACAAACACCCATTTAAATCAATTATTCTGTTAATCACCTTCTGAAAGAGTATCGAGCGTAGCACAGGTAAATTTCCATCCAAGTAATTTCGAAATAGAACAAAAAGCCTGAAGAGGACCCTAGTAAATGCTACAATACAAACAAGATGCATTGGTCCAAATACCAACTAAGCTGGAAAACTTTACACTATAAATCGGTGAATTCGAAAATTAATCCTATGCTGTTGGATTCCATTCCATGACCTATGGACTAATACAAACCGATTTGTCTCACTAGAGAGGGGACAAAGTTACAGTCAAAATATGTGGGAAAGGAATGTGCCAAAGTCTACCCCTAACAACAAAGATGACATACCGGTCTGCTTCCTAACCTACAGAATGACTTGGCTGTACCAATGACTAACTATAACGGTCTAACAACTGCAGCAAATTTCTCTACAAAATATACAAACATGCTTACATAAGGAAACATAATATAATAAACTTATAGATTAATGCTCTTGCTTAACTCTTGCCTTTAATATGCCAGGGAGAGGAGGTGATGTTGGAGACCTATTTGACACATTTAAAATTGTAGGAAGAGCCTGTGGCTGACACAAGCCTGAAACGCTAGAACCTTCACCTCCATCATTAAGATTGAGTGTCATATTGTCATCCTGTGGTTTCTCAGAAAATTTCATTGCCTTGAGAACATAATTGTCGTCATGCAGCTCAAAGGGGGTACTGCAGAGAGACAAGAAAAAGCATAAATAGGAAGTGGCAGAGACATTTCCCAACATAGGGACAAAAACTTCGCACCTCAGCCACCACAACCGCATCCCTAATTTCTCTATTTTAAAATTCTTTTAGTGGCCTTGGCGTGTGACTGTTTGATCAAAACAGGTTACGCTAGTTTGACTTTCTTGACTTTATGACACTACTAAATTAAGCAGCTGCATACATGCTAAAAAATAAACTTGCATCATCACTCAAAACTTGAAAGAGTGCCAAGCGAAGCAATGGTAGTTTTCTTACCTATTGAAATCAAAATGAACAAGCTGCATATCTTCTGATATTTCCACTTCCACAGTTGCATGAGGACCTGTCTACAGTTTTAAAAGGCCATAAATGAGGTTAATTAAATTGCAATGCCATGAAGAGTAAAATCACAGTAGGGTAAGTAAATTTTTCATTAAATTAACAAGTTAGAAACTTTCTATGAACCATGAACAAGAATCCTCTATATAGACCCATAAAAGCCATGAGTAGATATAATGCCTAAGGGCAACCTGAGTAAGGTGAACTTATCAATATGAGTTGATAATATCCATTAGAAAATAGTTTATATAAAAATTAATTCAGTTGGCAAATTCAAATGAACATCCACGCAAAAAGTGAAAGAAAAAAAATATATTTCTAGCGTAGGGGCTAAGATAATTAGAGAAACAAGGCATGTTGCCTATAAATAAGAAAAGAGGTTGAGAGGGAATTCATATTGTTGTTGAGAGTCCAGGCCTCCAGGCCTCTCGAAAGTCCTGGGCATCATTTGTACCCTTTTTCTGTTAATAGAAGCTTTCTTCCTATAATTCTGAGCAGTTTCTATCACAACTGAGTGGGATCTGGTTTCATAATAAAATATTATATAATTTATAGTTAAGGCTAATTGTCCTTTCTTTTAACGAAAACGTGAAATCACTCTTTCCAAAATACCAAAATACAGAGCAAGTTTTTTCTATCTTTTCCATTAAGTTTGCAAATTTTTAACAACAAAACAAACACACTCAGAACATTCCGAATAGGGAGTTGATAACAATAAAATAAAAGCATTATCTTACAGATTTAAGATTCAAGTTAAAATTGAGCAACAATTTGTACTGGAAATCAGAACAGGAGATAATGGGATGATGATGTACCTGTACCAGAATAAACGGCAAAGATACACCTCCACGAGGAGGATTTCCTGAGCTATATAACTGCTCATTTCGTTGAATAAGGTTCTGAAGACCTACGAACTTGACGAAATAATGCAAGTAATTAGCCAACGGAAACTTAACATAAAACATAAGTAATTTGTCAAGGTCTTCAACAAGTCCATATTTCAAACGACGAGAACCAAATACACAATTTCGTTCCCATATTGATTTAATGAGAGTGGGAAGGACTTACTTGCTCCTCAAGCTCCTGCAGATATGCTGTTTTCTTTTCAATTCTATTCCTGAGCCCAAGACGCTCTGTCTGTTGGAATAAAACACATTTACAGAGTTATAATGGTCCTTCATTGTATTTTTTGGATTAACTCAAAACATCACTGCAGGCAAAAGCACAAGCTGCATGGAGAAAAATTAACAAGTCGAGACTGGACAAACCTTTAGCTCTTCAATATCATTCACACTAGTACGAGGAAGACCCTTCCATTGGATTTCCTTTTTGTCCTTAGAAATAATATCCATTGCCATTAGAACATTCAGAGCATCATAGACCCTTCTACGGATATTTTTCTCGTCGTATTGTTGCTGACAAATGTTCACCCCCAAAAGTAAGTCCACAAAACTTAATTTCATTTTACACCTTCCATTTGCAAACTAGAGACAATATAGAAATCGTTCATACGAAGGAGAGGAAACCTGATCAGGGGTCAAATCAGTATTGCTTGGATCAGAAAATTCAGCAACAAGCTCATCCGCCACCTATAATACAAAAGTAATGACATTAAATTTTAGAAACAAAACAAATTAGAAAATAAAGTAACGAAGCGCCTAACCTCATTGTAAGTTGTTCTTCCCCTGCTTTCTACCTTCTCACACACTAGAGAGAAGCAACGAAAATTAGGAGCAGTTGCTAGAACGTAATCCTAAATACGACTGAGGAAAAGATGAATAAACCTTTCATGCTAAATTGGCGGAGACCTCTTCCAGTCTTATCAGGTCCAACAGCACGTTGGCCTCTCTTTTTCTTCTTGCCACTGCATCAAAAGTCAGAAACAAATTATTATCATCGGAGATAATAAAATGAAAGTGCATTGCGCAAGAATCAAGATAGGAGACTGACGCGGCATCATCGGCGTGTATGTCAAGAAGGTTTAATTTGCGGAGAGCGTTGGTGGCCGAGGCTGATTGGCCGGAAACGGTGGTTACGCACGGCAGCGCCTCCTCCTCCTCCTCGTCTCCCATGGCTTAGGGCAGATCTGAATACGTAATGCGGTTTCGCTCCAAAACTGATTTTCACAGCAAATCACACTATTATTCATTACTTAACTATTTAACTACTGCACTATTTCTTTAAAACCAATTAAATCACCCTATATAAATATTACATGTCAATCTTTCTATTTATTCAATTTTTAAAATTAATTTTAATATTTCATTTCATATATTTTTATCTTATATAATAAACTAATATTTTTTTAATATATAAACAAATACTGGGCCAACTCTTGAAAGGATAAGCCCAATAAAAAAATAATAGCACTTCATATCTTCTCATCATGGCTAACAATAATGTACGAAATTTTCTCCACGCACGATTATTTGTTTTTCGTGTTTGTGCCTCGTGTGGGATGAAATCACGAAATTGGAGGGTTCTTGAAGAAAACAACAAAAACTAACTACATACTAGCAGACGAGTGTTAAGAACATCAACAAGTCTTTTTTAAGTTACGTAACGAAAACAACAAATGATCATTTATTATATAGGTTCAAAACACCATTAAATAACAATTAACAAACCAAAACTTAGAACAACTGAACAAGAAAGGAAAAATAAAATAAAGATTCAGATGTATGGGAGAGGCAGAGCACATACCATGAACTTCCGGATAATACAAAAAACACATTCAAAATAATACAATTTAATTACGTGCTTTTTCAATAATTAAAAAAAAAAAGAGTAATTGGTTGTGAGATGTAACTAATTATTATTAAAACATAGAAAAGAGACAAACAACAATTAACCCTGTCAATTGAATTAGAAAAGAAAAAAAATTATTGTTTTGATTTAGATTTCGAGTTTTTTAAAGTAAAATCTCTTTTTGTCGATGCCATCAAATATATTCTTCTCAATGATTAATTTATTATTTTCATATATAGTATATGATTCGGTGATTTTACATATATATAGAACCGTTACCAGAAAGATACTATATCCGTTTGGTATTGCAATGAAAAAAAAAACAAATAAAAACCTCTTACTCTTAGAAGAGGTTAACAATATAGAATGGAGGGAAATATTTGCTTTTAATTTTTATAAAACATAAGAATGGTAAAATTTGAAAGAAACCAATGAGTAGGGGATAGAATTATGTCAAAGTCACGGTGCCTCCCACCATCATATGCGTCTTTTTCTCATTCTAAAAGTCCAAATAAAAACAGCTTCTGTCCCCTGCTTGTTTCCATTATTTTGTGCAACTATGGTATTTGTTCAAGAAAGCACTTCACTGCAAATTTGACCAGAGTTTCTGTGTGTGCCCATATATATAATAGAGGGAGAGAGAATTCATCAAGAATAAATAAACAAATAATACAAAGAAGAAGAAAAAAAGTAATGTCTTCGTAGACATCATTTACGAAGCAATCATATTTAAAACCAATAATACAAGGGCTTAAATATGGAACTGTTCTTAGGTCTACGATCGAGTATGTTCATGACAGGTAGTACAGGTTTAATATAAATTTATGGTTTGTTATTTTTTTTTCTCTACTTTTACTTCTTTAATTTGTTATTTCCTATGACTCTTCATGTAGGTGTTTGGACATACAAGTGAGTGGAAAGAATTATTTTCATTCACTTAGTCTTACAATTGATGATCGTGTTGTTCATGTTTACAAATCTTAATTTATCTTTAATTCCTTCCTTTCCAGCTAACTAGTCTCTTCAAGCATTCAACTTTTTGTTTGAAATTTTACTGATATTAAACACAAAAAATAACATTTTTAGATCGAATGAAAGCAAAAATAAGAATTATGAAAAATTAATCTCTAACTATTATTATCTATTATGAATCTAGTTCTATCTTACATAAAATCCTTCTAGAAGAGTTTCATATCCTCACTCTTAATACATGATGATGTTATATACTATAAATAATAACAAATTCAATGATTTAGGGAAAACAATAAACTCCTTAAATAGAATTTTGACTATTATAAACTCAATAAAAAAAATATCACGTAAAAAAAAATAGTGAATGTATCCAACAACATAAACATCATAAACATAATAGATTAAATTTAAATGTATAATGAAACACATATAAAATAATTCTACTCTTATTTTTTAAGAAACTAACCAACACTTTTTATATTTATGACTTGGGTCCAGACTCATAGACTATAGGTGTAGTCGTCAGATTGTGTTATGACTTATGACACCTTGACGATGAGCAACTAATAAATTTGACGTCCATTTGAATCATGTTCTCATCTATAAGGTCACTGATGGAGCATTTTTCACTTGTTATGATTAGTTCAATTTTACCCCACAAGACAGTAAAGAAAAAAAAACAAAAAAACAAAATATTAAATACTACATAGAACGTGCTGGGGATGCATCCTCGTCACTAGCTCTCTGAACTCCAATGATATGTCTTATTATTATGTCTATTTCATGTGAGCCAAACCTCCATTGATAGCAACGTCTCAAACATGTAGCAGCAAGGGCGATGTTGAGAGATGTGTATCTGTTTTGGATTGTGTTATGTATCTCAATTGTGTATCTGTTTTGGACTTACCTTGCAAAGTCACGAGATATATATGTTGAGAGACATGTAAATAATATTCAAGCTGCCACTGAAATTCAAATTTAAGATTATATGCATGCTATCTTAATTTCCCACTACTAAGCACCAGGATTTGTAGTGATTATAGGATGTATCCTAGCTTTTATTAGTTGAATTTGCACTTTTGATGAGTTTTGTTTCCCCTTTGAACAAACAGATATTAGTGGTTAATTGTTTTATGTCTATTTTTGTAAATGATGAATGAAGAATGAGAGAGACAAAGGGGGTCAAAGCAAAAAAGTAGGTCTGGCACGATAGGGAAACGGTTATTCCGATTTCATGGGTATGGACGAAAGCAAAAGAAAATGGGCACAGAAGAGAAGAGTGATATTACTCAGAAAAAAATGATAAATGGATGGATGCATTCATAGTCTGTGTCTTATATGCTGGCTTTAATTTGTTCACCAAGCATTAACAAAAACAAGAATGGAGCTACGATCGACTTGTCCATTTCCTTCTTCACATCTATCATTTTCTATCAACATGTATGGGTCATGCTATTGTTACCATCCGGAGAAGGCAACCCTTTCTATGTTTTTTATTTTATTTTTAATGTATGTATCTATCAACCAAACCAATTCAATAACCTTGCCCCCATTATCCATTCGACAGTTATTTTAGCAAAAACTAAGGAACTTTGTTTGCCTTCATCATAAAAAATAACCTTGTCTTTGGAAATCTTTTAAACTCGGGTTGAACCAAAATTTCTCACTTTTTAATAAAAAATTAGAAGCAAGAAAGAATAGATTCACTGTTCATATTAAACTAGACAAAAATACAAACACAGGATCACTTATAAATGTATAATTAATATTATATATATATATATATATATATATATATATATATATTACACTAGTGTAATTTTTATTAATTATTATACTATTTAATAATTTTTAATTAAATATAAATTTTGTTGATTCAATCGTTAAATTATAACTTCATATTATTTTGTATGTTTATGTCAAATTTTATTAAAATTAAATAATAATTTAAAGATAATTAAAATATTTATTTTAATATATTTTAATATATACATATATATATTATGTCAATTTTAATTTACATGAATAAAATATTAAATTATTTTAAATTAATATAAAAATTTGTATATATAATCTAATAATAATGAACTTTTAATCTAATAGTAAATTTTAAAGAATTATGATTTAATTGAATTGAGTGATGATATAGTCGGTAAAATTTATATTAATGTCATTATATCTCATTTCTATATATAATTCAAAGTTTAATTAGTTTTCAAAAATTAATAAAATACACTTTTAATATTATTATTATTATTATTATTATTATTATTATTATTATTCGATAACAAATTAGTATATAATTGAAACTATTGGTTTTATAATTAATTTAAAGATTTGTTAATATGCACTTGCTTGTTTTTTAATTGAAGTATATCAGTAACTTATCATTACTTCATTAGTATATTTAAAATATTTTAGTCTTAACTTGCTAACAACATATTCTAACTAAAAATTACTTAAATTCTAATTTAAAATTATTTTTTAGTTTGACTATGTTACTAAGCTACAAAATTAGTGTATTTTAAGATAATATTGATTATAACTTGTTAATATACTTTAAAAAATGTATTTTGGTAATCATTATTTAAAAATATATATATAATTAAAGTGTTTTTTAATTAATTAATAGTATGTGAAATATTTTAACTAATAGTGTATCAAAATTAAAATTTTAACTTATTTAGTAGTATTATACTTAATTGTCAATAATTTGTGTATATGATATTTTTAAAATTATCTTTAAAATCGTGAAACCCTATTCTTTTAATACTTTTTTTAATAAATTTATTAATATATCTCCACTTAAATAATAATCGGGGATTCTTCCCTTCTAACAAGACAGAGATTTTTGTTTCGGGTACAAATAAGAAAGAGTGAGATAATTAATTAAGAGCATTTTCTATAAATAAATAAAAATATTAATGTCTGAGATGATTTGGGGAGGATCTTATTATAAAGAGAATCACGACAAATATCTCAATAGATTCATATATTACTTTTGTTTCTTTTTAAATGGAAAGAGAGTCTAATTCATTTGATAAAATTATTTGTGTAAGTTGTTATAATTAACTCAATATCGAGTTTAATTTTTATAAAATAAAATAAAATGTAGAAAAGAAAGGGAAAGTATATATGCTTAAATTAGAAAATGAAACTTTTATAAGAACGAATTAAAGGTAAAAAGGTAATTTTAATTAAATAAAATAGCCCTTTTTAAGTGAAGGGAAAAGTGTGGATAATTAAGGCGAATTTGGTGGGGCTAACAGGTTTTAAAGATAAGCAAAGTATGGCTGGCTTTGATTTCTTGTCTAATCATCCTACCATTGACTCAGACAGTGACGTTTAAGTTTGTCTGCTTATAGTTTCCCACCATCCGTTTATTATTTTCCAACTCAATCAACCTCAACTTCACACTTTACAACGTCGAAAAGACTTTATGTATGAGTGTGGGGATGCATTTTTACTCTTTTTAGAATGCTCTACTCTAATTTGATTCACAACAGCAAAAGAAATTATTAAATATTATTAGTTAAGAGCATTGATATCCTGTTGGCAAGTGTTATTGAAGAAGGAAAATATTATGAGCATTGTAAAGGGACATGTTATTGTAATTAGCAAGTGTCAATGTAAGTAAGCGTAGACGCGTTTGGTATTTGTTAATGTTGAACAAGTTACTTGTATGATGGTTGAATAGGTTAAGGAGCAGAGACACTTAAACAATAATATAATACAAGTTAGTGTATTAAAATGCATATATATGTTGATTATGGTAGACTTAGTAGAGGGCGTTGACTGCATGGTGACGTGTGATCAGTGGATTACACGGAGGCAGAAGCAAAATGAAAAATGGAAGAACGTTGAACGTGAATGTGATTGTGAGTGTGATGATATTGATAGTGATAGCGATTATCCCGTCGAAATATCCTGCACCGCTGCTTTCCATTCCGTTCAGCATTTGCATTTCCGTTGGTCTAAGATCGCCCCCTCACCATGGCTGGGACCCACCTTTCCTAATCCTGTGGACCCATCCAACCGCCCTACACTCCCTAACCCTCTTCCTATTACTTTTCTTCCATTTCATTCAAATTTACATTATCACAAACACACCCTTTATCTCAATATACACAAAATGTTTGGAATTATGCGATTGCTTCCATTAATTATGAACACTGTTGTCACACTGTTTGCTCTTGTAAGCTGACATCTGTACAGTATCGTGGCAGCCGAAGCTAATCATGTTCTTTTACACCCTTCTTCTTTCCTCTTAATTCAATTAGAATCATGCAACTCTATCAACTATACCACCTTCCAATGTGTACCACATGCAACTCTTATTTTCACAAACAAAGGACTAATAGTATATCATTTATTTTTGCGATAATTGTATTTTTTTTATACAAATTATCTATATAAAATTACCTAAAAAGATATATACAAATATTTTTGTTTAATTGAAAGTCTAAAAAAAATTATGCTGACATATATATATATATATATATATATGTTTATGTATACATAGACAGAAAACTTTGTTTTCCCCTTCTGTGCGTTACGGAGTTTGTCAGTGATCCGATTGCATTGTATAATGCATTGCATGTGGACAAGATGGAATCGATTGGGATAATTAGAAACAAACTCACACGCGGGATCACGTGACTCAGTTTCCATAAATAATATTTTTGGTAAGCAAATAAGGAAATATTAATATGACTGTAATAATGATTTGTTTCATTTACCAACTTGGTATAATTGAAAACTTTATACAGGAATAAATTCAATAAATCTTGTTTTGGTAAGCTTCAAAAACAGAAATACGGCTAAAGCTTTTTGAAATAAAGTCATTAAAATTAAATTACTCTAAACAGCTTAAGGAAAAAAGTTGTATGGAGTCATAAAGTTGATTTTGAATAGCATTATTGTTGAAAAATAATCCATAAAGTAGAAGAAAAAGGGGACATAAGGAAGCATTATGTTAGACTTGTGTAGTTAACCATGGCACAATGAAAGTATGAAACGCAATAAAAATACCGTAGAATAAAAAAGTAAGATTTGATGTTAAGAAGTAATATTAGCAGTGTATACACCAGTCAAAATAGTTCTCCAAACACATCATTAGTATTTGATTTGAATTTATGGATCTCCTGCATCTTTTTACAATTTATGATCGAGGCTGAACAACTACGTATTTTAATGTTTTAAACGAATCTCTTGGACTAATCTGCTCTATATTTATAGGCCAATATCCTCTAGGTTCAGGATGATCTTTTTAAGTCCACTATTAAGACTAAGTTAGTAGATAATCAGTTAATTTACATAAAAACACATGATCACTTTGAAAATTTCTGAAGCTATCTATAAATAATTTGAAAGCTACATGGAAAAGGTAATCTATATCACATAGGTTTAATGGTGAGATTAGATTAATTCCTCTTTTACCTTTATAAAGTGTTCCATATTTAAAATAGTAATAAAATTGCTCTGATAAAATATTTTTGAGTAAATATTAAATAGCTCACTTTGAACTGATTAAAAGAGTGTGAAATAAATTTGTAGAATATTAAAAAAAAAAAAAACTAATTAGTATTGTTATAATTTTTATTGAAGTTATGGAGTGCATTTGTAGAGATGTATTTAAGGATTTGTGAATTGTGATTGTGGAAAAGTAATATAAGATGGGGATGGAAAAAGGGTTAGAGAGGGATTAAGATTAAGAAAGAAAGTGGGGCCATGGGGATGGCGTGTGTGTTTGAAATGAATGAGATTGGGTTGGTGTGTGCAAGTGCAAGTGTGCAACGGCTCAATGGATGAAGTCCCCTTAATACCCTTACGCAGTGAGGGATGTGATTACTTAATACTCCACAAACCACAACCATTCTCACTTGACTCACTCAGTGAGAGTGTGGGATGTGATTAGCAGAGGGAGGGAATGGCTTACATGTGTGCCGACAGCGGCAACCTAATGGCGATTGCGCAGCAAGTGATAAAGCAGAAGCAGCAGCAAGAGCAGCAGCAGCAGCAGCAGCAGCAACAACAACAACAGCAGCAGCAGCAACAAAACCCTCTCACGCCACTCTCCCTGCATCCAATTCCATGGAACAACACTCCTCCACTCGGCTACCCTCTCCCTCCCTCCGATTTCCCCGACCCCTTCCAGCCAGACCCCCCCTTCCACTTCTCCACCGCCCCATTCCGCTTCTCCGACTTCGACTCCGACGACTGGATGGACACCCTCATCGCCACCCCCGCCTGGCACACCAATGCCGACTTCCCCTCCGCCTCCGATCTCAACCGCCTCATCTTCCCCTCCCACTCCGACAACCCCCTCACCCTCACCCCCACCCCGCCCCCGCCCCCGCCCCCTCCCCCACCGCAGGACCACCCTCTCCACTCCACCACCGCCTCCGACGCCGCACACCCCCTCCTCAACTGCGCCTCCCTCGCCGAAACCCAACCGGATCAAGCCCTCGAAGCCCTAACCCGCATCCGCAAATCCGCATCCCAACATGGAACCCCCACGCAGCGAGTGGCCTTCTACTTCTGCCAGGCCCTCACCCGCAAGATATGGGCCCAAAAAGAGAACAAGCCCACAGCAGAAAACCCAACCACTTCGGAGGAGCTAACTCTCTCTTACAAAGCCCTCAACGACGCTTGCCCTTACTCCAAATTCGCTCACTTAACCGCCAACCAAGCCATCCTGGAAGCCACCGAAGGCGCCTCCAACATCCACATAGTCGACTTCGGCATCGTGCAGGGGATCCAATGGGCCGCGCTCTTGCAGGCCTTCGCCACTCGGGCCTCCGGCAAGCCCAACAAGATCAAAATCTCCGGAATACCCGCCATCGCCCTTGGGCCCCACCCCGGCCCTTCTCTCTCCGCAACCGGCTACCGTCTCTCCGAGTTCGCGAAACTCCTCGAGTTGAACTTTGAGTTCGCGCCCATTCTCACTCCCATTCACCAACTCAACCACGCCAGCTTCAACATTCACCCAAACGAGGCCTTGGCCGTTAACTTCATGCTTCAGCTCTACAACCTCCTCGACGAGCCTCCCTCCGCCGTCGACACTGCGCTTAGGTTGGCCAAGTCGCTCAACCCTAAGATTGTCACGCTTGGTGAGTACGAAGCTTCCTTGACACGTGTGGGCTTCGTGAACCGCTTCAAGACCGCGTTTAGGTACTTCTCCGCCGTGTTTGAGTCTCTCGAGCCCAACTTGCCGGCGGACTCGCCGGAGAGGTTCCAGGTGGAGAGTCTTCTTCTCGGACGGCGAATCAATGCGGTTATTGGGCCTGGGCCCGTGAGGGAGAGGATGGAGGAGAAGGAGCAGTGGAGGGTTCTCATGGAAAGTGCTGGTTTTGAATCAGTCAGTCTCAGCCATTATGCAATTAGTCAAGCCAGGATACTTCTCTGGAATTATAGCTATAGTTCTCTGTTTTCACTCGTGGAGTCCACACCTGGGTTTTTGTCTCTGGCTTGGAAAGATGTGCCTCTGTTAACTGTTTCTTCATGGCGTTAATGGGTTCTTCTCCTTCTTCTTCTTCTTCTTGTTGGTCTCAATTAGAATTGGAAAGGGTTTCCACCTGGTTCTTTTTTCTCTGGTGTGGAACAACTAATTATTAATTATTTGTCTATATGCAATGGGTGATCGATCATGCTTTGCTAGCTGAATTGGCACTGCAACAATTGAGGTTTTGGGGAGAGTTGCCACTTTTAGCACTTGGGTCATACTAGTTCCACACCCCCTTTCTTTCTTACATCCTTTTGTTTTCAATTGGTTTTTCTTTTTTACTAGTGTTTTGATGGGGCAAGGGTGTTATTAGGTTCAAGACTTGACTAGGCAAACAAACTGTGATCAGGGAATGGAAATATAGGGACAAATGGGATGGAAAAAGCTTTCTTTCTCATTGCTTCTAGTCATTGTGACTCTGTAAATTGGATTTTGTTGTATGGATTTAAATTGGTCTGAAGAATATCAAAGGATTTTTATCTTTACTCTTTGACTCTCGAGTCTAGACCGGTAGTGTTAATATTTTTCTTTACTTTCTTTCGGCACTCTTGGTTGGTTGTTTAATTTACATTGTCTATGCAAAATGGATTCATTTTCGTCCGATGTAATTTGTTCCCCAACTTTGAATTTGTGGATAGTTTATTGCTTGCTGGTCGAGGAAATGTCTGTATTTACTTGATGAAAGATTCTTTTTAACCATTCGCGTGTGTGACTGACTGACTGTTGAGGGGAAACTTGGGTGAGCTGTTGCATGGAAATTGGTGTGTGGTGACTGATTGATGACACACACTCTTTACTCTGCCAACCTATTATTCATGCACAGTCAAGTGTGAATAAAATGTGTTACTTTACTACTGTCCAAATTACTATTTCGTGGGGAGAAGCATTTCCTGGCTTGGGGAAGCCATTATTTTTGTTCACACCATATGATTTGAGTAAAGCTTGTTTCTTTTTGTGTTTTTTATGAAAGTTTAGCCAGCATAGCTTTCTGGCTAGTGGTTCTTGATCTTTCTCAAATCTATGGGCCATATGAGTGGCTTTGTTGTCTGTCTCTTTCGTGCTGCAATCAAGCTCCTTGTCTTCCTGGCACAGCAGAGACGGGGAAGATGAATCAGCCTCTTTATGAGTCGAGAGCGTGACAAGGGAGACTGCCACTGCTGTTTCTGGACTTAAGTGATTGCGACAAGTCAAGGTCGTGACTTGTGAATAAGACGTTCTCTTATTGAACTTGATTTGGCAAAGGGCCCCATAAACGTAGACTACACTTTGTGAGGGTATGTGTCCTATTCCCCACTTTATATGGTGCTTCATAACTCACACTCATTCAGTACCCTTCCCTCATCTAGAACGCCATGCCCCACTAGCCAGAAAATGAAACCCAAGTGTTTCTATAACAGAAAACTGTCATCCCACATGCTTCATTGCTTATTTATTTTATATTTATTTTTTTATATAGAAAAAACATTGTTACCGCATATAGCTATCTAAGAAAGTTTTGCCAAGATTGGAATACTTGGAATTGTGAAATTAAAACAAGGAAAAAATTCATTTGAACCGGGATCGTACATTGGGATTAATTGATTTGTTACAAGTAATTTGAGAAGAGGACGATTTATTTCAGACAGCTTCAGGTTTGGATTACTATGGCCCCGTTGTTTATGGTTTCCAGGTCACAGGAACATCTTGCAAATGAAAAAGGAAAATAGCTCTTCTAAAAGAAAAAACTTTTGAAGTGTACAAGATAAAGTATTCAGAGTTATTTAAAATAAAATATAACGTGATTTTAATTTACTTTAAGCCTAAGATAGAAACACTTTTTCATTTATACACTTTAATGCCGGTTCTGAGCTGTAATATGACTGTTCTTTCAGGTTTTAGGAAGGCACCAAACCCTAAAAATTGGTTTTTAGTTTGCAGTTCTACTTCGTGGCTTAAATCTCTGATTTAAATGTTAATCGTTGCTATTATAATCACTTGGCATTAGATGTAAGATATAAAGCCAATCGCATGCAATTATAAAATAGCGCAGGTTTTTGACACGGTTGTATCTTAAATTTTGACCGTTGCAACTGCTGCGTACTAGTAGTAGTTTGCTTCAACAAAATATTTGCATTTTCATTACCTCTTTTCGTTAAGCTTAACTTTACACCAACATGACAGTTCTCTTAAATGATAATGACGTTTAGAAACATTTAAATCTCTAATGCCATTCAGGGTTGTAAAAGTATGGCAATTGTGGCTTTTGTCAGCACAGTAAAATCTCTGTTCCAGTGATTCGGTGAAATTATGGAGGGAGCTGGTGGACTTTATTATTATTATTTTTATTTTTCTTGGTGTTAAATGCCATAACAGCATCCGGACCCACTAAGTTGTTGTGGCCCATTGGAGGGAATATCAAAATAACTTGTATGTCAATGGTACTGTATTTAAGTAGTATTGGATCAATTTCTTGAACCATTCGTTTATCTTAATTTATGGTTGAGGTGTGTTCTAGTTGCACTCTGTTGGACAGCATAATTAATATCTGGGGTTTGCACTGTCTCCTGTGTATGTTTTTAATTAATTCATGCATTGCCGTGTAATAATTCAGATTATGACACTTAATAAGAACCTTTATGATTATCTTGATTTTCATAAAATTTCTTTGAAGATTGATGGTGATTATACCAAAATTTTGCTAACTTCTTGGAGAGCTGAAGTGACAGTGGCAATCATTTTCACTAAACGGTCATCTATTGGCTCATATCATACTGTCTGACCTTTGTTGTCCTATGATTGTCCGTCCACATATGAACGTGGAGAGCTGTAAAATTTGCAAATATACATGCTTAATTAAAATTGATTATGGAATAAATAACAAGAATAAGTGGCCAGGCTGGTTTACGTTACTTCACAATGTTTTAACCTTTTATTATTCACTGACCAACTTCTGTGCCTCTGAGAAGGTGAATATACATACTATAAACAAGGTTCAAAATGACGTGTAGATAGGATAGGAAGTTTCTGAGAAAGTCCGGTTTTCACATCACATCGTCCCGTCCCATTGTGTAAAGCTTTCATTTTCTACGTTTGAATATTAATTTAAAATTATTTTTTTTAAAAAAGGAAAAAATTTATGACTTGTAACTTTCTTTAACTCCCGTTGAATTCAACTAAACACACTCGAAATATTTAAATATTAGCCAGGAATTTTTTCTCATTCCTACATTAGTGCCTTAGTGGATTGATTCATGTTCCTTAATACATTAACCATAACATTCCACTTATTTTGATGACATTAGCATGTGTATACTTACTTCCATCAATGCTCACCTCACGTTAGCCCAGAGATCCCCTCTTAATAATCATTTGCTGCTCAGTTTTTCATTTTTTGGAAGAAGGCCGTCAACATTTTATTCCACGCAATCCTCAATGGTGTATGATGATGAATGGGAATGGTTTTTTACCTTTTGTATATGCTATGAAGAAATTATTAGGTATTTTCATGCTTTGTGTTAACTTTTCTTAGTCTTGGCGAATTTCTTAAATATCTTAATTTACACAAAAAGATTAGTAACATTTGATTATGTCGCCTAGAGATCAGTCCGGACTTGAATCATTTAAAAATTTCTCATATGCCAAGGACGTGTTTGGTTGTCCTTGAAAATCTATAACATGCCTTTCGAGAAAAAACTATGAAAGTATTTTTTTTGTCGATTGACTAAACACACCTGTACACCACGAGTTCTCAAGTATATCATTGAATACATATTTTATAATAATTGTTTAAGATTATTGGAGAATGCTATCAAATGTTCTTGAGACATTAGTTAAAAGATAAAAAGTTATTTATTTTTAAATATTTATCGATGCATTCTTAGTGTGATTTTTCAAACAACTTGACCATAATTTACAATTAAAACCTTTTACTTATTAGAATCCATTATTCAGAGTCAAAAGTATGCTTAATAGAAGTGTTTAATGATTACTATAATTACTAACTAAAGAGGTGCAAGATGAAGCTGGAAATCCTTTTTCGAAAAATTAAAATAAAGTAGAGTCTTCACCTTTCTTAAAAAATTAAATAAAACTAAAATTAAGTACTGTCTGTATCTTTGACATATGAAGAGTATTTATTTTATTATAAAGTTAATATGAATTGAGTCTTATCGGTTATCATCCTTCCGAATGAGGGGCAGATTTAACTAAAAGCAAAATTCAAGTATATTGACCCAAAATAAGTGTATTGGTTATTCAAGTATATATACATTTAGCTCTCCCCTTAAAAGTTAGTCTTTAAGGATAGAGGGGAAGGAAGAGAGAAGGATTAAAGAGATGAAGATAAAAAAGATGTGGGTTGAAGATAAATAAACAGACAACAAAAGAGAAATAAACCTTAATTAATTAATTATTACATATTGTTTATACATAAAATACGTGTCATTACAGATGCAGTGGATTGAAGAAAAGTTGCAGCAGAGTACTAAAAATGGATATTTATAGAGGTGTAACAAGGTGACTGATTAGAGGCATTTGGCCTCGATCTCCTCTAGTGTAAGCCCCTTTGTTTCTGGTATAACGAAGTATATGAATGCAAGAGCTGCCACGGCTATTACAAAAAATATGTAAAACAAAATTCCTGCTCCCAGTAATTCCTGTGAAGAAAATCAAAACAGTGTAAGACAAGCAATTTTAATGAAGCCAATGGATTCCCTGAAATAATGGGAAATCAAAATTCTTTTCATTGCAAAGCCTAGTTAACCAAATAGAAAGTGGGGAAAAGAAAGAGAAAATCTTCAATGCATTCAATTCAACACCAATTCAAGGCCAATGCAATTTAAATCACATGCTTATGTATGATGTGATATCAGGATTTTGTGAAATATGGCAACCATCTGACTGATGATCATGCTGACATATCTAAAACATATGGTGAGTTTAGGGTCTCTCGTTTGAGATAATAAGATCTTCATCACCTTCAGTGGGGAAAAAGCAAATGTCACCAGGGCATTTGCACCAAAATTGACGAGTACAGCTAAACTTAGTCCTCGACCTCTTAGGCGCAAGGGGAAAATCTCTGCTATCATTAGCCAACCAATTGGACCAAAGGAAATCTGACAAAAGACAATGGAGAACCATTAAAATCACACTGCATGGTACAAGCATGATAGATAAGCATTATGAAAAAGACATGATATATGATCTAGAGAATGATATAAAAAAAGAAGCATATTCACCTGATAACAACCTACGTACAACAGCAGACCAACTACCGCAACAACTGCTGCGTTATCCAAGAAAATGTAATATGAACCCAGAAGGAACAAAGAGATCACCTGTGATACAAATAAAGACAAGTTTTTAAATTTTTAACAATTTTCCACCACTGAAATTTCCATGTCACAAACATTCCTCTTTTATAATTAGCTAAGCTGAAGCTGACCATCCATGAAGGACTAATTAGAAGACTGGCTTGGTCCTCTCATTTTGACAGAAAATTTCTTCCAAAACCTTCCTTCAGAATCAAAGAAATAAGAAGGAACTTACCATCCCTGAAACTCCCCCAAGTAGTAAAGGTCTCCTACCAAGTCTATCAACAACGACAACAGCAACTCCAGTCATAATCAACTAGAACAGAAAGAGACGGTTATATATTTGGCAGAAGAAGAAGATAAGAGAAAGGGGGACTGGGGAGGGGGAAGACAAGGACAATGGAAAAATATATGATTCAGAGCTAATGGTATCACAAATTCTTTACTTTTTTCCTTTTCTCTTGCTTAAAATGTGAAGCATAACATTATATAGATGGGAAAAGGAAATAAATTTGTTCTTACCAAGAGTTGTTTCAGAATTAATGGCATGTATTAAGAACATTTGCATAGACATAATGGACTCACAAACACGACTCTTCATTTGAAAAAGTGAAACCAATTAAAAATGAAAATACAGAAGGTAGTAATGTCAACAAATGTCTAAAATTAGTGTCAACAAATATCTAATATTCTAATCTATTAAAAGTTGCCAAAGAAAAAAGGAATTTTCTTCTTTATTTTGATAAAAGAATTTATCAAGGCACACTACACAACACATGCATATAATTTGCACATACAGCTTGTTTATACACTTGGCTCATTGCACCTTATAAGAACCACAGAAAGAGTTGGATAATATTGAACAACTACTTCATATGGATAATCCATTAATTCAAATTTGTATGTAGTAGAAAACCTCAACCTACACATAACTAATGAAACAGACAAAAAAACTACTACATTTTAAAAACAGATTAACAATTACTAAGAATGTGGAGGAAATAAGATCTACCTTAAAAAACCCAAGGATAATAGAGACCCGGGTTGCATCAGATGCTCCGGAGAATCCTGCACTCTACAGAAGGGATTAGATTACAATGTTATTTCACTTCACTGGTACCACATAATAGATTATATGAATTTGCAATAATTTCCCTTGACTAAAATTAACATATTACCTGAAGGATTGATGCAGCATAGTAGAGCACACTTGGTTGCCCTGTGATCTGCCATAATTTGCAGCCTTATTAATATAGGATGTTGGCAACTCTGATAATTTTTACCATTTTATTTGAGTGTTTGCAATACCTGCTGAAACAAGACCAATCCTGCACCAATCCAAAGGGCTTTCAAGCATTTTCCTTGGAACATTTCTCCAAAGGTAGCTTCTTTTTCTTCACCTACATAAGAAAGTTCTGCCAGAATCTCATCTACTAGCTGAGGAGCTGAACCATGAATAGCCTGACCTCGAAGCTGGCACAAACTACGAATTGCTGTGTCTTTCAAATTCTGAACATCCCCTTTTCTCTGTATAGCACGTAAAAGTAGCCATCTAGGAGAAGGTGGGAGCCAGCACATTCCAATTCCCATGATTATTGCAACAGGACTACTAACTCCAAACATATACCGCCACCCAGCTACAGTGTCTACAAACAAGCTACCAATACCATATCCTGCCTGCATAGATGATAATGACATATAGTCATTTTTTTAGTAATACCAGGAGATTCGTAATTGAATGAATTTGATAAAATATTATTTCTGAGGAGGTTATACAATAATGGAAGGAAAAATTCAAAAAGTTTATTCATTTCTTGCATTTATAGAACACATGAGAAAATTTAATGACTTCCCAAAAGCTCAAGAACTGAAGCACTTACAACAATCCCAAGTACTATAAAGAACTCTTTTAGAGAGATTAGTTGTCCACGTATTGGCGTTGGAGCTGTCTCTGCAATGTACATCGGAGCAGCATGCATAGCCTAAAAGAGATAAGATTAACATCATGTATCTTGCTTAAAAGTTAACAAGTTATATACAAAACATACAACACGTTATTTAAATCTTATCACTGCACAGATTCTTTACCTAACAAATCCTTTTACATGCAGAATAAGGGAAGAACCCATTTTTTTTTATTTTCCTTTTGTGAAAGTTTTATTCTGTTCCATACATTTCAAGAAGTCTGTGGAAGTTTTATTCCGTTGCAAACATTTCAACAAGTTTTCTCTTTTCTTCACATTAGTGTCAAAGGGGGCAAACATATATAATATGAAAGGATTTTTCAAATTTCTTTTCCTTTTGCTTGATTTTAACTTCTTTTCCTTTATTATGTATAGGTAAATCTTGTCTGAATAGTAAAATTATTTCATTTGAGCAAAAACTACCCATTAACTAAAGAGGTTATGAGAAAATTTAATTAATTTTGCAGGTGTCATCAATTAAATAAGAAGTACATGAGGGGTACCATGGCATACCCATGTCCCACCTCCTCCTGCGTCTGGCCCCTTTGGGTTGAAGCATGCCTGAGGTAGAGGCCCAACTCTCCTTGTGTTTGAACTCAATTACAAAAAATAAAGGGAAGCATTAAACTCCTAAGCACTTGGTCATAGTAGTTCTAATATTGAGCTGCTGAGTGCATGCCCACAAATCATTAATTTCTTTAAGACAATAGACTGAAATCCCACATTTTCAATTGTCTACATGGTTTTTTACCTCAAACAATTAGAAATTAACATATACAAGCTTAGATGTAATATTTGGGAGAAAAAGAGCATACCAGTCCAATTCCTATGCCAAATAAAAGTCTCCCAAGAACCAATACAGGAAAATTAGGAGCAAATGCTGTTACAAGTGCTCCAACAAGATACAGTAATGCAGTAACAATCAGCTCCCTTCTTCTACCTAAAAATTAAGTTTGTCACATCAGTTTCACCAGGGAAGGAAATAGCAAAGATGATAAATAACCAAAGGGGAAATTACCTAAGAAGTCAGCAATGTTGAAGGCCAACACAGAGCCAATTAAAGCACCATACAATGATCCACTAGTCTGCAAAAGACAGCAAGTGCCAGTGCCCCAGCTTATATTCAAGACCAATATATAATTTCAAAAGTAAACATATGTGTCAAATATCAAGCCTGAAAATAAGACAGTGTAGCCATGACCAAAGCAAAAACAACCAAAAATTTAATTTACTTACAAGAAGACCAATTTCAACGGAAGACAAGTTGTACCAAGATACTCCACTTAGTGTTGGAGACTGCAAAAGCCCATTGAAATATACAACTGAATATCAGCTTCCAAACAACACTGTGAGAGTAAGTTCACTCAGAGTAGCAAAAAATAGGCATCAGAACAAGAATCTATATTTTTGTATATTATACTAGTATTACGAATATATAATTTTTATTTTAATAAATGAAAAGACAATCATACCATAACTCAGTTGAGTTATACAATGAAAAGGCCTACACTGTTATTATCTACAGCAAGAACACTTCCTAAAAGCTCCATTCTTAGATAGAACTAACTCATGGGGAGACTGAAATTCGTATGCCTTATCTTTTCAGTTGGGAAAATAAAATCCTTTGAATCTTTTTCTAATAAAAATGAATAGCTTTAAGTTTTATGTAGTAATCTTCCTCTCTGATCTATTACACACTAGAAGACAGTGACCCATATGAATAGCAATGGTAACAAGGAATCTACTAAACAGAGACTTGTTTCTGTCAGCAGTTTTCTGGTCTGTGACAAATGACAGACTATACTGAAAAAATAATTCATGAGATATAAGTATATAGCAAAAGATTCCTTGATAGGTAGAAAACCTATTGTATATCCAAAGTATAATGTACAGAAAAAGTAGTGCTTAAGATTTTATCTTGATCAATTACTTAATGATTGTGAGATACTTATACTTCATAACAGGAATCAGAGCAAGAGTGGATGGAACCCTACCACATATGGTACAGTAATAGAACTTTGAAATGTTAAGAGAAATAATGCATAAATCTACAATCAGCCAGTTAACTACCAGTTCAAGTTTTTGGAACTACATATAAATTGACACACATAAAACTTGACACGTAGAGTTTACAAACATCAAGGGAGTAATTGCAGGTTAATTGCATACTTCAATTAGAGCTGTTAATTTGCTAATCAGTCTTAATAACAGTTGACAACCAAAAATTACATGTTTAACAAGTGCTAAATCTAACAATTCCAAAAATAAATAAGTGGATTATCTAAGGATAGCATGCCACCTCAATAAAATTCACCCAGAGCTAAGTGGAAATGTATAAAAAAAGAAACTTATGTCTAAAAATGTTGGTTGCAATAAAGATCATGACACAGTATGAAAAGCAGGAAGCCTATGTGCAATATCTGGATTATAATTTATACAACTAATCATCATAGCCGTATCTAGTGAATTATATGGAAAGCATTACAAATATACTATGAAAAAACTACTATACCATGAGATTATACTTCAAACAAAAGAAAAGTAACTAATGATAATACAGCAGAAAAATCTCGAACTTTTAAGATCAGGAAACTATTACAGGTGCTACACCACCAAATGAATATGAATATCATAAAAATGTTGAGTCAATACCTAAATTATTGTAGAAGGGTGTACCTCAATGGAAACGGTTGCAGAAGATGTGGCTCCAATATCATAGCCATATAGTAGGCCACCCAAAGCTGGGAAGAGAAATCTGAGATTTTTAAAATGCATTTTAGGTAAGAAAATAGGCATAGCTGTCATATATTTCTTCTTTTCCACTTGGAGGAAAAAGTATCACACAATCAATTGAAGACATTATCAGAAAATCAGAGGGGGCATATTGAACATGAAATAATGCCATTTTTCTTATTTAAAGTTGTCAAGTTGTTTCATCAATGTCAAGCAGAAGCCAGAAAGAAAATAAAGAAATCCAAAAGAAGGACAAAACTTTTACAAGATATATTAAAAATAAAATCCCATAGCATGTGATGCAAGCTAATTTATTATTTTGACAAGACATAAGGCTAACTAAAAGCTCAAGGCAGCATGTGGTATGTTGACATCAACTAATTTCTATAAAAATAACTGTTCAAAAGCTATATATTGTTTGTGCTATTCAAGAATCCCAAATACGATTTCTGGGAATATTGAATTCCATGGGAATCATTTTTTTTTTTAAATGAAGGAAACTAATTCACATCAAGTATAACCTTGGGATCAAATTCATTGTCATGCTGCCTAGACCTTCATACTCACCACCACAAAAACAGTTTAAAAAAAAAACAAAATATTAGTATTTCATGGAAATCTAGTAACAAACAAGATATGGTAATCTTAAATATTTCCAAAAGGACATAGGATTCCACAAATCAAAACAGATCTAACAAGGGATGAGACATGAAACTATGATGTAAAAAGTAACAGTAATCAACCGTTTCCAAGCACAATCCAATGTGCAACAGCCATCCTCAGTCTAACCTTCATGATTAACACATTTTTCCACCAAGCAAACATGATCAACAGGACACCAATAGCAGAAATTATAGTCTTAAATACAACACTGCCTACAGTCTACAGAAAATTTAGTCCTTCACTAGTGCAAGTCCAAGCTAAAAGCTGATGTTTACATAGCTATCTATTCAATTGTATTTGTATGTTTTGAAATACAATAAAGATTGATTGATATATTTCCTAAGCAATGCATAAAATTAACATAGAAGGGATTAAAAGGTAACTCTCACGGGAGAATTGCAGCAGAGATGGAATAGCTTTCAGGGTCATGAACCCCATTATTAAGTAGAGGCTCCCTTGCACTCCCAATCTCACCGGATGACCTTCCTTCCTAGAGAAAGTCAACGTATTTCAAGCGTCATGAAAGGGAAAATAGACAGCATAAGATAGCAACAAGTTAGTTTAATTACACACAACCTGTATGTTTTAGTGTCACAGTATCTGATTTCAAGCATTCAGCCTATTCTTGTTTAAATTTTTTTTTAAATAAATAATCAAGACAGGCCAAACAAATAAATAATCAAGAGCTAAATGCACATAAATGTTTGATTTCATTAAAAACAGCCACACACACTTTTGATATGCAAGAAAGTACGAAAATTTGAAAATTTGATAATCTCAACAAAATATTCAGCCAAAAAAGAACAATGGAAAACAATTGTAAAACTGCTTTGCAATGCACGTGCAGTAATCAAAGTCCAAAGACTTGAAAAATCGTACAGTGTACAAAATAATCGAAATTAAAGGTACAATTCAGTGTTAGTCATCTTGTGTGCATGAATGCCAAAACCCCAAATGTGTTATTTTCTTTGACCTCATTTTGACTGGAACAAGTCCATATTTTTGTGACACCCATTGAACCCATGGTTGCTTCGCAACCAACTTTCTTCCCTTTCATTCTTTCTGACTTTCAAGATTTTCCTTCCCTCGGAACACAGATTTTTTTTTCTTCCAATAAAGCAGACAAAGTAGACACATAGCACAAGATATAATTAAAATTCAGGGTAGATGGTGATCAATTCTAGGCCAAAGAAGAAGAAAAATGAAAAAAGAAAAGCATGGAACCTGTGCGAGAGAGGAACGGGTGGGTTGCTCAGGATCGGATGCCATTGCTTTGAAGGTTGAGAAAGAAAGAGGGAGTAGTTGTATGAATATAAATATGAAGAAAGAAACAGTAAACAGAAAATGAAGTTTAAAATATGAAAGAATAGAGAAAGAGGATTTGGTTTGACAACGAAGCAAGGAGAAGAAGTTGGCTGGTAGGACGCACGTGTCTAGATTATTTCCACAGGACAGCACTTAGAAGAACATCAACCATTTACATCTCTCATTCAATCTCAAAATACCAACAAACACTTATGTTTATGCATTTATGTTAAAATAGTGTTTGATTGTCATAAAGACTTTTCTCGAAACTCTTTAGATATTTAGTTATTCATACATAAATAATAAGTTTACAAGTTCTAACATTAGTATGACTATTTTATTAAATAAATCGCATTAGCATTTTTTTGACAACCATTTGTGTTTATTATTATTTTTTAATGATATGTTTTTGATACTTACAAAACAATTGCTTCATGTTTGTTCTACTTTTTATTTTGAAAGTTTTGCAAAAGAAGATGTGGGAAAAAGTTTCCTATTTCTTTTCCTTTGTCATTCTTTCCATTTTCTCTTTTCATGCTTTTACATATTTTGTGTGTAAAATGGATAAGAGAGATCTATATAATAATGGCAGGTATGGATGGATAACAAAGCTTTATATAATAATATTTATAAAAGGAAAAGAATATATTTAATTATTGTATATCATCACGTTTTTCAGTAACTCAGATTCTATTTTTTTATTCTTTATATTTATTAATTCTCTTCTCTCTCTCTCTTTTTTTAATTGTGCTCATGAGTCATGACACAGATTTCATTACATTTTCTTTGTTTTGTGAAATAAAATTTAAATTGATTTAAGAATCATTCTTTATGGGTTTTTATATACAAATCTAAACGAAATCTATTTAATTTACTTTTTAATCATGATTTTAAACATAGTGATGATCTTCTTAAGAATAAAAAAAAAAACATAGCGATATGTTTAATATGTATTTGAAACTATCTACACAACAAATACATTTACTTCAAGCATCGATTGCATAAGATTATATTATATAATTTACTAACCCCAAATACTTACTATATGTTCTTTGTTTGCAAATTTATATGAAAATAGTTGGTTTGGAATTTGTGTGTTATATATTTGTTTCTTATCCGTTGGAATCAATTCGGTCCTAAGAAATTTTTAACAATTCACACATGACCAGTTAACTGAGCTACATTCCATTAGTGTAGGTATTTTTTTTTCTTGAATGTTAGTGCATGTAATATAAATAAATTTAAATGTTAAATTGAAATTATTTTTTAAAATGTTTATAAAAATAGCAATAATGTTTAATTTGTATTCCAGAATGTACAAAAAAAAATGTATTCTTAAAAGGTAATTATTTTTCAGTTTTAATTCTGACTTTTTAATCCTTTAATTTAGAATAAATAGATCTGTGCCAAAATAAAAAAAATAAAAAAAAAAAAAAAAAAAACAGATAGTAAAAGTAAGTGGTGTTTAATAGATATACGTGGAAGGAGTCATTAAAGTGTGGGGTAAGCAATGTGAAAGAAATACAAATACGTGTCTCATGTTGTTACTTTAACAAAATTAATCAGGTGATCTCTAGGTCTAAAAATTACTAAATAAATAATATATCCCCTTTTTTCGTTGACAAAGTTGACTGATAGCTTTTAATAACGGTCTTATGATTTATGAGTTGTTTGTTGCATATATAAAAAAGTAACTGTAACATAAAATAATTTTATTATTATATTTGGAAAAAAAACTAATTTATCTATATTTACAATTGTTTCTTAAAAACAAATATTTTTATAAGAAACTTTTCAAAATAACTAGTTTGTTTAATTTAAAAGTGATTAAAAAATAATTGTAACAACTGATTACGTTGGAAACGTGAATTCAATTATCTCTTTTCACATCTACGAAGAAACAATTATATATAGATTTTATCAAATATGGAAAATCACATTATTTACATGGAAATAAACACACTCAAATGAATTTTTATTTTTTGTAAAATGTAGTTCCCCAAATGAGAATTGAATAGTAGGTAATAAAATTGAACAATATGGCATGGGTGTCTGTTTTTGCTTCATTCCTTTTCTACCAGCTGCTTGTCACTGTCTTAATTAATTCATCTTCAATTTTTATTATTTTCACAAGTCCATTATTATTTATAATTTTATATACGGTTATGAAGCTGGCAACGTTCGTCCAGTCATCTCCAAACCTAACCATTTTTGGTTCATTTAATATTCATATATACTTCATACCCACTTCACCATGTGCATAGACCATAGTGGATACCGGATCATATCATATATATTCATATCAAAATAAAGGATAATAATTAGTAATTTTAGATTTTTTCCACTTAAATGAAGAGGCAGTAATTAAGCTCACAAATACATCAAAAGTTTAATTCAGGGATAATAGCTAAGTACTTGCTATATATATATATATATATACACGAGGGTACTCCGGTAATTTTGCTATTATTGCTAGGTCTTTGTTTTTCATGATGTATCATAGGGAAAGAGAGAGGTACCTATAAAAGACACTCTAATGCTTAAGTCAGTCTTCGGTCTCAGACATATCAATGCTAATCAAATTGGTAATTATGAAAACGTATCTTTATCAGTTGCTGATTACACTTATTTATACTAACCTTAATGGATTTAGGCCCACAACCAAGCCCATTAAAATCCAATAATCTTGGTATGGTACTCTGGTCTTATCTATATCCGGTATACATATATGTATATGAGGGTTATAATAACATCAACGTAACTTTTATTAAGTATTACATTACTTAATAACTTTATATTAAATGTGAATTTTGTAAATCCAATTAAAGATGATTACTTGTAAAAATGATTGAATGCAACTAAAATTTATACTATAAATTTTTTTTAACATAATGACAATCGCATAAACATAAGTGTAAAAAACATTTGAAAACTTCATAAATTAGTTTTATGTTATTTTTTAATTACTTGTTAGATATATTTTTTACATGATTTTTACTATAATTTTTGAACATTAATTCAGTTTCATAGCTTTTATATAACTAAATATAATGGTATAAGTTTCACGTTTTGAATCATTCAAAATTTGATTTAAAATTGTCTCACAAAATTAATCTTTTTTTTTTAAGTTTCAAATTGATTTAAATATAAAAAATAAAATATTAAAATGAATATTTCAACAAATAAAGGATTAAAATGAATTTAATAAATGACTAAAAATAATAAAAGTAATTTTAAGATTATACATTTTGTTTAAACTATTTAAAAGATACTATTTAAAAGATAATATCTTTTAAATATTTTTTTCTAGTCTAAAAATTGTATAGCTGTACCTATGGTCGCAAGTTTAGAAGTCTCTTGCAAAATCAATGCCATTTATTATAGCCGTTATTTTAATTTTTGATTTTTTATTATCTTTTGAGCCATTTATGTATTTTCTTAATTTAATATTTCGTTAACTGTGACAAATTTTCATAGAAATTTGATTAGTAAACTGCCAGAAATTATTTTTAAGTCGCAACTAAATTATGTTTAAACTGATTAAAAAAAACTGCCACTAGATTGCTTTCTTGGCAATAAAAAAATATCACAGATGATAAAAAAATGCTCAAATTAAAACAAATTGAGAAAAGAAAAGAAAGATTAAACTGAAAATTTAAATAAGATTAGAATGAAAATATAGTTTAATAATTAAATAAGTTTTAAATTATTTTTTGTTAAAATGTCCACAAATAAAAAAATATTAATTTGTAATGTATTTGGTTCAAAAGAGAAAAGAGATGAGAACGGAGTAAAAGAAAAATTTTAGTCTTATTTAGTTAAAATTCCATAACAATCAGTTGAAAAGAGAAAAACTTGGTGACCAAGTTTGATGACATAATCATGATGTCATGTAGTAGCCTTCAAGTTTCTATGAGAAAGAAGTGTCAAAATATGAGACAATTGTTATTGGGCAGCCCAAGTCTCTGACTAGATATTTACTTTTGAAGTTTCTTAGCATGAAATACAGTTAGGTCCTCCTCACACTTTGTGTTTTTTATTAGAATAAGGGAAGAGAGAAAATGATAAGAGAAAAAAAAAAAAGATACCCACGTTATTAAATAATTTTTTGAAAGGAAAGTAGACAAATGAAAAATAAAAGGTTAAATAAGTTTTAAATAATTAAAAATTAATCTTATTTTTTAACTGTTTAAATATAAAAAAAACGTTAATATTTAGAAATTAACATTATTACATTTTTTTTTATTTACAAGGGAGAAAGAAACTCTGTGTATTTTTGAAAAAATATAATATTGTGGACAGTTATTCATAATATTACTAAAAAAATATTTTTCTTTATTTTCTTAATAATTATTATGGTTCACAAATTTTGGAGACCAAAAAATTTATAAGAACTAGTAAGGTTGAGGTACTTCGTGCTCTATTAAAGATAAAATAAAATAAAATTTAAGTAATAAATATATTTTGATCTAATGTTACAATTAGTTAATTAATTTTAAGGTTTTGAGTTTGATAAAAATATTATTTTATCTAATTATTTAAAATAAAAGAGTATAATAGTCAACAAAATATGGAGACTATGGTGATTACTAACAGATGTATTCCTTTTATATATTAGTATAGATAAATGTTTCTTTACTATTGAAAAGAAATGCATTCCTATCTCCACATAAATAACCACATTAGTAATAATATGTGATTTTTATTACCTTTATGAATTATTATCGTGTAATTTTTATTACTTATTAAAAATATTGTGCACACCAAAATAAAAAATCACCTTTATACATAATAAATAATAATTTATGTTTATGTATAATGTAAATTTTTTTTTTCAAAATTGTGTCTGATAACCATACTAAAAATATTGATAGTTAAACAAAAATTATATATACTAATGAGAAGATAAGATATTTTGGAGGATAAGATATTTTGTATCTCCACTTGAATTACCGTGTTACTAATATAATGTGTGTATTTTTTGTTACCATAAAATAGTGTACAAATATTATTGTAATTTTTTTATTAAGATTATATTTCTTTTATAACTTTTATTAATTATTATTATGCAATTTTTTATTTGCATTTTAAGAATTAAAGTTGTGAAAAATATATTCTACACCAAAATAAAAAAATACACCTTGATATATAGTGGATAATAATTTATGATTTATTAACCATGCAATTTTTTTTACACTCCGTACCTCTACTTGAAATACTATATGATTGTTATTATTTAATAATTTTTTAAAATTAAAATTTATATAACATTTATTAATTATTATTGTGCAATTTTTAAATTTTTATTTAGGTTAAACTTATAAAAATATCGTGTACATTAAAAAAAACAATCGGTTAAACTTGTAAGAATATTGTTTACATTAAAATATATAATAGTCTTATATATAGATACGAATAAATTTAAGAAGAAAAAAAAAACAGAAAATCGTAAATAAGTTGTCTTAATTACACACAAGCTAACAGTTCCATTGCAACAAAGCGCCGGTCTCAGTCTCACTCACCCTAACCCTCCCATCCTTCTCATCCATCATTCGTCCGCTTGTTTCTGCGGCGGCGCTGCTTCATCTCTCCGGCGAACCAATATTCCAGCGCCACGAGATTCCTTTCTAATGGCGGAGAATCGGAAAGCGGCGAAGCTTCCCGTGGAAGGAAAGCGCAACATCCTCATCACCAGTGCCTTGCCTTACGTCAACAACGTCCCTCATCTCGGCAACATCATTGGATGTACGTTCCCTTCTCTCTCTCTTAACACCATTTTCCCGTTCCGTTCCTTCAATTTCAATTCGTCTGTGTCTCGTTGAAATTCGCGATTGATTCTATAGAGATTAATGTATTGGCATGATTTTGATTAGGCGTGTTGAGTGCTGATGTGTTTGCTCGCTACTGTCGGCTTCGCGGTTATAACGCTATTTACATCTGCGGTACTGATGAGTATGGAACGGCGACAGAGACTAAAGCCATGGAAGAAAAATGCTCTCCTAAGGAGATTTGTGACAAGTATGGCTTTCCTTTTTAAGCTTTTTATTCATTCTGCTTGCTATAATTATAATCATAATCATTTTTTTCATTGCTTATGTGGTGAGGGTTAATGGCTTGGCTTAGTTGTATTCAAAGCATTGACTCAAAGGATTGTTGCAAGTCTATAATATTTCATGATGTGGTGGACTAGATTTGGGAGTCTATTGTTTTACGCTCACTCATTCCTTGAGTGAAATCTTGATTAGACTCTTAACTCTCTGAATTTGTAGGTACCATGCTGTTCATAAGGAAGTCTACGATTGGTTCAATATAAGTTTCGATGAATTTGGGCGGACTTCGTGCCCTGAGCAGACTGAAGTTTGCCAAGCAATTTTTAAAAAGATATTTGACAACAAGTGGCTCTCCGAGAACACAATGCAGCAGGTTCTTTGGCTGAACTGTATTTATTTAATTATTTTGTGTTGGTGTTAATATTTTCTCCTATTTCGTTGAAAGTTGAAGATTAGTTTCATGTTAAATTTTGAAGGATGTGATTATTATACTCTGCTTTACTTAAATGCCTTTCATATTTCAGCTTTACTGCGACACTTGTGAAAAGTTCTTAGCTGATAGGCTTGTGGAGGGAACCTGCCCAACTCTGGGGTGTGACTATGATTCTGCACGAGGAGACCAATGTGAGAAGTGTGGAAAGCTTCTAAATCCAACAGAATTGAAAAGTCCCAGATGCAAGGTATTAACACCCCCTCCCCCATTTCTTCTAAACTTTAACTCTAGGTTTTTCTGGTTGATTAATGGTTCCATTCCAATTCGTGAAAGTATTAGTTGTGATTTATGCGGATGATCTTCCTGAATGAGGCTAGTTTAGTAGCTTTAGGTTTCATGCTTTCATTGCACTACCCTGTTCCTATAGTTTTGTTTTCCCTTTGCGATGAGTTTCCTTGTGTGGTTCTTTTTGATTCGTTTTGCTTTAATCATGCTTTCTAGAGCATTCATGTTCATTTACTTGTAGTGTACCAGTAAAATTTTATAGTTGTTGGGGTAGTTGAAAACTGAGAACTTCTTAGGTGAGTTTTTTTGACTTCTGTTACAGGTTTGCCAGAAAGCTCCTCGTATTCGTGATACAGACCACTTGTTTCTCGAACTCCCTCTATTGAAAGATAGATTGGAAAAATACATCAGTGAGATGTCTGTGGCTGGTGGATGGAGTCAGAATGCTATCCAAACAACAAATTCATGGCTTAGAGAAGGATTAAAGCCACGCTGTATTACGAGGGATTTAAAGTGGGGGGTTCCTGTTCCACATGAAAAATACAGTGACAAGGTCAGTTTTTTTATTGAACTTTTCAAAATTTTGGTTGTTTTCATTTATTAATTTTATAATTTATGCTCAATATTGGAAGGTTTTCTATGTTTGGTTTGATGCACCTATTGGATATGTCTCAATCACTTCGTGTTACACACGTGATTGGGAGAAATGGTGGAAAAACCCAGAGAATGTGGAGTTGTATCAGTTTATGGGCAAGGACAATGTGCCATTCCACACTGTAAGTAGTTGTCTTTATACAATTTGAGGATTTATGTGTTATTATGTGATCTTGTGTTTACTTGGAACAATATATGTCAGTATCTTGTTTTCTATCATTTTCCCTCTCTGATCTGTAATTTTCCAGCTGTGTTAAAAGTTATTTGTAACCTGTTGGAATTTATTGTTCAGGTGATGTTTCCATCTACTTTACTTGGAACTGGTGAAAACTGGACATTAATGAAGACTATTAGTGTTACAGAATACTTGAATTATGAAGCAGGTTAGTTATTGGTTTTGCAATGGTTTGCCTGTGAGAGCTGGTTTTGATAAACTTCTCAAAAAACACTTATAGATTAAAAGAGGTAAAATAAACATTTGTTTTTTGCATAAGTTAATCAACTTATGTACCTCAACTTTTTAAAAGCTTTAACTTGTCCATAGGCTGGTAGGCTAGAAGTTATTTAAAACTTATCAGTTTTTTTTTTTTTTATAAGTTAGGAATCATATACTTATCTTAATTGAAAGAAGCTGCCATAGGCTGGTAGGCTAGAAGCTAATCCAAAATGGGCCTAATGATGCATATTGCCCGATAGCTGACTTTCAATAGAAGTGATAATGACTGACCTTTGAACATTATGAAGTAACAAGATTTTACTGAAAATTAATTTTAGGAAAATTTTCTAAGAGCAAAGGCATTGGGGTATTTGGTAATGACGTGAAAGATACTAATATTCCAGTTGAAGTGTGGAGATATTACTTGCTCACAAATAGGCCCGAGGTAATTATACTTTAAACATAATTTATCGATCCTATTGTACCTGTCTTGTCTTTTGTGAAATTGAAACACTAATGGATGTTATATTCTCCCTGTTTATTAAATCTTTGAATGTGATTATGCGTTGTAGGTATCAGATACATTATTTACTTGGCCTGACTTGCAAGCTAAATTAAATAGTGAGTTGTTGAATAATTTGGGCAACTTCATCAACAGAGTTTTGAGTTTTATTGCCAAACCTGCAGGTTGGTTGAACTCTTTCATCATTTTTCTGAGCATCTACTGATTAGCTGCTATAAATCCTTAAAAATTACATCTATTGATAAATATTTGTCTTTTTTAAGTTTTTGTGTAGTCTAAAGATCTATTCATATTATTTTGTTCATTATTCCTGCTTTTTATAAAAAGTTATTTCATTTGCTGATTCTTTCTGTTGTTCAATGCACACATTACTCTGTCTTGTAAAGGTCAAGGATATGATTCCATTATTCCCTCTGTTCCTGATGATGTAAGTGGTGACTCGCATAATTTGACCAAGAAATTGGCTGATAAAGTTTCTGCATATATAGATCAATACATAGAAGCAATGGAAAAGGTAGCCTATCTTGTAACATGATATTGTAAATTGTAATCACTACAGTGTACTGTCTTTTACTTTAATTTAATTATTATCACATTTTGATTTTCTTTTTGTAATTTGTCAAGGTTAAACTAAAGCAAGGATTGAAAACTGCAATGAGCATATCTAGCGAGGGAAATGCATATCTGCAGGTAACTTTGGAGCTGTTATATTGCATTCCCCTGACAACACAATTCATTTTTATTCTATATTCATGTTAAATGAATGCCTAAGTTCTGATTGTTTTTGCAATTAAATTTACAGGAAGCAGAATTCTGGCGCCTTTACAAGGAAAACAGATCTCTCTGCTCCCTTGTCATGAAAACTGCAGCTGGGATTGTGTATCTTCTTGCTTGTTTATTAGAACCTTTTATCCCATCTTTCACTCTTGAAGTAAGTTAATTCCCTGCCTAATTATATTGCATTTATGGCAGTCTTTTTTAATTTTGGCTACTTATTCCAAAGATTCTCAGTACTTGTCTTTTTTCCTGCACTAAAGGTGTTTAAGCAGCTAAATTTGCCTGCGGAGATACATGTCTCACTTTGTGATGAGAAAGGGGATGTTAATAGGGTAAAGAAACCCTGGGATATCATAAGTGCTGGTCATAGAATTGGAACACCCAAGCCATTGTTCAAGGAACTGGTAAGTGACCTGCTTTCTGAAAATTAGTAAAGGGATTCAAATTGCTTTTACCTTATTGTCATTGATGTGTTCAAAATTGTTGACCAGAAAGATGAAGAAGTGGAGTTCTACAGGAAGAAATTTGCAGGAAGTCAAGCTGATAGGATTGTCCGTGCAGAGGCTGAAGCTGAAAAGGTTGCTGAGCAACTGAAGAAAACAAAAGTTTCAGGTGATTTCCCCCCTCTTCCATTTCTAAAGAGAGTTTTGGTGTTTTAAAAGATGGAAAACAAAGTCAGAGGATGGGATGTTGTCATATAATTTTCACGAAACATGAACCTATTGAAGAAAAGGGGGAAGGTATATCTAAAGCAGTAATGCCTTTGAGTATTACTTAACATCCCAAATGGGTAGGCAGCTACACCACAAAAGTGTGACATTCAATCATATTCAACACGATAAATTAAATGGTGGCTTTAAGGTTGAACCTTTTTTTATTCCAGCACTCCATTTTAACCTGATGAGTCACACGATTTTTTTTTTATTCATTATATCAATCATTAGATTATTTTTCTTTTTTTTCTGAAAGGAGCACTCAATAGAAATTGTTCTCATTTGTTGTGGGTATGCAAAAGCTGATTCCTACTCTTAAAAAATTTATGAATCTTTCATAGTTCTTATCAAAATTTATGATTCCTACAGATGCCAATGGAAAGAAAAAATCAGCAAAATCATCAAATGAAGCCAAAAACAAAGCTGCTGCTGAACCAGATATTATTACCATCACAAGGCTTGATATCCGGGTTGGACTCATAAAAAAAGCTCAAAAACATCCTGATGCAGATTCGCTATATGTTGAAGAGATTGATGTTGGTGAAGAACAAACCAGAACTGTTGTCAGTGGGCTTGTCAAGTATATACCACTTGATGAAATGCAGGTTTTTGTCTAATCAGAGCTTCCATATTATGTTAATATAACAAATTATGCAGCTACTATTTTTATCTACTGGTTAATTAATGCTAATAAATTTATTCAGAACCGAAAGGTCTGTGTTCTTTGCAACCTAAAACCAGCAACCATGAGGGGCATCAAATCCCAAGCAATGGTCCTTGCTGCTTCCAATGATGATCACACCAAGGTAAGGAAAAACACAATACCTGTACATCAGGGTGTTGAACTGTTTCCAGCACTTTAAATTACTGTGTTATTTATTATTATGGTGTTATTATAGCTAATGTCATGATTATAAGATTCAGTGTGATTGTGCATGTGCCTAGTGTTTGTGATTATGAAGTTATTTTATGATCACAAATGTTGAGTGCTGATTGGATGACAACAGAGTTCCCCAAGATTGATATATAATTTTGCCCAACACTTGTTTGTATTATACCTTTTCAACTCAGAAACATTAACAATCAATCTTTGAGATTCCCCCTCCCGATTCTTTACAAGTAGTTTCAAAGATAAAATTGGTCCTTTAAGGGGTAGGACCTGGAATTTGGTATTTAGGTTGCCATTTCTTTGGTTGTCTTGACATAGTGGATATAATTAGACTGGAGGCATGTCTGATTCCCCTAGATTTCCCCCTATCTCGTGTCTGGATAATGAGATACATAGATTGAGCATATGCTTATTGCTACATAGGGCAGTGTGTTTTAGTTGTATGTATACACTGCCTGCAGCTAAAATTGATTTTGTTCAGTAAACTTTCTTTTTTCTTGTTTGTTTGGGTATTTTGTGTGTTCCTTTTAAAGTGCTTCTCTCGCAAAGTAAAGTACTAAATATCTGATTGCTGTGGTCTCTCCAGGTTGAGTTGGTTGAGCCACCCAGTTCTGCTCAGGTTGGAGAAAGAATTACATTCCCAGGGTACGAAGGTAGTCCTGATGAACTCTTAAACCCAAAGAAGAAAGTATGGGAAACATTGCAAGTCGATTTGCACAGTAATGAGGAACTAGTGGCATGCTACAAAGATGTTCCATTAACCACATCAGCTGGCATTTGCAAGGTTTCATCCATACGCTCTGGATCGATAAGGTAGACAAACATCAAGCATTGGAGTTCAAAAAGAGAAAAAAAAATTAAAAAAAAAAAAAACACGTCTTAGTCCTTACAATCTGATTGGCAGATTTCTTGACTTTTTTATTTGCCATGTAGAATTTGCTAATTTTATTTACGTCATAATGTGTAATTTGACTTTGCTTTCTTCATCTTCATTTAAATTGCGTATTTTGGTTGAGCTGGAGCCAAATTGTTATCATTATTTTTTATTAAATTGTTAAATCAATCTACAGACCTTAGCATATTTTTTTTAGGTATCTATCTTTTTCCCTACTTACACCCAATAGTTTTTACAATTTGCTTTCCATTCCATATTACATAAAGGAAATCTTATTACCTTGAGATGTACCATTTAGGGGTAATTAAATTAAACTTTTAAGAACTGCACTAAATTGAAAAAAAAAAAGAAAAAAGTCAGCCTTAATTGTATTTTGATTTGAATTGTTTTTTATGCTTTCAATTGAATTGTTGTGGTCCATTTTTTTTTTAATATATTTTTTAAAATTTACAAAGAAAAAATATATATGGGTCACTTTTTTCAAGTTTGAATTGCTAACCTATTGGATTAGTCTTGAGTCGGTTTTTTTTTTTTTTTTGAAAGATTAGCTCATTTCATTGATAATTTGCTGCAAAATACAACATGGAATGACTAAAGTTACGAAGTCCAGCTTGTGATTTAGTTGCTTTAGCAAGCTTGAGTCACCAAATTCATTTGTCTTGGAGAAAAACTGACCATATAGTTATTTACACTATTCAATAAACGTCTACAATTCTCTATAATATTTTCAAATTCTGAGACATCCTTTTGTCAACCATATATGCTTATGGCTACACGTTGACAATTTGTTTCAATAGTGACAACATCAGGATTCTGGCCTTTAATCCATTGTAGTGATTCATATAGGACGAATGCTTCACACTTATGGGATCAGGTTAAAGATTAAACTTGCATGATCTAACTTTTAGAAATGAGCCAACATGATCATGGGGACATTGCCCCACTTCGAACTAAAGAGATATAGAAAATACTGTTGCATCCACATTGCACATAATCCTTCCAGACTCTGGTAGGCACCTACGTATTTGATGACATGGTCAGGTACTGTTCATTCATCGAGCGTTTGGGCTTGTAGCCATGTAACTACCGTATCTTTAGCACTAAAGACAATATTGTACCCATTGAGTTCCTTCCTAACCATATGCTCCATAGAATCATAGCAAAGAGTGTAGTTTGAGTTGAGTTCCATTCCTGCAGGACTTAATAGATAAGATCCCTCAACCCTTTTGCATTATCCATTAGGGAAACAAGCTTGCCAGCAAGCATACTGACCGACATTGTTGAGCTAGATTGCACTCAATAAGAAGGAGCCATGCATTTTCTATATGGTTCTCGCAAAAAGCACACATATTGCAAGGCAATGCATTCCTCATAGTTGTAGGTTCGGTCTCGTTGGAAGACACTCCCCATAGACCTGCCATCGAAAAGACTTGACTTCGGTAGGGATATGGAGTTTCCATATAGCTTTTCTAGGGCCTTTCACCTTCAAGTGATCTATATTTGTAACTTGACTCATTCGTGATATGTAAAACGAACAGTGTAGCTACCATTTTTACTCCATGTCCAAATGCATTGATCCCTCCCATCCACATTAGTGAATGGTATGTTGAGTATCGCTTTAGTGTTTTCAGAATCGAAAATTGCTTTAACCAGATCAACATTCCAACTGCAATTCTCCTAGGAGATAAGATCTTTCACTTTAAGCTCCTGGAGGCCATCAATCTCAAGCGTACAAACATGGCAATTTCCATTGGTTTGTCTCAGCTAAGGGTCACTCCACATCAAGATGTTTGCACCACTATCAACCTTCCAGTGATGCCTTGCTTTTAAAAGATGTTGTGTACTCCATAAGCTACTCCAAGCATCACTTGTGTTGTGTCCTAGTGCTGCATTCATGAAATCACCATGCAGATGATACTTAGCTTTAAACATTCCACTAACTAGTGAGTTAGGCTCATTGGCTGGTCGCTGCGCTTGCTTGCCCAGCATAGCTAGATTGAAAACATGCATATTCCTAAAACCTAACCCATCGTATTCTTTCTTGATAGCAAGCTTTCCCATCTAAGTCAATTCAGACCTTTCCACTATCCCGACTTGACAGGGACCTACTACTCCACGATTGAATCTTTTTCCACATACGATCTTTTATAAAGCCAAAGACCTCCTTCTTATTGCGTTATATTAATGACGAGAGTCCAAGATAAGTCTCAGTTCTGATACACTCCTTCACTCATAATCGAGTTGTAATGTTAGAGTGATTGGTTGCAAGGGCATTTCTTTTATAGAATATTTTAGACTTATCCAAATTGATTGTTTGTCCCAACTCAACTTCGAACGTATTCAAAATATTAGCGATTTCTCACCTGGAAAAACATAAAACAAACATTAGATGATAGCTTAAATATGTTTTTAGTCCCTTAAATTTAGGGTAAATCTATTTTTGGTCTCTCAAATTTAAAATTGTTATTTTTAGTCCCTGTAATTTTAAAAAATCTTATTTTAGTTTTTATATTCAAATTTTGTTAAGAAATTTATCAAATATTATTGCATAAAATCTACTTATTGGTGTTCCTATTAGTGAAAATATCACATTAAATTCAGTTGATATTGCATAATTGTCTTAATTAGTCACTTTCAAATATTTTATTGGTGATCTAAGGGACTAAAACAAGATTTTTGAAAATTACATGACTAAAAATAATAATTTTAAATTTAAGGGACCAAAAACAAATTTATTTTAAATTGTACTAGATGATTTACTCAAGGTGCACTTCTACAGATTCGAATATCGTGGATATCCCCTCTAACTTCGGACTTTTTAAGTAACCCAAAAAAGGCCCTCTATACCTAGAATAAAATGGTTTGTCGGAGTCCCTTGCCTGTGTAATGGGTTCGACCAACTCATCATTGACAACGACTTGGTATTGTATTGTTTCAGTGCACATGATCATCCAATGGATCCCTTTGTCGCAAAACCCAAATCTTTCTAGAATCTCTCGAATATACATACTTCCAGGATAGTGTATCATAGGCTTTACTAACATCAATTTTAAGAGCCACTTCATAATGAGCCCCGCGACTCTGACATTGAAGATGATGAATAATCTCATGCAACAAGAACATCGTCTGTGATTAACCTATTCTCCATGAGAGCCACCTATTCTAAGGAAATGCATTTGGATAAGAATGGTTTCATTCTATTTGCTAATGATGCTTTGGACAACAGTTTGTAAATAACATCACATAATGCTATGGGACGAAGTTGCTTCATAGATTATGTTCTCTCGCATTTAGGAATTAGTGCAATATTAGTTTCATTAAGTGACTCTGGTAGGGATCCCTTATCAAACCAATCTGTGCAAGCCATGAAAATATCATCCTCACAAAGATCCCAAAACTTCTTATAAAACCCAGGGTTAAAGCCATTTGGACTTGGGGTCTTATCATTGTACACCTGGGATAGAGCTAAATGGAGTTCTTATTTTGTAATAGGGGAAGTAAGAAAACCATTATCCTCATCTATGATCACCTCATCTATAGTACAGATAATTGGGTTGACATACACTAAGTCAGCATTATAAAGTTCAATAAAATAATCAAGTGCGATCCCTCCTAACTCATCTTGACTAAACACGAGTTTACCAAAGTGATCTTGAAGTTGTTGTATGTGATTATGTTTCCTCTAGGGTGAGACAGAAGCATAAGAAAATCGTTTATTTGCATCACCCTCCCTCGACCAAAACTGGTTCGCACGTTTTATCAAATACAAATCAACTTGTAAGAGCTTCGCACTCAATTTTCGTTGTAGCGCAGTCGACCATGATCATTCCCTTAACACTTAACCATGGTCTTCTCCTGCTTGATAGCATCCACCTGGCCATGCCCTTCTAGCATTTTCTTCATGCCCTAGGTTCTTAGTCATCTACCGCATCTATTAATCTCTTCTTCCACCTTTTGATGACCTATACTTTCCCAGCTGTCAAAGACCACTTGGTGGTTCTAACAATCATGCATTCTCGAGTTTAAATTCGTGTATACACTTCCTAGGGATATCATTTGATAGCTTGAGCCAAATAGGGTTGTGACTTGACATTGCAACAATGCCATTTGTTAGGGAATAATTTGGAAATAAATGTCTCCAACTTGGTGAAACCATAGCTCAATCAAGTTGTTCCTCTACTAGCTCCTATTGTGAGCATCCCCTGGACTAAGTGAAATTATATCATTCTAGTTTTTGTTTTTGGATATTTTTTATACTTATGTTTTTTTTCATATCTTGTTATGAAAATAGTTGTGTTTTTAAGTTCAGTTTAGTTTTTAAATAGTCAGTTAGGCTTTTAAATAGTTCAATGAATTTTTTTCATGAGAATAATTTTGTTTTTATAGTTCAATTCATTACCATTTTAGATAAATATTTTTTTTGTCCATCCCTAATACCATCGCCATATATTTTGTAACATCATGAAAAAGTTAGATCTAGAATTCATTTAGATAAAAGTTTAGAAAAAATTTTGGGAGTTTATTTTTGAAAAAAAAAAAACTCTTAAGCTTATAATCAAATTCTCTAATAACTTAATATTATTTATGAAAATATTTTAAATTAATTATATAGTAGATTTTATTTGAAAAGTAGGAAGGTTATTAAATGAAGGGAGTTTTTAAGTTCATTAAAAGGTTAGGTGTAGTATTATGTTAATTTTATATTTAATAAATAATGTTACTTTGTGAATTTTAATTGAGAAGAATAATATTACTAATAAAATAATGAGTATATGGAAATATTTTATTTAAATTATCGGTTATTAAATTATTACATTATGTGAACCTCATTTTATTTTTTATAAATTATATATCTTATAAATAAAAGATAAGATGTATATTTATTCTCATAAGAAATAAAATGTATATAACATAGGTAAGAAATAAAGATATATGTTTATTTGATACATAAGAAAATAAAATACAAGTTTATCTCCTAATAAAAAGGCAAAATATAAATTTACCTTATAAAAAAAATAAGATAAATGTATATCTCACAGATTAAAAATAAAATATATGATTATTCCATAACACGATGATATGCATCTCAGCTTGTATGTGCATACTCTTGTGATAGGCTTGCATTGTCATGTTAAATTCTTACGAGTGAAAAGTGAGAACTTTATGAATGTATTATGTAACATGTGTGAAAGAAAAATGATAACTAAGAGTTCAATATTTAAAAGAAAAATTAAAATGCAAAAAGGGAAGAATATTTATCCACTTCAATCTTCAAAATATGATTTTAATCTTTTGCTATAAGATGTTGTATAACAACGGAAAAGAGTCATTTCTTGAGATTTTTAGCTTAAATTTCCTATTAAGACAAAAAATTACTTTTTAAGACAATAATAGTCATCAGTTGTTGAGAAAGATAAATTATTTTTTAAATTTTTTTACAACAACCTATTTATATTCATGTATTTAATGGTAGGGCCTCTCAAACAATGATAAAAAAATGAAAAGATAAATAAAGAGAACATGATTAGAAAACAATATAAAAAATATTAATTTAATTGTCTCGATGCTCATTTTAAAAAAATGTTAATAAGGATCTTTTATTTATCAAGATAAAGAGAATACTAATAAAGTTATTATTTTGGTAAATATACAATTATGTATAATAATATTAAATATAAAAATTAAAATATTATTATTATTTTTTAAATATATTATTGTTTTTATAATAAAGACTATAAAAAACATAACATGATATGAAAACTAGAAAAATACATAATACCGATGCAGTTTATTATTAGACTTAACACAAATTTTAATACAAGGTCTTAATAAAATTCAAAAAAAATATAGAAAAAGAAAAGATCTGGAAAAAATAATAACAAACTTTTATCTAATGACATTAAAATTCTATTTATAAGAAAAATGTACTTTAATTATTATTATACTTGTTAAAATAATAATAAAACTTGTACAAATACTAATATATACTATATATTATTTTGAAGATGTAAAGCAAGAGTTTTCTTCGCTTTATGGATGGGCCACTAGTGTTTGGATTAAAGATATTTGTGTTTTTGATTTTGTAAGTATAATTTTAATCATTCCATTTTTAGTGAAAGGATAATGCTACTTAATAAATCACTAACACATAAATAATACACACATTTGAACACTTGTGAACACCTAAAATTATTTGTTATTAATTTTTACCCTAAATTTTAATCTCAAATTTCTCCTCATCCTATTTTTGAATATTATAATAGATAAATGATTATCGGTAATTAATAGATAACATTTTCAAGTGATGATCCAAAGTCTTTTTTTATTAACAATGACATCAAATACATTAAAGTAAATAATTAATTAATAGATAACATTTTCAAGTGATGATCCAAAGTCTTTTTTTATTAACAATGACATCAAATACATTAAAGTAAATAATCCAAGAATAAGATTAAAATTAGATTAAAACTGCCTATAGTTGTTGTTGGTTGGATATAAGGTATTGAAACTTCAAAAGAACAAGGATATAGACCGATCTTTTTTATATGTGCTTAATATCTTAATCTCACTTACATTATGTCCCTTTAAATGATACTTGAGCACATGTAGATACTAAACCATAGAATTTGGATCCTTTCCTGCAATTTTTTCTCTCCAGCCTCTCTCCTGCAACATTAATAGCCATTAGATATATCTAATGACCCAAATTTAATCTTATAATAAATATAACTTCTTAAATGATTAAACTTGAATCATTAAATATATCTAATAGCTATTAATATTGCATGAGAGAGGCTGAAGAGAGAAAATTGCAAGAAAGAATCCAAATTCCAAACCATAACTCATGCTTGGAAGTTGAAATATTGTTGAAAAGTATTATAACTCTTAAAAATATTTTTGTTAAATTTTTTATTTAAGATAACTATTCTAATTTATGCATATAAAGGTAAAAAAAAATTTGACACCAACAAAAATAAAAACTTTAAATAAATAAATAAATATAAAGAGAAAATAAATCATACACATGATATAAAATAGTTAAATTTCCTGACTTTTGAAATAAATATTTAAAAGTTGATTGACAATATAAAAATATTTTACAATATTATTATGTAATCATTAAATTCTAATGTTAAAATCAACATTTAAACAATCAAAACTATTTAATAATTATATATTATTAATTTAATAATTTTATACACGATCAATTAATTAAAATTAAAAATACTTATCATATATGCTAATTTGTAGAATATAATAGTATTAATTCTCTCAAATAATAAAAATCAGTTGAAGTTATGCTGCAGGATTAATAATTTATTTTTATTAATTTGATATTTAAACTAGCTAGTGTACAATAATCCCCCAACAATAATAACAAATTTGGGACGTTTCATTATTTAAAAGTGATAGAGCAAAGTGCATATAGGAATAGAGCGTATCTTAGCATGAAAATCAAATCGCCACACCCTTGCCTTACGTGCGCCTCGCTTCCTTTCTTTCAAACTCTGCTTCAAATTCAAGCTGTCTTTTTCATCTCCCTCTCTCTATATATATCCATTTATTTTAATATTTTTACTAATAAAATTAAAAGTCTTAAGGCCTTCTTTCTCCCTCAAATCTTTCTCTCACGCAGTCTAGGGTTTTTGTTGCTCCTGGCCGTACACTACTCACTCTAGGGTTTTACCACTCTCATTCCATGGCCGCCGAGAAGCTCCGAGATTTGAGCCAACCGATTGACGTCCCCTTGCTCGACGCCACTGTCGCCGCCTTCTATGGCACCGGATCTAAGGAAGAGGTCACTCACTCTGTCTCTCTCTCTTTTTGGTTCTTCCAAACACTGCGCACTTAGACTTAGGGTTTAATCGCTTAATTTAATTTAGCGTTTTCGGTTTGGTAATACTGCAAGTCTGTCGCGACTTTCTACACGAATTCTCCTCTTGCGGAGATATCAATTATTTTAAATCTATTTGGTTCCGTTGTTATTCTAGTGTGATTAATTAGTAATACTGGAACGTCAACTTGTTTCATTTTCGAGAATGTACTATGTAAGGCTATTTTGTGGCTAATTTTGGACACTATGATGGTGCAGAGAAATGCTGCGGATCAGATTCTGCGTGACTTACAAAATAATCCCGATATGTGGCTTCAAGTCATGCATATTTTGCAGAAGACTCAAAATCTCAATACCAAGTTCTTTGCCTTACAGGTTGGTTGTTCATTTAATGTTCTGTTCAAATGCAGGATGAACAGTTATTTTATTAAGAAATTTTGGATTATGAATTTTGTGATCTGCAACGAAGATGCGAGTTTCATATTTCAGCCATAAAATGCCATAACTATTTTCTGGTGTATACTACTGGTTTCCGCTAGCCTACAGCTCAAACAAAGGATGTGTGTTTCATTATAATGCTATAATAATTATGTTTAGACTTTAGAACCTTTTTATTGGGGTTGATTCTAGCGAACAAAATTTGTGGTGGGGATCCATATGTGCTAGGTTGATCATATATTAGTTGGGCATCATATTCAGAAGCATGCTTACTCAAGAACTTTAATTAAGGTGCTTTGCTTTTAATTAGGATTGATTTGAATACATGTAGGCAAGATTGCTGTATTGGAAGTGGTCTTCTTGAGTGTATAGCGTATATTTTCTGAGTTCCTAATCTGCATCCTATAGTTGCCAAGAGGTTTATGGCAAACATAATATTTTTATGTTACGTTGTTGGAGAGGGCCATTGATTTATTTGCTTTTTTTTGTTTAGGGTTTAATACATGTGTTATATGGATTGTTTATATTAAATCAATGCTTCAATTACTATCTGAGCAATGACTTGGGAAGCAAAACTTTTAGGCTTGAAACATGTTTTCCATTTCTCATGTTATTTTAGATACCTTTATTAGTTTATATACATTCTTTCAATCTTGTACATTCAGGTTCTAGAAGGTGTAATTAAGTATAGATGGAATGCATTGCCTGTTGAGCAGCGAGATGGAATGAAAAATTTCATCTCTGACGTTATAGTACAGGTAGGAACCACATTTTATGAAAGCATAAATTTGACCTTTTCAGTTTAACTTTCCTTTTGTGAGTACTAAGTCTCTGCCTCATCAATCTCATTATTGGCTTTTCTTGCATAGCTTTCTAGCAATGAGGCTTCATTTCGAGCAGAAAGGCTGTATGTCAACAAACTCAATATTATATTAGTTCAGGTAAAAATGGAGTTCCTTAACTTTGCTTGACTTATTGTTGATTAGTCTTGGAACCTTCGTTCATTGCATATGTTTTATCCCATCATTTTCCATAAATAACTTCAAGCTAGTTAGGGATGTTATGTCTTTGTTTCTTCTCTGGATCTTTTCAGGGTACCTAACATTTATAAACTGAGCTGAGTTATTCTTTTTATTCTCAAAAATCAAAATATGTAATTTGGTGCATATGGCTCATCGTTTCCTTTTCCATTCACGAATTCAATCTTGTAGCAACTTTTTTTTCTTCCCTTTTTTACTACTCATACATATGTACATACTGGATTTGTGTTCGGGAAAGCTTAATTTATATTAGGATTCAAGATGAAAAAGATCTTTTATGCTGTTTTCTTAGAATTTGGTTGAGATCGTGTATTTTTACTCCTTTATAAATCTGGATTCAGATATATTTGCACTGTACAATTGTTGCATTACTTTCGGAGTTTTTTTTAATTTTTTAATTTTTATTTTTTTGGTATTTATCGTGAATTTGCACTCCTCTTAAAGCTCTATATAATGGTGGGTGCACCTCATGCAGATTTTGAAGCATGAGTGGCCAGCAAGGTGGCGAAGCTTTATTCCTGACCTAGTCTCAGCAGCTAAGACTAGTGAAACAATTTGTGAGAATTGTATGGCTATATTGAAAGTAAGTTTATCCTACTTTACCTTAGATTTTGTTTCTTATGTCAGTTGCTAACCTAAATAAATGTCTGCAGCTCTTGAGTGAAGAGGTTTTTGATTTTTCAAGGGGAGAGATGACTCAGCAGAAGATTAAAGAGCTTAAACAGTCATTGAACAGGTAATTATTGGTAGCCCCACACTATATATCTTTTCGTGCTTGGCATTTCTTTTTTCTTATGTTGGGTGTCTGAGAGGTTTCAAGTTTTAATTACTTGTTTTACAGTAACCAATTTGTAAGGTTGCCATTAAATTTCTTTTTTAACTGTGATGCTATATAATTCTTGATTCACTTTCGTAAAGGCTTAGTTGGTTGTTAATTGTTAACTGCACTTATCAGATGGAAGGTTAGATTGGGTTGATTGTCATAAAATACTTTGTTATTTTTATTGGTAATGGCTTGTCTATTTTGGAGCCAAAATGATTTTTTGAACATTACAAAAAGGGAATTCTTGATACAAACATTTTCTGGTTTAAGAATTGTTTACTATTCAACTGATTAATAACCACATGTTGGCAAATTTACCAATTTGTTTCTAAATTGGAATTATTTTCACCTGAACTTCCTTTGTTGTAAATTTACCATATTGTTTTTCCTTTTTAAGCTAACATAAGTATTGCTTAGGTTACTATAAGCACTTGCTTGACATTTTTACATGTTACTTAGATATCTCTGCTTGCTTCCCATCACCATAAGTCACATATTAAGTGATTGGATGTGTTTTTTCTAATTGAATTTATATGAAAAGTGTCTATTTATCACTAAGATTTTAACTTTTTTTTTTTTGCAGTGAATTTCAACTCATACATGAGTTATGCTTATATGTTTTATCTGCGTCCCAAAGGGCTGAACTCATTCGTGCAACTTTATCTACATTACATGCCTTCTTATCATGGATTCCCTTGGGTTATATATTTGAATCGCCATTGGTAGGTGCAATTTTCAGCTTAAAAAGAACTTGTTTTGGAGGAATTCAGATCTGAAATGTTTTTTGTGTACCTCCAGCTTGAGACTCTCCTAAAATTTTTCCCAGTTCCAGCTTATCGGAACCTAACATTGCAATGTTTAACTGAGGTATATTTCTTCCTTAGTGCTAATGCTTTTACCTAAAATTTTCATCATCAATATAACACTTTTTTTATTTTTTGTTTTTTATGTTTGCAGGTGGCAGCTCTTCAATTTGGGAATTATTATGATGTGCAGTATGTGAAGATGTATAACATATTCATGGCCCAGTTGCAGGTTTATTTGGATTGATCTCTTTTTTTTTCCCTAAAATATACCTGTATTCTTATTCATTTAACTCTACTGAGTATATAATATAATTTCTTTTATTGACTATGGGATGTTGTGTTTCATCTAGGGCATACTCCCACCAACTACAAATATACCTGAGGCATATGCTCAGGGTTCAAGTGAGGAACAAGTGAGTCTTTGTGGAACCTACATGCCTAATTTGCCTGATTAATTGCAAATTATTTGACTGACCCTTTTTTCTGTCTGTGTAGGCATTTATTCAAAATCTGGCACTGTTCTTCACTTCATTTTACAAGGCAAGTTTTACTCTTTTTTTTTTCCTGCTTGTCTATTCATAGGGTTATTTGAATATATGATCATAAAACAGCATGATTTAACACTGAAAGAAATCTGACCTTGCTGAGACTGGTGTCTTTGAGATCATTGTTGACTATTCAATTCATATCATACTATTATTGTGAAAGAATGCGACCTTCCTCAGTCTGGCATATTCTTGTTCACTACAACTCCCCTTCCTTTTCTGTGACATACCATTTTGGGTTGCTTGTTGGATGTTGTACTCTCTATTAAAAGTGTTTTGGTGCCTTTCTGTTTATGCAGGTTCACATTCGCATCTTGGAATCCACTCAAGAGAATATAGCTTCTTTGCTAATTGGACTTGAATACCTTATCAACATTTCGTACGTAGATGATACTGAGGTTTTTAAGGTATGCAGATATTTAGTCTGCATCTGCAAGCTGCATAAGTTTGTGTGCCACTACTGCCTGTTCTGAAAGCCTAAGTTCATGTTGTACTTGATTTGTTAAAATTTTGTTATAGGTCTGTTTGGACTACTGGAATTCCTTGGTATCAGAGTTGTTTGAACCACACCGTAGTTTGGACAATCCTGCAGCTGCTGCAACCATGATGGGACTTCAGGTAATCTCTCCCAAATGCTGCCATGTTGATTGTTGAAATCAGTGATTAAAAATGATATTTTCCCTCACTAAAACACTTACCTAATGAAATATGACTTGGTATTGTAATATTTTTATTGAAAATGTGTGTTAATAAAATTATTTCAGTTTTCTATACTGTTGATTTTGTCCTCATTGATCACAAGTTTTAATTTATTAGCATAGGATCTGTTTAGATAAATTTTTTCATAAGCATTTCTAAGAAAAAGTAAGAAGGAAAACTGAAATAAACTTTTCCATAAACTAAAATTAGATTATGTACAAGTTAAAAAACATATTTTAGAGAATTTATTGAGATGACTTCTACAAATTAGCTTATGCATAAGTTAGTTTTCATTTTTGGGAAGCATATTTAATTTTTCATTCTCTTATGAGTGCTTATGGAAAAGTTTATCCAAACAGGACCATACGATTACCAGATTAAGAAAAGATACATGATGTTAAAGTAATGTACTGAATTAGATGACTAAAATAAATAAGGTGCTTAGGTGTGGATGTGATAACTGTCCTACATGCAGTTTTTACATTTTTGTACTCACTTTTTTTTTGGTTTTCTGTAGATTTGAACATTTTGACTTGTTTGATAGTGTGCCCACGACAAATCTTCATATTTTGAGATAGATCCTTTTCAAATATAAGATGTGTATGGAAAAATAGTTTGGTGTACTTCATTCATGTTTTTTTTTTATTATCTCAACGTCTTTTGTGTGTTTCTACTTTCTAATTTATTAATATCTTCTTTCAAAATATGGTGGCAATATACTATGGTTTTACTGATATTTTATGAATGGAATATGCAGGTACCAGCAATGCTCCCTGGAATGGTTGATGGGCATGGTTCTCAGCTTCTTCAGCGCCGGCAGCTTTATGCTGGTCCCATGTCCAAGTTGAGAATGCTTATGATCTGTCGCATGGCTAAGCCTGAAGAGGTTCTAATTGTTGAAGATGAAAATGGAAACATTGTTCGCGAAACCTTGAAGGACAATGATGTTCTTGTTCAATATAAGGTTATAAGCTGACATCTTAGTTCTGCTAGAATTCAGTGCGAAATATTCATTTATCTAAAATAGGAAAAAATTCTTTCTGTTGTTGTCCTCTGAATATTGTGTTGATAGTTTGCTTGTATACAATATTGCTCTTGATATTTAATAAGGGTTAAAAATGCTAGGCTACTGCTCCTGGTGCAGAATATTCCCCTGATTCAACTCAGATATTCTGAAATATTGTGATTCTATGGTCAAATCTAAACATATGTTGAAGATAAGGCAAACTAGTTATGCTACACATACCAAAATAAAAATCGTTAAATATCAAATGAGAACTAACATCTAAATTAATATCAAATTAGAGTGTAATCCAATTTCTGTCACTTACACTTGTCATTGTTCAATTATACAGATTATGAGGGAGACTCTTATTTACTTGTCACATCTTGACCATGATGATACTGAAAAGCAGGTATGTGGATATGAAGTCCTTTTGTTGATTTGCTCAGAAGTACAATCATATTATTGTTTGGTTACCTTTTATCTGTTTTAATTGTCATCGTAGGCAAACTCATTGTTTCAAATGTGAGAACTTTTATTGTATGGTATAACCAGGATTTCAATTTTCTTAAAATACATTAATGGCTTAAAAAATTGAATAGCCTATAGATGTAACATTGTATGGCTTTTTTATTTTGGATTAGAGTGATATGATGTAAAGGCTACATTATACATGTGTTGTATGTTTACGCTAATATATACTGGCACCTTTATTCAATGGCCTTCTGTTGTGTAATGTCCAGATGCTGAGGAAATTAAGTAAACAGCTTAGTGGTGAGGACTGGACATGGAACAATTTGAATACACTATGTTGGGCAATAGGTTCAATCTCTGGTTCCATGATGGAAGAACAGGTACTGGGAACTTATGCTCTAGTATAATTGATATTATATTCCAATATGCATTGATCAATTTAAATAAGAGGAATTATCTTAATATATTGAGATATTGGCTGTTTGTTTTTCTCAAAGGGATTGAGAAGAACTTTGAATATCATTTAAGTATTTTAATTGTTATCATGTATCAAGTTTGATTTCTAGCTGTGTCTTAATTATTCATAACTTGATAATCTCCGTCTTTGCACATTGGTAGAGCAGGGGTGGTCTGTCTGTCTCTCTTTATAAATGGCCATAATATATATATATATATATATATATATACACACACACATATACATATATAGTTTTATTTTGTCTTATACAGGAGTGATGCATGTATAACATTCATTCTAGACTGATTCAATTTGTTATAAATTTCTGTATTTCTTTTATAGCATTCTTTTATTAGTTTATTTATCTTGAATTTCTTACAGGAAAACAGATTTTTGGTTATGGTGATTCGTGATTTATTAAACCTATGTGAAATCACAAAGGGAAAAGATAACAAAGCTGTTATTGCAAGCAATATCATGTAAGAATTATTTACATGTGTTGTTTTGCCTGTGATTTTCTTGTTAAATACTTTTCTTTAATATATGTTTTCGTTGGCAGGTATGTTGTTGGGCAATATCCACGGTTTTTAAGAGCTCATTGGAAGTTCCTTAAAACTGTTGTGAACAAATTGTTTGAGTTTATGCATGAGACTCATCCTGGAGTTCAGGTAATTTTTTCTCCTTTGAAGCTTACTGACTAACTGTTGTGTTAATATAATGCCAGTCTCTGATTTATTTTTTATTTAGAGCAGCATTTATCTCAAATCATTACATGGAGTACTCTATAGTCCTTTATTTTTTTTAAATATTCATAATTTTGGTATTAGTTTACTACTTCCAATTTTTCCTAGTCCTAATTTTATCAATTTACAAGTGTTTCTAATGTCCTGTAGCTCCTCCTGAACTTTGATTTCTCATTCCTTTGGACTCCTAACTAATTTTTGTTTAACTATAGTAATTTTGACAAGATTCTTCATTACATTGTACTGTAACCTATATAAACATTAATTATCATGCAATTATTTTGTTTCAATATATCTTTTTGGCGTTGATTTTATTTTCTTTTTTCATGTTAATATATTTGGTGTTTAAATAGTATAATTGCATGATAATTAATGTTTCAATATATTTTCTTGTAGTACTTGTGTTTTTTTTTTTTGTGTGCCTGCAATTGCTAAATCTTTCCATAATTTTGTGTTTATATATTTTCTGTTGGAAATGCATTAACATGAAAATATTAATCATGTTTCTTGTGTTTCAGGATATGGCCTGTGACACATTTTTGAAAATAGTCCAGAAGTGCAAGCGTAAATTTGTGATCACACAGGTAATGGTCTACAAATTCCTCCCATTTCCATCTGCCTGATTCCTTAAAAAAGTGACTATTGTATCTTACAAATCTTATGTACATGTTCAGTACGTGAGATAATCACTCACAGTCGCAATGATGTCATTTCAGGTTGGGGAAAATGAGCCATTTGTGTCTGAGCTTTTGACAGGCCTTCCCATAACCATTGCAGATCTTGAACCCCATCAGATACATTCCTTCTATGAATCTGTATGCTTTGAGATATCTTGGATCTCAAGTTCATTGGTTGTAATTTCTATACTTGTGATTGCACATTTAAATTATATTCCTGTATTGTAGGTTGGTCATATGATTCAGGCAGAGTCTGACGCACAGAAGAGAGATGAATTTCTTCAGCGGTTGATGGAGCTCCCAAATCAGGTCCTTTGCTTGAGAAGCTATATTGTTTGCTAAATCTCACTCATGCTATGTGCATGAGTCTGAATTTTTTTTTCTTGAAACAACTATTAAAATGCCTGTGATTCTCCCTTTTTCTTCAGAAATGGATGGAAATTATAGGGCAGGCACATCAAAATGTTGATTTTTTAAAGGATCAGGATGTAATCCGGACAGTGCTTAATATATTGCAGGTATAACTTTGAAATCATTTATATTTTTTGTGTAACTCATCTGTATATTCTTTAATATTTTACTCTCTCCGTGTTATTAAGCAATTTGAATATACAAAGTTTATTTAGTGTATTATGACATGTTGATGTTTGCTCAGTAAAAGACCAGTTTTTCTCCTTGACTCTGTTGTACAGGGCTTTTGAATGGAATAATTTTCCTTATGTAGTAATTAGCAAAACGTAAATGTTTTATTTCTTTTCTTCCTTTGTTTTTCATTGGAAGTTTTTAACAATAATCATTTGAATCTGGTTCCAAAACTGCGACTGACTTTAGCAGAAGGTTTCCTTTTTAGGCTTTGGCTTAGTTTTGATGGGTAATTGTTATGCTTGTAAATTTGTTATCAATCCTGGGTCCCATTATTTTTGGTTATATTGTTACTTGTTAAGGTAGTGATCTGAATCCCTCTCAATTGTAGACAAACACAAGTGTTGCATCTTCTTTAGGGACATATTTCTTGCCCCAAATCTCATTGATCTTTTTGGACATGTTAAATGTGTACAGGTATGTTCTGTTAACTCAATATTTTTTTATATTCTTTGATACTGATAACAAATTTACCCAGCAATAAATAGTTTGATTTAATTATTTACTAAATCATAAATCATCTTCTCCTTTCTGCTGAATACAGTTTTTTTTTTCTGCAACAGAATGTACAGTGAACTTATTTCAAAAAGTATTACAGATGGGGGGCCTTTTGCATCTAGAACATCCTATGTGAAACTTCTACGGTAAGATTAATCAAAGATATATTGGTTTTGTACTATGAAATTTTTATCCACTCTACTTTCATGTGTATTATTTGATGCAGTTCGGTTAAGAGGGAGACACTTAAGCTGATCGAGACATTCTTGGATAAGGCTGAAGACCAACCCCAAATTGGAAAACAATTTGTGCCACCAATGATGGATCCTGTTCTTGGAGATTATGCCAGGAATGTTCCTGATGCAAGGGAATCGGAGGTTTTGTCACTTTTTGCCACAATTGTGAACAAGTATGCTTCTGTCTTTTTCTTTTTGTTTCCTTTATTTATATTGATTGGTCTACGATGATTTATAATCCAATTTCTGTATGTATATGTTGGGTTACATCCTGAGGGTATACTGTAGAGTGGTGATTTCATTGCTATTTTAATTATGAACAGAATGTCTCATTCATGTATGAAAAAAACAGTATATCTCATTCATCTCTATCTCATCCAGGTATAAAGCTGCAATGATAGAAGATGTACCTCGCATATTTGAAGCTGTTTTTCAGTGCACACTTGAGGTAACCATGTAGGATATTCAGCTGTGATGGGAATGTACTAGTTTATTATTATCTGTGATTGAGCCCCTGGTGGTGGTTGGTTTTATATGCATTATGTAGAGGAACTGCAAATGATGCATCAAATAACTTGTAATTTCTAACGACTGTGTAATGACTAATGACAAATAATTATTGTACATCTGCAGATAAGTATCCTCTTAACTGTATTTTTTTATTCTGTTTCACAGATGATTACAAAAAATTTTGAAGACTACCCAGAGCATCGGCTCAAGTTCTTCTCTCTACTCCGTGCCATAGCTACTCATTGTTTTCCTGCATTAATCTGCTTGTCAAGTCAGGTTGTGTTTTTTGCCCCGTTCTGGTTGCAATAAATCAAATGTCATGTCTGTTTTTTTTTTTTTTTTGTTTTATCTGTTGTTGACTATGATCATGTTGTCAAAATTTGAAATACTCTAGTCTGTGCCTCATGTTATTTGTGATCTATGCCAGCAATTGAAGCTTGTTATGGACTCAATCATATGGGCATTTCGTCATACAGAAAGAAATATAGCTGAAACTGGGCTGAACCTGTTGTTGGAGATGCTGAAAAAGTTTCAGGTGTGGTCTTCATAAATTATTTTGTTTACAACTCGCCCCTAACCTTCTTAGGTTCTTTCTGCATACTTAATTTTCTTAGTTTATTGTAAATTTCCTGATTTAGAAGGATTTCTTACAAAACCTTGTTTCACTTTCTGTATCTTTTTTTTTTTTTTTCCATCCACACAAAGACTAATTTTGTTCTGGTTCTTACCGTGCTAATGCATATACCTTCCAAATATTTTGGTTGAATGTCTGTTTATAACAGGGTTCAGAGTTCTGTAATCAGTTTTATCGGTCATACTTTTTGACAATTGAACAAGAGATATTCGCTGTCTTAACTGACACTTTTCATAAGCCTGGGTTCAAATTACATGTCTTGGTGCTTCAGCATTTGTTCTGTTTGGTACGGTATCAATATCCTGCTTTATTTATTTATTTTTTGTTTTACTAGTTAGTAAGAAATAATGAAAATAACAAGTTTGATCTTTTTCAGCTGGAAACTGGTGTCCTAACTGAGCCTCTTTGGGATGTTGCTACAAGTCCATATTCATACTCAAGTAATGCAGTGTTTGTACGTGAGTTTACCATAAAACTTCTAAGCACTTCATTTCCCAACATGACAGCATCAGAGGTAATTGGAGTGACATAAATAATATTTGTTCCCTTCCTTGAACAAGATACTAATTTCAAGAAATTTGCAGGTTACCCAATTTGTTAATGGACTCTTTGAGTCCACCAATGATCTCTCAACGTTTAAAAATCACATAAGAGATTTTCTTATTCAGTCAAAAGAATTTTCAGCTCAGGTATTGCTTTATTTAGTGTCACTGCTTACATTGTGCTATTAATAGGGGTTTTCCGTTGACTGATTACAAGAATCGGGGAACTGATTACCTGCTATTTTACTAGCTTATTAGTGAAATTGATGTTTTTTGGTTTGCTTTAATGCACTTTAAATTATTAATTAGACTTGCTACTTACCCTCATTAAAAATGTATTGTGGTGGTATTGACACTGAGATTATATTTTTACCTGTAATTACAAATCCGAGGCTTATCAATTGTGCTTCTCTACTGCAGGATAACAAAGATCTATATGCTGAAGAGGCTGCAGCTCAGAGAGAGAGAGAACGACAAAGAATGCTTTCTATTCCAGGGCTTATTGCCCCAAGTGAGTTGCAAGATGAAATGGTGGACTCATAGATAGGGTGAACAGTGGGAATTAATAGTAATACAGTGTTTCACAGGCTTCGATTCAATCCATTGCCATATATTTTGAAGAGATGCAGCGTTTTCCTCTTCCCAATATTTAAAAGTTGGGAGTGGCTTGGCAAGGGTTCCTGATTTCAGAGTTTTCGCTGACCGGGGACACTGCTGCCTTGTCCATTGGGTGAGTGTAGATTATTCAATTACTAATTGGGGATCATTTTGTAAGGGATTCATGAAGACATCTTTATATAGAATCGCAGGATGGAAGAAGACTCATTCCGAGTATTGATGACTCCTTAGGTGTAACCTCCTAACCTCAGGCGGTTGGTTTGTGCAGAAAACCCTTGTGGTTTGATATTTTGTATTTTTTTCCTCACCAATTAATTTTTAGGGATATTGATGTACCATGAGTGCATTTAATATATGGTTTCATGAATTAGTGTGTTATATAATGTGCTCCATTTTCCTCGTAAGAGAGAAGATATTTTTTATACTACTATTGCCTCTCAGTTGTTTTACATTGTTGAAGTAGCAAGAAATTATAGTATGAGAAGATAATCAATTAGAAATTTAGTCAGGCAAGGTGAGAAACTAAGGTCTGAGTAAGGAATCGGAGTGGGAAAAAGCTCCTCTTATAAGTAGTCGGTTGGGATCATGAATAAATATTGGATTGTGTTTATATTTTGTTGTGGAATACTCGTTAAATAATTTTTACGGTCTCTAATTTCAAGATGTTCTATGAGAATAAGTATTCAAGATTTGACGGATTCTAGTGTGGGATGGTAGATGAATATCTCACTGTGGAAGATCAATTTTTAATAATTCGATATATTAATTTTAAATAAATGGTCAGTTTTTTCATTATTTTTTTATTTGTATTTTTTTTTTCACGTTCCCACTATGTTCCTGAATCCGTAATGTTTCTCCTCTCCCTCCACCTACTTGTCACCTTCTTCCTCTTCACCATGGCTTCTACTTTCTGATTTTTAACAAATTCCTTTTCCTCTCCATTTCTAGCAAGCACATCACTGATCACCACAAGGATATCGAACTGCACCTCACCACTCAGATGATATTGCTCTTTATAAATCCTCGATGTTCTGCGATAATATGGTTGGGAAAAGAAAAGGGGGAAGAAGAGAAGGAAAGGAAAGAGAGTAGAGGAAGTGGTTATATTGGAAGTTGCCTCTAACGGAGGAGTTCTCGATTTTTCCTCATAATTTTTGGAGGTCCTTTCTCTTTCATTGTTCTATGCGTATTTTAGTTGCAAGGTTTGAGTATTGTGTTTTCTATGGGGAGGAATTTAGAGGAGAGGTATTCTTTTGTGTTTTCTGTGATGAATGCTTTTGATTATAGGTGTATGATAGTGATTCACAATTTTCATAGAATTGACTTCTGTTTTTGATTATTACTTTGTTATTTTTAATCATGTGATTGAAGCAAGATTGACACAGAACAAATGAACAAAGAGTTGCAGGAGAGATGAGGTGGGATAGAAGGGCATATTGGGAAAAAGAAGAAAAAAATAAATAAAGAAGATTTCTAATCATTTTGAAAGAGATCCGCTCCTCACTTTCTTTGTAGATTTTGCTCCATGGTTGCGCTATGTCTCAGCTCCATTGTCACTCTTTGTTAATCACGTATTTGTTATTTACAAGTTTCAAATCCAATATCTTGTTTAGAGGTACTGAATTCAAATATCACTCGAATTAATAATTTAATATTATACTTATCATTAAATTATACAAGAAATGTGAAAATATTATTGTATACCAAAGTTTATACTCCAAAGTCCAAAGTCAATAATCATTGATAAATGTTAATTAAGGAACTTAAAGAGATGAAAAATAATATTTATTTATCAAATTCTCTTCAGCATCAAGAAGCATATCTATTTAAGGGAAATGCCAATAATACTATCTTCACATATTTTAGTGAAGCATACAACTAAATTAAGAAAAAAAGATTCATTAAATAATATACAATACCAACAAATTTTGTAATTTTTAATTAATTTTAGTCAATAATAAAGTGTTTGTAAATGAATGTTAGAAAAAACATTGCTAGTATTTTTTATATTTTTTTAATAGGAGTAAAAGATAAAAAAAAAAAAAAATTTAATATTTTATGCCTTTATATAAATTATAAAATATCTTATAAAAAGAATTGTCATTTCTTTTTTAATTGTGTCATATGATTAAAATGAAAAAAATATTTATAAAACAACATTAAACATTATTAGCCATTTTAATAAGCTCGTAGTATTATTAATTACTTTTAAATATCATTTAATACTTCAATTGGCACTCTTAACTGCCTGTTAATAATTACATTTATATACTCTCATCCAATTATGATTAAAAAAAATATAATTGCACATGTAAATAATGACATGGGGTATGAAACAATTGATAAAAATAAATAATAAATACATAATATTAATAATTGTATAAAATTACTTTCATATTCAAAAAAATTATCATGTGGTAATTTTTTCCTATTAATTATCACGTGGAAGTTAATTTGTAGCAGTTAAGCATAACATTTTTTTTTTGATAGAGAAGAATATATTCCTGCTATATTTTTTTTTTAATATTCTTTAACATTGCAGAAAAATGTTTATTGTTGACACTTGACACAGGCGAATAATTTTGTTCGAGATAAGTGTATATAATAAAGTAAAAACGAAAAGATGAAGATTCTTATTTTTTTATTATTTATATTTGTGTTATTGAGGTGTTGTGAAATTGTTGTCCAAAATCAAAACTCGAAGCTGGGGGAAGGCAACGCAATCGAATTCCCTTCCCTTTCAATTCCAATTTCAATCTCGATTTGATTTGATTTGTTTTGGTTTGATCGCACACACAGAGGCATGGGTCAAACTTTTCGGAAGCTCTTCGATACCTTCTTCGGCAATACCGAGATGCGGGTCTCTTCTTTCTCCATTTCCTTTTAATAATCATGAATCAATGTCATTCTTGCCTAATACCGTGATTTTTTGCCTGATTTCAAACCGTTTGCTGATCAATAAAGGATGATGATGCAATTCTTAATCTTTATTATGGCTTTAGGTTGTGATGCTTGGTCTTGATGCTGCTGGCAAAACAACTATACTGTATAAGCTCCACATTGGAGAAGTTTTATCTACTGTTCCTACAATTGGTGGGTTTTATCCTATGAACTCATAATTTAATTGTTATTTTCATGTTCAATTTTAGACAGGTTTCTTGGCATAAGCTAATTAAGCCATTTCTGTGGTGCTAGCAAAAGGATGTTAAGCATGTGCTTGTCAATTATTTACTTAGTATGTAGGTGTTTTGCTTCCGCGTTGACAGTGTGAAGTAATGGAAATCTTTTATTAATGGAACTGGATTCAGTTAGAACCAAAAATAATATATATATATATATATATATATATATATATATATATATATATGTATATGTATATATATATATATATGTATATGTTGTTTGTTTAAGGCTTATAAATTTATAGCGTTTTGCAGGTTTTAATGTGGAGAAAGTTCAGTATAAGAATGTTGTTTTCACTGTTTGGGATGTCGGAGGGCAAGAGAAATTAAGGGCACTTTGGAGGCACTATTTTAACAACACTGATGGTTTGGTGAGAATTAGTTTCCATGATTTTATGTGTTTTATCTTAATGAAAACACAACTTATGCAATTTGGTATCTTGTGAAATTTATCTTCTGTTACAATCATTGATCTATCCAATAGAACTGAAAAGAGAGGATACACGTCTATAGTTGCCGGGTTGATACGTATGTGCATATTTATGCAGATATATGTTGTTGATAGTCTGGACCGCGAAAGGATAGGGAAAGCAAAGCAGGAATTTCAGGTGGTAAAATCTAAACATGCACACATACACCATATTTTTCCAAACAGATTTTGAATAGATCTATGGATTACTTGCAGACAATCATAAATGATCCATTTATGCTCCACAGTGTCATCTTGGTGTTTGCCAACAAACAGGACCTGGTATGTGAATTGATTTACATTGTTTACCGAGTATACTACAAGAGTTAGTAGTGTGGTATAATTAATGCATGTAGCAGTACCAAACAGTGCAGGTAAGTTTTATGTTACAAAAATCATTGAAATGGTAAAAATATTTGAAAATTAGTTAAAAGGTTTAAAATTTTCCCGTCAATAGGCCACTGTCCAAAGGAATCAATTGCAGTAGAAAATATTTGTTATTTACAAGCTACTCGCTGACAACAACCTTCACTATTTTTATATGTAACCATTATTAGATGCATGACATATCTAACAGAAACAGTGTGTGGCAAACTTACTCACTTTCCACCATATGAGAATTATCAACCAACTTGGGAAAGCTAGATAAATTTATACCTACAGAAAAAAAGTAAAGCATTTGTTGAGTGCTTGTTCCCATCATTGGTCCAACTGAGCTACACAAACTTATGATAATAAAATGTCATTGTATATTTAGAAAACACCTTGCATGGAGGGTAGACTCTTGCAAAAAAAAAGTTCAAAGTATATTTTCCATAAGTTATTAGAATTTAGTGCCAAACTAGTTAACTAGGAGCTAGTTGACTTTGTGTCTGTTGTCTAAGTTGGAAAGAAGATATAAAACTTTGGGCTGTTTGACCCAATTTTTCGATGGCTTAAAAGCTTTAAAATTAAAGCCCAAAATAAGATTTTTAAAATAAACTAGAAGTTGTTTGTCCTTTTTAGCTTAAATGCTCCTTCAAAACCAAAAGTTTTGTTTCTTTGTCACACATCAATTAGTTCCGGATGAGAGGGAGATAGGCTAAGGTGTGCGACTATTTTTAAAGCTATAATTTATCCTTTGTTTCACATCCTTCACTTAGACATTTTTTAACAGTTACCCCCACCCCCACCCCCTCCCTTTTCTTTATAAAAAAAATAAGCTCTTTATATTTTTAAGAACTTCTCCTAATGTGTTTGGTCCAACTTCTTTTAGAGAGAAGAAAAACTAGAAAAAGATTAGGCCAAACACTACCATAGAGTATTACAACCTCTGTAATTTCAAATCTCAAGGAAGGTTACTGTAATTTCTTAATTTTTTTTAAAATTCAGAGTGCTGAGGAAAAGGAACAAAAAAAAAAAAGTTTGGCTGAACAAATATCTTTTTCTATTTTCTGGGTAATATTTTCTATCAATAATTTTTTGTTTCCTTCTTGTTCATGATTCCACATGACCATAAAAATAAATGTGTGATCAAGTTACTTCAAGACTCAATAACTCATTGTATACATTGAATTTTAATGATCCAACCTTTACATTACTGCATAAAAGCATGACTGCATAGGTTCCATTCCCAATAGGTATTTAGTTTCATGAAATGGTACTTCTCTATCTTGCAAAAATAACCCGCACTCTATGATTATCAATATTCTGTAATACTGGCTGCTGGCAGGCCATTCATCAAGTCTTATTCTATTCTTTTCTTTTCCTCTCCTCCAAAGTTATTCTCAAGTGTAGTTATAATGGTGAGTATTTTCCTTTTCTTTTCCAGAGAGGAGCAATGTCACCAAGGGAAGTATGTGAAGGATTAGGTCTCTTTGATCTCAAGAATAGAAAGTGGCACATACAAGGCACTTGTGCTCTTCGGGGAGATGGCCTTTATGAGGGCTTGGATTGGTTGTCCACAACTCTGAAGGAGAGAAAAGCTGCCGGCTACTCTTCAATAGGACTAGGAACTTCATCCTTCTAATTTTCAAGGTTTGAATTATCGTCTTATTCAATCAATAGCTACCTTCCTCGTTATCAGCCAATTACATTATACTTGTATTCTCCACTGCAGCGGTATTTTGGCCTAGGGTTTGGCGATAGATGAACGTGTAGGGTGTGTGGTCAGTTCTAAGTCGATGTAATTGATAATTAATTCTTTCGGGTTACATCTGAAGCTCTGGCGAGTATGGAGTTGCTTTGCCTTTCAGGGTGCTTAAGATTTGTGACTTGCTTCAATTATAAGAGTTTGTGCATGACGAATGATTAACTAAATTCTTTTGCCATATTGATATCCCTCGTGCACTGGATAGATGGTCATGTACTAGATCACTTGTTCATTCTCCCTCGATTTCCCCCATCTCACACATTGTAGTGTGTCTGTGATTGTTGTGCCTGTGGTGATTCATAAAAATAATGATTCTGACTGACAAATGCATGGGGATATTGTCATGATTTTCCCTTCGCCTTCGTTTTCTTGTGATTCAATTCAATTAGGTGGTTGCAATTATTTACATTACCGTCTTTTCGTTTGCTTATAAGTTATAATTCAGCCACGTCTATTGAAATATTTGGAAATCGTTATTACAAATGCTTTTATGGAGCCACCCCCACACGTGTTGTAAATTTTGAGATTATCAAATGCACACTAGGTTTGGCAATCGACAAACATTTGTGTCCGAAGTAATCCCCATATCAATATCCTTTAAGTATCTGTACACGTGTATTCGGAATTATTACTTATATTTAGTTAAATGAAATTTTAATATGATTTTCTAACAAATTAGTAAAACAATAGATATCTTTTCAATATTAAAATTAATTATAAGAATGAACAAAAACTATTAATTAAATGTGTAATACTTGAGTAAAAAATAATTCAAATATTTTCTCAATCTCAATTATAAAATATATCTAATATTTTTAAGTCAATAAGTAATCATGTTTGAATGTAATGACATTTCAGAATTTATTTCTTTTTTCATTGTGAAAAAGAGTTTGTCATTATTTAGTATTTTTATTTTTAAAATTCTTAAATTGTTAATGGTTTTTAAATTTTATTTATGTTAAAATTTCTTTTTTATTCGCTCTCAAATCCAATTTTTAACTAATTTTATTTTTTTTATAATGAAATTTTGTTGGTTTTGAATTGTAACGAGTGTTGTTCTCAAATTAAGTCTTTTCATTTTTTCCTCTAGATCTAGTATTTTTCCTTAGATATTATCTACTTTTTTTTTTCTTTTTATTTCGTAGCTTTTTTGGTTTATATTTTAAAATTTTAGTTTAATTAAAAATATTGATAAAAAAATAAAATATAGCAGCTATGTAATCATTCAATTTTGACCATTCACCAATAAGACCTAGAAAGCTTTACAAATTTCATATTAAATAGTTAGTATAAAGCCTTTCAGTATCGAAGAAAAATGAGAATCATGTATCAGATACAGTGTAGGAAAGAAAGAGAAACAAATATAGAAAGATGAATAAAAGAAATAAAATGAAGACAATATTAAAATATGCAAGTTCAGTTGAAATAGTTTAGAAATTAAAAAGACCTCTCAAGTCTTTTGGTGTGGTGATGTGATTGAAATCATATTTATTATCCGAAAATGATCGAAAAAAGGAATTACTATTACTAGTATAAAGAAGATAAATGTTGAAAAAGAAAAGATTCAGTCGAAAAGATAGGAAAAGAAATTTCTCCTCCAAAATACTTTTTAAGTTACTAATTGTTATACGTAATTTTTGACATACTCGAAAGTAACTGCTCAGAGAAATTAGAAAAATGTCTGGAGGTCTAGGGTGATAAAAGTCAGTTTTCGATTATATTAGAAATTTAGAAGTAAAGGTAGTTATTGACATTTTTTAAGAAGTTATTGGATGATTGTACATGTGTATGGTTTATACTAATTAATCATTGTAGTATTTTTCTTTAAATACTTAAATCACATGTTTGTTAAGGATTAGAAACACTTTATATGAGTTTATTCTCTATACCATTGAATCTACTTTCATTAATGACTTTTGGAACAAGTGTTTGAATTTTTGTACCACTTTTCTTTCATTAATGACTTTTGGAACAAGTGTTAGAATCACCTGGCATGTAATACATTTTATTTTTATTTTTTGTCTTGTTACAATTTCTTAATCCATATGATTTCTTCGATTGAAATATATAGTGATTGACTGATCACTATTAAAATTAATCTAATTGAACCAACTTTCATGATAGTAATTAAATTATTCATAAAAATCATAATTTATTAATGAAACGTATTTATCTCTAAAAACATACTTGAGTTGAAAACGAATAGATGGTTAGTTCCTATCCTATATAAAGAATTCAGGTTAACGAAATTCACCAAAAACACTGATATAAGTTTAAATTGAAGTGTATTTTGGGGATTAAATTGAAGAGTTGAGTTCTACCAAGACTTACCGACTTACCATTAAAACTATCCAAAAGGTATTTTCACTGTCAGCAGACGCTACATTGGTTTTTGCGGTATATGCCGAAGAAAACACGCAGTGCCATATTACTTTTCTCGCTCGCAAGAGTTACAGGAACATGATTCTTTGACACGATTCCATGCTTGCTAGCATTTCTAATTTATCATGGAAACATGGCAGCTATACTGTCCCATGCTAAACAAATTTGGGTGTGTTGAACAATTGATATATTTGCGATTCCATTGTGAGAGGTGGCAAGTGTAAGAATTCTCATTCAGTCCAAAAATCGTGAGATATTTACAGCTACTATGTTAGTAACGCACAAATCATTAGCCAAACAACTACATAACAGTCTAAAACTTGCACTGACCAATAGCCAGTGGCAGTGTGATATGAACACCAACAATAACATATATAAAATCACCATCTTTCATCCTCTATCCAATTATTCTTCTCTTTTGGCCCAGTGGGACCTTCCTCACCATAAAGTTCCACTGGAAACTTGTTAAATAAGTTCCTAACCGGATATTTAAGTATGCGAGGAAGAGCATTGATTACCTTATCCAGCTCAGTTTTTCTATCATAAACAATTTTGGGGCCCCACTCTCTCATAAACTGCAACCATTGAGGCTCAGTGACATCATTTTTAAGATACTCAGCTGCAACAAGCTCATAGTGAATACTAGAATCCACATACAAATTACTGCGAGCAGCATCATTCCTAATTCCAATCCCAAGTTTTGGAGAACCTTGGATACATGTTCCCGGACGAGGGTAACTTGCATGTCCAAATTTTGATGAGTAAACAATAGCTTTATTGCCTCCAATATAGTCCAAGTCATATGCATCCACCCATTCACCTCCACTGTGCTGAGAGAAGTATATGCTATATAGTTCTCCACTGAAATTGCATATACGAAGTGTAAAATGCTCCCAGTCACCAACATGTTCTCCAATCTTGCTCATTGTTACATTCTTAATTCCAATTTTCAGAGTGGCTGGCCCATTGAAAGGGCAAAACACCCACATTGCAATGTCATTAAAAGTTCCACCAAGTGCTGGCTTCACATGAACATAAAGCCTTGCACTCTTCAAGTCCCCACGTTTCACAAAATCCCTTCGACCATCACTTGGCAAGTCTATCCAAAACTTCCCATCATTTGATCCCCCAGTTGGTAGATTTGAGCCATTTGCATCAATTTCCTCTCCTTTAGACACACCCTTTGTGTACAACATGGCTCCATTTTTAAAAAACCAATCCACAGAAGATGGCAAGTAAGTTTCATCAGGATGAAAGAAAACAGTAGGGCCATAATGGTTAATAAGTGCATGTATTTGCTGCAAATTTGGCATTGCTGGTAGCACATGATTTAGGTTCTTCAAGCATGCAACAGGAAGCTCTTCTCTCATGTTCAAGCCATTGCTGCAGAAAAATGTCCCAACAGAAACTCCTTTCCCTATCATGCCACGATCACAAGGTCTCAAACTCCAAACCTGAAATGAAAACTCTCGATTTCTAGAACCAACAGTGAGTATTTGGCGGTATGTTTGACACTTATCAGTGAGGTCAGAACGAACACAGCACATTTCATCCAACAAAGGCTTGTCAGGGTTGTTTTTTACCAAGTAGCCAAGAGCATTGTAACCTTCAGGAGGTTCAGGTAGCCAAAAGTATACACCTGGCATTTCCATTCTTCCTGAATATTGATTCCAAACTAACTTAAAATCACGGGGATTCTTCAGAGGAGGTAACTTATCTTGGTTGCAAATATCGTCAGCAGTTTTGGGCATGCAAGTTTCCACTTCCCTTGCAACAAGTACAAAACCATGTAAAGGCTTGTCAACAGGTTGACAATAGTGACCAAGGATATGGAAACTATCAGGTACTCCTACAGGCCTATAGAATGCAACAGCACTTTTTGTATCTGGCAAAAAACTGCTTCTCCAAATAAACTCAAACTTGTTAACCTTGGAAACTTGTATTTCACCAAGATTTACAAATCCGGAAGCAAAACCTTGTCCTGTAATGAAATAAACAATATAAATTAGTTTAGAGAGGTAACTTAATGTTCTTTTCTCAAAATGCTACGTGGCATTGAGACTGCAATGTTATGCGAGCACAACACTAGTCATGGATGATACCACACCAATCTATCAGAACCGAAACATGGCATGGAAATAAATGATAATCCGGAAAGGAATGAGAATGAGAGAAAGCAATTTCATCAACTTTGCATAGGAAGACAGACAAAGGGAATTTGCATGGAGGATGAAAAAAGGAGATGCATTGTTGCCCTCAAAAGCAAAATAATAAAAATAAAAATGCATATTACTATGATATGATGAAAAATTTAGTGATATGAAAGAAAAGGGACATAAATTGACACCTTGAGGCCATTGAGGAATTGGAGCCGGAAGAGAAAAGGTTTGAGGGGAAGACGATTGAGCGATTGTATATGTAATTTCCATCAAGCGCATGCGCAGAGCTCAGTTTACAAAATCATTTTACGATTTTTGTTTAAAGATTCGTAAATAATAACGTGCAGTGCATGTGCATGGCCTTTTCTCACCCACCGAAAAACATTGCATGGCTCTTGCAAACAAAAGGATAAAAGGTACATGAATATTAATGATAGAATATTTGATTTTGGGGCAAAAGCAGATTTCTTCATCAATGCAATACGGAAGCAAGCTCAATTTTTATTATGAACATAATTTGATGTTATGTTTTTGATATGCAATGGCTGTTGAAATATGGGCTTTAATTTTCACAGTGACACCTCTTTTCCTCTTTCCATTTCCCAGGTTTTCTTTTCTTTCATTGTATCCTTTCATCGAGTAAATGATATTTTGGTCTATCAATTTGGAAGGGTGAAAAGATGAAAAAGGTAAGTGTCGAAATTAAAATCCTTAAAATATAATGATAAGGTTATTATATATATCTGAATTAGTCGGGAATTAGTTCTTTTTAAAGATAGTTGCAGAGATTATAGTTTACCGACTATTTATTGATGTGTTGGACTTCATTAATTGAAATATAAGAAATTTTTAATAATCAAAGGAATAAAACAAAATTATTGTTTCATTGTGTGGATATTTTTCGTGATGGAACGGAAAAAATATTATTCCTAATTAAAAGAAAAGAAAAGCAAAAAAAAAATAATCAAATTCATTCCATTACAATTTCAATAGTTTAAAAAATAAAATATAATATACTTCATTTTTTTATGTCAATTCATATTTTCCATCAATAAATTATTCGTAATCTAGTTCAATATAAATGACAGGGTAAAACTTTTCAACCATACAAACTTCAAATTTTAAATACTATTTGTTGGTACCGGAAAATGAATTCGGAGGCACTCGAAATACAGAGGTGCTTTAAATCCTAGGTGATCGGAAAAAGGCAAAGAAGTTTCTGAGGAAGGACACGAAGACACTTTTCGTGAAACTCTCGAAATCATTGTACCAGGAAGGACATGAAGACACTTTTCGAGAAACTCTCGAAATCATTGTACCAGGAAGGACACGAAGACACTTTTCGAGAAACGCTCGAAATTATTGAACTAGGAAGGACGCTGTTCAAGAGAAAGGCTCACAGTCTCGCAACCTCTCAAAGTACAAGAAAAATCAGGAAACACTCGAGTAATATATTTTTCGTTGGTAACTCGAAATCCCAAGAATCCGGACATACACGAACACACTTCGCAACCTCTCAGAATGAAGAACTTAAAAGAGACACGATTTAAGAGCGGTTGAAGTAAATCATGGGATAAGTGTCAAAGGCTGCAGAACGGTTTGGGGAAGTTAATGAACAGTTCCAAGAGTTATCCAAAGACGTGCCCGGGAATAAGCCACGAGGTCGAGGTGGAAGTTTAGAACGGTTATGCACTTCCGGGGCACGTCAGAAACAGTTACCTTTCCCAAATCTTTGTCTATAAATTAAACGAGTCATGCTCGTAGCAGGGGGTCGAAAATCTAATTCCCACAATACCTCACATGCACTCCGCAGCCTTTGCATAAGGCATACTGTGCGTACGAGACAGCTTTGGGTACGATTTCTCGACCACCTTTCTTTTTCCTTTTTTAGGAGTAGCATAACATAGCGTAGCATAGCATAATCTAGTCTAGTGTAGTGTAGTCATTCTAAACACGTTTCGTTACCCTTACGAATTGTAATTCTGTTACCATTTAATGAAAACTCTATTTCTTACTTGTACGATTTTATTTTTTTCACTGAAAGTCTTTAATTCTGTCATGTCACGAACACGCATAAATTGAAACGTGAAATCGTGCTAGTTCGAATAAAAAGGATCCATATAACATATTCCACCGTAAACACTATTATTTTCTTCGTTTTCTTGATTATTACATCATGAAGGTTTCACTATTTGTTTAGATTAACCAAATCCTGAAACTTTTCCAATTAATAGAATTACAAACTCGACAAAGTTCAAGCCAAACTCTTGTACGAAATTTCGTAGAAAGAGTCGCATGGCGGAATAGATGCAGGATTAACTCAAAGACAAGGCTGTAAAACTCGGAACTTTAGGCACACAAAAAAATATTTACCATTATTTATAAACTAAAAGTCCAACAAATAGCTTCATCATCTAAAAAAATATGTATCCCTCAATAAAAATTCAGGTCTCATTCATTGTTTAGCCCACCCCGTACAGATGTAAGATAGTTAGATTACAGGATTGAGTGCAGTAGGTGACAAAACAATGCATAATTAGAAATTAAATTAAATAACACACCAAGCGACGGTTGAACCTTTTAGGTGACAAAAGAATACACAATTTTGGTTTTTTTACTTCACGGGCAAAACGGAAAAATATAAGGAAAAAAAAATGAACTGATTTTAAAATTATATCGAACGGATCAAAATCCTTTCCCACAATGAGAGACTTACAAGTCTCCCCCACCCCGTAATCTTTCAACTTTCAACTATGAAACGTTGTTCATTGACCCTCGTGTTTTGGATGAGAAAGAGACCCAAAATGCAACACATTTGATAGCCTAAAATATTACTAGTAAAAGCATAATGATCCACTTCATTGCAGAAAACCAACCAATATGCGAGGTAGCTAGTACCATAGTTAAGGTGGTCAAAGTTCATTAACAAGTTTGTGAATTTAACTAGGACCACAAATTAAAAGCAAATCTACAGTGAGATATTCAACCTCGTGTCACCAATACAAGCATTGCATCCAATAGATACAATATAGAAACTTTGTTCGGTTTTTAAATGCTAATATCTACCTTAAATGAATACCAAACCAGGGATTAAAGCACTCTGCAATGTCCAAGGTCCACGTTGTCCGCATAGCATTTGAAGCTCACCAAGTGAAAACATCCAAGTCTTTGAGCTCATCAGAGTTTAAGGATTTAAAGGCGCAAGTTGCACAGTAATCATCAAGCTTAAGCATTATTAGCATTTGGTTCAGAATTTGTTTCTGAGGATTTAACGCCTCCAAAAGTTTCCATGTCAATGGTCATTTCATCACCCACATCAGCCTCAGTCATTACTACATCTTTGTAAGACACTAGAGGCTCAATGCCATTTTGAGCAGTATCGGATTGCTGCTTCTGCTTTTCAATTGTCTTCTCTTGGTCATCTGGCTCTTTTGCTGTAGCTTGTGGGTATGGCTCAGTGCAGATTGATAATGTAGATGTAACTAATAAGTTCTACAGAGACAAACACCAGACAGAAATCAAGCAAATTGTTTAAATAAACTATCTGTAACTTAAGTGGCAATGATAAAAATGAACGAGTAACCATTTATAAATACAAGATTTTAAAAATTAGTTAGTTCTAAAAATAACAAATTTAGACAGCAGTGCACATGCCAAATTATGAAGCATACCTTTTCAAGAGCTAAAGCAAGCTTTGAAAGATTTGGATAAATGTTTTTTGCATCCAATAGGATCTGTTGAATGCAATATCATACAAAGTAACATTAAATATGATGTTAGCATGTTAAACTCGACGGATATTGATTCCAGAATATAATAATGCCCAGCAGACAAAAGAAATAAATTTACCTCACAAAGCCTTTGCAATGTAAATGGAGGGCCTTCAATGAAACAAGTAAGTGCTGGAATCCATAAAAGCAAATCAAAATATTATAGTGGAGCATATTAAACCCTCGCCCCCTCCCCTCAAAAAAAAAAAACAAAAAAAAAATGCAATAAAAAGGGATGATCTTGTTATTCACCACTTGCTGTATTCTTCAAATTAAATGGGGCCAGATTGAGTCTATGAAATTAACTACACAAGCATTGCTCTAGCAGTTATATGGCTATAGCTTTTTGAGACCACATCATTATGACTACCTTTGGTTTAAAAACCATATCAGGTGGATATCAAACCAATGCTCAATGCAACTAATGTTATTGCTTACATGTTTCTCTTAGAGATACTCTCCTAAACCTTTGGTTTCTTTAGGAGTGAATTAATCTCCAGATAGACACGTAGGCAAATTCAAAATTACCAAGGAATTGAACACATGGTTTTAAATAAATGACATTATCTGTTAACATAGAGCATTGTCTGAAAATTTTGTTAAAACAAAACATTCAATTTAAGGAGGAAAGAAAAGCCTTAACATTAATCATTTGTATACATCAACTAATCTGTGTAATATGCATAATTAGACATTCAGAAATATATGTACACACACTTGTAGCTATGGCCAATATACTGCCTTAATTGGTCAGTCCAGTTTGACCATGAACTAGACTGGTCAAAACTAAAATTAGCAACAGACCAGATAAACTGTATGTATTGACCAAAGTTTCAGAACTTATTTACCATAAAATGCACCAAAAAGGAGAACTGAGTATCAAACGTGGATCCCATAGCTTTGAACAGGAAACTTCAACTACCAGACCATTGGTACTTTGAGTTTAACAATATTATATTATCTATTCTTATATTTTTTTGTTGTTAGATATTGGAATATCTCTAAGATTTATATTCCCAAAATTATTTCATCTACAATCTTACTAGTTCTTGTCAAATATTTCCACACATTAATAGAATGATATTGTTATAATTTTCAATATGGATATAACAAAATTAAATTCTCCAAATTAATGATGCTCATAAAAATGGCAACATTTCTAGTTCAAAGTTAGACACACTATACCAAGACAATCTTTATTGGTCAACGAATGGTTTGGACTTTAGAACCTTGGCTACAGGACTATTTGTTAGGATACCTTCATCCAATCTGTTGACCAACTCAATGTAGGATTCTCCCAGTGATGCGTACTGTTGCTCACTTGTCATTTTTGCCTCAGGGTATTCTGACAATACCTGTATAACAAATATGGATAATGCAAAAGATTAGAGTGTAAGAACTATGATGTATGAATAATAAAATTTCAATGTATGCACTGAGAAAAATATCAAAATTGACATGCTAGCATACCTCTAAGAATCAACAAAATATACATAAAAATGCATGCTAGCATACCTCCCCATACCTGCTTCAGCTGAAATGATAGCATACTCTTCAACTTATCCCAGTCATGCCTGTTATTAAAAAATTTAACTATATTAGCCTTTTTAATATACAGATCCATCTCCAAGTAAACTATCAATAAGTTTAGCCATAGTAATCAATTCCAGATAGCAATGCATGACCAACCCCGATGAGGTGGATGCGATACCAAAGATAGCAGATGAGGTGGATGGGGCTACACGCTACACCCTGTGTCAGCAGCACATCATTGAGATGTAGCCGCATCAGTTTAACCTCCAAATTTCCATTTGCAATTGGAAGTCCATTAATGGTGAAACTTAATTGTATCAATTCAAAAAGGGTAGTGTAGTTACAATGGAAAACTGAAAGGATTACACAAACTATTATAAAATCAAAAGATCCATAAGCATATTTAAACCTAGTATCATAAAATAACTAATTCTCAATTTCTCAGAATGACAGACTAGTTTGTTTTCCATGTACAAACATGGTAAAGTCTAAGGAACCAAAACGCACACATAAGTTGCTGACATGAGGTACCAAAACAAGTCAGCACCATAGAAGTGCCTTTATGGTTCAAGCAAGACATGACTTTAGCACGTTATTGATAACAATTAAAGAAAAAACAAATCACAACTCTCAGCCATCTAACTTGCACACTGTGACCAGCAAAGGGACAAAAATAGTCAAATGGTTTAAAGAGTTACTAATTGTGAGTCCACGGTAATCTTAGCTAGGAGCATCTTAGGGTTTTCTATACTGAACATCTTAGTCTTTCCTGTTTACTGCAAATGTTACACCCGAGTAACAAATTTATACAAAAAAAAAAAAAATGCAAAATACTGAAATATTCCTTCTAGTTCTAGGGAACCATTGGCTTCAAGGCTTTAAAACCCTCAAGTACCTCAAAGGCAGCTATAATCACAACCAGAGGCAGACATTCACTGTATTATCTACTAGCATCTTTGTTCTGCATTTCATTGCATCTTATACGCGTCTAAACAAAAGCTACAGATACATTATTTCCAAATTCGACATGATTTAATCCTTATAGAAGCATTCATGACGCGAGTCCCAACATTCGCTACATGATAAAATAATAAATCAAATTCAAACAATCGGAAAACCAACACACTACCAAGTCAAAGCAGGTGCAGCTAATTCTGTCACGAGCATAACTAGTTCAAGGGGAAAAAAATATACACAATAATCATCCCAATCTATCACATCAGCAAGAAGCCTAAGAACAAAAGTTGATACTGCGAATAAGCCGCGTACCAGAACCTCCCGGTGGATCCAATAACTTGTAGAATCTGCACAACCTCTTCCTTAGAAACATCCTGATTTTGCTCAGCGTCTCTACAGAACCAAAGGTCATCGAATTAGGTATATCAGTGATGTCGCAAAGAGGAAATGAGTGAAAGTACAATCACCTGTGGTTCGACGCATCGTTACTGTGCGCATCACTGGAAGGAACCGGAACCGGAACCGGAGGATGCTGCAAATTTTCATGCGATTGCGTCTCCATGAAATGAAACTGCAATAAATCGCGGAACTGATGAATTTCAGTGCGAAGTTGGAAGAATAAACGGTGGGAGATTTAGATAACTGTAGTGTACCTTGACTGCTTTGGCGTCGTGTGGGTCACTGTGACTGTGACTCAGACTCAGCTTTGAGAAGATTCTTTTCGTTTGCAGCCTCCGTCGTCGTCACGGAGGACTGCGTCGGTTGTCTATGCCTTCCTTGGGCTTTCGCTATTTCAATTGGACCAATCCACACACTCGCTCATGGGCCTTATTTAACATGCCAACCAGTAATAGGCCCACCGCACACTAAAAAAATAAGAGATAAAATCATTTAAGTATATTTTTTTTTATAACAGTCGTTTTCAATTTAACCCTATTGTGACGTTTCATTTTAGTTCTTATTATTTTGTTTTTTTTTTTTTTTATCTTTGAAGGAATGCTAATTAATTACATGTGGAAAATGAAAATTATAAGCATTTAAGAAAATATTAATTTAGTAGGAACATGCTTAATAAGCATTTTAGAAATATTTGTTATTGTTGTAGAGCGTAACATTAATTGATATCAGGCATATGATTTGATTTCAAAATAATTGTTTAGTTAAGGACAAAAACAATTACATTCAAAAACAACTTTGACTATATAAAAATTATTTTAGTTCTTATCTCTATATTTATTTTAGATGTATTTGTTGATTTTGTTGTCATATCATAAAACTAATATAAAAATATCATCAAATATAATATTTAAATTGAAAATAGGTGTTAAGTGTAAAACAATATATTTTGTAAATATGTGAGAATCATTTTTAATTTTGTTATTATATTTTATCTTGTATTAACTTTAAAATAAATAAATAAATAACAATGCATAACAAATTAATTTTGTATTTTATTAAAGATTTTTTAACATTTAGAATCTGCACCACTTCTCATCTACATAATGGGATATTTAATTTTTTAAGTTATCACTTACTCTCCTCTAATTTTTATGTATCTTAAATAGACATATATCTCGATCACATGCCTAATAATTTAGAAGCATGCAATTTAATCAATTTCATCTATAAATATCATCATGCATCATCATTCATATCAACAATTCATCGCATTTCAACACTCAACAACTTAGAACATCATATATTACTATATGTTATAAGAGAATTGACATCTATCATTTATAATATGTAATTATCAACTAACATACAACAACTTGACATAATATCGAGTTATGAGGCTAATAACTTAGAAACTCCTTATGAATTCGTATTGGACTGACCTAATTGATTTCTAATCCAACTGTCCCAAAAATTCACTTAACTCTCTAGCTCCCTTTAACCCTAAAATTTTGAAACAAATCATTTAAAAACACATAATTAAATTACAATACCTAAAAAAATAACATTATTACATGTTTCACTTGTTATTTAATCTGTATCTCCTAATTAATGATTGGACTCATTAAAGTTTATAATTTTCATTAAATTGAAACTGTTAATAAAAGTTCTAGTGTATACATTCGTGTTTACTCAAAACACATGCCCACATGATGTGAATTGCCATACAAGAATTGAAAAAATGTCCTTTTGCCCAATTTTTTTATTTTACATAATAGAGTTCAAATATATTTTGTCAAAAAAAAGAAAATTCAAATATCTTGCACTCACGTATACCAGCACATATGTTTCTCAAAGAAACCCAAAATTCCTTGATTTTTAACGATATTCGTCCCACCAATGTACATCTATCGTCCATCTTGATCACTTGCTTATTATAAGTAAAACAATGCATAATCTTTTATGTGAACAGAGTTAATCACTATTTAAATATTAGACATTAGATATTTAAGTAACCTGACATTATTAATTATTTTTTATACAAAATTAACCACTTATGTGTGACCTTATAATAATGATGATCACCACTTGTAAACAAAATTAATTATTATTAAATATCTGAATAAACTCATAATATACAATTACGTTTTTATATACAGTTTCAACTACACTTTTTTAAAAATGGATCCTTTGACTTTATGGAAGGAAAATTATGGTAACTTAATGCATTTAAACCGTTGGATTTGTAATAATAGATCAAATTGTGACACGTGTACATTTAAGTCAAAATATATATTGTACACGTGTCACAATCTGATTTATTTTTTATAAATCTAATGTTTAAATACATTAAATTATCGTAACTTTCATTTTTCAAAGTTAAAGAATCTGAATCCCACATTTTTAATGTATAATTACGTTTATTTATTTATAGGTATTTAAAAAAAAAAAATTATCACATTCATGTATAATTTAACCACATATACTAACAAATTACAATATACTTTTTTATGTAGAACCTATATTGCTTTTTTGTTTTGTGCATTTATTTATCTTTTCTTTCTGGTCCGTGACAAAGCAAGTTATGTTAGAGTTTATCGTAATTTGTAAAATGTTAAAATATTGTACTTAATATGAAAATAGGAGTTCAATTATAAATATTGTAGCAATAAATCACTAATATGAAAATAGGGATTCAATTTTAGATATTGTAGCAATACTTCACTGACATAATATCAGTTAGCTCATTCGTTAATACAAATAATTATAATTAATGTATACTGTTATTTATATGATTTTTGTTTATATCAGTGTCAAAATGCAATTAGGACAGAAATGGGACAATTGAGAGGGACTAAATAGGGTAAATGGCATCCCGTCTCACTAATTTCATTCAGCAAGAGGTTTGAATCTATTAGATGCATTTTCCAGGATCAGAAAACACAACTGAAATTGAGGCACCGAAAAATAAAGAATCCATCAAAATGATGAGTTTCTTGCAACAAGTAAAATTACAATAAAAAGATGCATAGTGACTGAGAACAGAAAATATAGGGGCGCCAAACCAAAGGTTTGAACCATATACCATAGATCTACACCTACAGTAATAACCATGAGATTTATTTAGGGAGCGCCTAGTTCCAAGTTTATTCTGTTGTCTATAATTATTCAGCCATCAATCTGAGCTCCATTCTGTGGTAGTACCTGCAGTGCAGTTCTTTTCTTCTCCACTTCCTGCACATGTCGACAGTAAAGAATGTTACTAACAAATCAAACATAACAGTAAAGAATGTTACTACGAAATCAAACATAAATAGTGAAAGAGGGGCCGAATCAGCCTAACCTTAACAGCATTAGTCTTGCTGTTATTTTTTTCATCTAGAGTTAACTGCTTCAGCAACCTCCTCAGTTGGCCGATACTTTTAGTCTTTAGTTCATCAGAGTTCATGTTTTCCTTCATCACGTTGGTGTTGTGAACTTCTCCCTTCAATTGGTCAGAAACAACTGATTGAACTGAAATATCAGTACTCTTCTGCTCATGGATAGAGCCTTCTGTCATAGTCTCACTAGGCTCCTGTTTTGGAATGGTAGTGTCTTCTGAAACAACATCCCCATCAACCAGTGTGTTGGATTCGCAACTCAGCACACCATTTAGGATACTTGCATTATCAGCCTCCAACACAATGTCCTCTACTGCGACAGGTTCCTCAGATTCTTCAGCTTCCAGGTTCTTAGAAGTATTCTTATGGTCCTCTGCTTCTCCATCCAAACCACTTGAAAATGCATTAAGAGCGTCCAACATAACGTGGACTCCTGCAACGGGCTCCACATATTCTTCAGCTTGTGCCTCAGCTTCCAAATTCTCAGAAGAGACATTTTTAACTTCCATGATATCTTTTCCGTCAGCTTCCAAGATAGCTTCTGTCATGTAATTGCCATCAGCAGCTATATCTTCTTCAGTGTTGAACTCCACAGATTCCTTTATGCTTGCTGGAGCCTCATTAACAGGTGACATGTCTTGATCAGAAACATCATCAGGCACCACAACAGTCAAAGTTGCAGCATCTTTGTGAATAACCTGGGCATCATCAGATGCCTCAAAAGGCGAAATGTCTTGGTTGCCTTCAACACCATCCGGCACCCCAACAGTCAAAGTTGCAGCATCTTGGACAGGAACCTTCATATGAGTATCTTCAGATGCCTCAGAAGGAAAAATGTCTTGCATGACACCAATGTTTTCCTTATTTTCTATTTCTAATTCAGACTGAGAAGAATCACTAGATTCCTCAAGTACAGATGTCACTTCAGATCCTACAAAGCCACCAATAAAAATCAATATTTTTTTAGATGGCCTAGTACACTATCATCAATATGAAAGAACTAACCACCATAATTAACTGTTATGAAGTCCGAAAACATACCTTCATCCTCGGAATTGTCATATGTATTAGAACTTCCTTCCAGTTTCAAATTTGAATCTTGTGGTTCAGACTCTTTTTGTGGCTCATTGTTCTTATCTTTTTTATCTTCACCCTCATTGCTGACTTGATCATCCACTTTGAACTCATCAAATTCCTGTAGGCCCGCTGAAGCATAGTTAAAATCTTGATCAGCAACATCTTGATCATCACTCCTATCTTCTTTATCATTACCCTCATTACTGACTTGAACATTCATTTTGCACTCAGCTAACATAGGAAGCGAGCAGGCAACATCTGGTTCAGTAACATTATCTGGAACCACAACAGTCTCGGTATCCATATCTTGGCCAGTACCCTCCTGAATAGCAACTTCGTCAATAGGCAAAGTGTCTTGTCTGGCTCGAAAGCATTCCTTATTTTCAATTTCTACTTCAGAAGAATCACAAGATCCTTCAAGTAGAGGGAGCGATTCAGATCCTGCAAGGTGATCACCATCATACTCAAATCAATATACAAGAGCTAACCACAATTATTAACAACTATTAGAAGAAGGAAAAACAAACCTGCTTCATCAGAACCATGTGGTTCAGCCTCCAACTCCAAGCAATTGACTTTCTCTGGTTCAGCTTCCTCTGAATCAAGTGGTTCAACCACCATATCATTCTCTTCCACAGAAACTATCTTCACATCTGAACCTGAATCATGCGATTGGCATTCATACTCAGACTTATTTTCCATGGAGCAAACTTCCACTTCCTGGGTATCCTCCGAAACCACAGTTGATGCCGTCTGCAAACTAGACCCTGCACAATACACCCTAACAATTTAGTTGGTTATAAAAACAAACAATACAATGAAAATATGAAATCCATAAAGAGAGATCCAATCCAACATACCCTTTTCAGCCTCAAACGAGTCTTCTAATTGCTGAGAGACATTACTGAATTCTTGAGAAGCATCATCATCAATCTTGACAAGTCCAGAGTCCACCAAGCTCATCTTAGACAAGTCCTTCTCCAACAACCTAACCGATCTCCTCGTGTTATATGCCTTCTGCATTGAAGTACCACCGGCGGTGCAAACCGACCGGCCAGCACCTCTTGCCCTACTCATGGGAGCTGCGGCAGGTGTTTTAGGCAAATCTGATGGCTTCAGCTTTTCCTGAACCTCATTCTTATCGGCATCAGCGTCTTCTTCTACAATCTCAACTTCTTTCTTTCTGCGAGTGGAAACCGCAGTAGCCTTTCTCCTGCTGGGAGCAGGAGTGACAGTGACAGTGACATTAATCACATTGCCATCTTTGTTCTCTTGCTCAACAACTCCTTCAGCTCTAGCCCCGCCGCGATTAGGCCTCGAGGCCTTCTCTGCTTCCTCTCTCGCTGCTTTCCTTTGAGTGGAGGCTCTAGCAGCCGTACGCTGCTGAACACTTGGGGTTCCAACATCACCCTCTATTGGATTCAAAATTTCATCCAATCCTTCAACCTGAAAATGAAACAATTAAAGGAAAATGAGAACCTGACTTCGCAATTTCAAACAAGAATCTCAGTCTTTCAGAATCACCGGGGGAAAATAATAACGACGACCGGTAATATTTCGTGAGAGGAAAAAACCTAAGGAAAATAAAAAGAATCGAACAAAGAAAGAGAGGAAAGGCATTTACCTGGTGGAGAGCAACGAGAGCGTCAGCCATGGCTACATTGGTGATGTTGGCAGGAATCTTGTTCTTCTTGCAGAGAGCCTGGAGCTGCTTCCTTGAGAGGGCGTGGAAATCCATTGGTGAGAGAACAAAAGAAACAAAACAAGTTGTTTTGAGTTTGGAATTTGGAGGAAATAGGAATAGATGCGGCGATGGAGAGACACGAGTGAGTGAAGAGCGGATTCATGGCTGAGGGTATTTATATCTACACTCAGACACGACGTTAGAGAATATGACCGTTAGAGCCTCGTGTTTGAAATTTGAATTTTTGGGCCTAGGTCAAGTTTGGGCCTGGCTTAAATTGGTAAGATGATCAAGGTGAGATCTTACCCTAGTTACCTAGACTCTCTTTGGAAAATTCTTTGTGCTCCAAGATATTCACGCCATCATTTTTAGAACTGATGCACCTATAAACCAGCAACCTAGTGAAGGATAAAGATATATTACTACCTATGCCATTGTCATATTTTCAACATATTAATAGTGTGAATTAATTGATAATTAATGAAAATACAAAGGTAGAATATTTAATATAGTCTATTATTATATTATACTAGTATATTTTAGTAGTATTTATTTTTTTAATTATATTATTGGTATAAAGTATCATCGATTATTAATCTTTGTTAGAGAACATGACTCACTATCTTAAGTGAAATTTCTCCTTTCAATTATGTTTTTTCTATACACAAGACTTGAAATTGAGACCTTATTTTAAAAAAAAATTTAAATTGAGTATTACTTGAGTTAAAAACTTGTTAGTATTTTAATATAAACTATACAGGATAAATAAATATTTATAAAGTTATAATAAATAAATATTTTAAATATAAATAGTATTGCATATTTATAGTAATAATTTAAAACCAATTAAAAAAGTATTTCTCACAATCATATTAAAGACTCAAACTACCCTTCTTTTAATTTATTATTTTTATCAATAATTTTTAAGTTAGACTTAAATAATTTTTTAAAAAATTGTTAATAATTGCAAATAATTATATATCACAATTCAATTTTTTTGTCGCAAGTATAAAATGTAATTTATATATAAAATATTTATTTTATATGAATGTTAGTTATAATATAATTTATGTATTTAGAAAACTTTGATAAACTATACAAACATAAAGCTTTGTGATATTTACACTAATTGGATTGATCTCCTCTCTTTTATTTCAAAGGGACTCTGGATGTTTTATGTTTTCCTCTCTAAACTCTACATTACACACTTCATTCTAAAGAATCTAAACTTTCTCTAGGTACATTTAACGGATGTACACTTCATAATTTGGTCGTCCTCTTAGAATTTTAAAATTGAACTATTAAATATTCTTTATGTTATAATATGTTTATATGTACTAATTTTAACATATTTTATACTACTCACATGATTTTGAAAATTGGACAAAACCAATCGATCAAATTAATTCAAACTAATTTAATTGGTTTAAAAAATCATTTTACATCAAAATCAATGAAAAAAATTACATTAAATATTAAGAATCTATAAATAATATTTTATTTTATTTTTTAGTATTATAATATTATATTTATTTAATATTATTTTTATATTGCTTTTAATAATAATAATTATTATTATTATATTAATATTGATTTAATTTCGGTCTAACCATTGAATCTTGAACTATTGCTTAGATTGGTAGAATGATTGATCTGATTTTAAAAATATTATTAATTGGTTAATTTCTATTTTTAGTTACTCAATTAAATTATTTCATATATATTACTAAGTAATCTTTTAATAATTTATGTAATAATTTCTAATGCAAAGTTTCTCAACAGTTACACATTTATGTAAACTGGAGCTACCAATTTCTAAATGAGGCATCATACTTTTCTTACCTTTGAAACAAGCAGTAAACGATATATAAAAAATTGAATTTCTGCAACATATTTTTATATAAAAAAAAACAATTAAAACAAAAAACTTAACAATATTTAGTTTCTGCAATCTATTAAAAAAAATCAGTTAATATCGTCATACACATCCATGTATGGCGTAGCCGCGGACAAATATGATACTAATCGATATTAATTTTGGAAAAAAAAAATGTTAGGATGAAAGAAAGGGAATAAAATATGAAAAGAAATTGATTAATGCTAAATTGCTAATTATAAGTTATGATTGTATTCTAACATAAGTTTTGAACTGACATTGGCTTCATAGCATAAGGTTGTCACATGTCTCTTTCTTGGGTACTCCCTACTAGAAAAGGGTACATGTTTTACTCTCTGATCACTGAAAAATTTTACACTTTTATGGACTTAAATATGCAAGAATGTAGTTTTCGGCTTGCTTCCTTGATTCAATTTGAAATTGTGCCCATCAATGAAACATCTTCCTCCCAAGTAGCCCTAGGAAATGTGCCCAATATAGACACACAAACTGTATCACCTATTTCTCACCCAAATCTGCCCAATACAGAAACAGCAACCGAGTCACTTATTTCCTAAACTCTCCTTGAAATTGAGCCGAATATTGGAATTGTTTCAAAATCCCTATTCCTCACAGTACATAACTTGCACGTAAAAATGAGCTTAAGAGCCTAAGAATGTATTTAGATGAGAAATTTTAAGAGTGATTCATTTGTTTTGGTAAATTTAAAATGTTTTGATGTGAAATAGAAGACAACGTCAAAACAATAATTACTAAAATGATTTTACAAAAAATTATTCACTTGATTGATTTTTTATTTTGGTAGAATGCATTTGAAAGGAATTTATGCATGCTGGCATTCGATCCTCATTAACTTAAAGTGTTGTTTCTTATAAACAAAATAAAATTTAGCAATGTATAAGAATTTAAGCCTGTAAATCTATCTCAGTATCACCATTATAACATAAAGCTTAGGAAAGCAACAAGGCAAATTTTTAAGGCAAACTAAACCAAATCTCTGAGAATCATAAACGAACCAGAGCTACCAAATTCTAAAATGAGATATTGAGCATTTTGAGTTTCTATAATATAAATTAAAATGTAAACTTTGGACTTCCGCAGATTTTTCCGCTAAAAAGCATCAAGATAGAAATAGCAATCCACTAGATTCCATCAATATTAGAACTAATAAATCAATAACTAGCTAGTTGCGATTCTCAGGAAACCAAGATCCGGCAAATGTACAGTTACACAAGTTACAAGACAGCTAAATAATTTCATGTACCTTTTATTTATCTAGATTAGATACATGATGAATAGGGAACTATACAGCATATTAATCCTTAAAATGCTGACAATAAATGAATAGGACTTCCCTATGTTGGAAACAAGACATGCCTAATATACTGTGCTACAACTGTAAGATTATTGTTCCCATATAACAATGTACATGTAACCTATGAATTTCTCTCCACACCAGTATTCAGCAAAGCCGCATTACTAGCTGTTTTCAATGGAGGCCTATTAATCTTCTCAAGTAATCTACTAAATACTAACTGGACTGGTATGCAAGCTACTGTAGGGGGCCCAGAGATTTCTGGTTTAATCAATCTATCTGTTTGATAACTACTGCTATCATGTAATGGCTTTCTACTAAGACTATGTTCAGTAGATAATGAGGACAGAGTTCTAGTTTTTTGGCTAGATGACAAGCTCAATTTCTTTGGCACCTTTTTTAATGACTTTTTGTCAGCTAAAGACCGATGACTTTTAAGGCCACTCTTCTTTCGAAGACTAGCCTGGTGACTGCAATTTCCGGTGTTTAAACTTTTATAGTCAAAGCTTTGTTCTTGATCTGAAGAGGGAAACTCTCCAGCAACTTCAGCACCATTTGATGATAGCACATGGGGACGTGGGACGCGAAAATTTGCAGTTCTCCTTGCAGTCCTCCAAGCTGGTGGAAGCACACTACTTCCCTCAAAACCAGTCCCATCATTATTGAAATCATCAATTGCAGGAAATAGAATATCAGATGAACCATCCTTGAGAGCTTCAACCTGGATTGGGTGCCCTACTATTGCCCTCCCATCTAATTTACTCATGAGAGAAATGAAGGGTACATGCTCTTTCCGATAGCTTGCCTGAACCTTCAAATCTACATTAACCAGCATAGGCCTCACCCTCCCACCAAAATGATAACGATCACCATACATTGGAGAATATGCTTTAGCATCTCCATATCCTTTGGAAACAAGATGATCATCCCAGGCCCAATCATTCCAAGCTACACCACGATGAAATTTACTTTGACCTTTTGATATAGATTTAGGAGTTAGAGAGTATTCATCTTCCGGTCCAAAAGTTTGATCATCATCGTCAAAAGTATCACCAAAATCAAATTTGTAGCGGTGCAAACTTGGACCCATTTTATTGTGCCTTAAATGACTACTCCTTCCTTCAGCATCTGCTTCTGTTCCATACACAATACATTTTCCATCAGAAGCACCAACAGACCTCTTTACAAGATTCCGATTGTTTCTTTTGCCTTTCAGTTGCCATTTAGACACAGCTTCATTATTTGTTATTACGTCACGAGGATAGAGGTGAGGCATGTCACTGGAAATTGCTAATTCATCAAGCTCCTCACTGCTAGTGTTTTCGTGTTCTTCAGCATCATGACCAGTTTCTGCAGTTATAGGAACATCCTGAGTAAAGCCATGAAGGATCACGTGAAAGAAAGCTAAAACAAAAATTCAAAACACAAAATGAAACCTTAGTGCTTATCAAGAATGAGGCTATGAATCCTTAGTGCCCCCACACAAATTGGAACTGACTCAAAATCACATTACATAAAACCAGTCATAACTAAAATATGCATGATGTGACAATTCATTCTCTATCCCTCATCCTAAACTTCAGTCCTAAACCTTAGCAAATCGTATTGTTCATATAGTGCATTTTTATCCATCATACATGTGCAGTTAAAAGTACAGTATTTTCTTAAACGGGTAGGAGATCTAAGAATCCTTTGATTACATTCTTACAGCAGATTGACCAATCAAAGGTAGGAATAATGGGATTATAATTTTTATTTTGGCAATAAATATAGGCCAGAAAATCATTTATCGGTTTCATTAGAAGAGATGAAAAGAGAAAACAGAGAGGGGGATCTTAGAGGATGAGGTTTGTCATCTTGACTTGGCTGATTCTAAGCCATTTACCATGATACAATCACCAGCACGAGTTGCAAATTAATAAACCAAGTAAAATATGGAATGATAGAGGAATGCAGAAAGGAATAACAAGTAACAACTACTTTCAGAGGTTGAGATAATGACTTGCATATCCATACAATCATGCCACACAAATAAGTAACTGACTAACAACTATGTTCACTACCACTACAAGAAGCCAAGAAACATAATTAAGTGTAAGAGAGGTGAAATCACTAAATAAAAGATACTAGCATAATAGACAGACATGGCAGTTTTTCGTTTAACTTTTTTCTTTGGGTGTAGCAAATAGATCATATCATCGTACCGCTAAGATAGTAAGATAAGGATAGTATAAGAATGACAGAAACTTAACCTGAAAATATAGTCATATCCTCATCTAAGTCTGGTTCTGTCTCAGAAGAATCGGAATCAGAATCAGTAGAAGCTGTTTCTGAAGAATCAGATTCAACATCATCCATAAAAGTATATTCAGTCTCTCCAACCAAAGAACCATGATAAGGAAACTCCTTTCTGCGTTGGGAAGACGACATCTCCGCACGGGGTAGAGTCTCTCTATAATCAAGAGAATCACTAGACTCAGGCTGAAAATACACACATCTGCTCCTCTTAGCTCGGGAAGATCCTACGTGACCAGCTCCTGAAAACAGAACCACAGTCAGATTACTTTCACAACAAAATTAGACTACTTTATATGCTTCTTCTAAAACACTTCTCACTCAATCTCTCATTCTCTTATCTAGAGAACTTTACCATTCATGTGAACACCACCACTTGAAAGACCCCGAGCTCCATCGTCAACGCCAAATTTCGGATCAAGAGAAGTCGAATACTTCCTCTTGGCGGGGGCAATTCTGAGCCCAAAATCCTGCAAGTCTCTCATCCGAGGAGTTGTTTCACAGTAATCCACTTCCCCACGCAGGTGATTCACATCCCTGGCCACCTCAGAATGAAAGTGACTTCCAGCAGCCTCATTCTCACAGTAAATATACGAATTTGAATTTGCACACTTTTCATAATCATTCCCCAGCGTCTCCGGTGACGACGACGTAACTGCGCCTTTTCTAACAGTATTCAACGATCTAGCACCTGGTTTCCCTTGCTTCTTCAAAATCTGTTTCTCGAGCTCAAGAGCGTGAAGAATGGCGTCTTCTCGCCTCGCATACTTCTCTCGTTTCTTCAACGGTCCTCCCTGAGAGGACTCAGCCTTTTCGATGCAATCATCAAACTCGCCGCATCGGAATGCCTTAACGCGCTTAGATTTCTCCAAATTGTACCAATCCCTGCGAAGAGATAAAAAACAACAGAAAACTGTTAAAAATGTTAATAGACGCATATGCATTGAACACAGAACAACGAAACTTGATAAAGGAACAAGAACTTACACACTGGCGTCCTCTCTGCCGAGGAGTTTGACGGGGGTTCCGGATCGGGGCGAGGTGAGGTGAGAGGCGGAGAGGTCGTCGGGGCCGAGAATTTGGCCGGGCCACCAGGAGCCGTTCCGCCGGCGCACCCACACGATGGATCCAACGCCGCAATCCATCACTCGCTGCCGCGGCCAACCGATGAGCGCAGGATCCAAGAACCGTCGTGAATGGAGGATCCGAATAGGGCGAGATGGGTTAGGGCAAATGTTCCCATTCAGATTTGGGGAAATTTCATTATTTTGGGGCTTCAATTTTAATCTTCCAATCCCTTGTTTTTTATCCCCAATACTCTATACTCTGTATTTTGGACTCGATGTAGGGATTCTTCTCTTTAGTTGATTTGGGTAATTTCACAACTCTATCTTACAAGACTTTATTACTTATTATTATGCATTTTATACTCGAATTTTCCGTATCCTTTTACTACTTTATTTTAATTTTTTAAGTTAATTTATATATATTAAGAAAAAAAACTGAGTGCATTAATTAGTATGATAAAAATAAGAATAATTTTAATTTTTCATGAAACTATATAATTAATTCTTGTATTTAATAGTAAAAAATATTTAATTTTTAATCCAAACACTTTTTGTACTAAATTATTAATGACATTAAATGGATTTAATTTTCATTTAACATTTTCTTCATATAATATAAAAAAAATCATAAAAATATGTTTACTTCTTAAAAATAAATAAATAAAAAATAATCAACTTATATATATTAAATATGAACATTTATCTTGCGTTATAATATTTTTAAGATTTTTTCTTATAATGTGTTTAAAACCAATTGAGTTAAATTCAATTGGAGTTGAAAGAAAAAAAAAACTATACTCACAAACTTTTATTTTCTATATATTGAAATGTGTGTTTTTTTTATTGAAATTAATTTCAAACTAGTCTTTAAATACATACTTAGAGGGTTTGTAAAAAAAATAACCTCTTGACTAATAAGATTTTTATTTATTATAATTATTTATAAATTAAATATTAATATTTTAAAATAAAATATGAATAAATAATTTTTTTTACTAAAATATTAATTATATACCATAAATCTAAAATGTTTAAAAACATTTATGTATATTAATTTTAAATACAATTTATATATTTAAACATGGTATTTATTCATATATAAATTTATTATAATTTTTAATTATATGTAATAAGTATATTTATGTATTGTACAAACTAAAATACTAATAATGATGTAAATTTGTAAGTTAAAATTAATTTAGAATAAATTACATTCTCCTCTCCTTAAAGACACCAATATAACATTACTCCCCCTTTATGTTAAAAATTATTATTTTCTCTTTTGGTAGATTATTTGACCTCTTTTTATTTTTTTTTTATTTTTTGCTATGAAAAAATATTACTATTTTTTTTACACTAATATCTACTCAAAGTTGTAAAAATTACATTGCCCTCCTTCTTATTTTTTTTATTAAAACAAACATTTATATGGATAAAAGATAAATACTAAGAGTGATAGAATAGTGTGTGTAAAAAACTCATTTTTTTTTTTACAGTGAAGTAATAATTATAGTCAAATGAAACCCAAAGAATTAGATATTTTTATATTAATTTGTTTCAATCATTAAATTTACATCTAATTATCAATCTAATCAGATTAGGTTCCGTTAGCTTTAAACAAATATACAAATATTCATTCAACAAGTCACTTTTTGGTTCAACCTTAAATATTATTTGACTTGCCTTTCAAAGCAACTGTCTAAATATTCTTTTAACAAGCTTCTATAAGCTTAACAACTCTGTATTCTTTTATAGTAAAGTCTCTCAAAGCTCATAACGAGTATTATTTTTTTATATAGGTTATGAAGGTTACACAAGTGTTGTATTTATCTCACTTAGACATTATACAACCGGTATAGAATAGTGAACATTCATAATAAATAATAAAATTACAATGAGTATTTTTCTATACAAGTGTATCGATATGTTTGTTCTCTTTTTTTTTTTTTAGTTTTGAATTTTCCTATATAATAGCTCAAAGAATATGATTGTTGCAACACTTTGAGCCCAATTTACAAATTTGTTTCATTTGTCTTCATCATCTTTTCTTGTTAAGGCATATAACCATTTGACTCATTTAATGTGAACATTAAATATATTTCACCAAATGATAACTCTTGTCTAATCAAGGAGATTATTTATCAACTTTTCACATTAAACAAAGCTTGCAACAGTAGTGACTTTATATATTTTTCTTCGTGTCTTTAAGGACATTTATCCTTAATTTTGATGAAAAACATGATCTTATTCTCTTTAATAGAATCATGAAATCCAAAATAATATTTTTGTTTAATCAGTTAAAGAAGCTTTTGTCGTTAGTCTATAAAATAGTAAGTATTTAATATATACGAGACAGATTGTATGTTTCATCTGATTTACATCATCTCATAGACGATATGTATCTTAAACTTTGTTTGATAAATATTTTCAAAGACATTTATTGAAGAGGTTTTTGAAGACATTTTATATTATAAAAATATGTTATTTGTTAGCATTAAAACTCTAAACTCAAGGGATGCAATATCGCATTTTGACTTAACAATTTATCTCCTTTAACAAATTCAAATGTTACACTTTAACAACTTATCTTTTAATGCAAAAAAAAAAAAAGAGTTAATTTACATATTTAATTATTATTTTTTAAAATATTATGAATTTTATAAAATGATTTATATTTAAATAAATATTTTAATTATTAAAATAAACTCAAATTTATCAAAACCAAAATAATATTTATATATAATAAAATCAAACACATCCATTAAAATAGTATTTAATTGATGCAGTTGATATTATATTTTTTTAAAATATTTAAATAATTTAATATTTAAATATATAAATATTATATATATATATATATATAATTAAGATGATGGGTAAATTTTAAGATATTATTTAATTGATGTTATTAATAAAATAATTTAAGAAATATCTAAATGAACCGGTATTTTTTAACAAAATACTAATTAATAAATATAATAATAAATGTCTATATTAAACAATTTTTAATGAATATATTTATATTACAAATTTATTATTAAATAAAATACAACTATTACAAAATTTAATGCTTTAATACTTTAATATATATATATATATATATATATATCAATTTTATTGTACATATATAAAAGTTTATATATATAATTCATTTTGTAAATTTTATTTTATTTATTATTTTAATAATTTATTTTAAATTTAATTATATATTTTATAATGAACTAAAAAAATTTCACATATATTTCAATCAAAAGTATATTTTGAAATCTTATAATTAATTTTTTTCGGATGTTAAGTTTTTTTTAAAACTCAACCAACTTAACTCATTTTATTGATAATATTATAAACTATACAATGTAGAATGTATCTAAAATCATGAAGACTAACAAAAAACTCATAAACTGGATGTTAAGTTAAATGTTATAAATTATATATTTTGATATACTAGGAGGGTTATGATATAATACTTATCTCAAAGGTTTAAGAGTGTAATTTATTTTATATTTTAACAAAACTAATAATTTATTATAATACTTTAATATTTTAAAAGAGGGAGAGTAATTTACTTTATTTACATTAAATTAAATGAACTAAATTGTATATTTTAATATAAAAGGTGAAAACAATGTAATATATTTATCTTTGAAGATGACAAATATATCTATATCTATGGATAATGATAAATATACTCAATTTATTAAACTAGATATAAGGATGAGATAGATATATACTTATTCGCTCATATCCACTCCCGTCCTTGTTTATAATTTATTTGAGATTTATATAATTTTTACTATGTTATAAAATTATGTTAGATGAAACTTAATTAATATAATCTTATAATTATTACTCTATATTTTTTATTATAACTATTATAATTTATATTTTTCATTCAAAGAAATTACAATGATAATAATAGAATTCAAATACTTTTAACTCTAACCTGCTTTTAGTGTTCCTATTAATATATATATATATATATATATATATATATATATATATTAATATTATTGATGTTGTGCATAAAACATATTTATTTATTACAATTATAAAGTTAAAAAAAATTATATCTTTTTTCAATTACATTCATATCTTCTCTCTTCTTTTTCATTTCATGTTAAATCACGACTTCCAAATGTATGATAAATCATTTTGCTCAGGTCATACGTCATAAATCATAGTTAGTAAAACTGAATCACATTAATTTCACAGATAACCATAAGAAAAATAAATAGAAACCGAAAAGAATAAAACTCAAGGAAAATGAAAAAGATTATTTAAAAAATATATTTATAATTAGCATAGGTTGCATTTGTTGAGATGACGTGAATAACATCCATCCACTAAAATTTTGATAAAAATTAAAGGATTAGTAAATTACAAAAGAGTAATTTAATTTTACGACAATGCGTCAAATTAACAAAACATAGTTCAGATTTATAAATTACAAAAACATTAGTTCAACAAGTATGGTGCAATAAATTATTTATGATAATAATTTAGTTTTATAAAACTAAACTAGAATATAATTTAGTTTAGTCTTTAAAATAGTTGAATTTAATTAATTATTAATTTAGTTTAATATAATTATTTGAAATACCTTTACTTTTAAATAAATGGTTAAAAACATATTTTGGTCTCTTATAATAATTGTTTGTTTTAATTTAGTCTCACTTTTATTTTTTGTCTCAATTTGGTCCCTCAGAAGTTAATTGGTTTAAATTTGGGACTTCTGTCCAAATTATTTAAACGGAGTTAACTGTTGGCCACGCCACGTAGATGCATACGTGGCCAAATTTTGTGAAAACACCTGGAACCAGAACGGCCCGTTCTGAAACCAAAACGGGTCGTTCTGGATGCACTCTTGGTGTGTTAATTTTGCATCTGAAACGGGTCATTTTAGATGCAAAATAAACACACCACCAGTACACCAGAACGGTCCGTTCTGAAACCAGAACGGGCCGTTCTGGTTGTAGCACGGGTCATTCTAGTTGCAGAACGGACCGTTCTGGATTCATAACGGCCCGTTCCAAGACTGAGAATAGAATATTCTTTATTAATTTTATTAAAAAATATAATAATTTTGAAAAATATTTTTTATGGTTAAAATTTTAAAATTATTTATTTTTATAAAATACAATTGTCTTATAAATAGAGTAAATACTTTTTCTTTTTCTCTTTCTGTCTAAAAAAATATTTAAGTGTCACTTTATAATTTTTTGCAACTTATTTAAAATTAGAGGAATAAAATGATAAAAATTAATAGGATAAATATAATAAAATTATTAATTTATTTTCTTTTAGTGTCCTCTAAATTTTTACATTCATTTAAAACAAAAATATTTTATATGTTAATTTGAATTAATTTAACAAAGTATTATATGATTTTTAATTTTTAAATTTTTTTATAAATTTGACCTATACATGAAAAACTTTTTAATTTAACAATTAAATTCTTAAAAATTTGATATAGAACATTAATTATTAAATAGAATAAATCTATCAAGACTTACTCTTGAAGTAAGTAAATTTTTTCTTCATTAAAAATGAAGATAATTTTACCACAAAATAAAAAAAAATTAAACAATAAAATAAAATATAAAAAATATTAATATATTTATTATATTAGATATAACAACATAATTAAAATATAATTAATAATATATATTTTATAAAATTATTAATATTTTATATATAAAAAAATAATGAAAAAAAATTAGTGGGGGCAAGTGCCCTCACTATGATTAACTTAGATCTGTCCCAGCATATGGTTATGGAGAAATGTTAGTCTTGTGTATCCTCTTCATTTACTTCAGGTTCTACCTCTTTAAAAACAGGTTGTTGTTGTTGGAGTACATCGTTAATAACTTCAAGAAAAAATACTATATCATTTCATCCTTTACTGTATAGTGTTAATTTGGTAGTAAGTGGTTCACTTCAGTTTCAAATGAAATAAAATCTGTTACTATTGTCTTTAGTGATACATTGCATTGTCCTTAATAATACACGGTATAGTCTAACTGTTTAGCAATTGAAGTTATCAATTTCTATTGAAAATATTACCAAATTCAGTGTTTAAAATGCTTTGTACCTTAGTCTTTTTCCTTCAATGATTCACAACCATGAACTATAATTATTGATCGTTTATGCTTAGTTGTCCGGAACCAGAACGGCCCGTTCTGATTGCACTTTTAGTGTGTAAATTTTACACCTAGAACGGGCCGTTCCGGATGCAAAATTAATACACCAAAAGTGTAATCAGAACGGCCCGTTATGGTTTCAGAACGGGCCGTTCTGGTTCCAGGTGTTTTCAAAAAACTTGGCATCCACGTGGCATCCACCTATGCATCTACGTGGCATCCACGTGGCCGCACAGTTAACTCCGTTTAAATAATTTAGACGGAAGTCCCAAATTAAAACCAATTAATTTATTAGGGACCAAATTGAGACCAATTAATTTATTAGGTATCATATTGAGACAAAAATAAAAATAAGACTAAATTGAAACAAACAATTATTATAAGAGACCAAAATAGGTTTTTAGCTTAAATAAATTTATTTAATGGTGCCCTAAATATATGATTGGATGATGGTCGGGATGAATCAGGTGATCGTGTTTTGAAGAGCAGAGAAGAGAATCAGAGGCGATTCAAAACGCACGACACAACCTGTTTGTTTTATGCGTAACAGGTAACTAACGATAATCAACAACTCGATGTGCGGTTATTATACTTTTCCCTCTCTTCATTGGTTAATTGTAGTTTCAGTATCAATACTTGGTGACGGAAGATGAAGAATTGGTCGAAGGAGGGTTGGAGGTGGCTGTCAAAGATTGCTGTTGATTTTTCCGGAAACAATGAATGTAATCCCGTGATCGTAACTCGTGGATTCGGAAGTGCGGTTAGCGTCGATCCTCATTATCAGTTGACGAGGGATTTCCTCGCAAAGCTTTGGGTTGATGATAAAAAAATGAGAAACCTCAGAGGGAGGAAATTAGGTAAACACGGTGACCCGAGGTGGTTTTCCGCTTCGTCTGGTGTCGCCAGGAGCGGTAAACGACGTGCCGTTTTGAAGCAACCCCCTATCAGTCAATCTGTCACTGACTTTTTCGATCCACACTCTCCCCAAGAGGTACTTCTTCCAATCACTGTATCATAAAATTTTCAAACTTTTCAATTGTTTTGAAATTTATATAAGTCTTTTTGTTTACTGAATTGTTGTCTACTTTCCCTTTCTTAATCAGGCCAAGGTAGCACCGCTGCTTGCCAGGTCCAACTTGCTAATTACCAGAGATATCGAGTGGGCAAATCTTGTATTAGGATTTGAACAGGTGATCATCTTTAAGTGTGGTTTCTTTACCTATATTTAACCAGCTTTAGCTTCTTAAACAGTCACTGTCCATTTCACTTTATCCTTCTTATGTTATGTATAATGGAGACTTTGTATGTTGAGGCTGTGGCACATTATTACTCTTGCATCTTCTAAGAATTTTTTTGTTGCCTTTTTGCCCCTTTTATGTCTGATTTTGTGATTTTGTTTGGTTGGATTAAAGGAAAATCGTTATGCCATTGTAGATGCGTGCTACCCTCAGTCGGTCAGTGACAAATATTATCTCCTTTTTATTTCTCAGTTATCCCATCCGCATGTATTTTCGTTACATAGCTCATCATAATGATGGTTGAACTTTTTTGTTACTTGCTGCCATGATGCAGCCTGTAGGTTTTATTCGTGAACAGAGCAACGTCATTACCAGACAGGTATTCAATTTAACCATTTGATTTTGACTTCCCTTGATTGTTTTATTCTTCAGTGTTTCATGTATCATCCACAATACAGGGCGACAAGTCTAGTTTAATCATCATCATGAAGGGAAAAAAATGACATCAACGAGGATATAATTTTTTTTTTTTTGCCACATCTCCAGAGTCAGTCATTTCCTTCAAAACCTTAGTAGTGTGTCATATGGATTCCCAAAATACAATAGATATCCCAAAACATTCCCAAGGGAAATGGGCATTCCGTAAATCTATCTGAATGACTTGCCAAATTCACCTCCCAGTCTAGATCTCATTAAAAAATCTTCATTCCTAAATCAGATTTAACAACCATGGACTATTTATGAGGAAAGACACACCATATGTAAATATCAGTACACCAAATATCTTATTACTACTGATTGTTGTTAGCACTTATTCCATATTGTAACATGAATAGTTTGAATCATATCTTACAATTATTTAGAATGAAATATCCTTTTAACTTGTCTAATCTAGGTTTTGGATTATGAAAGGGCCATCTTATTTGCTAACTTTTACATGGGTGTCATTGACATGGTGTCTATTATTAAGTTATTTGTCTGTCTAAATAGGGGAATACATCTAAAATTGAGTAGTAGTTCAGATTTGGGCACGTTGTGCATTAGTCAAGGCCTGAAATGTGTAATTCATTGATTAATTCTACAAGGGATGCATATGTGACTTATGCTATGTTTCTTGATTTGATTTTTCAGCATTGTCTGTGCTTTTGATATATGTATTATGATTTAAAAAAAATATATTTAAATTTTGTTTGTGCTATGAATTTTGTTCAACCTTTCTTGTGGCAGTTACTCCGTCTAAGGCGGCCTTTTGTTGCATACATAACTGATGCCTTGGGGAATGAGCTCTTTAGGGTAAGGAAAATATATTTTCTGTTGGTTTTTTTTTTTATGCATGTTAAAATGTGATTTCTATTCAGCTTAGTGAAATAAATCCAATATCTATAATTGTTAGGTTCGCAGACCCTTTTGGTGGATAACAAGCTCAATTTTTGCAGAAATTGATGGTAAGGTATGCCATTTTGGATAAATTTTGTAGATTGTTTTACATTATTAAGCTGTTTATCATCACTTTGTTTGTTAATTGTGTCAAGTTCTCTCTTCAGGAAGTTGGAGTAGTTCACAGGCGATGGCATCTCTGGAGGAGAATCTACGATTTGTACCTGGGGTAATATCAATATACTATGTTTTGAGTTTATTTGTTATAACTAATTGTAAAAATCATAACATCCTTTGCTCTCTTCTGTTATCTTTTCACATCTGAATATTTCATTTGAAAAAAAAAATGTGTTTTTAGCCAAAATGTGTGTGCATTATTCAATTCTTTTATAAGCTGGAGTCTTATAATATAACATATTTTCCTAAATAATGAAATCATAGGCAAATAACAGAAGCATCCAACGGTGGGAGAGTTAATGTATACAATATCTGTGTGAATTAGTTGTTTATTGTATCAACTTCTTTCGAGTTTCGATCAATAAACTCCTTTACCACCAAAGTTTGACTTTTATTATCATTGTGTGTTACTTATATGCTCATTGGATTCAATAAGGAATTTCTGGCCAAGAAAAATGATAAGTTATTTAACTGTTGATAGAGGAAGTAATACATATGAGCTGTATTATTATTTAATTTATGTAGTTTTGATTTTTTTTTTTCTGTAGCAGCTTTCCATTGTATTTGATATGCTTTTTGACTTTTCTGTGGGTATTCAGGATGAATTTATATTCCAGTTTCTTCCAAGAGAACTTAATTTTTTGGTGCCAAAATGTACACTTACATAACTAATTATCTGTTATCTGTTTGTAATTTATTCACTTAAGTGAAGACAATAATCATGTTGTCTATTTGCCAATATTTTTGCAAATAGTTGGTCATTTGTTGTCCTTTTTATTTTCGGAAGGGGAAAAATAATTTCATTATAACAGAGTGCATGATAGGAATTGATTTGAAACAGTGGAAATACTAGAATAAAAAATGGAAGAAAATAAAGTTTGGGTGGAGAGAGCTCTCCAATCCCATTGGATGAACACCCCCTACCCCCCACAGAAGGAATCCATATTCCATATATAATCACATATAATCCACAAGGAAGTTTAAAAGATGATTCTATTCCAGAAAAGATGCAATAGTAATAATCTATGGTTGAATCCTGCCATTATGTATCCATCTTACCATCTCAATAACTAGAGAAATGCTAACAATACACTTTTTTTTAACACATTATTTATTATTGATCGAAATTTATTAGATATCACAAATTTTTATTCGTTCAACTTCTCATTGAATGAGTCTCCTGATTTTGTAGTTTTAAATAAATTTTAACTAATGGTAGAATGTGTGTCCCTAGCACTCCTCCTATTACTATAGTTAATTTCTCTGACACATAACCTGTCCAATGGTGTAGAAACTTTTAGCCATGGGGGCTGCATACTTAGAGTTTTCACTGGTCATATGGGTGCTTTTTCCATACGTCTTCTAATTAAGCAGGGGCAAGTGGGCAACCTTATAGCATTTTATTCTAGATCTAGTTGGTTTTTTTGCTCTTCATCCTCATCTAAGCCTTTTCTTTTTTGCTTTCATTTTACCCTTTGTTGCATCTATTTAATAAAGACAGAACACGTCTTTAGATTTGAGTTCATGCATCATCAAGTAATTATTATTATTTTTTTCTCTTTGGTTACATGGTCTAAGTTTCTCCCTGATACAAGTTTGATTCATTCTGCATCTTTATTGATGTGTGCAATGGGTTCATCAATAATAATGCTGTATATAAACATTTATTTGAACATGTGTTCATGTATTCTGCTGGCCTATTTTATTGGTTTTCATTGAATTCACTTTTGGTCAGAAGCTCAAATTTGAAAATGCATAGCATTTGTCTTTTGTACAAAATGCAAGTCTAAGAATAAGATTTGCAGGAATAAGCAATTTGCTGTGGTAGAGAATCCTGGCTTATGGAATTGGACATTCACATTGAAAGATATTAATGGTGAGGTGCTTGCTCAAATAGATCGTGATTGGAGGGGTTTTGGCTTTGAGGTTGGTGTTTGGCATTTACCTTTTTCTTTTTGTTACCTTTGTTAAACGTGCTAATAATTTATTGCTATTTTTCTCTTTTATCATTTCTTAGCCTGTTATTTTTAAACATTCTAAGTAAATTTTTCTTTTTCAAATATCTATTGCAAGGTTAGGATATTTATCGTAGTCAACCACATTGCTAAGTTATCTATGTCTATTTGCACTAGGCAACTGACAAATAATGATATCAAGCACATGTTTAAAGTTTCAATTGAAAGTTGAAACAATAGAATGATCAAAATTATATTTATTTATCTATATTATAATTAAGGGTTCTCCCTCCAATTTTTAACCAGTTGACCGGCCCTTTATTGACTGTGTACAGTTGTCCTTGCCTCTTGTTTTGTCTTCCTGACTCAAGTGCTAAGATTGAAACTTATGCCTCCTATCGAACGTCAAGTTGTCTAACTGTTATTATGGAGTCATTTATCAGAATTGAACCGAGGAATATCATTTTTAGTTCTTTAGATATTTTGGGCGTTGTTTTGGAATTCAAACCTGAACTGAATTATTCATTTACTGAAATGTGCAGATTTTGACTGATGCTGGTCAGTATGTGATTCGATTTGGGTGTTCTGATCCCAGCTCCAAGATTGGCCTTGCTTCTGCAGTAAAGTTCCCCTCGCCCCCCCTTTTCTCTAGAAACTTCACTCTTCTCCTCTTCTTTTTTGATATGATGTTCTTTCTGCAGATTGAAGACCTGGAAGTCAATCGCTCACTGACACTTGCGGAGAGAGCTGTAACCGTAGCTCTTGCTATATCACTAGATAACGACTACTTCTCAAGAGTCAAGACACGGAGGCTGGTAAGCTGTTTGGACTGTATTTTATGTAAATAAAGTTTTTAGAAAAGGATCACCTTATGAGTTATGACCTAGGAATATATGCACCTTCTTCCTTGCAATTTATTGTTAGTCCATTTCTCTTGTTCTGACTTGCCAAACAGTCAGAAAATTGTAATTGCCATTGATTTTTTTTTTTTTTTTTTTAATTTGGAATGTTAGGGGACTACCCTTCCTTGTTGCCGAAGAGTAAAATTGATTTGATCTGGTTATCTACTGCCAGCGTAGTCCCTGAAGGCATTCTCTACCAAGTAATTTTTAAAATTGAAGGTGTTCTAAGCTAATACCAATGTTGACTCCGTTCCCATACTCTTGATAGCTGGTAGTGGATCCATTTATTCATGTAATAATTAAAATTTTAACTGTTGATTCCTTTTTATCCTATGTTATTGCTTTTTTTATTTTTTTTATTTTTTTATGCTCTATGTTATTGCTTTATTGGGTAAAAGTAGATTAAGATGCTTTTTTAGTTCTTGCACTCTTTTCTTAGTGTGTGTTTGGAAAAACCTTGGATTCAAGTAGCTCACGTTTTTTTTTTAAATTCATAGGTAGTTACTCTGTCATTGGAACATTGGAATGGAATGTGTAAACACCCGTTTTGAAATATCTAAAAATGAAACCAATCATGCTCTTAGTTTTATTTTGAACTGGTTTGAATGCTGGTGAAGTGGTTAATGCCGTTGTTCACCAAGAAATGAACAATCATTATGAAAGTATTAATTGATGTCTTATTCACCATTGTGATGTGATGACGTGACAAATTGATTGACAGAGCTGTTACCATTTTCTCGCAAATAATGTTTTCAAGCAAGTAATCTGAGTTTAGGAGCTATCCAATGAAGAACTTTTCGTGATGCTGAAATTTCAGTTAACTCCGCCTCTATAAGAATAAACTTATAAAAGCATTAATGAATAGTTGTAACTAGTATTTTAACGTGTAGAAGATTTTTTTTATTATCTAATTAATATGTATAAAAATTAAGTATTTTTAAATATATGAATTATATTTTAGATTTATAATGAATAATTTATAGTGGTGTAAAATTATTTTTTTATTATTGATATTTTTTAAATTATTAAAATCTAATTTACAAATAAAAGTAAAAATAATAGATCAAAAGATATAAAATGTTAATAAAAAATTTAAAAACATTTTTATTAGAGAAAAATAGCCAAAATCATTATAGTTGAATAATGACCCCAAAAACAAAAACACTAGTTTAAGATAGTTATTTTAGTTTATATATAGAAGATTCTTACTTGGTACATAAATTCCGTCACAAAGAACTAGCTTTTTCACATTTGAAAACTGACTCGACATCCACATTCACTTATCTTGAGCTACTTGTTTTGTACTAATTTAGTTTTATAAGAAATACATACATAATTCATCAATGTGAACAAAAAATAGTTAATTTTAATTAATAATGTTATAATTTGAAGTTTTATTTACAAAATACTTATAGAATTAAATAGTGGTACTTATTTTTTTAACTCTATTATTGCTATGAATATCTATTAATCTTGTTGATGATTAATTTCTGTTGAAAAACTTAGGTAGTCTATCTTTAGTGAGATCTTTTTTTAAAATCATTTTTTTTTTCATACACTATACTTGAATTCGAGAGATCTAACTTAAGGAGTACCACACGTACCAATGACTTGTTGGTAGTGGTAATTATATTTGATGATACTTTTTATAAATCAAAAAGTATTTTTTTTTTTCAACTAATAAGTATGACTTATGTTATTAATAGTCTAATGAATTCCTTTGTTTAATTTTTTATTTTTAAAAAGTGTTTTTTAATAAAAATAAGAAATATTTTACTTTTTGATGTGTTTGTCTAAATTATTTCTTTATTATAATTTTTTTTATTTTAAAAAATATTATTTGTTTCTTAAAGAATTATTTTTATAAATGCACTTTTTTAGAAATGTATATATTTTTTTGATTCTAAACAAATTGATTTTATAATATATCCACTTTCATGAGAAATGAGTAGATGACTCATTAATAAACTTATAATAAATTGAGTATAAAAATATTAACTATTATATTTAAGTGACTGATGTATCTTATAATTGGAACTAAAATAATACTCTAACTTGTTTTTTATACACAAAATTAGAGGTAGTATATTAAATGTGTTATATTGATTTTGTAAGCCATTAATATTATTTATTCCCTCCTTTCTCTTTTTTAACTTGTCTGTCTTTTAATAAAATTTTGTTTCTATTTATGTCATTTTGAAAGTTCAAGACTATATCAATTATTATTTTTAATTATATATTTATATTTCACTTAATTTTTAATTAATTTAAATATTAACAACTAATATGTATTAAGTATAGAGAAAAATGGAAGAGTGTAATAAGAAACATCAAAATCATTGTATGAAAAATAAATAAAAAAAATTATTACAATTTTTTTATTTGTGTATATCAACCTTAAATGACTATTAAATAAACAAAGAATAGCATTTTAATCTTTGCACTGTACCTATCTCCAACCGCCCTTTAAGAATGATTCTACCAGCACAAAATACAATGAGATGGTGTTAAAATAATGTCTTTGAGGATGTCAATCGAGTTGGTCAAATTTTACGTTTGACAAATTTTACTAAATTTCCCTAATGTAAATTTGAATGGTTATAGTGGTTAAATATTACAATTATCTATAACGAGACACTTTGTACCTCTTAACTATTTTTAAAAAAATAAAAATTTAAAAAAGAAATAATTAAGTGAATAGTTAGTAATTATGAATCAGTGTGAAGAAGTTAATAATTTGTTGAAATTTTTAAAAAATGAAACAAGAGAAGAAATGGTGAAGTGGATAGTTATCGAAAATAATTGTGTGAAAAAACACATTAAAAACTCTTAATTTTATAATTTTTTCTAAACAATTGAAGAGATTTAATGATCAAATTAAAAGTATAAAAAAAAGTTATAAAAAGAAATATTCTATTTATATATTAGTATACATAAATGGTGTCTTTATTTTACCGCTGCACCATAAAACATGACCCATTGTTTATCTTTATGTTGACTTGTACCATGTGAACTCAGAACATTGATATGCTTTTCTAATCAAAATTTCTTAGTCTATCATTTAGTATTTGCATACCTTTGAAATACTTTTAGATAATATCCAAATCTAACTCCACATGCATCTTCTACCAGAGTCTAACATCTTAATATTCTATTGTCTGGAACAACCCAATTATAAACAAGGCAAAAGCCATAACTACCTCATAAAAAGTGACGCATATGCACAAACAAACACTGCTTCCTAAGAGTAAAATTCAAAACCAATCATGTGAATTGTCGCCTCATGTATGTGTCTTCATGCACAAAGACAGGTTCTTGACCAGACTCCGATGATGGTGGAATTTGTGGTTGTGCCATGGCTATGACCCCTTGATTAGGATATGGGTATTGGCCACCATTCTTTCCTTTGGTTAAGGAAATGTAATAAACAATTCCAAATGCAACACTTGCAATGGATAAAATTGCACCCCCTGCAAAAACTCCAGGTTTCACAACATAGCAGTAGTAGTAGCCGAAGTACACACTCTCTTCACCACGTTGATCATTCAGCGCAGCGCCGGTTAACAACAGCAGAAAAGCGATTACAAATGTGAACCTGTTTGAACAGAGATTCCAAACACATAAACAAGGAGTATAATTTTCAATCCAAGAACCGGTATTCAAGGTTTCCAATCCTAGTAAACATGAAAGCACATCCTTAAATATTTATATTACAAAAGCGTGTGGTTTTTACCTCAAGTGTACACGAGATCATTATCTCACTGTTCTGAAATAAACATAGAAGTACTCTATGATGCATCAGACACAAGTTAAGTTTCAAAGACTCAAATTTATTTCGTTTCACTTTAATATCCTCACTTGTAACATTCATTATTTAGACATCTTTTTTTTACTCACGAAATTAAAAATCTCTACCATATCAATACAAAATAGACACTGTTAAAAAAATTACAATAGGGACTAAAAAAGATTTTAAAAAAATGCAAGTACAAAGACTAAAATGATCTATCTAAAACTATAAGAATTAAAAAGGATCGAAAAAAATAAATATGAGAACTAAAAATAACTATTTTAAACTATAGGACTAAAAGGTAAAATAAATGAAACTATAAAGACTAAAAGTATTTTAACCATAAAATAATAACATGAACAATATAATGTTCCCATAACCAATATACATTCAAAGAATAATTTTTATTATCTTGTACCTCAAAATTCACTAATTTACTTGGCCTGATTACACCTTTTACTACTCATTTTACAATTTTATGAATTTTGTTACCTAATTTTTGAATTTGTACATTTTGTTACAACTTTCATAATTTCACACATTTTATTACTCCTTTAGATGACCATTTGACATTGTTAATTAACTATTGACATGATAGAATAATTGTTAATGTGACACATTATTTTATGTCATTATTCATATGACACATCATTGATTTATGTTAAACATGTCACATCGATAAATGTGTCACATTAACAATCAATTAATGACGTCAAACAATTAATTAATGAGATGAGAAAATATGTAAAATTTTCAAAATTAGGTGACAATGTGTAAATTAAAAAGTTTAGTGGCAAAATTCGCTGACAAAAAAAGTGCAATTAAACCAATTTACTTATGTTTTACTAGAATTATGTGATAGTTAGACCTTACTAATATCAACACTCACTCTACTAACTTGGTAGTTGGTTTTTATTCACAATTAAGTAACATATATTCATTACACCTCTTCTTGAAAGAAGAGATCTCAAAGTTCAAGTTGCTTCTCATCCAGTCCAATCTTTGATATCAAAACGTGTTATCCCACTCCCATGTGCCTTCCATAGTACATTGCAAATAAAATAAAATAAATGTCAAATCACAAAGGAATACAAGCAATAATGCATAAGAAATGCCAATGGCATGTACTCCACAATTTACTTCAAATATACTACCCTCCAAAATGAATAATCCAGATCCTTTTTTGCTGCCTATAAATTCAGGTCTGCTTTGTTTAAAGCCAATTCCTCTTTAGAAGAATGGCAGCACCAGTAATCTACAAGCTGATACCAGTTTTCAAGTCCACCCCATTAGGATAACTATCTGATTCTGATAGGCTACACTAGCATAGTCAAACAGAAATACGACAAACAAAAGCACAAAGCCAAAAATTACCAGGACAAAACAAAGCAGACCAGTGCCACCTTCCAATTGGAATCTGGAATTTGAGAACTTTTTCTGCAACAAACACACCCAGTTGCAACATTTATGACTATTTGAGATAGCATAAGAGCCAGTGCTGCAGTTAAACCAAGAGATAGAGCTGGACTTCGAGGATACGTGCACTGATTCGGTGTAACAAAATGAACTTGAGAACCCTGCACAAGTTATAGAGTGATACTTATCACAACAGCTTTAGGGGAACTAGTATTGTTGCATGTGAAAGCACACAAAAAATATTTGCTTTATATAACTAAAAGTCTAAAACTTATATAATAAACAAACACTTCTGAATATATAAATTATATTACGTGAATGAAATTGTTATTCATTTTCCTAGCCTGAATCTGACTTCATGTCCATTTTGCAGAACCTATCTGCTCCAAATTGGTAGAAAGAAATCAAAGGATTTCGGACTATCACGATAGACAACAAGTAAAAGGGAAAGGTTGATGAACATAAAGGATGGTAAAGCAAAATCTTGAAGACGAACAGTGGAATCATGAAAGAAAAAAGTAGGGGATCGATGTAATTTCTCAAACGTATATCATAAACGCTTAACCATGAGAAAAATTGAACACTTTTCATAGAATAAAGAGTACCCTCAACCATGCGAACCACAAGTACTAGACCCTATAAACATTAAACGATAAACAGAGCAAAAGATTGATCCTTTCGTTGGTGGGTATTCGAGGAAAGCAAAAAAAAAAAAAAAAAAAAAAAACAGAAACCTTAATCCTTGTGGCTTCAGCAGCGAAGCTAGTTGCAGCCGCCAACAGGCCCAAGAATGCAACAAGGCAACAGACGAGAAGCGTCTTTCTCTCCATTTTTGGTTTCTCTCTCTACGAACGTATGCGTGTTTTAGAGTGTGACTGTCTCTTTCAGTGTCAAAGTGAAAAGTTGGTAAGCAGTGGCCTGGAAACGTGATTCTGCTTCGAATAAATGCCAAGACCACCAAATTCCCCCAAATTAAATCATAATCAAAGAGTGGTTGATGCATAATTATACTCATTTAACCAAAATGGAAATTTCTTACTCCTTCCGTTTTTTTTTCATAGTCGTTTAAGGTTTTGTACGAGAATTAAGGAAATCATTGATATTTTAGTTTTTAAAAATATTTATTACTTACTTTCCTATTTTACCTTTCTTTTTTTTTTACATTTTTTAGACTGTTGAACTACTCCATTAAATAGTTGTCACTTTTTTTGTTTTTTTATAGTATTTTGTTGGGAACATATTGCTCTTATAAATGCACATTAACTTTATATGAGTAGTTAGAGAAAAATTAGGTAGATATTAAAAATAAATACACACATTTTTCAGGAAACATGTATTAATTATCAAGGGTAAAAATGGAAGAAGAAAATTAATAACTTATTAATTTTAGTAATATGACAATGAAAAAAAAAATAACAAACTCTGACAAAACGACTATGAAAAAAAAACGGAGGGAGTAAGTACTTCTTCTAAACTCCTGTATAACAAAAAACAATATTTTTTTTTTCAATTTAACTCTATTTAATGTTATCATTCAAAAAATAATACCTTTAAATTACATATAATAATTATTTTTAATAAACATTTTTAAAAGTAATTTAAAAATTAAACTTTAATTTTCACATAAAATCATAAAAATAAATAAACTTAATTAATTTTTTTAATATATGCAATTTGAAATATTTTTACTTATATATATATATATATATATATATATATATATATCGAGGAGGGTTCAAACGACACCGGTGTAACTTTTACTAAGTGTTACACCGCTCAATAACTTTATATTAATTGTGAATTTTGTAAATCCAACCGTTAGATTGAAAGTTCATATCTCTTAGATCATATATGTCAAATTTTATATTAATCTAAGATGATTTGATACTTCATTCTCATAAAACAAAATTGACGTAATATATATATTTCAAAATATACTAAAATATGAACACTTTGATTACCTTCAAGTTATTGTTCAATTTTAACAAAATTTGACATATATGATCTAAAAGATATGAACTTTCAATCTAACGGTTGGATTAATTAATATAAAATTATTGAACGGTGTAACACTTAGTAAAAGTTATACCGGTGTCGTTTGAACCTTCCTAGTATATATTCACAGAGAGAGAGAGAGAGTTCTTGCTAATTAATTATTTCAGTAACCCCAAAACGTTTTTCTATAAAAGCTTCTTTTTTTTTTATGATATATTGATAAATATAAAAAAATAATGACGCGGTCGTCTTGAATTCCAAGATGAGTCAAGATGTTGAAAGAAAAAAAAAAAAAACAAATGTGCTCATCATACTTTCGGTCAGAGTCCCTTTTTAATGTTTTTTTTTTAATTATATACTTTGAGCTACCTCAATTTCTTTAAACTAAATTACGAAAACAAAACACTTAATTCATACTCACTTTATTTACTCTATATTTTTTGGTCAATTATACTCTAATTTCATACCTAATTTTTATTTAACTTACACATTTAAAGTTAATATACATTTATTATCGAGAAAAAAGAAAAGAAAATAAAAGAAAAGAAAAGAAAAGAGGTATAATAGAAAGTTTGAAAACTATTTCATAGAAAATAAAAAAAAAATCATTGCATTTTTTTGTTTGAGTGTAAGAACTTTAAATGATTATTAAAAATGAACAGTTATAATTCAACAAAAGAAAAACAGTTATAAAATCCACAAATTTGATGTCAATCAGTAAAAAATAAATAAATAAAAATTTGTTATAAAACCTTCATAAATGTAATATTTTTACAATTACACTAAATGTTTTAAATATAAATATTTATAAGTTTTAAGAAATTCGCACTTTTTTAATTAAATATTTATTTTATATATCCTAATATAACTTTTTTATAACAAGAATTCTGGTGAGACAAGTTCATAACTCAACTTAAGACAAAAAAAAAAAATCTCTAAATTCAAAAAACTTGTAAAAAACATATTTATTTTATCTATACTATTAACAAAGATGATATACCTTATTGCACTTTTTATTAACCTTCTTATTCTTATAATTTTCCAAGCATTTTTTTATTTAATTTTTATTACACTTTTTCATTAATCACATAAAATCATTCGTACTTATTACTAAGGTTTTTATATTTAACTTCAATTATTTTAAAATGAGATTTACAGAAATATGCTTCTTGTACACTTAGCCTTAGTAAGATAAAAAAAGAACTCAAACTTATAATCTATCAAATTTGAAATTTTGTGTTTCACATTAGAAATTTAACTTGACATATCCTCTCATTATTAAATAGCATGATATGGTTATGTTGAATAATTATTTTATCATATATAATTAACAATTCTTATGACTAATTATGATGTTCCCTTGATTAAAAAGGTCTCTCTCTTTTGAATATATCCATAACATGTTATTCAATAATTTGAAAGGGGTCCAATTTTTTTATACCATGTTTCTATATCGATGCATTATTGCTATCATACGGGGAATATGAGTGGTCTTGGACCACCAATTGTCCGCCAATAATGACCATTAGGTGTGATATTATAGAATTTTAAAAACATTAAACAAATATCAAAATAAATATTTTAGTAACCAATAAAAATAAATGGATTCTGGGTTGTCTAACGCTCTACCTCTAGTATATCCCCCCTTATAACCCTTTCAGAATATGTAATAATTATTTGTGATTACCACATGTTTGCAAACATAAATAGGTAGATGGCACTGGCAGTGCTCGAGAGATTGAAGAGAGTTAAGATACAGATGTTAGTACGTCTAACCTTCAGCGAGAAATATAAAACTCAAGTGTATTTGTTTAAGGTATTTTTGGGGTTATTTTTTAATTAAAATAAACTTTTATTGTGATTAACCGTCTTAAAAAAGATTGAAATTTAGAGTGAATACTGATTACCGAAATTGAAGTTCAATTTTGATTTAAAAGTAACACTTAACACTCCCAAGAAATTGTACACAAATTTTATCCAAAGATAAAATGCGAACATCTTTCCACATCTAACCATTGAAACATTCTATCAGCGAATTGGACTACTTGCTGATATAGAAGACCTGCATTGAATACATGGCAGCTCCATAGACTTCTCTCTAGAGAAGATTTTGCAAGAAACTACCAATTGAAGATAAGTTGGCCATAAAGAGAAATATAAACAATGCCTCGAGACATTATCCAAATTTTTGAAAGGCATTTTAAAAATCTTGAGAAAATGAAGGTATGGGTCTAGATGAGAGTTAGTTATTGTGGAATGTTAGATGACTAATTAGTGCGCGAAGAGAAGCATGCTTGGCAGATTGCAAGCTCAGCCTGGAGGTTATCATATATGAGGTTTTAAAACCGAGGTATGAATTGGTGTAATGGACAGGAACCGTGGAAGTAGTTGCTTATGTTGAACTAAAACGTATTAACGTATAGACTTGAGATACAATGCTAACTTTGTTCTCTATTTTTGGATTTGTAGCTTGGTCTTTTAGAACTAACCCCTAATGATGCGGGAAATTTGCACAAAATGAGCAGAGATCCGATGCAAGAAAACTACAAGGATATAGCAATCTACATTAGGCATGTATCACTGTCTAACTTGAGACTTCGTACTTGCATACAGAGTGACATATATATCATATTCGTCAACCATACCATGCAAACTAAATTAACTGCCTTCATATCGATTACTGATTATTGAAAGGGGCGAACATAACAATCGTAGACAGTATCGTAGAGTTAAAAATAATGGGAGATTTGCTACGCGTGACAACAGATGCTCACCTCAAATATGCATCATGCATAAATTCTGCTGTTTATATGGACCATAACATTTCTAGCATCCGAAGCATACGAAAACACAAGTTCACAATTAAATATGCAAGTTCCTTGGACTCTTTCTTTTTAATGAAAAACAATAAGCTTCGTACTGTATTTTGGTACTAAAATAACAATCAAATTTAATTATATAATACTTGGGTACACTGGTCCCTTAGATAGACCAAGGCGAACTTCCATCCCATGATGCATATCCAATGGCCGGAATGTCTCTGATTCACGGGGGTCTGCAAACAACATCAATGGCATTGAGATAGATAAAAAGTACGAACAAAAATGTGCCATAATGCCAATCAACCACAAAAATAAGTAATAGCTAAGATTGCATTCCTCAATTATCATGGATACCAAATTCACTATCATAACATCACTTCAATAGAAGAAAGCTTTAACAAGAAACACAAGTTTGAGTAGGCTATGTCTATTTTGCTGATTAAAATCATAAAATGATGTGGCTTATAATATTATAACTAGTGGATAGAAACTACACATCTATCTTCCAGTACCTATGTTTCAAGTATTACGCTCATCAAATCTTAAAACATGGCTCAGATTAAGCAGCAGATTCTCAACAAGTCTGAATCAGCTTTGAAAAATTAAGTATAGATTACTCCTGTCACCCTTGAACCATGAATGATGGTTCAATGTCTGATTAAAGTATAAATCTTAACACATACCACAAAGTTTCAATGACAACACAGATTCTCAATATGTCTGAATAAGCTTCGAAGATTTTTATAGTATATATTCCTCTTCAGATCCCCAAACCATGCAAGTCTCAGAAACAGTTATAATCATCTCAAAACAAAAGGAATACAGGTACCCATTAATCAATATCATAACAAAAGCTTTTCACATTGATCTACAAGGCTACAATCAACACTAAACGGAAAAAGGTACTAGATTGTATATGCCACCCCAAAACAACTTATTCAGTTATAGTGATGGATAAACAGTTGAACATATCATTTCAAGGTGTGGAACACAAGTTCATTTCATATCCTAGAGAAAAGAAAAGGTCCAAGATGTCTAAAAGTTTACTTGATTGGAAAAACAATTGAAAACATAGACAGAATCCAGTCATACCATTTCATGGATTTCTTTCCCAATGTTAATGTAGCATAGTTATAATATTTCATTTCAATTCAGAAATTGAAGCATAAAAACTGTAAAACTTAACAATAATAATTTTAAGATTCAATGTTAATGAAGATCAATTTCAATATATCATGCAGGAACCACTACTTAAGCAGAAACCAAATGTTTCAATAAACACTTCCAAAAGCACAATAAAGAAAGGCAAATCATATTACCATTCAGACAATCCTCAAAACCGAAGTGATCAAGACTTCCCGTGACAGTCTCCAAACCCAGCATCGAAGATGGAATTGGCCCAGGAGGCCGCTGGAATCTACAAGAAACAGTGGCATTACATCAAATTCAAATGCCTTTCACCCTTCCTAAAAAAAACATATTTAAACAATTTCTTTTTCATTTTTATATTAAAAAAAAAAAAAGGATCTGCCATCAGTTCCAAGTTCTGCCCACCTAACCATAGGGACTAATCAACATGGCAATGTTAATTAATCACTAATCAAAATGTCATTCACATTTTCATAGTTGTTTTTAATATTCATGGAACATACAATTTTATAGATCATATTCCTGGGTCATTTTCTCATGCCCCGTATAAGTGGTGAATAGGATTTGAGCCTTCAAATCCAGCTATAGAGAATTAAATTTAACAACTAACACAGACAAAGTCTAATGTCATTTTATCACCAAAATAGATTTAGCTTCCGAAACACATAAAGAAAGTAGAGTACAATAGATAATTGGAATCCAAATTCTCGTACCGTGACAATATTTGCCTGTCAAGTTCCTCCTTGAGAGGAAAAGCAGTTCCATACAAGTTGACTTTGCATTGCCTCTTCATCGCTTCTTCCATTCTCCTTGTCTACACATGAGAAACACAAGAAAAACAAATGCAGAGTATAATTAAATAGACCGAAGCTATAAACCTGCTAGAGTGGATAAGAATTTAAATTATTTTCATTTAGAGGGTTTTCTTTTCAAAATGAACCCTAATTTAAAAGGGGAAATGGTGACGGGTGAATGGGATAAAGCGGTTCCAGAAGCAAAGAGTAGTAAAAAAAAACGCAGAGAAGATTAAAAGCGAGAGATAGGGTTTAGAGAGATTACAGATTGGAGGGAAGATTGGAGAGGGTGAGAACCAACGATGTCGCTCTTGACTCCATGGAGACCGAATCGAAGCGCGTCGTTTTGGACACCTCCGATTTGGTGCGGGATGAACTTCGAAGCCGATGCATCCTCCATCTTCTTCTTCTTCTTCTTCTTCTTCTTCGATCTTCTCTTCTCTTCTCTTCTCTCTTTCTTTACCAACAAGACAATGCACAACCCACTCAGTTGCTTTATATAAGGGATTTCTTCACCTAGTACTATTTCGCAATTTATACCTCTAATTTTTTATTTTTATTTTTATTTTTATAGTATATAAATTATATTATAAGAAATAAGATAAGATGATAAGAATAAATTAAAATAGATAAGAAATTAAAAAATATATTTAAAAATAATAAGAATTAAAGAGATCTGATTATCAAACTCAAAGGCCCATTTTGTGATATTCGATGTTCCTTGCATAGGTCTAAAACTAAAATAAACAAACTATGCAAGGCCTAATTGTGAAAATCAAGAAAAGTCTAGACGATGTTGCATCAAAGGACAAAAGTGGATGGAAATTTGAGTCCAACTTAAAGGACAAAAAGATAAGGCCCAAATTCATATAATCAAAGACAAATATTGGATTGAGTTTAATTAGCTTTTTGGGCTTAAATGTTAACAAAGCCCATTTTATCATTTTAAATGTAATTTTTGCATTTATTTTTATTTAAACAAGATTCGGTGTCTTTTTCATTTTTTTAAAGTAAAATTTTAGTATTTTTAAGCTTTCAAAACCGTTGTGATGAATAGTGAAGTATTTTTTAGTTGAGTGTTAATGCTAGGGGAAATTTAATGTTTAGTGTAAATGTTAGTGAGAATTCATATATACTGAGGGATTGCATCTTGGCGTATAAATAAAAAACTTTTTATAAACAAATAAGCACAATTGACAACATAATAATAAGTTAATTGTTTTTTCATCGTAGAAGTTCCCTCTTTTTCTTGAACAAAAGAACTAAATGTGACTTTGCCGATGTACAAAATTAGGAACGAATTACATTTATAATGACTAAATTAAAATTGTTTAAGGAAATTAACGAACTACATATGATGTATGATGATAAGACCAAATTAATAGTAATTGTAAGTATAAGAACCAAATTATTTAACCAAATTAAGAATTAATGCTACATAGTTATTATATGTTTTAATTTTAATTTAATTATGGTCAACAAACAGAAAGAATTAAATATTAATTACATAACACTTAATATTTATTATATAATTAAATATTGATTATATGACACTTATAAACATTTAAAAAAAAACACCAACACTTATTACTCTAAACAACAACACTAATGTTTTATTTGGAGAAAGGAGAAAGATAGAAGAAAATGAGAGAGGATAAATGAGAATTGATTTAATAAAAAAATAGTTGAGAAATATAGTGAAATAGAATAGAATCTATGATTGTTTGATAGAGTACAATTATATGTGAAATAAAGTGAAATTGATATTTATAAATACTATTTAACCTTTTTTTTATAATGTACTTTGAATTATTATTTTTTAAATTATTATAATTTTACATGTTTTATAAATTACACAAGAATCCCTTCGGTGGTGGGAGTATTAAAAATAGTGTGAAACTCATTTTTAATTTTTCATAATTTTTCTAAATATCATTTCATCAAATACAATTTTTTTTTCAAATTCACTTTATTCCATTTCCCTTCTTATTAAATCATCTCCACGCTAACAATATTATTTATAATTATGCATTTGAGTTTATTGAGTAAATAAAAGAAAATTAAGTGACACTTTAACATATATTATATTTTTTATCTATAGTGTTAGTAGTTGTATTTTAAATTTGAATTTCATATAAAAAAATGTTGGATTTCCACATTTTATCACAATACATATAAGGTAAAAATGGTATTTCAGTAACAAAGTTTAACTCCTTATGGGCCTTATCACTTGCAAAGTTTATCAGTAATAAGAAGTTAAACATATTAAAGGAAGGGGAAAAAAAAGTCTCGTGTGAATTTTATTTTATTTTGTCCGTCATGTACATAATTGAGATGATATTTCAATGTAAATCCTTTTAATTTTATTGTAAAACAATTTTTAATTGCAAAAGGTTGTGATTTTAATATATAAAAATAGTAAATATTGTTTTCTTATGAAACAGAAATGTGAAGTTACCTATTTTCAGGGAAAAAAATATTACTAGAACCCTGTGTGACAAAAGAAAAGTCATCTATCTGTATACTTTTTCAAACACCTTAATGAAATATTTTAACGAAACTTTAGGGAACTTATTTATAACGAACATTTTATGGTTTTTATAAATATTTTAAAATATATTTTAATAGATTTTATCATGAAATTCATGACATATTTTTTTACATAATAAAAAATATTAAAAAAAACTATTTAATTAACTTATTTTTAAAAATACAACATTAATCTCACAAAACATAATTTGGGGAAGATCATATTTTCATTTTTAGTCTGCATCTTTCGTATTTATTATTACTATTAATGATAATTTAATTAGGAGTATAACTCGTAATCTAATTCAGCTTCTTTAAGAATAAAGTGAGACTTTATATCTAAATTGGTATCGAAACCCGTTGTGTGAATAGGAAAATTAATGCTTTTGATTTGGACTTTGCAGTCAAAGCCAAAATTGTATTAGGACTTAGTGGGACTCTTGTATTTGAGCACTAATTATTTGACAAATGTTTATAAGCTTTTTGCTTGTAAAGTATTCTATAATATTAGTGGGACATCATTAAAGGCCACAAATGCATTAAGACTTTAATTCACCATTACTATATATTTTGTCCACTACCCTAATTATGTATATAATACTTCCCTAAATCCTAATCTCCTATAGATTCACAACTTGGATTTGATTAGCGCAACTTTATTTTAATAGGTATTTTATTTAAATTTAAACATTATTTAAGTGATCAAATTCAATAATATTCTAGTGAAGAATTATTTATTATTTTTATTAAGTTTTTTTTTATTCGTTAATGATAAGTTGAGACTTAGATTCCGTCCAGGTTCACGCGTGCGTGACACCTGCAACACAAAACCCTTTTCGATTCTTCATGTTTGTCAAATTATTTATATATATATTTACTTTTATTGAAAGATATTTACGCTTCACGCGCTTTATCAATGTCTAGCAGCGCGTGCTTTGCTATTTGTGTTTGAAGATTTTTGTATAACACTGAAGTATCTATCGTTTTAATAATATACCGTATTTGTCATTATAGTTTTTTTTTCTTTCCTTTTTTAGTGATATTATCACTGGTTGGATGAATTTTTGCATATAAGAGAAATTAAACACAGGATTTTTTTTTTGTTGAATTAGATTGTCTTTACATTATGTTTAACTACTATATTAATTCATCGATTTTTTTAAGATTATTTAATTGATCATTTTTAATAGAGTTTATCTTTTATAACATTTTTTTCTTCACATTAATACCTTTTAAAAAAAATTAATTTCAATACTACACAAACTAATAATTTTAGTTTAAATGAAAAATCAAAATATTAGTTTTAATATACATATTTTCATTGATATTTTTAAAATAAAAATAAATTAACATCGTTTTAATAATAAACTCATTATTTTTATGTCAAGGGGTGATGTAAATATATTTATTATTATTAATTAAAAAATATTAAATTAGAGATAAAATTCATAAATTCTACTCTCTTGTTCCAAATGTTTAATTCTTTTAGTTATTTTTTTAAAACAATCGTCCTTTTAGAAGTCCAAATTTCAATTAATATTTTTTTAATTATATCTATTTAAAATGTAGTTTTCATTAATTATTTACAAAAATCAAGTAATGAAGTTAATATAATTATTCCGGCCAAAGGGTGGACTAGGGTTTCCTCTTAAGTCAAGCCTCAAAGCCAGAGCATTCAAAGTGTAATATGCCGTCTTAACCTTAGGGTTTTAGGTTTTATAGTTCCTAGTTCGTGGGCCTCCTGGGCCCCGAGAATGTGGGGATTTCATTAACTGTTCTTACTCAGAGGATATTTGGTGATTAAAGGTGGGGTCTTGCCCTTGCCGTTGGACGGCTCGTATATGGAGAGGTCAAATTGGCCCGACCGAGTAATGTAAAGAAGACCGGTCGAGTATTGGCTGAGCATGTTCTCATAGGAGAGTGGAGTCGGACCAGTCGGGCATTGGCCAAGTGTGTTCTTATAGAAGAGTGGCATCGGTCTACGACCGACCAGGCTTATCCGGGGAACCTACTCGGATTTTAGTCGAGTGAACCCCTAACGAGGAGAGGTAAGCCCGGATCATAGGCGATCTTCCGCTAACAAGAAGTACAGTCGGAATCCGACCAGGATGGTACAATAATAAAATATTATTGTCCTTCTTCCGTTATAAGCTTCATCCTAGTTTTTATTTAGAAAAAATCAATAAATAGATTAAAAATAATAAATTTTAAAATTAAACTTATCATTAACCTTGTTGATTAGAAATGATGTAACATAACAAATTATTAAAGAACATTATTATTAATGTATCAAAAAAATATGTAAGTAACCTCTATGACTGATTCAGTGGTGAACGAGTTAAGAGTAAAATACACATAATCTTATGTTTGAATTATGGTATCATCATTATAATTTTGATGGATAAATAAGTAATTAACATAATAATAAAAAACTAACATCACATTTATTTTAATACTTACTTTATTTTCTTATATTATGAAATAAAAGAAGTACTCCCTCCATGTATAATAAGTATCATGTTAGAAGAAAAAATAAGTTATAAAATTTTATGATAGTTTTTTAATATTATATTATTTACCTTTTTTTCATCTATTATATTATATTATTTATAAAGTAATTGTTGTATTACATTGTTTATAGTAAAAATAATTATAATAAAGTTAATTTTGTAAAATTATTATTAGAGAATGCGCGTGGGACATTGATAGGATAGAGATTAGAGAATATATCTTTGAAAGCATTCTCGTGGGCGGCACGTGACAAGAGAAACAAAACCCACTTTGTCTTTCAGCTTCGCTTCACACTGCTTCACAATCACAACTCACAACCCACAACCACTGCCACCCAATCGCACTCTCTGTTTCACCTCATGACGACGCCGTTTCGACCACCCACCACCTCAGCGCCGCCCAAGCTTCAGATCCCCACCTTCCACGGCTTGAGCTCTGCATCCGCCTCTTCCTCTTCCATCTCTCGCAATGCCCTCACGCTTCCGCCATCCACTCGCTCTCTCTCCCTCTCCCTCATACGCGCCGTTTCCACGGTTTCATCACTTTCTTCATTTCAATTCTATTTTTCATTTCCTGCTTTCTCATTTTTCTCCGATTATTATTTTTTTCAACACTCTACTTTAATTTTGGAATCCCTATATGATAACTTACTGTGCTTCCGGTTCCATTGTAGCCTGCGAAGGCTGAAACTGCCACTGAGAAGCGCAGCAAAGTCGAAATATTCAAAGAGCAAAGCAATTTCATAAGGTATCCTCTGAATGAGGACATGTTGACGGATGCGCCTAACATAAGTGAAGCTGCCACTCAGTTGATTAAGTTTCACGGTAGCTACCAGCAGTACAATAGAGAAGATCGTGGTTCCAGAAACTACTCCTTCATGATACGGACCAAGAACCCTTGTGGCAAGGTTTCAAACCAGCTTTACCTCACCATGGATGACCTTGCTGACCAGTTTGGGATTGGGACGCTTCGCTTGACCACCAGACAGACGTTTCAGCTCCATGGTGTTCTCAAGAAGGACCTTAAGACTGTCATGGCTACTATTATTAGAAACATGGGCTCAACTCTTGGTGCTTGTGGTGACCTCAACAGGAATGTGCTTGCTCCTGCTGCTCCCCTTGTGAGGAAAGATTACCTCTTTGCTCAACAGACTGCGGAGAACATTGCGGCGCTGCTCACTCCGCAGTCTGGTTTCTACTACGATATTTGGGTAGATGGGGAGAAGTTTTTGACATCAGAACCACCTGAAGTGGTTCGCGCACGAAATGACAATTCTCATGGGACAAACTTCCCGGATTCCCCCGAGCCCATCTATGGAACTCAGTTCTTGCCAAGGAAATTCAAGATTGCTGTCACTGTGCCAACTGATAACTCGGTGGATATTCTCACAAATGATATTGGTGTTGTTGTTGTTACTGATGATGATGGGGAGCCTAAAGGGTTCAACATATATGTAAGATGGATTTACATAACAGTTGATGAGTTTTTCTTCTTTTTTTCTTTTTTTGTCTGTCATTGTTCTAACCAGGACCTTTCGATTATTTTTGCAGGTTGGTGGTGGGATGGGAAGAACTCATAGGTTGGAAACCACTTTTCCTCGCTTGGCTGAACCCTTAGGTTATGTACCAAAGGAGGATATTCTATATGCAGTGAAAGCAATTGTTGTTACACAACGAGAAAATGGGAGAAGAGATGACCGCAAGTATAGTAGATTGAAATATTTGATCAGCTCTTGGGGAATTGAAAAGTTTAGAAGTGTGGTTGAGCAATATTATGGCAAGAAATTTGAACCTTTCCGTGAGTTGCCAGAATGGGAATTCAAAAGTTATCTTGGGTGGCATGAGCAGGTTGGTTCTCTAGATGAATGAATAATATCAATGTCTTTATGCTTGCTTTTATAGTCCATAATATTGTTTATTCATTGATGCACAGCTGCACACCATTCACATTGATGTATATTTTGCATGATGAAAGTTGGTGGATTACATTTTTGATGTCTATTTATGGATTTAATTGCTGACATGGTGACAGTGTGTCTTTATACATTCTGTGTTATATGTAATGTGTACAGTTGTTTCAGTTCTGTTGTACCTTGAAAGTTGTGCTAAGCATAACATAGAAACCTATTAAATATCTGGCGGATTAGGTGATTGAAGATTATCTAGTTAGTTCTGGTATTTTTGTAGATTTTACTTGCCTTGTTTAGCTGTAGATATGTATATAAATTCTTTCTATGTGACTGTGTGAGAGAGCTGCAGCCATATCTCCTTTATATGTGGTTAAGCAATCTGTAATTGGATCATTCTTTGGTGTTATTGTCTTTTTTCTAAATTATAGTTCACACCCATATGCTATATGGGCTCATTTGTTGGATTTCATCTTCCAGGGTGATGGCAAATTGTTTTATGGGCTTCATGTTGATAATGGTCGTATTGGTGGAAATATGAAAAAGACATTGAGGGAGGTCATTGAGAAGTATAATTTGAATGTAAGAATCACACCTAATCAGAATATTATCTTGACTGATGTTCGTGCTGCATGGAAGCGTCCCATTACTACCACTCTTGCTCAGGCTGGTCTGCTGGTGAGATGTTTACTAATTATATGCAATTGTTGATTACAGCTTGATGTTTACTGATTGTACTTTGTTTTGTGTTAATAATGTTTATTGATAAAGTATTTAATTAACTTGTCTCTCAACACTTGACATTGTTCAGCAACCTTATATTGTGAGTTTCATTTAAAAATCATAATTTACCAATTTAGTAATTTCGTTGTGTTGCATTTAGAAACACACTAAATATTCATACAAGCCCAACATTTTAGACGATATCCTTACCACAAAGATAATAATTGTTATGTAGGTGTGTGTAGATCTTATTAGCTGCTGCTCTTGTGATGGATCTATTTTTTCATAAGCAACACTTAGGAAAGTTCTTAAACTTTTCTTTCCAATTCACCTCTGATTGATGCTTGACATGTATGAATGATGAATTGGTGATTGAAATTTCCCTTATTGTATCTGTTGGAACATTGGTTAGTTTCTTCCATGCTACTCTTGCTTGACATCATACTCAAATGTTAGTTTGGTCCTTGCTTTTCCCTCTCTATTATTTACTATTTTTAATCTCACCTCTTTCTTTCTTTATTTATTTATTTTAGATTTTCAGTGTATAGAAATTTTCATTAGTAAACCTTCAATGATCTGTTTTGCTGTGAACAGCAACCTAGATTTGTAGATCCCCTCAACATAACTGCTATGGCATGCCCTGCTTTCCCATTATGTCCACTGGCAATTACTGAAGCTGAACGGGGGATACCTAACATTCTTAAGCGGATTCGTGCTGTTTTTGATAAGGTATTGCATTATATATATATATATATATATATATATGGAAGTATTTGTTTGATGGATATCACTAATCAGGATACATAAAATTATCTATCTGCAATTCAGGTTGGTCTGAAGTATAATGAGTCGGTAGTTGTAAGGATAACTGGCTGCCCTAATGGTTGTGCTAGACCATACATGGCAGAACTTGGACTAGTTGGTGATGGCCCAAATAGCTATCAGGTTTGTTAATCAGTGGCTCAACCCACTTACAGTTGTTAGGAAAGCTCAAAAGACTATCATGTTCACTTTTCCCCCCCTTCTGATGCAGCTTTGGCTTGGAGGAAACAAGAAACAAACATCATTAGCTCGAACTTTCATGGACAAGGTGAAGCTTCATGACCTTGAAAAAGTTTTGGAGCCTTTGTTTTATTATTGGAAGCAACGGCGTCAATCTAAAGAATCATTTGGCGACTTCACAAATAGAATGGTGAATTTTGACTGTATACTTTCTATTTGCTTTCGAACCATATTTACTAACACTTGTTTTAATCTTTAAGATGATTATTATGGTCGTTAAAGAGATTGGTATGTTTGGCTAAAATGACTCCATTTTCTGTTTCTAGGGATTTGAGAAGCTTAAAGAACTTGTTGAGAAATGGGAGGGTCCAGTGGTAGCACCAGCACGCCACAACCTCAAACTTTTTGCTGACAAGGAGACATACGAAGCAATGGATGAATTAGCAAAGCTTCAAAACAAGAGTGCTCATCAGTTGGCCATGGAAGTTATCCGCAGCTATGTTGCTTCCAACCAAAATGGAAAAGGTGAATGATTTCAGTTACTTAGCCAAGGAAGATGTATGTGATGTTGCTTTGTGGTTGACAGCAATGGTGGATAGGCAACTGAAACTCTCTGTTGTTACTGTGTGGTAACTGTGGGGATAGACTAAACTAATATTTGGGCTATTTATAAATGTTTATCTGAAACGGCTTTCAGCTAGAATCTTTTGGTTCATCATTTTGATCGAGTTTCTGAACACAAAATAAGCCTTTCTATCATTTCTGCACCAAATTTTGGGTGTTAGACAGCTTGGTTTTTCTTCACAATAATCTTGTTAGGTTAGATCTTTTTTCGATTTTGTGCTTGCTCCAATAAAGTTCATCAATCAGGATTTGTAAATTGCAATCATGTGGTTAGTGTTTAATTACAGAATTCGGTGTGGAACCATATGTATGTGTCACCTGTTCAGCTATTATTATGATTATAGCGAAGTTATTCTAGATAGAATATTTTGCATGAAAAAAAAGTTTTAAGACTACATATAATTTTTCATTTTTTCCCTCTTATATTTTCTTGCTGTAACTAACTTTTTTTCTTCCGACTCCAAACTAATTGTAGGCTTTTTATTTCATGATTCTTTTTTTTTAGTACGTAAGGGATTGGAGTAGAGGGGAATTAGTAACGTTGGTTCCATTGCGCTTACAAAAGCCCGCACTGTTAAATTTGTTTGTCTTTGGGAATCATGTAGGCTTTCGATGAGAATGTAGAAGTGATGTGATTGGGAACGTTGAGCAATTTGAGATGAGAGTTGCTATGGTACCGTGATGGGAATAATATATAGTGGCGTGTTTTTAAAGCTGTTGTATTAAATATTTGAAAATTTATTAAATGTTTGATGGTACTGAAAGAAGAATTTGTTGTTGGGCCCCTGGAAAATGTTTATGTCGAATCAACATTGATTAGTACTCCCTCCGTTTTTTTTTCATAGTCGTTTAAGGTTTTGCACGGGATTTAAGAAAATAATTAATATTTTAGTTTTCAAAAATATTTATTACTTACTTTCCTATTTTACTCTTTTTTTTGTTGTATTTTTTTAGACTGTTGAATTACTCCATTAAATAGTTGTCTCTTTTTTTTGTTTTTTTTTTATAGTTTTTATTGGGAACATATTGCTCTTATAAATGCATATTAACTTTATATGAGTAGTTAGAGAAAAATTAGATAGACATTAAAAATAAATACACACATTATTTAGGAAACATGTATTAATTATTAAGGGTAAAAATGGAAGAAAAAAATTAATAACTCATTGATTTTAGTAATATGACAATGAAAAAAAAATAACAAACTCTGACAAAACGACTATAAAAAAAAACGGAGAGAGTACCATTTTAGTTGATGTTTTTGAATTCCGACTTTTTTGGAATATAAAATAGATTGTGTCGGAAAGAGAATATTTATTTTGTATGTACTCATGATTCTTAATAGAGATTAGTCACTAGGGTATTTTGTATTAATACCATCCACAGAAAAAAAAGAAAAAAAAGTTTATGCCAATCCAAATGTCGCCCATACTTGGTTTTGAAGCCATTAGAATACCCAAGTGAAAGTATTTTTTTTTTTCAACTTATCATGTTCCTCGTGAGCCATTGTTTATGAATTTAGATCTTCCGATTTTCATCTCCTTTCTTGTCCATTTATTTCATTTTCTAAACTTTTAACAAAATAAATAAAATAAAGATAATACATATTTTAGGGATAATAACACTTATGTTCTCAAAAGTTTAGTAATGAAAAAAGTTAAAAGAAAAATAAATGTAGAGGGTCTTTGCTCGAGTTAATAGGCATGCAAAAGTATAATAATAAGATTAATTTCTTATTTTTGAAGAAAATAGAATTATACATAAATTTCTTGTTCGTGCAGGTCTATCCCCTACTCCAAGATGATTTTGTGGTATGGGTTCGGCCAGTGGCTTCAAAAATTGAAAAAGCACACTTTTTTACACTTACTTTATATCTTTACTTTTGTTTCTTTCTTTCATCGTATTTAGTACCTTTTTCTAATATGGACCAAACCCATTAGTGGGGCTGAGGTGGATCTCTTGGCCCGACATGGGAGCATAAGGCCCAGATAATCTAATTACAAGAATAATATATGAGAATTGGATGGATTGATTGGACTGTGTCATCAAATCCCATAACTTGTTCTCCTTGTTCTTATTCTGCTGAATATTGTTCTCTTATAGGAACCCCACCATCTCCTGCGACTCCACTACCACACCATTTTCTCATCCTTACTTCATTTCAAATCACCTCTTATATTCTATTCACAAATCACCCCCATGAGTGTTACAAAGGAATCCTTTTTAGATTTTAGCCTTATATATAATTTGGGTTTCTATAAATATTTTAGGCTTTTTTATTTCACTTGATTCTTTATTTTAAATATCTTATTTTTATTTGTTCATATACTCCTTCCTATTACTTATTTTTAATCTATAAGTATTTATGTGTATCTTAAAAGGAGAACCCAAATAAAAATAAAAAAAATTATATATAAGAAGTTGCTCTATATACCAACAATATAAACATTCAATCAAAAATTGTCATGTACATTAAATTTATTTACTTTTACAAAATTATTTAAAAATTATTTAATATTATGGAGACAATTCAAAACAATTTTACTATATGGATGGATAGTCATCAATTTTTTTTACATATATTTAGAAATTATATTAAATTTTAAAAATAAACTAATTAAAAGTTATAATAATTAATTATCAGAATAATTTAAGACATATTTTTTACTAATAAATTGTGACATAGTTATTAGATAGTCTTATTTCTTAGACATATGATAAGGATTTCATCTATAATCAATATATATGACGTATTTAAAATTATTTATATTATTTTTTAAAATAATAAAAAATATATATATATATATAAAGATCATCACAACAAAAATGGGACTAAAATCTTAATATGTTGATTACTCTAACTCCTTTTTCCTTTCCTTTCCCTTCCCAAATTACTACACTAGTTCTAATGATTCTAACTTTTTATATTATAAAACTGTTGTTTAAATTAATAATTAAAGAATTTAATGATTAATTTTGACTTTACATAAAATTATGTATTGTGTTAAACTAAAATTTTCATTTAAAAAAATCAGTATTTTAAGCTTGATTATGTAGAGAGAGAAGATAACCGTACAAAACAAGAAAGTGCTTTTGGTGGTATTGAAAAACATTTTATAATCATATTGCTTTGCATAAAATATATTTGACTTGTCTCGGATACTTCCATCCGCAACATGTCAGGCAACAAGGCAAATTTGCAGTGAGTGACACTAAAATTCTTTATTTTCAAAAGCTGCGATAAATAATTAATTAAATTTTGAAATGTATTGCAAATTCAAATCTCTTAAACAATTAGGCATCTTACAACTTGTTCCTAAGATAAAGACAAATTTATAATAGTACAATTTGTAACGGTAAAATTATGAATCTCTTCAAGATAGAATTAATAAATTAATAAAATGTAGAATCCTCTTTCTTCCCATTTTCCACCCAAAAAGAAAATTCTTGTGTATTATAAAAACAAAGAAGCATTGCAAAGCACCACCATATAAATTAAATAAATGTAAACTCGTTAAAAAAATATAAATTATAAAAACTCGGTTTATGCGCATTATCGTCCAGTGCTGCAAGCATCTTACAAACCTTATTTTTAATTAATATATTATTTATAACTATTAATAAAGAAATGTGTTTTTAAATAATCGCTTTCGTCTCTATTTTTTCTTTTAATTTTTTTTTCATTGGATTATGTAGTAACTTCTTAGAATTAAAAGATAAAATAGAGAGAAAAAAAAAAAAATATATATATATATATATATATATATATATATATAAAATGTAACTGTCTATGTAATTATTAGATATAAAAAATGTCTTGTCTCGTTTAATTATTATAAAATATTTATTAAATTTATTAATAATTAATCTTCGTAAAATAATATAAAACTTTTTTTGCACTATTTTTAAAAAATGTTTTGGTAAAATGTTTTCTAACAATTTTTTACCAGCTTGATTATATAGTTTAAATATTTGATTTTATGTTAATTATTTAAACTCGTCGCTAGGAATCCAATCTTAAAATTTTTGACTTCTTAATTATTCAAACACTTTAGCACTAAACCAATCCTAGAGGAGTTTGGTGATAATAAACCAATCTTTGATTTGAAAAACATGTTTTCTATGTTTACTTTTATTTTCAGTTTTAATTACATAAATATTGTCCTTTTCAAATTAGTAAAAATAATTTTTTTTATTATTTTATCATTTTTCTATTTTTATAATTTTCTATATGTACTTTTGAAGGGAAAAAAGTAAAGGAAAAACAACAAACACATGAAGAAAAAAATTCTAAAGTAACTATTGCTTAACTTTTTTTACAACTTATTTACAACCGATACTTAATGTCTATAAAGTTATTGATTTATATGAGTATTAGTATAAAAACTCATCAAGTTATTGTACCTAATGGTCCAATAATTAGCAATGAAGGAATTATAAATGCAATTATCTAAAATTCACACATATATATATAGGAGGGTTCAAACGACACCGGTGTAACTTTTACTAAGTGTTACACCGCTTAATAACTTTATATTAAATGTAAATTTTGAAAATCCAACCGTTGGATTGAAATTTCATATCTATTAGATCATATATGTCAAATTTTATATTAATCTAAGATGATTTGATACTTCATTCTCATAAAACAAAATTAACGTAATATATACATTTCAAAATATACTAAAATATGAACACTTTGATTACCTTCAAGTTGTTGTTTAATTTTAACAAAATTTGACATATATGATCTAAGAGATATGAACTTTCAATCCAACGGTTAGATTTTCAAAATTCACATTTAATATAAAGTTATTGAGCGGTGTAACACTTAGTTAAAATTACATCGGTGTCGTTTGAACCCTCCTCATATATATATATATATATATACACACGCATACATAATAATCATGTGCTAGAATATGAAAATGAATCTTAGTTATCAATCAAGCAACACTACTAATATTTAACTGCACTAGAGTAACGCAAATCACTGTCATTGCTAGCATGGCCTCAAACAAGCTCCACCTTCCATCAATCCTTATCTTGTTCTTATACTAAGTATGATCTTTATAGTCTAACCATAAAGATATGCAAGGGTAATATAGTATTCAAAAGAATCAACAATAAAAAATATAGAAGTATAAATTTCTACATTAGTAGTATAAACAATTCAATAACATATTTCATACATTATCGGCTATACTAACTCTTCAACATACAACACTACCAACACGTCACATAATAACATAATACATCAATCAGCTTGAGCAACATACGACATATCATATGCACAACATATAACATACAACATATAATAAGATCTAATACATATATACAAATATACATTTAGTATAAATACTGAAAACACAAAGACCTTAACGACAATCAAACATCTACAAAATACAACTTCAAATTTTCAAAATGTGTAACCCGACTCAACCCACCATGAGTTGGACAATAAGTGTACCGACCCAATTTGGCTCACCTTTTGGTGAGTAAAAAAAACCAACTAGCTCGATCCACCATGGAAAAATGATTAAAATTAAAATTAATTTAATGAGTGTACTTAAACATGGATATTTTCTGGTAATTTCCCTGAATTCAATGTGTGGTCGAACAACATAGAATGGTGAATTAAAGTCCGTGATAAACAGGCAGTGATAGGGACAAAAAAGAGAGAGGAAATGGGTAAATAAAAGAGTTGTGATTTCGATATATGTCCCGTCCCCATGCTGGATTTAAACCTATTGGTGCATATCTTACTTACTCCAACTCTTTCTTACACTTACTGCATATTTTTTCATGAAAGTATATGCAATTTTTGGTTTCTTTGAAAGTGATAACCAATCAATCATCATAATGGGTACGAGAAGCCCGAGACTAGAGAATCTGAGTCAGTGATGTGCATGAGAGAAACAAACGAGACTAGAGAAAAAGGATAGTTAACCTTATACAATTACAAATTATTTACTTCTACATCTAACTTTACTTTAAATATATAGCAATACATGCATACACGTATTGCAGTGTAATGATTCTAAATGTAACAACATGACTGCACACGAGTAACCTATAATTTAAAAGCTCACAATTCCATTTCACGCAGTTTAATTTAGACAAAATGAATATTATCATGCAGGGACACTTTTCAATTTTTATTAATCATATTATTAGTATAGAATTTTTATCCTCCACTCAATAATTAATTTCTCTTAAAAAAATTATTTATTTATTTTTTAAAGTCATATCTCGTCTTTTAATACATATTTTTTCATCACAAACATATACGTTAATATATATTAGTTATTATTATTAAAAAGGAAATGAAATTTAAATAATTTCTTAAATTATAATTAATTATAAAAGGTGTGTTTAATTTCAATTGTTTTTCTTTTGATACTTTAATGACTGAAAAAATATATCATTATTAATGTGATATATATGTTTTATTTTTTATATTTGTGATGGGTATGTATATAAATATTAATGCATATTACGAAGGTAAAACGTTAATTTTAATTAAAAAATAGTATTAATTATATTTAAAAAATTTAAAACAAGTTTTATTCTTTTCAAACTCGCATTTAATTTTGAGGGTAATGCCAAAATATCAAGTGTTGGACCACCTATTTGATAAACTATAGGTAAATATAGTATATTTTTTTTTCATGTTTTGTCATCTTGTGTTAACATAGTTTTCATCCAAAAAAAAATATAAAGTAAAAGAACTGTCATGATATAAATATTAATTTATATGAATAAAATCAAATCAGCATATAAAATTATTAAAGTTGTATAAAGTATTGTTTTTTTTTTTTTAAATTTTATTATGTTAGAATGTAACTTATAATGAAGAGAATCAAAAGGTACAATTTGTCAAACTTCAATAAATGTAAGAATGCTTTATCTTTCTCTTTCCATTGCAACATTCAATTTCCACCATAAGTTTTTTTCTATATATAAATATTTTGTTTATAATTATACAATCTTGTTAAATATTGTATACTTAATAAAAAAAACTTGATTTGCCATATTACAGTCTTGTTACATGTCTTTCATGTATATTATCCAATTGATAAGGAGTGAATTTATATATATCTCACATAGATATTTTCAGTATAGATAAGTATGAGAATATAGTTGGTTGATAATTTGTAAATAAATATTGAGCCTTGAAACCTGATGACACCAAACGAAATTTTTACTTAAATAATATTTTTTTTTTAAAAATTACAAAAATATCAACTGTGCAGGTTTATTTACCAATGTAGAACTGTTTACTATTCATGCTCAGAATTCGGTTCCCCGGAAACCGAATTCTGAGCTTCAAAATCTTATTTTTTTTGTTTTTTCAACTCAGAATTCGGTTCCCGGGGAACCGAATTATGAGTTACTTTAAATTTTTTTTTTTTTTCGTGTTTCTGGTCCATTTTGGGCAAATTTTGGAAGTGGAACGGCCCGTTCCGAAAGCAGAACGGGCCGTTCTGCTTAAAGACACAGAGGCCTTTTTACGGCCATGCAACGGCCCGTTCCGGAGGACGTTTTCAGGAAGTAGACCTTGGTTTGGAACTGGCCGTTCTGGTTTTGGAACGGCCCGTTCTGGGCAAACAGTAAAAAAAAATTAAATTTTTTATTTTTTATTTTAAAATAAAAATAATAAAAATAACATAAAAATTATAATAATATCAATTAATCAGGATTCATGAAATAATATTTAATATTAATGTTTAGAAGTTAAGAAACATTTAATATCAGCTATAAATAATATATTTAGACAATCACTTAAGATAATATCTGGCGTTTAAAACGTACAATTATCCCTGAACTATAGGGAATATATTCTCTCCGACTATAATTATCGGATAAAATTTTAACTATTCAATCAATTTTATTAAAATAATATATTTAGACAATCACTTAAGATAATATCTTGCGTTTAAAACGTACAATTATCCCTAAATTATAGGGAATATATTCTCTCCGACTATAATTATCGGATAAAATTTTAACTATTCAATCAATTTTATTAAAATAATATATTTAGACAATCACTTAAGATAATATCTTGCGTTTAAAACGTACAATTATCCCTAAATTATAGGGAATATATTCTCTCCGACTATAATTATCGGATAAAATTTTAACTATTCAATCAATTTTATTAAAATAATATATTTAGACAATCACTTAAGATAATATCTTGCGTTTAAAACGTACAATTATCCCTAAATTATAGGGAATATATTCTCTCCGACTATAATTATCGGATAAAATTTTAACTATTCAATCAATTTTATTAAAATAATATATTTAGACAATCACTTAAGATAATATCTTGCGTTTAAAACGTACAATTATCCCTAAATTATAGGGAATATATTCTCTCCGACTATAATTATCGGATAAAATTTTAACTATTCAACCAATTTTATTAAAATAATATATTTAGACAATCACTTAAGATAATATCTTGCGTTTAAAACGTACAATTATCCCTAAATTATAGGGAATATATTCTCTCCGACTATAATCATCGGATAAAATTTTAACTATTCAATCAATTTTATTAAAATAATATATTTAAACAATCACTTAAGATAATATCTTGCGTTTAAAACGTACAATTATCCCTGAACTATAGGGAATATATTCTTTTCAACAATATAATTATCGGATAAAATTTTAACTATTCGATCAATTTTATTAAAATAATATATTTAAACAATCACTTAAGATAATATCTTACGCTTAAAACGTACAATTATCCTTGAACTATAGGGAATATATTCTCTCAAACAATATAATTATCGGATAAAATTTTAACTATTCAATCAATTTTATTAAAATAATATATTTTGTTATAAATTAAATTTAAAAAATTAAGGGTCAAATTATCACATTTCACTATCAAATTGAATCCTGATTAATTGATATTATTATAATTTTTGTTTTTATTATTTTTTTTTTAAATAAAAAATAAAAAATTTAATCTTTTTTTACTGTTTGCTCAGAACGGGCCGTTCCAAAACCAGAACGTCCCGTTCCAAACCAAGGTTTACTTCCTGAAAACGTCCTCCGGAACGGGACGTTTCAATGCCGTTCCAGATTCAAAAACATGTTAAAATACAGGCCGTTCTGGGCCCGTTTTAATTTAAAAAAAAAGGCCTCTGTGTCTTTAAGCAGAACGGCCCGTTCTGATTTCGGCCAAAATTTGCCCAAAATGGGCCAGAAACACGAAAAAAAAAAGAAAAAAATTTAAAGTAAGGGAACCGAATTCTGAGTTGAAAAAACAAAAAAAAAAAAGATTTTGAAGCTCAGAATTCGGTTCCCGGGGAACCGAATTCTGAGCATGAACAGTAAACAGTTCTACATTGGTAAATAAACCTGCACAGTTGATACTTTTGTAATTTTTTTTTAAATAAATATTATTTAAGTAAAAATTTCGACACCAAACACCTAAATTTAAAAATAAAATAAAAAAATATTTGGTATGTCTCCCTAGAATCAGTGACTGTGTCAGTCAGTCCAGCCAAACAACACTTGAGAGTTAAAGTAAAAAAGCAGTAGACTAGCAGGAGGGAATGGGTAAACAATAATAAATTAAATTAATCATTTATATATTATTAGTATAAATTTTTTTATATTAATAAATAATTAAATTTGTTAATAATGTTATGTTATTTGTTTATTTAATTAAATTAAAATAAAAAAATACTATTAACAAATCTAATTAATTGTTAGTATAAAAAATATTATACTAATAATTTATAGACGATTAACTCATCGATTTATACCAATAATTTCAAATCGGAACTTCCACGTTAACGTCACCTTTTTTTTTTAATAGAATCCATTCATCTTTGTTAAACTAACCTTTTTCAGAATGATATTTGACAACTCTTACATCTTTTTAAGTTAAGCATTAATTGTTATTTCTGATTTAAAATTTATGAATTAAATTTTGATTTAGGAAAAAGATAGTAGTAAGATATGGGTGACAGCGTGATGGCATTAATGGTAAGTGTATTGTCGGGGGAAGGGGAGTTGAATTTAATAGAAGAGGCCACTCTCTCACACTATAATGAATAATAATAAATTTTTTGTTTATTTGTAATGTCCCCTAGAAAATAATGTTAATAGATAGAGTAATTAAGAGGTAGTTTAATTTAGCATTGAGTAATTGAAAATTGAAATGGATTGAGGAAGAGCAACGGCTAGTATGAAAAAGAGTTAATGTTAAGATAAAGAATCGAAAATGAGCTTTGACGGCACGGAGCAGCTATACACTATTTATGAGTGATTGATTAATGAGTGACTCAAAAACAGTACTATGTTATGACAAAACCATTGATATCTGTGATTTCCATCAAAACATGCACTCACTATCTTCATTTTTTTTTTTAATACACGTTTTCATGCGCCCAACATTATTTTAAAATTATAAATATTCATCTTCATAAACCACAACCACTTTCCCTAACTATACCACTACTATGTTCCTTCTTTTTAATAATAAACAAATAGGTTTTTTTTGTTTGTTTTTAGAGTATCCACTGCCGACAGCAGTGACTAATTTCCTCGCTACGTTGGAAGCATCTCAAAGGGTGGAATAGCTAGACCCAAGATTTAACGTGGCTGCATACATAAGGCAGAATTCGAACCCCTAACCTTACTTAAGCGTAAACAAATAGATTTAATTACATATTTTCAATTTCTACATTTTATTTTTATCATCTAATTGAATTTTTTACTTTTTTTTAACTCGCCGCTTTAGTTGACCGTTAACATCACAGTATCATACTTATGTGATGTCAATAATAAATATACTACATCAATAATTAATTAATCTAAAGTTAATACTAATATTTAAATAAAAAATACATTAAAAAATATATAATTTGGATAACAATACAATTAAGCCTAAAAATTATATTATGATTTTGTTTAGTTTATATATATATATAAAAAAAATGAATTTGAAATGTATCTTGCATTAATTATTTTTATATAATAAATATAAATAGTAAACATTATTTATAACAATAGATACAGAAGATATTATCTCTCATAACTATTCGTAGTCTTCATTTTTATTAAGACTGTTTTATCCTTTAAAACTTTCATAAAAAATAATTTTTTTTTATTTTATCTAAATTTTTATTTTTAAGTTTTAGTCTTTTAACTCCTTAAAATAATTGTAATTATATTTTTATTACAAATTATTTTTTTTATTACTCATAATTTTTCTCTTTTTTCATCTCTTACTTTCATCTCAACATAAGACCTTTATTTTTCTTTACATTGTTAATATACAATTGTTCTCATTTTTTTCTTTCAAAAATTAATAGAGATATAAAATGTCTCAACCTTACTAATAAAAATATAATAATATTGAAGTTGTTAGATTAGTTAGATTGATAGTTGAACAAAAAATACATTAAGTTGAGTTAATTAAGTATGATTCTTAATGAGTAACTAATTTATTGGGAAGGGGAGTTGATTTAAATTGATCAATATTTATTTATTTTATTTTTATTTAATTTAAAAAAAAAATGATACCAGACCTCTGAAACATGTTGTTTTTAGGCCATTTTTTTTAATAAAAAATTTTTGACCCATAGGGTTGAACCATTTTTATACTATGAATAAGTCTTGCTTAATAATGAATAATTATTATGTTCTAATAATGTTCATGTGCCCGATTAAAGTTCATAGATTTCCATTCTCATAATTTTGTTTTAATTTAATATTTAGCACATATTTTATACATACAGATGATTACAACTCGAAGAAAGTACTGTTTCTGGTTATTATTTTTCTTTAATAAAGTATTTTTTTTCATTGGGAGACTCGTTGAATAAATTTATTTAACGAGAAATATTTAAGCATGCACCACTCTTTGAAATAGTGTGTTTAAATTTAATTGTTATAAAATATGAGTTATTTTTTATTTATTATATATTATATTTTGGTCTTATATCTAATTAATATAAGTTTTTTCTGATACATGTTATTGTTTTAAAATAAGAGTTAATCACTTATATACTGTCAGTGTAAAAGTTTTTTATACTGGCAACCAATCATATATTTGAATAGTGTCATGTTATTTACTTATTTAATCAAATAAAAATAAAATAAAATAAATTGAAAGATATAATTAGTTACTAATATAAAAAAGTATAATGATTAACTCTTAAAATAATTAAGTATGATAGTTCTTCCATCTTTGATTTATAAAGAAAATCATGTAATTTTGAGAAGTAATCAACTTGCAATAAAAAGGGTGCTAACCACGTAACATAAACGACTACGATAATATAACTTGTCTTTACAAGTTGCATTATATTGTAAGGGAAATTTTTTGAAAAAATAATACCCTTTTAAAAGGTATTATTTGAAATAACACGTGCACCTACCTTTAATTTTTTCAAGTTTAAGATTTTGAATTTGACTTCTAATTCAACAATAAGATTGAGATTTACCATATGCTCATTCGATTAGTTTGAATATGACTTATTTAAAATAAAAAAGATGCATTTAAAAGAAGAGAAAAAGAAAATATGTATTAACAATTTTTATACTATTATCTAATTATTAACCCTCATATTGGATATCCATCAAACACTAAAAAAAAACTTGTAAAATTATAATAGTTTGTAATGAAAGTTATTAATTCAAACACTAAAAAAACTTTTGCGAACGATTAGGGTTTGTTTGTTTAATTTTTTAAACAAAATAAATAATTTTATATTTTTATGTATTGTTTAAACTATTTTTTAAAATATAGTTTTTCCCTCATTTTTCTTAAATACATTCTATCTTATTATCCAAAAAAGAAATACTTTCTATCTATTTCTTCGTTTTTTTTAGAAAAATTACTTTTTAAAAATTGTTTCTTATTTTATTTAAAAAAAAACTTAAATATATTATACAAATTAATTTATCACGGATTTTTTCAACAAACACTATGATTATTATCAAGTGCAATAGTTCGTTATTGTCACTATACTTAATAAAATCACCAACTTATCAACGAAACAACTAAAAATACTTAAGGTTTTATACTTGTAATACTTGAATATATACATTATAATATATATATATATATATATATATATATATATATATATATATATATATGTATATACATATATAAAATGATTATAATAATATCGGTGTAATTTTTATTAAGTATTAATTTTATATTAAATGTCAATTTTGTATATCTAACCGTTAGGTTGAAAATTATTTACTCTTATATCATATATACAAAATTTTATATTAATCCAATATGATTTGATACTTCATTCTTATAAAATAAATTTGACGTAATATATTCATTTTAAAATATACTAAAATATGAACACTTTGATTACCTTCAAGTTACTATTTAATTTTAACAAAATTTAATATAAACATAAAGTGATATGAACTTTCATTCTAATGGTTAGATTTACAAAATTCACATTTAATATTAAGTTATTAAGTGATGTAATACTAAATAAAAGTTATACCGATATTATTATAATCTTCAGCATATATATGACAATATATTTACAGTAATCCAATAAATAAGAAAAAAATAGTAATCCAATAACATACTATTGTATAAATTGAAATATTCATACAAATATATAATAATATATTTACAGTAATTTAATAAATAAATAAAAATAGTCCAATATCACTATGACCAAATATTATATCTTATATGACCAACTTTTTAGGATTATACTTGTAATAATAAAATTTTAAATTTTAAAATACTACTTTTTTTTATAAATATTTTACTTAATTATTATCTTAGATCACATTGTTTTGTTTATACTGAGACCTGATTAAATGGGAAAAAACTGAGAAAGTATCATTTTCTAATTATAATTATACAGATGACGAATAAATGAATTTAAGACGAAAAAAGAAAAAAGAAACTATAAAAATATTACTATTAATTTAATTTAGTTTTTCAATAAATTTAAAGCAAGTTTTTTTTATGCCTGACTAAATATCGGCACGAAAGATTTCATTTTCAGACCAAAGAAGAACAAAACTTACCCACATGCAGGTACGAATTCCCTTTTATCAACTGTATTATATTATCATTGTTTTTAATTCTACAATTTATTAGAAATAATAAATTTATAAATTTTGCCGTGATTTTTTTAATATAAATCTTGCATCTTATTTAATATTTTTTTTTTAATAATTTAGTGATAGGATTACAAAAATTTGTTATTTTTAATTAATGGTAGAAAGTATGAGTGTAAAAATGTTCACATATTTACTTTATAAGTAATTATAAACTGAAATATACTTTTAGTCTATCAAATTTAAGATAAATTTATTTTTAATCTTTTAAATTAAAAATTATTTTTTTAATCTTGTATTTTTTTTTAAAAATATTATTTTAATATCTCATATTGTAAGTAACATAATTAATAGATAATTATATATAATCAACAAAATTTAATGTGATACTTTTAACAATAAGAACATTGGTAAGTAGATTTTGTTAACAATATCTAAAATATTTATTAATGGTATTTCATCAAAGAAAATAATATATATATATATTTTTAATTATAAAAGACTAAAAGATATTTTTTAAAAATTTGAGAGAAAAAAATAGATTTACCTTTTAGTTAAGGGATTAAAAAATATATTTAAGACATAATTTTAAAAGTTTGTGTAACTAAAACACTCTTCAATTTTAGCCTATATTTTAATTTTTTTAACTATAATATTAATTAAAAAAAATATTCATCACATTCATAAAAGATCATAAACACACGTAAAATAAATATTTTTATCTTGAGATAATATATTCCATGAACCAAAATTTGAACCACATAAGTATATCATTTTCTCAGTCAGTAAAAAATGTATATTATTTTGATTTATATTCAATAAATTTTATACAAATAGAATATATATATTTTTGGTTAAACATCAATAGTTTGTAAGGAAATTACAAACCAAAAATAACAATTGAGGACTGAGATTCATATAATTGATTGACACATTGAATTATCACTTTTTTGTATCCATATGAAACATTAAAAACAGGAATTAGCGTCTATGCACATAAAAGGCCTATTGCATCAGCTAGGATAACCGAGTTGTATAATTATAGATAGGATATATACAATAATAGGATGGGTGCATGATGTTTAAATTTGAAAATGTCCAATTTACAAGTTATTTATTTAAAAATAATTATTGTAAAATTTTCAATTCTAATGCATCGCCGAAAGAGTAAACCTTAGTACTTTAGTTTCTAAATTAAACCAAATTAAAAATAATTTAAAGCCTTAAAATTTTATTTATTTATTTATTTTAGTGAAGTGATTTAAGTAATATAACATGAAAATACAATTTAAATTATGAAATGAGTGATTTACTCTTTTAAATTTTGAAAAATGGATCCTCTGACTTTACATAGAGAAAGTTATGGTAACTTAATATATTTAAACTGTTGGATTTATAATAATATATCAGATTATGACACGTGTACATTTAAGTCAAAGTATATATTGTACACGTGTCACAATCTGATTTATTTTTATAAATCTAACAGTTTAAATGCATTAAGTTACCACAACTTTAATGTTTAAAAATTAGAGACTTTGAATCCTAAATTTTGATCCTCTTGCACACACCAAAAAGAATTATGGATCTAAATATAAAAAGAGTTAATCACCTATATATTATCAGTATAAAATATTTTTACACCGATAATTAATTATATTTTTTGATTACATCATATTATTATAAATATATTTATTTTTAACAGTGATATAATACAATTAAAAAATATAATTAATTATCAATATAATTTTTTTTTAAACTGATATATAGGTAATTAACTCACGTAAAAATAGGAGAAATAACCGTGTAAAAAAATTGAACGTATAGTGTTGTTGTTGTATGATAGTGTGCATTTGAAAGAAGAAAGAAAGGTTCAGTTCTCGAAATTCCCGTAAACAAGAAGAAGCGAACATAAACCTTGTCATTAACAACACAACACACATTTTGATTTCAAATCTCTGTTCATTCCACTTCACGAGGTTGCACGCCAACCACCTCTTTATCACTCACTCTCCAGGCTCCACATAACACACTGTCACTGTCACACACCCCTTTCCTTTGCATGGCATCAAGAAGACCCAAGTGGCGCCACCACCCTCCTCCTCCTCCCACCCCCAGGATCCTCCACTTCCCTCGCCGGAGACCCTCTTTCCGGAGAGACCCCAAGACCAATAATAACAATGTTAATAGGCTGGGGACTCTGATTGACCGAGAAAGACGCGCACGTGTTCCGATAGTGCTGTTGAACAACGGTGGCGAGGGTGAGGGGAGGAGGGAGAGAGTTGAAAGCATGAGCGAGACTGACCATGGCTGGGCCTTCGAGGAAGAGAAGTGGAAGTTTCAAGCCGAAATGTTGAGAGCTGAATGTAACTTGTTGAGAATGGAGAAGGAGATTGCCGTTAAGAAGTTGCAGAGGACTCGCGTTAAGATGGAGAAGACTCTAAGATCTGCACTTCACACTCTTGTTTCTGTTAGTCTCCCTCTTCTCTCTTCATTACTCCACTTTTCTTTATTATCTTCATTTTAACGTTCACTACTCCATTCAAATAAAAATACTAAATCTCCAAGATCCCACATGAATGATCAGAATAGAGTATATAAGCTGGGAGGACACTTATCTGATCACGCTTAACATATTTAGTCTTAGGCATGAAGGGTGTGTTACAAATCTCCCAAGGACTAGCCCATTGTATTGTATAGGGCTAAGTTAGATCAAACCCACTTTTCTAAGAATATGATCAAGGCCATTTGAGAGGTGTTTCTAAATTTGGCTCCAAGGAATCTCTTGTTTCAATTTTGTTGTAATATTTAAGGTTTATTGTCCAAACTTTTGAAAGTATGATGGATGCTTTGTTTTTATGGGAACATCTTTTTTCTCTGATTTTGTGAACAAATTGAATTATTTTATGAATTTGGTGGGCAAATTGCACTAGTCTTTTGTGATTTCATTTCTTATGATTTGCACGTTCTGCTGTTTTTAACTGGCAAAGTGGAATGCAGGGAAGAATCAAGATTTGTGAAGGAAAGAAAGTGGATATGGTTTTGGATGAAGAGATTCATGAGTTGACTGAGAAGCTTCAGAGATTGTATAAGAGGTCGAAAGTTAAAGATTCAGGGGCAAAGAATAACAGAAATTTTGACAAGCAAGTTTCTGTTCTGCAGAGGCGACTGGAGAAGATTGGAGGATCATCGGATGAGATATATTTGAAGGAGTTTCAAGAGATGGAAAACATAAGTTTGTCAATTAAAAGGAGTGGCAGAATTGAAGATAACGTTGTGGCAAGTGGAAAACTAAATGTGAGTAAGAAAGTACCTTTTCGTTTCGCTCTCAACCCATGTTTTGAGTTTTGATTACTCTTTTATCTTCGGATTTTCTTGGGCTCCATTTATATATATTTTAGTAAAATTGCATTTCAAAGAGTTGATGTTAAAAGAATTCATTTCTGTTTGAGAATGATATTTTGGTGTTTTCTTCTCAAGGATATTATTATTAAAACTTTCAGGTGGAGATTCTGAGGAGGAAAATGGAGGGATTGTCAAAGGGGATATTATTACAGAGAATGGAGGAAGAGTATAATTCTCTGCTGTCCACTGCTAGTAGTTCTCTTACCAGTTCTGGTTCAAATGCTAAGAGAGTCGAGTTTCAAGATCCATCTTCCGTACGAGTACCTCATCAGGTATATCCTTGATTTCTTTGCTCATACATAACTAGTTGATAGTAGGCTGTTGTCAACAATTAGTGTATTATGTTACATACACAATGTTGGCTACGGTGAAGCTAAAAAAAATATGATATAATTACCGAATGATCAACCTTTTTTCATGTAAAACACTATATTTTGAGTGTTGACTAACTGAATTAAGCAAATGGTTTTTTACCAAACTGCAGGAAAAATTGTCTTGTGAAGGGAATGCTTGTTCGGGACATTGCAAGACAGTTGTACGAAGAATTGTAGAGCAAGTTAGAGCAGAGACTGAGCAGTGGTCCCAAATGCAGGAGATGCTAGGTAAGGTCAGGGAAGAGATGGAGGAATTGCAGGCTTCTCGAGATTTTTGGGAAGATCGTGCCCGCCATTCTGATTTTCAAATTCAATCCCTGCACAATACAGTAAGATACACTTCATTGTTTCCAATTGTTCTATATTTTTCCGGTTTCAGATTACCTTTATTTATTATTGTTTCTCACAACATGTTTAGATACAAGTTTAAAAAAGCTTTTGTGACACTTTCTTCTAATTATTGTTTCTCACTGACCACCATATTTTTGTTTATTAACTTCTTTTCTAAAGTATAGGCGTGGCTAGTTGTCTTATTTGACAACTATAAATGTTTGGACTTTATAATCAATGTTTCCATGTTTTTCATCTGATGATCCCTATCTTTCTCTTAGAATCCAAATTTGAAAGAGAAAATCTGGTGGAAACCATAAACTACCATAAATAGCCATTAAAATATTATATTTTTTTTGGTGAGAAAGAAATTGGTAGTTATTATTACGCCTATATTAAGTTATTGTTTGGATACAAACATGAATGAGCTTCTGAGAGATTCTCTGTTGGAAAATAATTTTTTATTTTTAGTAGAAAAATCTTGAAAAAGTCTTTTAAGTTTGTATCTAACCAGACTTTACTCAACTTGACTCGTTAATTCATGTGATTTTGTAAGGTCAGCATTAGTGCTCTTGACAATGTTTAAAATGTGATTGATGGCATTTCTAGTGAATCACTTTGGCCTTGTGTAAGGATCTCAATCTTGGCACTAAACTTGCGTTTTCTTTCACAGGTGCATGAATGGAAAGAAAAAGCTCTTTCATCTGAAAGTAAAACAAACGAACTTGAAGCAGAACTCTCCATACTCCGAGGTGATCTTGAAAAATTGAAGAAGGAACAGAATGCAGTTAAGGGGACCAAATGTTCAGCCGTTCCAATAGACACACACAATGAGTTGGAGAAGCGAATAGTGGTTTGTTGCTCAAAGGAAAACAATAACATCACAGAAAATAGCAAGAAGCATGATGATGTTTTAAAGAACGGGGAAAGAAAAGCACATGGGGGTAGAGGTGGATTCTTAGCCCCAAAACGATCACCACTTGGAGAAATTGGGAATGGCAAAGCAGTTTTCCCTTTGCGGTGCCATCTTTCTTCTGAGAAAATTCACTAACTCATCATCATCACTTGAATGTAGTGGGCCGATTGGTTCAAACATTAAATTACATATCCTAACATCAAATGAACCAATCATGGGGTTTCATGTTTTAAGCTTTGAAGTTTGAGATCTTTCATGTAATATGTACTATATGCCAAGAGAGAATAAGCCCAGCATTTTCAACGTCCCAGATTCATGTAACTGGGGATTTCTTTTTTTCTTATCAAATTTACAATTTTTCTTGAGTAATCTAATTTGACATTTAAAACAAACTTTTAATATACAGATTATTAATGTAAAACTCTGATTTTAATTAAAAAATAATACTAAAATTGTGCTTTTTATAAATCCTCATAGGTTTGTTACCCGGGTACCAAACCCGAAGAGGCAGTGGTACCTACTTGCTCCAACATCATGGACGATCAGTTTGCAACCATTGCACCAATGCACCATTTAATAATATAAGTGTTTTTTTTATGAATATATTTATCAATTCAATATATAAAGAAATGTCTCGGTGTCCTTTTTTTTTTTTTTTTTTTTTTTTTTTTTTAAATCCTATGTTACTTTAGCAACTATCCAAAATTGCCTATTATTAATTAATACCATCTTTTAAACAAAATATATCGATACTAAGTATCTCTTTTAAAAATAACAACTACTCTTTTTTTCTTAAAGTATTTTTTTACTTGTTATCGAATAATGTGTATAAATTAATAACAAGGGCGACAAATATATCCAATTAACCTAATATGATTTATTTATTTAAAATCCAATCTTGTTAATCTAGATATTAAAATATAAATGACTTGGGCCATGAAGAATGAATTGTATATAATTAAATGGATGGAAAAAATTTATCATCTTTTATTTAAAAAATTAAATGACGATCAAAATTAATTTAAGAAATAGAATGAGAGTTATTATTATTTTTTTGGTTCAATTTAATTTAACTTTATTAATAGAGGTGAAATAATTCTAGTCAAGGTTGATGTAAATATGTTTTTGACTAAAATCAATTTCAAGATACTTAGAAAGATGTCATGTTGAATACATTAAAACTAAAGTGAAGGTACAACCAAGTTCGAGATGTTCTAACCAAGGCCAAATAAAACATGTTTTGGCTGACTGAAAAATGCTCTAACCAAGGACAAGTTGGAGATTTTTTAATTAAAGTTGAGCAAAAGATGCTTTAGTTGAGACCAAGAATTACCTTGATCAAGATCAATTTGAAGATGCTTTAGCAAAGGTTAAGTGAAGATTCTTTGATTGAAGTCAAGGTGAAGATATTCTAGTCGAAGTTGAGTTAAAGATACTTTGATTGAAACTGAAGTGAAGATACTTTAATCAAACTTGAGTGAAAGATACTTAATTTGATTGTGCTAAATAAAAGATGTCTAATCTAGGTCAAGATAAATATACTTTGACTGAAGTCAAGGTAAATAAACTCTGGCAAAAATTGCGATGAAGCTACCTTGGTAAAAGTCGAGATGAAGATACACTCACTAAGGTTGAAAGACACTTTAATTGATTGAGTATAAAATAATTTTGTGGACAATTGACAAACTATTTTTGAAATAATAATACTCTTTAAAAACAAGTTTATATATGAATGAGTATTCATCCATAAAAAAGTTAATCAATAAATAAGATGAATTTTATTAAACAGATAGTGGACTAATTAGATTTTTTTTTACATGGCATGTCACGTTAGTCTTTTTTAATGAACTAATGAGCTCAAACGTGACAGAATAGATGAAATGTTTGTTCAATTAAAAAATAAAATAAAATAAAATAAAATTGTTGACATGAAACAAATATTATTAGATTGATTAGTGAGTTAATTGGTCAAAATAATCCACTTTAATAATATATTTCAAAACACTTGTAAAAATTTTTTTTTGTTAACATGTAACATATCATGCTCCTTTATTTTGTGAGTTGGCTCATTCACACATCAAAACAATCTACTTTGATAATATATTTCAAAGCATTCAATTTTTTAAGAATATAATTATTGCAATAAAAATGAAATAGATCACCATAATTTAATTGTGAGTTGACTTAATGAGTGATCAAAACAATCATTTTTTTCTTTTCTTTTTAAGAATCCAATTTGATAATATATTTTAAAATATTCATTTTCTCTTAAAAAGAATTAAAACCATTTACTTAAAGTAAATCATGTTAATTTAGTTGACAAGTTGATTGATAATACAATATACTTTATTAATAATTTAGTTAACATTATTTAATAATATATTTTTAAAAATTTTATTCCAAAAATACTCTTTAAATTATATTCTTTAAATAGTAATTTATTTATGATAATGTATCTAATTCAAGGAATTTTTTTTCTTGCATTAATGAGTGACTTATTAGGAGATAAAACAAATGCATAAGGAATATAAATCTCTCGTTAATAAATTTTATAATAAATAAATGATAAAAAAATTAGTCATTAACATATGTTAAAGTGAGTTATGATTCTTATCATTAAATAAAAATATCTAGTTATTTATTTTTATATAAACGAGAGAAGGGAATAGTTTGTATATGTAAATGTCGCATAGAATTTTGAAATTGTTATCGCGAGACACAGAAGAGAAAATAAGGGCATGTTTGGCTTCAACTAGTTAATAAATCATTTTAACTACCACTCAACACAAAACCTTCCGATTTCCGTTTTCTTCTTCTTGGTTGTTCAACTCGTCACGACGTCGTTCTCTAGGTAAGACCAATTCTAATTGAGTTGTGATGTAAAATTTTACTCTCTGTTTTGTATGGTTTCATGTTCTATTTGAATGGAATTTCTGATTGTTGAGTTTTACTTTGTTTAATTCAATTGCACTTTATGATGTTTATGACGTTCGCTCGTTCTCGTTACTTTAGCTTACTCTTTCTCTAGTTTTTTTTTTTTTTTTTTTTTTTTTTTTTTTTTTTTTTTCTCTATCATCACTAAATTTCTAACTGATGCATATGTTTTTTGGTCTCCTTAGGGTTTCAATCTACATTGGTCAAAATCTTGGTATTTTCTCTTATTCTGTTTGTCTTTTCATTCCTTGGAAAAAATATTCTTAATGTGTGTTCGGAAGGAATTATCATGATCTTAACTGAACCAATCTTGAGGCTGAGTCCTCCACCATTACTCTTATCCCTTCTTTCGGTGTGGGTGTTGGTGTTCCTTTTGGATTTTAGTTGTTCTTCACTGTTGAGTTCGAAATTGGGATTTAGATCTACAAATGTGTGATTATATGATTTTTGCTAATTTTGATAAGTTTATAGGCATTATGATCTTCACAGAACTGAGGATCGGGTAAAAATAGAAGGCACAGAAACTATATTGCACTCCATATTAACCATTTTTCACAGAACCAGTTAATTGGACAACTGGTTTATTTTGGTCCATTTTGTTTCTTACATAATTTAAACAGTTCAGTTCAGATTATTAAGCCACATGTCCATTGCATTACAGTTCATTTCGGTTTTCCAAACCAAACCATTTACGATCCTTATTTATTGTTATATTTGTTCTAGAATTTTTTCTTAGAAATGCTCAATGCAGAACAAGATTTTTCTCCCTGTTCTTTAATTCAGTCAAGGGGTAAACCCTAAAAATGGTCCTTGCTATCGTTGCATTTATATGCAGAATTTCTAATCGGTAGTGATTAGTGTGGCTAGCCTTCTTTATTAAAGTTAGTGAATTGAATTGTAACTCAGATGGTTTTTGGTATTTTGTTCTTCTGATAATGGGAAGAACTGTGTCCATTGAAATGCTGAAGCAGTGGTTTTATTTCAACTAGACATTATCATTTGGTTCAGCCTTGGCTTTTATTAAGTTTGCTTCCTGCAGTACTCTTTGACTATACAACAAAAAAGTAGCACTTTGTACATAAGTGAGTGCAATTTGTAATATTCTTGATAAGGTTCCATTAATATTCAAACCCTTTACAATAAATACTGCTTTAGGTTCCACTAATCTGAACATTCTTGGCTTGTGGAATTTTGTCTAGCTCAATGATGTGGTTGGTGATAAGTGATAACTGTAATGTCGAACATTTTTAACTGCAAGTGAATATCATTGTATATATGCCATCTCAAATAACTATATTCTATGTTCTTTGCTTGATCTTTACATAATACTCCCTCTTGTTCTTTTTACAAGAAACAAGTTATAGTGTATTTAAAGGACCCAAGGTAGATTTAAAGTTATAGTGTAAAATACACTATAACTTGTTTCTTACAAAAAAGACCGGAGGTAATACTATTTAAAGTTTGAAGCTTTTAATCTTGACTTATGATAATCATCTATTGCTGGTGTTACCTATTTTTCTTCTTTGTAGTAATTTCATCATCTTCTATTCTTCTGAATATGGAGATGATTTTCATAATTGCTGTGTGGAGTTACCTATTTTTCTCCTTTGTATGTAATTTCATCATCTTTTATTCTTCAGAATACGGAGATGACTTTCATACGTGCAAGCTTGGAAGACAAGAGAGTGAAACTGAAATTTGATATGCTCTACCACTGATTGCAGCCAAAAGATGGCACAACTGTGGAGCAAGATTTATTTTGTAAAGGACAATTAGATCTTTCCCTACAATAGACTTTGACCCTGCAGGCGTGTCTGAAATTAAATAACTTACTGCAATGGATCTTAATTTGGCTAAGAATTCTTCTCCACCTCGTCCCAGATGGAGAAAAGTAGCATATGGTGGTATGCAACCTGGTTATGATGACAATCATACTGATGAATCTTTCCTGGAAGGAATGGTCATGAATGCTAGTGTTGTAAAAAGGGACATGCTAAAGGTGATGTTGGACTCGGTTTCCATTTCTGAATATTTATGCATTGTTGCTCTTGTTGTCTTGGTCTGGACTCGTACACTTACGTCAACTATTGATGAAAATTCTCTCCTATTTATTGATGTAAGTCTTCTTATTTCAGGTTTTTTAGTTCTCCTTTTTACTCAAGAAATGCTTTCCCTTAGCCTTCTCCTCCATTATTTCCTTAACATCTCCTTTTTCATAACCGTATTATACATTTTGGCTCCCATCTATCAAACTCTTACAAGGTCCATTAGTTCGGATTCCATTTGGGCAGTGGCTGCATCACTTCTTGTACTTCACCTTTTTCTGCATGACTATTCAGAATCCACGGTCAAAGCACCGGGGGCTCTGAAGAATCCTGCATTGACCAGTTGTATCTCTGTAAATGCTTCTGTAGTCGCCTCTGTTTTTGTTGCTTCTCGTCTTCCATCAAGACTGCATGTGTTCGGTATCATGTTATTCTCATTGCAGGTTTTCCTTTTTGCTCCTCTGGTTACTTACTGTATTAAAAAATATTCCTTCCGCTTGCACCTATGCTTTTCTTTCAGTTTGATGGCCATGACCTTAAGTTTTGTGTACATGCTGCATCCCCTACTTTTTGTGCTGCTGCTTAGTTTGTTGGTTTTTGTCAACGTGGTCTGCCCTTATTGGCTTATAAGGATTCAGGAGTACAAGTTTGAGATCAATGGACCTTGGGATGAGGCTAAACTTTGTTTTGATATTACAGACTGAAAGCTGAGCATGGTGGGTGTTACATTGTAGTACCTAGTGAGAGAGAGTTGTTTAGCTAGGAGTATAATTTGCTGACTACTTGATCTAGTTTATGGGAACGTCCTTACAGTTCATGTCAGGGAAGGGTTTCAATATGACAATTGTATTCGTGCTTTAGAATTTGACTAACGATGGTTTAAAATTTCTTTGGGTACGATGGAAGTATATTCACAATTTGTTGTGCATTCATTTTTTGAGACATTCAAACAGATTAGTTTGATTATATACAAACCTTCTTTCACAGCATTCTTTCGAAGGAAAAATTAATTCCTAAGCTCTTTACTTCTTGACAAGTAAGGCGTATATTGGCTACATTCTTGATAAGTTTAAAGAATATCTACAAAATGGTGTGTCATGTAGGCTTGATGTTACAATTAGTGGTGGTATATGGGAGTAGGTCTGCGGGTTGGCCTGCAAGCCTGCGGCATGTGTGAATCCCACAGGCTAGTCTTTTTAAGAGAATTTTTTTTATTGCTAACTTTATTAGAGATTTTAAAATATAAATGATTTTAATACTTTATTAATAAATAAGTATAAGTAGTAAGTATTTGTACCGTCCAGGTCGCCTTCCGACCTGGTTTCTCATTCGGAAATAAGGCGAGTAAAACCACCTTCTCGGCATTAACCCGACTGGGGTCCAGTACAGACCTAGTCGGTCATAGCCCGACTTGACTCGTTAGACTCGGTTTCCCTTGCCTACAAGGGAGCTACTCGGCACTTATCCTGCTGGACCCTTAGTATGGGCCCAGTCGGTCGGATTCCGATTACGCTTGTTCCCGCTAATCCCGCATCATCGTGATAAGAACGGTTAGGGAAATCTCTCGATCCTCGGGGCCCAAGAGGCCCATGAACGACGTACTATAAAACCCAAAACCCTAGGATTAAGAAGACAGATTACACTATTGAATGCTCTGGCTGTGAGGCACGATCTAGGAAAAAACCCTAGTCTACCCTTTGGCCGGAACATTTTGGCGCCCACCGTGGGGCTACGGTGAAACTTTCCCTACGTCCCAAGAAATACAAAAAAAAAACCTACACCCTACTATGGCAAGAGGCGGCGCACTCAACCAATCTTCAAATCTCTCCGATCACAGACAGTTCACTTCCAATCTCCGAATCCAAGCGCCACTGCGACAACGTCGACCACATCGACGGGGTTGTCGTTTCGAGAATTCCCCGCATTCCCCACCCATATTCTCCGATCAAGGCGCCGTTTTGATGCCTCCGCCGCGCCCGAAACGAATCGCGGGGTCTCGAATGGTTGTAGAAACGTGATGCGAAATTCGAACGAGTGGATTTGAATTTGAAGAGATTAAGGAAGCTATGGGTCGCTGCAGCTGCAAAACGGCAGCGTTTCGCCCTTGCTCGTGCGTAGACCTTCAAAGGCACTCCTTTTCAACCCCAGAGAGAAAGAGAGGGGTTTCCCTTTTATTTGCAAGCTCCTTGGCCGAGGGAAGGTCGCAAGGCTCCTCATGCTTGGCCTCGCCCTTTGTCCTTTCATTTTTGGTTGCTTTACTGTTTACAGAGCCAAATGTCACATCTCTTTTAAGGTATAATAATAATGTTGCTTTGCGCCCATAGTTGATCCTATCGCGGCAACAGAACAGGATTATCTTCCGCGGAGGAAGGATACTTCAGCGGAAGATACTTGTAGTCTATACAAAAAAAAAAGTAAAACAACTGCTCTCCAGGGGAATATTCTTTATGATTCATAATGGTTATAATAAAAACTAAAAATTATGAGTAGAAATGTCGGTTATAATTGGGTTAGATGCTAATTTTCCATATCTCTCAATGGAAATAAAAATTAAAGTGAACTAACACATTATTACTTTCTTGAACATGAAAAATACTCGAGGGAGTACGAGGAACTGTTGGAGGACATGCGCGAGCAGAAGCTTGCGCTGAATTTGCCCTACATGAAGTCGTTGTTCCTGCGGAGATGATGGTTGTGGTCGTCATGCACAAGTTGATGGCCTTGTTGATGACCAATTCCAATGGGGTCGGCACTGCTCGAGTCATTCAAGCCGCTTGTCATATAGGTGAAACCATTGAGCACGAGGCTAGGATACACCAATTTATGAGGAGGGAGAAGAGAACAACCACAGACAAATCATCTGATCTTGCGTGTGTTGTACAAGGAGGACAACAGACTGAAGAAAACGAGGAAATGGATAAAAAAAAAAGAACATACTTCGGAAGAGAGTTGCGGGTTTGATCAAAAAACAGAAGAAGCAACAAGCAATGCGAGTAGTTCGGGGACAAGATAATTGGAAACCCTGGGGTCAAGGAGCTCAAGTAAAGGTTGGTCCTCGATTGATGCAATTGTTAATAGAAACGGCCTACATTCAGCCACCCTCCAATCAGTTTGGAGATGGTCCGCCAGATATATCACCCTACCATGGAGGAGATGATGGCATTGATCAACGGCCTGAAAGAGGAGAATGCGCGGTCAAGGTTTTTAATGAGGTACTATCAAATAATAAAAGTCATTATTTTTAAAATTGATTCTGACTCGCAGGCAAACTCGTGATTGATCGATTAAATTCCGACTGGGCGAGTATAAATAACTCGAAGAACTCGTGATTGATCGGTTAAATTCCGACTGGGCGAGTATAAATAACTCAAAGAACTCGTGATTGTCGGCAAAAGTCCGGCTGGGCGAGTATAAATAACTCGAAGAACTCGTGATTGTCGGCAAAAGTTCGGCTGGGCGAACATAAATAACTCGAAGACCAAACTCGTGATTGTCGGCAAAAGTCCGGCTAGACGAGTATAAATAACTCGAAGACCAAACTCGTGATTGTCATATAAATAACTCGAAGACAAAACTCGTGATTGTCGGCAAAAGTCCGGCTGGGCGAGTATAAATAACTCGAAGACCAAACTCGTGATTGTCGGCAAAAGTCCGGCTGGGCAAGTATAAATAACTCGAAGACCAAACTCGTGATTGTCGGCAAAAGTCCGGCTGGACGAGTATAAATAACTCGAAGACCAAACTCGTGATTGTCGGCAAAAGTCCGGCTGGGCAAGTATAAATAACTCAAAGACCAAACTCGTGATTGATCGGTTAAATCCGACTGGGCGAGTATAAATAACTCATTCAAATCGGTATTTGGGCGACTAAATATGAAGCTTGTTGCTTAATTCAGTCGGATTTTGACGACTTCATTTAATTAATTTTAAGCTTAAATTTTTTCTCTTATCTTGTTTAAGTCGGAATTTGGATAATCAAAGATGAATTTCCTCACCAAAACGGAATCGGGATTCGGGCGACTGTAAGTACGGGACTCGACATTTGGCCGAGTTTACTTGGAAAACTAATAGAATTTTGAGTACGGAACTCGGTGTTTGACTGATCGTCTTTGGCAACGAGTCGGAATTTATACGACCCCCTAATTCAACATAGAATCTTCCGTGCATTGTTTCCTATTTTGTTTCCAGTGTACCGTCCAGGTAAAAATTCGATCTGATTTCTACTCGGCAAAAACCCGACTAGGTTTCCAGGCCACAAGCCCTTTCGCCTTATCGGCTCAGGGCTGGAAGGCAAGTGTACCGTCCAGGTCGTAGCCCGACCTGATCTCTTTCTCGGTGATAGGACGTATAGGACGTTAACAACCCTCCCCTCGGTAAATAACCGACCAAATGGCCAGACCTTAAGCCCTATCGCCTTATAGGCTCAAGGCTGGAAGGCAAGTGTACCGTCCAGGACGCCTTCCGACCTGGTTTCTCATTCGGAAATAAGGCGAGTAAAACCACCTTCTCGGCATTAACCCGACTGGGGGTCCAGTACAGACCTAGTCGGTCATAGCCCGACTTGACCCGTTAGACTCGGTTTCCCTTGCCTACAAGCGAGCTACTCGGCACTTATCCTGCTGGACCCTTAGTATGGGCCCAGTCGGTCAAATTCCGATTATGCTTGTTCCCGCTAATCCCGCGTCATCGTGATAAGAACAGTTAGGGAAATCCCTCGATCCTCGGGGCCCAAGAGGCCCATGAACGACGTACTATAAAACCCAAAACCCTAGGATTAAGAAGACAGATTACACTATTGAATGTTCTGGCTGTGAGGCACGATCTAGGAAAAAACCCTAGTCCACCCTTTGGCCGGAACAGTATTCAATTTAGTATATTTTCTATTTAAAATATATTATACTTTTTCTATCTTATATATGTTTTAGATTTTTTTTTTGATGCATAAATGTTTTAGATTAAAATATGAGTAGATCACCTATACACTGTCAGTGTAAAGTTTTTTTACACTGGCAACCAAATATATCTTTTAATTGTACCATGTCACTGTTAACACATTTACTTTTAACAGTGACATGGCATAATTAAAAGATATAATTAGTTACCGTGTAAAAAAACTTTACACTGGCAGTGTATAAGTGATTAACTCTTAAAATATTTTCCTTTCATGTTTTTTTAGCATAAAAAAAGAGAAGGGTTTTTTTTAAATTTTTTTTTATTGAACTCGCAGACTTGTCTGTTTGACTGTGGGTTTCGAAGGATGAATACATGGGAAAAAAAAAAAAAAAAGAAGGACTAATTATCTCACAGGTTGGGCTTATTTAGCCTATTAAAATTGCCGGATTTACAGGTTGAGCTATAAATGGACCAGACTGGTCAATGTATCCAACCCTAATTACAGTAACATTGTTCCATGAATTTCAATTCATTTAATCTCTTGTGTGATATGATTTACACAACCCATTTCCATTTAAAGTAAAATATCTTTCTTGGACACTTGTATTTTTAAAATGTACACTTCACAAAGATAACCGCATGGAGAAAATAATTTAAATGTACTTTTTAACTTCGGTAATTGGAATAATATAGCTTTGATAATTTATTGAGCTAATGATATTCACTAATGTTACATTTGATATATATATATATATATATATATATATATATATTCGTACATATTTGATGAATAAATCAAAGATCTTCGTTAGCATAGGTTTGTTATAAGAAGTACTCAACGTTATGTAGTTGGAATTCATAAAATGCAATTTCTTTTTTTTATTTGGTCCTTTATTAATATAACAATTATCCTGTTTGATTAAATACAAGCCTTATTCCTTCTCAAGCATGGAGTTTATCGTAGTCATTAACATTTATTCATGTAGGATATATCAAGAATTAAAAGTTAACAATGTCCTTTTCTCTGAAGCTTTCCACTGTCTCCTTAAGACTCACTTCCAAAGGAGTAAAGTCTATTCCCAAACTCTTTTTTGCCTTTTCCGTGGAAATCTGGTATGTTGGCATATACGCCTCATCCACCTCACACCTGATAACATTGTTAAGATCTGTCAATGTGCAAATGCTTTTAAGGAAATAAAAAGAAAAACTTAAATGATTAAATGCTGAGAACACACAAAAATAAAAAGAATGGAAAGAAAAACAAAAGATTTTCACAAAAGAATTTGCTATTGCTGGTATAATTAATGTTGAAGTAGCGAATCGCCCATGATTCGTCTGTACGGAACTCAACATTTGCAGAATCATTTGTTATTGGTCATGATCATGACGTATACTAATACAGTAATACTGGAGTTTCAAGGTTGTCGCTCCCCACAGGTTGTAAGGCTACATGTTCAAAGTTGTTGCATTTGACCTTATCTGAAGGCATGCCATTTTGTTGCAATAACTCTGAATACATACATAGACACAATAACATCTCTAATCTCACTTTAGAGAGAAACGTAACATATCTCAACCATTAATGTGGACAAAACTCATTCACAAATTGAAATTTTACTTTAGTAATATGCATAAATGTATATGAATAAAATCTGCATTAAACGCAAGAATCTCAATTTTGATTGGAGAACAACATTAATTACATTTAAAAAACTGTATGTAAGCTCTTTCTCTCTCTCTCTTCCATATTCAATAGAAATATAAAAAATGTTGGAAAATCAATCCAAAATTTCCAATTATGAATAAAGAGTCATAAACAAAGAATTGTGAATATGAGTGAGAGAATCACCATCTATTGCAAAAGAGGGGGTCACTACTCAATGAGAGAGGATCACCAACCTATGAGAGAAGAGATTTTTGTAATGAAAGGATTTCTCAAGTTTGTATAGAAAACTTGTAATGTATTTGAATGAATAAATATCAGATAAGATGTTCCTATATACATAAGTAAAAAGTGTTAAACCACGTTAAACTCGTGTCTTTCCTATTTTATATTTGTATTGTATGTATATGTCTATATCACATTCATCTTCACCGTGCGGAATGTTTCCCCAACAAAAAGTTGGAGTTCAAATTATTGGACATCCATTGTGATGGAAAGTGTGCAATCATTCCATTATCATTAAAACCCGGGAACAGGTCATTAAGCAAACTAAAGCAACTACAATAATCCTCACGTCTGTGCAACATACACAGACACAAACATCCATACTAACTAAAATTTTTGCTTAATTATTTTCTTTTGTTTTCCACAATACATCAAATATCAAAGTTATGTATCTTAGCTTTTGAAGTTAGATATCGAAACTTCTGAAAAAGATAAGATGCGTAACCATAGATTGATTTTAATTTATGAAACATGTTTGATTTATTTTATCATCTCATTTTCTTCTCTTATAGAATACTCCTTATTATTAAGAAGTTTATTCATATCGAACCCTACTCAATGTCAATGCATAATCTTTTCATTTTCAGCCTTAGTTGAAGTTTCAAAACGAGCTAGTAAGTGCTATAAAATCCAGTATTCATGTTTTGTAAAATTAAACTTACTTATCTGTAATTTGTAACGTGGGGTACATATCACGTAAAATCCGAGCAAGCTCAGAAAAGTGTATGACTCTCTCAGCCAAACAGTATCGTCCACAAGCAGAAGCAATCTCATATGCTAGAATATGAGCGTTAGCAACATCTTTCACATCCACCCATCCAAAAGATTTATTTGGAAATTGTTTACCTGCATTAAATAAGTTAGAGTTGGTGCTTGTTTGTAAAATATACAAAATAAATTCTCTCCCGCACTTTCTAATATAAAATTTATGCAAACAAAAGTTATACACACTTTTATGAGTAAATACAAATTACCATTTATTAGGTTCAAAATTGGCTCAACGCTTTCATTAATCTCTGATTGTAAGAGAGGTCCTGACACCATTACTGGGTTAATAGTAATCATGTCAATATTGTTTTCATTTACAAATTTCCAGGCAGCATCCTCAGCCAAAGTCTTTGAAAGCGAGTACCACCTCTGAAGACACATAAGAAATGGAAAGGAAATTAGCAAGCATGGTAACAAACTATAGAAGAGAAGACAAATTATTGCAGCATGTTGGAACCAATATATTAGAGATTGAGTTACAACTCAACAGCGATTGTCTACTGAGTACAAGATTAACAGTACAAAACAGTTGTTGAATGATGTTGAAACTCGAAACAGATTAAAAAGTTTTATGGACCATCTCTAATACAGTGGCACAGCCATACGAGCACTGGTAGTGGTGGTGTCAAAGTGTTGTTAGGAACAGCAGCAGTGGTAGTGTTGATGGATGTCAAGGCATTCGATGATGTAACAGTGGAAAAGGTTCAATAGGAGGATATTTATTATTTAACTGTCTGTTTCTCCCTTTTAATGTATATTTGTCTCATGGGGGGAACATGGTACGAAGAAGACAAAACTGAAAGAAGAGTGACGAGAAGAAAATGAAATTGAATGATAAAATAAAAGTGTGTTCCACAATACATCATGAGCACTAGTGTCACATCCCTTACTAATTAAACTGAACTAATAACTGACAAATGAATCAATCTTGCAAACTAACAAATGGAGTTAACCAAACTAAACCAACGAACCGTGTGTGATAATACTTGTATTTATGGGAAGAAATCTTATCATTATCCTAGGGAGTTGCATTTTTCTAATAATTCCTCTTAAATGTAATTCATTCTGAATTCTGAATAGTTATAAATAGAGAAGCAGCTGAGTGCTTCCTCACTCAAGCAATTCATCAAAATATTCTTGCTTTTCAACTTATTCTTGTTATTCAACTTCGGGAAAGTTAAGGAAAATAACGTAAGATATGTCCGTGTTTAATCATATTTCCCTTTCATTATAAAAACAAGTTATGTATATGTATTTATATAATAAGTACTTCTTCAATATGACTTTAATTAAGTTGTTTATCCAAATGGACCCTTATATTTTCCTATGAATAACTCTATCAACATCCCTTGAAATCAAGCAGCGAAGAACATCCACCACTATGGTAAATGTTGAATTTAGGGGGAGAGGAAGAGAGACATAAGTGAAACTAGTTGATAATTTGTTTGTCCAATACTAAAGGTTGTTTAGAACATCTATATGGAGAGACTCTTAGTAAACTTATTAGTAAGGACTATTTCCAAGATAAAGAGTCGTGCTACATCCTAAATTCTAGTTTCTACAAAAACTAAATGCAATTATCATGTGATACATGACCCTTCTAACACAAATGGATTTATATTACATTTCTAATACTTGATAACAATTTTTGCTCTACTATAACAAAACAAACAGAAAGGTACATCCTTCAAGACTCAGTGAACTCCACTTGATCTGGTGACTACTGAATTTCAAAAGGTAAAGAATCACTTATTTCCATCTATTCATTGAACAGTAGTAAAGGATACAATTTTCAACAATCATAAGGATAAATAAGTTTCAGATTAAAAGAAAAGGAACAGATGAGATGAGATTAAGATTAACTTAACAATGCAAGACTGTTTCTGACAATATTATTATAACATTTAGGAATGATATACACCAATATTATTGGAAGGTAACTGTTTTTTGTTCTGTTCCTTCCGGGGAGAGTAATGTCTTTCTTTGTTGTTAAACACTTCCCATAATCAAATAGAGTCGGAGTGTATAAATATCCCCTGCCTTTGGAATTAACATGCTTCACATTCTTGATTAGCAAACGCACATTTATGCTGTTCACATGTTATGATCAACTATGATCAAACTACATCAAAATCACATGTTCTATTACCAAATATAGAAGAACAAATTAACTCAGTTAATTCAGTTTCAGTTGGTTAGACTCCGTTGTTAAACAATTTATTAATTGCTGTTTGTATCCTCACCTCTCAAATATATACAAGAGAGAAGAGGCGTTGTATCAAGTTGCTGAGTTTTATAATATTAGTTTTTTTTTCTTCCTTATCTTCAGTTTCTTCTCTGTTTCTAGCCTGTGTTATGGTATTGGAGCTCTCTTGAGAGAGAGCTTTGCTGCGCTTTCATCATGCCAAGAAATCATAATAATAGGGGTACGAATGACCCAATGGATCCATCTCAAAATCCTAAGAGTCCTTTTTTTTGCATCCAAGCGAAAATCCAGCAAGTGCTTTGGTAAATTCTCCTTTGAACGGAAGGAATTATCACTCTTGGGCGAGAGCAATGAGGAGAGCCCTAATTTCCAAAAACAAGTTTTGATTCTTGGATGGGTCTCTTATGATTCCAGATAAATTTGATCCTATCTTTGACCTATGGGAAAGGTGCAACAATATAATTCAGTGTTTCCTTCGATCGCACAAGGGATTATGTACATGAATAATGTTGTGGAAGTGTGGTGCGACTTGAAAGAGAGGTTTTCTCAAAGTGACTCTATTTGTATAGCCGGAATTACAACAAAAATTATATCAACATAAACAAGGTACACAATCTTTTACTGAATATTTTAATGAATTTAAGGTCACGCGGGAGGTATTAGAGAATTACAGACCATTTCCTCATTGTATGTTCCGTGAGATGCAAGTGTTATGCAATGCGAAATGTCAATAAGTATAAAGAACATGATCAAGTGATGCGTTTATTGATGGGTTTGAATGAGACTTTGGCAATTGTAAGATCACAGATTCTTTTGATGAACCTCTTCCATCGTTGAATCGTGCCTTCTCCTTGGTTATACAACAAGAAAGGCAATCTGTTTTAGGTTCAATTGATCAATTGAAGACCCAGTATCGGTGAATGCTGTTGATAGTAAGAAGAATTATAAAGGAAAGGGCCATTATTGTGGAAGAGTTTGTACTTATTGTGGCAGGATTGATGACACTATAGAAACTTGCTACCGAAAACATGGATTTCCATCTAATTACAAGTTCAAAGGAAATGGTTCTTCAGTAAATCAAGTATCAACAGATGAAACTGAAAGTAGAGATGATGACAGGTCAGTGAGGGATCATGGAGCACCCACTCTTCCTCAAGAAGAATACAGGGGTTTACTTTCATTGCTCCATTCTAACTCGTTCAAAGGAAATTCTGAATTCAAAGGTATTAAAGATTGTGTCACTTGTTCTATAGAAAGTTCTAGCAATAGATGGATTATAGATTCCGGTGCTTCCGATCATGTTTGCTCAAATCTGAAATTGTTTTCTACATATAAGAAAGTCTCTCCCATTTCAGTTAAACTCCCAAATGGGAATATAGCCTCAGCTGATTTTACAGGCACTGTTAATTTGAATGGTTCCATAACTCTCCATGATGTGATTTACCTTCCTATATTCAGTTTCAGTTTGATCTCAGTTTCTAGACTGGCAAAGGATATGAAGTGTTCCTTATTCTAATGGTGTATGTACTATACAGGACACATCTCAGAGGATGATTGGTTCGAGTGAGTTGCTTGATGGATTATACTACTATGATTCTCACACATCAGAGGTTTTTTCTACTGTTTCTAATACAAACATTAAATGTTGTAACACTGTAGTGACAGGAGGGCATTACACATGGCAGCTAATCCTGTTTTTCACGAATGCACGAAACACATCGAATTGACTGTCACGTGGTTCGTGAAAAATGTAAGCAGGCCTCTTGAAGCTACTGCCTTTTTCTAGCTGAATTTGGTTGATATCTACCAACCTTCAACTTACGGGGTATTACCAAATATAGAAGAAGAAATTAACTCGGTTAATTTAATTTCAATTAGTTAAACTCAATTGTTAAACAGTTTATTAGTTGCTATTTGTATTCTCGCCTCTCAAATATATATAAGAGAGAAGAGACATTGTATCAAGTTGCCGAGTTTTATAATAATAGTTGTTTTTCCCTTATCTCGAGTTTCTTCTCCATTTCTAGTCTATTTTATATTTCACCTGCGTGGGCTTGAGGTTTTTCATTTATAAATAAATTTTAGCAAAAATAGCACAAACCTCTAATTCCCTAAAGAAATCTGGATAAACCATATCTCATCAACTACTACTTCAAATAAATTTTAGCAAAAATAGCACAAACCTCCAATTCCCTACAGAAGTCTGGATTTGAAAACCATGTCTCATCAACTACTACTTCAGGAGTTTTAGGTCTTTCATTAAATATAACTGCAGAAACAGAAGAAGTGAAGATAACCCGTTTCACAGATGGTGATTTTGCACATGATTTGAGAACATTAAGAGTTCCCTTTACTGCTGGATCAATTAACTCGGCCTGAAATGAGGAACAAAAGTTAACAGTGGATAACAGGCAATGATCTATTTACACAACAAAGAGGTAATTTTCAAGCTGTACTACAAACTTTTTAAGAAAGTCAAATAGGGATAAAAAAAATCCCAGCTTGGTGAATCTCATGATCTATAAACCATCTATCTCATCAAAACAGGAAGCCAAGGCATGGAACTTAAATTCTAGTGTGTACTTTTCATAAAGCTCACAGAATTTGCTCGATAGCTAAAAAAATTTCTGATACGTGAAATAGCTAAAGTAGAATTTCGACAGTGCATTCACTTTGTTAAATATGCAGAGACACAGAAATTGGAGAGCCTTATCCTTATTATTGGTATTGTGCAGGAGAGAGAGGATACCTTATCATATGCTATAATAGTATCCCACGAACAACTCTTCACTAAAATTCCATTTATTGCTCAAAATAGGAAATTGTAAACAAGTTTGAAGGGAAAGTGACTACATCAACGAAGTCATGTCATTTTCTTCAAATGGTAAAAAGGAAAAGTGCTACAACGTCACGGCCAGACCATTTACAACGTGCTATAAATAGATTAATTAGAATAGTGGTCCTTCTATATCTTCCTGTGCAATAAATATCGGAGTGAGCAAAACTAATTGGGACGGGTGAAATTTCAATAGTACGAAGTCTTATCACTTGCCTCTCTTACTAAAAAAAAAAAATAATAGTTATTTAAAAGTGTATCTTTCTCATTTAAAAAAATTAAAACAAAAAAAAAATTAGGAGAGTGTAATAGTTATTTAAAAAAGTATAGATGTTTATAATTTATAAAGTAATAGTTTAAAAATAAAATTAGAAATAAAATGTATATGTGAAAAAGGCCTATCATATTTATCTTATTAAAATTATTCTATTCAATAATTCATAATATATATTAAATTTCAACAATTAAATCTTTAAATTAAAAATTTTAAATGCATAGATTTACAAATTTTTAAAAATTTAAAAATTATTTCAATATTTTATTTCATTAATTTAAATTAATAGATAATCTTAAAAGTATTTTATATGTTAATTTAAATTTATATAATAAAATATTATATAATTTTAAAATATTTTTAAAATTTATAAACTTAATTTATACATTAAATTTTTTTAATATAATGGTCGAATCATGAAAATTCATTTGATCTCTTCTCTATGTATATATATCACAATAAATAATATTATGTATCAGTAAATATGATATTAAAATCAAAATATTTTATTATATATATATATATATATTTTAAATATAGGGACATGGACTAACTTAGGACAAACCAAAATATAATTCAAACTTCCTAAAATATATAAGGACATGGACTAACTTAGGACTAATTGGTCACGTAACCCCTAAATAAACATATATGATACACGGATAATAATTTGTACATTATCATCATAGATATTTCTGTATCTATATATAAATGGAATTCTCCATTTTGCGCACTTTATTTGATTTAAATAAAAATAAATAAATTTATATGATAATTTCTCAACTATTTTATTAACATGAATAGTTATACGGAGGGACGTAGTGTCTTTTTCTCATTGATTATTAATAACAATTTAATAGTAATAATTGACATTTAATTATAATTTATTATAAATAATAAATTTATTATTTTTATAATAACTATTTTTATAATTATACAGTAAATTTATAATTATCAATTTATTCTTTTTAAAATTTCTTAGACAATATATCACCATTAAACTTTGTTAATAAATACAATAAATAAGATTATGGTAAAATAAATAGACATCCTCCTATCTCTTGCATGTAATTACAGTAATATATATTCACAAAAAAAAAATATATGTAACTTATACTTATTTAATAATAAAAGAGATTACTCCATCTGGGTACATAATTATTTTTATAACTACCTCTTAAATTACTTATTTTCTCTCTCAACCATTTTTTATTTGGTTTTATTTTTGTTTTTCACTTTACAAAATTGCTCAAAAATTACATTTATAATTACAATGTTCCAAAAATTATTCAACCTCTAATTATTAACCGTTCACTCTTATTTTATTTTTCTAAAAAATATGTGATATAAAACATCTTTTTTACGCTAATTAATATAAGATATTAATATTATAATTTGTGTAATATATATGTTAAATATTTATTATATAATTAAAATGTATAATAAATTATATATACAAATAAATATTATGATTGAGTATATAAATTATATTTAAAATTTACATGAATAACTATTTTTAAATATATAAATTATATTTTAAATTTATAATAAATAATTTATATGATAACATAAAAATATTTTATTTGTTGATAATTTATTTTTAAAATATTAAAATTTAAATAAAAATCAAATTAAATAAATTCTGAAAGACAGCCTCTGCGAACATAAACGTCTATCGAGCAATTATTTTTTCAAAGGCATCATTCAAGGAAAATGGATCCTCTCAATATATTTTATAAAAAAAAGAAAAGTAAAAATAAAAACAAATAGACTAATCAATATTTTAGAAAGGAAAAGAGTTAAATTATTGATTGATATAGTTAACAGAGGAGAAGGATAGGAGAGGTGAAGCTAATGAACCAGGTTCGATTTCCTTTTATATTGAGATAATATACGATTAACAAAAACGACGTAAACACACATTAGTGAATAAGAGAAAAAGTGGAGGAGGATTAATCAGAATAAGATAGTGAAGAGGAAAAGTGGAAGTGGTTTTACTTTTACAGACAGAATTATCGAGAAAAATTTAAGTCTCGTTACAATTAAAAGTTAGATAATTAAATAATATATAAATGAAAAATAATTCTTACAATGTTACAAGTTAATTTTGGCTTTGTAAAATTGAATTAGACGTATTCAAATTTTATCGAATTATTTATTTATATATTATTTAATTATTTAATTTTTAATCAATGTAACAATTAATTTCTAATCGACGTAGAACTTACCTGTGGATCGTTGACAGGCCCTAGACGAACAGGTGAAGCGGTATGAAAAACAGCGTCGCAGCCGTCGACGGCGGAGTCGAAGGAACCTTCTTCCAGCAGATCCGCCTTGAAGAGCTGCAGCCTCTCATTTGCGCCCTCCAGTCTGAGCAAGTGGTCAACCTTGTTCGGATTGCCTGCATTCATTTTCATATCAAACATTCAAATTACTCAAACAATTAAGACTGGAATCAGAAGCTCACTCACTAGGCTCGCGAACGGTGGCTCTGACGGTGTAACCGCGTTGGAGAAGGAATTTGACGATCCATGAAGCCATGAAACCGGAAGCACCGGTCACACACACCACATTTCCCACGCCCTTGCTCATCCCACACGCTTTTCTCTCTCTCCTTCCTTACGCTTCACTTCCCAATTTTTCAGATAGTTATTGCTTAACGATGATTATTTTTTTAAAAGAGTTTACTCTTCGTCCAAGATAATCGGTAGCAAACTCTGAAATATAACACTCTTTTTCATTTCATTTTATTTAATGTTTAAGGCTCTTGTGCATTGATTAAGAAAAACATTAATATTTTAGTTTTTTTTTACAAAAGAATATTATATTATTCACTTTCTTAATTATATCATTCAAGTTTAATTACATTTTTGTTCGTATAATTCATGGATTTTATCATTTAATTTTTATAATTAAATATATTTTGTTTTAATTTTTATGCATTTTATTTTCATTTTTTAAATTTCTATAATTACATAAAATTTACATTTTTTTATAGAAATAAACTACAAGAATCAGAAGCAAGCAAAAATAGTATAGATAAGAATTAAAATATAACATTTTTAATTATGGAAATTAAAAAAAGTAAAATTTCCATAAGACTAAAAAAAGTAATTAAACCTATCATCTATAGTATTGATTACTTTTTCTATATTTTATACTTTTTTATATTTTTCACCTTACTATAAATTGTTAAGTATATAATAGAAAAATATCTTTAACGCTTAATAGATTTGTAGAATGTTAACTGAAATGAAAGAATTTTTTTATTTTTTTTATCACAACGTCAAATAAAATACTAAAACTGAGAGCATAAGAGATGTTTTGTTTGTACTCTTGAAATATAAAACACAAAAATGTAACGCTTACTTTTTTCGTTATTTATTTGTAAATAATTAAAATTTTATTAAAAATTATCAAACAACAAATAAACACTTATTTCCGATATCTTAAAAAAAATAAAATTAAAGTGTACTATTTTTGGATGAATTAAGAACCATATGTATTTATTACATATATTTTGCATATTGATTTTGTATTCCTCTTAAGGATAAGATTTGTTTGCCAAGTTTGAAGTAACTTCCTACTCACGTAACTTTGTTATTTATGAAGGAATGCATCTTGACGCATCTATGATGAAGATTATTTTAGAGAAATAATTGTTTTAATTTTATAAGAATTTTTAAAACTTTATAAAAAAAAAGTCTTGTGAAACAATAATTATAAGGTGTAACACTGTGTGAATATTTAATTTATTGATAATTATATATTATATATTGATTAATTATTGTAATTAATGTTATTTTAAAACATTGAGGGATAATGAAACTTTGAGAGTTAAATTATTGCTGAAGTAGTTTAGTTAGGGTCAAGTTGGCCAAACTTGGAGAATAGTATATAAGATATTTCTTAAAAGGTAAACATTATAAGTTCATTCTTAAGAAAAGTTATAGAGAGACTCTAGAGTCAAATAAGTTTTTTCTCATTCGGATTTTGTTGATTTCCTTCTAGATCCTTCCCTTAGATGAGTATAAGCAATAACGTATAAGATTCAACGTTTGGAGGCTGAGAATATGAAGTTTTGAGTTTTGTGGAGAAGTTGTGTTCTTCTTCCTTGTTTCTCATCTCTTCTTAATTTGGAGCAGTTTGAGATAAAAGGAAGTTTGTTACTCAATACAAATTGTAACTATATTACATACTTTATCACAATTATTAATATTCATCGGTAATAATATAGAAGGAAAATAAAACTAAGTTGATTTATTTAGTTAAGAAATTTAAAATGTATTATCCCTTGAAGCGAAAAAAAAAAAGTGAGAGATGTGGGAAGAAAATAGAAGAAAAAAAAATAAAAATAAAAATAAAAAGTTCACAAAAATATTCAATAAAATTACTATTTAAGAAATAAAATTAAAGCACTTTTTGCCTTTATTTCTTTTTTTTTCCACAATTTCAAAGTATCTAATTTGTGATATTTCCTCTTCCACAAGACTGTATTAAATCTTATATTATGTGTGACAAATTGAAAACAGTAAAAAAAAAGAAGAAAAGAAGTAGTACTTTCTATTTTTGACAAAGATGATAGGAGATAAATTAGATAAAATGTAAATATGTAATATAGAGGGTAGAGGAGAAAAAAAGTAGTATCTTTCATTTCTAACAAAGATTGACATTTGAAATGAAAAATAAACAAAGAGGATGAGAGATAGATTAATAAATGTAAATATGTAGTATAAAGGATAAAGGAGAGAAAAAAAGGAAGAAAAAGTGATACTTTTCATTTCTGACAAAGATTGACATGTGAAATGAAAAATAAGCAAAGAAGATGAAAGATAGATTAGATAGAATTAAATATTAATATAAAGGGTAGAGGAAAAAAGAAAAAGAGAAAAAGTAGTACTTTTCATTTCTAATAAAAATTGCCATGTGAGATGAAAATTAAACAAAAAGGATGATAAATAAATTAGATAGAACGTAAATATATAATATAGAAGGTAGAGGAGGAAAAAAAAAGAAAGAAAAAGTAGTACCTTTCATTTTTGACAAAAATTGTCATATGAAATGAAAATAAAATAAAGAGGATGAGAGATAAATTAGATAAAACGTAAATATGTAATACAAAAGATAGAAAAGAAAAAAAAATAGTACGTTTTTAATTATGATGATTATAGTAGAATAAAAATTAGACAATAAAGAAATGAGAGTTAGATTATATAAAATGTGGAACAAGATATAATATATAGAAGGTAAAAGAAAAACATGATAAAAGATAAAAATTTTGAAAATTTATCACATAGACAAATATGCTGACATGATAATAATATAAAATTAATTTTGTAATAATATATCAACATAATAGAGTGTAACTTAATTTTTATATTATAAATAGATATTTCATTTGATATATATATATATATATATATATATAATTTTATTTTATTTTTTTCTATCGTGCATTTTCAATGAATAAATCAAAGGAGATCTACCTTAGCATAGGTTTGTTATCAGAAGTACTCAACGTTATATAGTTGGAATTGAAACAATGCAATTTATCTTTTTTTTTTTTTTTTAATTTGGTCCTTTATCAAATTAATTTAACGCATTTCATTAAAAACAAGTTTTATTAACAAAACTTCTTAGACCAATGACAGTAGGGTCTGTTGTGAAATACGAACTCCGATTGAACTTTTTAAAACTGATTCGTGTAATAAAATAAAGTTTGAACGAGTCAGATCTCATCTTATTTTAAGGTGATAATTCCTTCTTAAGCATGGAGTTTATCATAGTCACAAACCGAAGGCGGTTGAGATCATCAACATTTATTCATGCAGGATATATCAGGAATTAAAAGTTAACAATGTTCTTTTCTCTGAAGCTTTCCACTGTCTCCTTAAGACTCACTTCCAGAGGAGTAAAGTCTATTCCCAAACTCTTTTTTGCCTTTTCTGTGGAAATCTGGTATGTTGGCATATACGCCTCATCCACCTCACACCTTATAACATTGTTAAGATTTGTCAATGTGCAAATGTTATTTGTCCCTTAATGGGGGATGAAAAATAACTTTCCGAAAACTGGGCACAGAGACATGGCAATGAACATATGATAATACTAAATGAAGGCTAAACTATATGCTTAATCAGAGATAGCAATGATTATAAATACTGCAAGAAGCAATTACTGGGGAAAAAATAATGAAAACAAGAAAGATAATTTCAGCTTCAAAATAATGAAACATCTCTATAGGCTAGTACAGTGCCAAATTTAGCAAGGTTGTTTTTCAAAGAATCAAGGGCAAATGAACGAGGAGGAAACGAGCCAGTAAAGGGCCACAAAAGGAGTTTCAATAAATGGGAATTCCAATTCATGTTTTATAAAATTAGATTTACTTATCTGAAATTTGTAATGTGGGGGTAAAGATCACGTAAAACTCGAGCCAATTCAGAATAGTGTATGACTCTCTCAACCAAACAGTATCTTCCACTGGCTGAAGCAATCTCATGCAAGAATATGAGGGATAGCAACATCTTTCACATTAATCCATCCTATAGATATATTTGGAAATTTTTTACCTGCATTAAATAAGTTAAAGAATTACTTCCTGTTTGTAAAATATACAAAATCAATTCTGCCACTGTAACACATTTTCTAATATAAAATTTATACAAACAAACATGAGTAAATACAAATGACCATTTATTAGGTTCAAAATTGGCTCAACGCTTTCATTAACCTCTGGTTGTAAATGAGGACCTGTCACCATTGTTGGGTTAATAGTAATCATGTCAATGTTGTTTTCATTTGCAAATTTCCAGGCAGCATCCTCAGCCAAAGTCTTTGAAACCGTGTACCACATCTGAAGACACAAATAAGAAATGGCAAGAAAATTAGCAAGCATGGTAACATATATACTATATAGAAGAGAAGACAAATTATTGCAGCATGTTGGAACAAACATATTAGAGATCTAGTTACAACTCAATAGCACAAGACTTGAATCAGAAGCTCACTCACTGGGCTCGCGAACGGTGGCTCTGACGGTGTAACCGCGTTGGAGAAGGAATTTGACGATCCATGAAGCCATGAAACCGGAAGCACCGGTCACACACACCACTTCTCCATCCTATCACTGTTCCCACTCCTAGTCAACCTTATCTTTCACTTCCCAAATTTTAAATAATTAACTTCATCATTATTCATTCATATGCCCCCACAGGCCCACATTCACTATAAAATACATATATACCACATCGCCTCGTATCAACTTCATAGATTTTAAGTTTTTAATCAATTTATAATTTAATTTTATCAAATACATTATTCAAAATAAATATTTTAATAATTTCAAAATACAAGTAATTATTTTATTATTTACGATTTTAATAGCTGAAATTTTATTATTTTCATAAAATTTAAGTATCCAATTTTCTATAAGAACAAAGAACTTAATTATATCTAAATGTTTTCTTTGTATTTAGCTTTAACTCCTTAGGAACTTTCTTTTATTGAAATTTTAGAGTATTTAATAGAATTTGTATAAAAATTCACTTGATAGTAAAATATTATTAAATAATAAATCGTTAATATTTTGTTAAGTAGGAATAGATGATCTTAAGGATATTTATGGATTGAATTTTTGAAAAATTTAAATCAAATCAAAATGATCTGTTTAATAAAAGTGGATATATTAATAGATATTTTTTATAAAGTGAATTAATTCAATTTTATTAAAATATTAATTTTTTTTAAATTAGATCCCATAGTACAATTATCATTTTTTTAATCATATGAATCAATTTTTTTTTAAAAATCAAACCAAATCAAATTGATCACTTTGTAAAAATAAATGAGATAATTAAATTATTTTTTATGAATTGTTCAAACAAAAATTCAAAATTGATCAATTTTTTTTATGCGAATCAATTATAGATCACTTTGAATTTTGTACACCCCTAACTATTATAGGGTAATAAACAATAATATATTTGGACCGTGATCCATAGTTTTAAAAATCGGACCGGTCATCGAACCGGTTAAGGTATTGGGTCAGTGGGTCAAAGGTTGAATCGGTGGGTCACTGGTTGAACCGCATGACTCGATTTTTATTAAAAAATATTCATATTAAATATATTTATACTTATAAATTTTAATAAATTCATATCTTATTTTAAATTTAAATTTTTCTATCTTATTTAAAATTATTTTTATTTTTATTTTGTAAAAAAATACATAAAAAAATTACATGTTAAACGGTATATTAATACAAATTAAAAATATAAATAATATGTACATATATAATATGCTTGCAATTAATATCACAAAATAATATATGTAATATTTACATAGATATTGAATTATTAAATATATAATTTAAAATTAATAATATACTATAAAAGTTATTTAAGTTGTATATATTGCAAACAAATATATTAGAACAAGTTGTCATTGTTATATTTAATAAGACTCATTGCTTTTTCATTAAGAGATTCAATTTTCATTATTATTTTTGTGATTTATGGTCCCTTAAAAAAAAAAAAAAAAGTGGTTGAACCGGTTTGAGCCACCGGTTCACCGGTTGAACAGGAAAATTGACCGGTTCAATCCGGTTTGAAACGGGTCGACTGCATAACCGATCCAACTTCAGATTCGGACTGGCTGGACCACCGGTTCCCGGTCCAACCGGTCCGACCGGCCGGGTCGGTCCGGGTTTTAAAACACTGCCGTGATCCACACTTTGCCAGAAGAAAATAATTGCGCAGATGCTTTGGGTAGGATGGAGCTTTAAAAGGGTACCCTTTGGCTCTTGCTGGTTTTTTACTTGCGGACTCTTTGTGAACTTAGTATCAGATAGGCTAGATTTGTTTCACTACTTTCTGTTTTGGTTTTATTTTCGTCCCATTACCCAAAAAATACACGATAGTATATTTGGACAAGAAATAACATGATACTTATTTCCAACTTATATCACTAGTTGTTCACCTTCACGACTACAAACCAAAATAAAATCAACAAGATAACAAGTGGTCTTGCTTTATTACATACTTAATATTTCAAAACATTAATTTATTTTATAATATGGAGTTCCTGAAGCCAGAATCATTTGCCAAACATCATTGAGATTATTAATGTTCACTCATGATGAAAGGAGACGTTGGAGTTAAAAGTTGGCAAAATTCTTTTCTTTTAAACTTTCCGCAGTCTCTTTAAGGGTAACTTCCAAAGGAATAAATTCAATCCCCAAACTTTTTGCCTTTTCTTTAGAAACTTGAAATGTTGGTACATAAGGCTTATCATCTGCAGACCTGCATGAATACCAAAATGTTATTAGAAAAATAAAAGATAATTTTGGTTTTAAAAATATTTAAATATAAACATGGACATATACCCCCCCCCTCTTTTTTTTTTTTTTTTGCAAAAAGACATGTAATATATGTTACACTAATCAATTAATCAGCTATGATTCTTATTCATCTAACTCAATATCTGTATACATGCCTACATATTATCAAACTTGTCTATATTTTGAGATGTCTTGAAAGACACATTATCTACTAAGGTTTGTACCATAAGAAAAACAAGAAATAGTTAATGCTTCAAAATAATTTAAAAAATAAACACATTTTCAGTATTGAATCAAGATGCAAAGTAGCCTAAAAAAAAAGTATTTAGAAAATGAGAATTTGAATTCTTATACTATTTACAAGTATGAAAAAAGTATAACAGCACAAGACTAAACTCACTTTTCTGGAATTTGAAATGTCGGGTACAAATCACGTAAAATATTGGCGAGTTCAGAGAAGTGTGCCACTCTCTCGGCTAAACAGTATCTTCCACTAGCTGAAGCAATTTCATATGCCTGAATATGGGCATTTGCAACATCCTTCACATTGATCCATCCATAAGTATCATTTGGAAAAGTTTCTGAACCTGCATCAATCAGTTCAAAAGAATCGGAATATATTTAATGAACATAACATGGTCAATGAAAACATAACATACGATACATATTATAACAGCATAGGAAGTGCTCTTTCTTTCACTTTTCCCTTGGTTTTTATGTTGCAACTTGACGAATGAAACCTTATTGATATTTTTTTCCAAACAAAACCTTAATAATATTTTTTTGTGTCTTGTTCAAGACAAGCCAATGAGAAAAAATAAATCAAGCTATAAATATCAAGGGATCGTATTCTTATCTAGCATAACAATATCTCCATTTTCACCTTTTGTTTCCCTTTTCAATTTTACTTGAGACGAAAAAAGCAATTCAGTTGGATTCGATTTGGAAGACATCATGTAATGTAACCCAGATGCAGAAAAATCTGATGACAAAATTTCATTGCAGCCTAACAATAATTCAATGATAAACAAAAATTACCATTTATTAAGTTTAAAATTGCAGCAGCACTTGTGTTAAGCTCTGCTTGCAAAAGTGGCCCCGCAACCATTGCTGGGTTAACAGCAACCAAGTCAAGGTTGTTTTCTTTTGCGAATTTCAATGCGGCATCCTCAGCCAAAGTCTTTGAAAGCATATACCATAGCTGATCACAAATAGCAAATGACAATAAAGTTAACTACAATGCTAACACACTACTAATTATTACCTTCATGCTCATCGAAACAAATACATTAACAACATAACTGGCTTAATAGTTATGGTCTAGTGATTAAGTGATTCAAAGTGCTAAGATGTTTTCAAATTCTTGACACCAGCAAGAATACAACGAAGTTCATAAATAAAAAGTTCTCTCTCACATAAGGAACACACAAATGATACAATCATATAGCTCACATTTATCATAGTAATGTCAATGCACGAAAACTAGGTTTATATGGAAAACATGTGTTATTCAATTCCAACTTTTGAATGATTATGAAAAATAAGATATACCTTTAATTCCCTACAGTAATCTGGATTTGAAAACCAGGTTTCATCAACTACAACTTCGGGACTTTTAGGTCTTTCGTTGTATGCAACTGCAGCCACAGAAGATGTTAAGATGACTCGTTTCACAGATGAGGATTTTACACATGATTTAAGAACATTAAGAGTTCCATTCACTGCTGGGTCAATTAGTTCTGCCTGAAATAAATAAATAAATAAATAATATAAAAAAAACTTAGTTGACATCGAATGCTTATTTGACCATAAAATCAGATCACATTCAATTAGTTATAAACAAAAGCATCATGCCTGTGGGTCTTTGATGTTGACAATAAAGGGAGAAGCAGTATGAAAGACACCATCGCAACCCTCAACAATAGAGTCAAAGGAATTTTCAGCCAAAAGATCTGCTTTAAACAAGTGTAGTCTCTCCTTTGCACCTTCAAGCTTAAGCAAATGTTCCACCTTTTTATGATCATCTGCAAGCAGTGATTACAAATTCAAGTAAATCACTCATTCATAGTGCTACTCAATTATGAATCACTACTTATTAGTTATTGGGTTCATTTTTCTTATTACAAAGGAGAACACAAACATACTTAAAGTCATATTTTAATAAACTTTTCGATAAGCCTTTTTTTTTATTTTAAGAAACATTAATTTTTTTAAAAAAATATTTCAATTTTTAATAAAATATGAGATTTGTTTCTTAAAACAAATTAGTAAACAGTTTTATTATCTTAAAAAAACAATTTAGACTGACATATTAAAAAAAATTGAAAACTGTTTAAAATAATTTTTTTATATAATTTTTAAAAAAAAAATGGCCAATCAAAAGTAATTATAAAACCTCTCTCATTTAGTTTTACAAAAGTTAACATTAACTTATTAAAAAAAATAATTTATTTTACATTCTTACATGTAAACTCAAGGATTAAATAACATATTAAATGGCGTGAAAGACAGTATTAAAGAAAAGATGAAGAGTAACAAATTAATAAGGGAAAAAAACTGACTTGGATTTCGAACAGTAGCCCTGACAGTGTAACCACGTTGAAGGAGGAACTTGACAATCCATGAAGCAATGTAACCGGCAGCTCCGGTGACACACACCAATTTCCCTGCACCGTTGTTACTCATTCTTCACCTCTTCAACTGATTAATATTATTATGGATTGAAATCACTCACTTAAGCACTTGCCATTGGTGATGCCTTTATATAGACCCCTGTGTTTGACCATAAATTAATACCATATTAGTGGCCACTCAAGATATGGACCCATTAAAGCTGTGCTTGTGCTTCTTAATTTAGTTTTCTATTTCATTTTTTTTATATGTTAGAACTAATAAGACTGTTTCACTATTTTTCCTAACAAATCTAATCTAATCTGGTCTTTTCATCTTTGATTCATTCGACTAAATCATGAAGGATTAAAAGATGTCTGCAGCAGAATATATATGATTAATCTTTTATAGTAGAAAATTTTATTCTAATCGAATACATTTATTATGAGTAGTAAAATTTTCTATTCAAGTATTTAATATAATTATATATTCAACACTTGAATTCAAAATTAATGATTAAATTATAAAACCTTCTTACCTCATGTGCTTGTTGGTACAAGACAAACGGAAAAAATTAAAATTTAATTAACTATAACATATTTTCCTTATTTAATTGAAGAAATATAATAAAATATTTATAAAATCTTTTTGTTTCCTTTATAAAAAAAAGGGGTTAGGTAGACTTGGCATGAATGTATGAAACACTTGAGGTTTTAAAAATGTCATTTGATTAAGTAAAATAAAGGTCCACTTTGAAAGCTATGATAGCCATATATTGTAGTTAAAATAAAATAATATGATATGAATATGAGAATATATGATGGGCGAGTACTGTGCATGACGTGTGCACTTACATCACTACATATATGATTGCAATTAGTACAATGTAATATGTGAAGAGGCTGCTAACTTTATTTAGAGTTGTGCTACACAGTGCGAATAGTTATTCGAATCATCGTTCGAAATTTTAAAATATTAATATTTTATAATAAATTTATTATAAATAATTATTTAATTAAATATTTTATAATTTAAATTATTATTTTAATGTTTTGAATGAATTCGGCACACATTTTTCGGAGGAACAATCATTTTCCCTTTATTTACTAAAGTAATCATGCACAAATGAAATTTGCTGGTGTTCTGTAAAAAATGTTTCATATGTTTTAGAATAAATATTTAGGAGAGGTAATGGGAGCCTCCAGGCCTACACCTTGTATTATTCACCCAACACTATCATCTTTACACCGCTTTTTATATCTTTAATATAACCCCATAGACTACCTTGGTTAAGTATCTTATACCGACACATAGCAACAATAAATTATTTGGACCAACAATAACTATAATACTGTAAATAAAGTTGGTCACTACAGGTGTCGGAGATATTAATGGTAAGAAGAAAAAAAAAGATTGTGGATTTTGTGTTACAACATCTGTCTGACAAAATAAAATTTGAAGTTCGTTCATTTTAAATTTTTCTAAATTTAATATTGAATCATTAAATGTAATTAAAAAACGTACTCAAATAAATTTAAATCATAGGTTTTATGTTAAAACATATGTTACGATATAAGAAATCGGTTTTGATATCTAACTTGGATTAAGTCAAATCAGTTTAGTTTTGGTTTTCTAAACCAGAATTATACTAATGCAACTATGTAGTTTGATTCGATTTGTGGTATTAGGGTATATATATATAATCAAAATAGTCGTTAAAAATACATAAAGTCCTTGTCAAACAAACAAAACAACAATGACCTATAAAAAATATTACAAGATTAAGGTATAATATCTGTTTCTTAAATTATTATCAAGTTGGGTCATTGATCACATAATTTAAAGGGCTAAAAAAAGTTTAATGATAATATAATATTAATGTCAATTTTTTTACACAATTAACCGATTAAAAATCACAAATTATATGATTTTTTTAAGATTATTATTATAAAAATTAAAAAAAACTTGTTATATATATAAAATTTTAACATTATTAATATATTATTATTAAACTCTAAATTAGATGACAATTTAATACTTAAACTAATTAAAATCAAGTTTCATTTGTTTGAGTCTTACTTGTATTTTTTGACTTTTTATGTATATAATTCATTAAAATTAGGAGCGGCAAAATGGGTTAATTTGATCTCATCCCATTTTACCTCGTTCAACCACCAACTTGTCAAAAATAGGGTGAGAGAGTTAGCTTATTTGATGAAAGCGGACTAAAATTTTTGGTTTGTTTCACTTAAAGACAGGTTGGCGAGTTAGCCCACTAAAATTATTAATTTTTTATTTTATTATTAATTTATTTTTTTTACAACAATTGAAAATTTTAGTCAAATGAATCATAACATAATATAACTTTATCTTTCAACTTCACGACTATAATATAAAAATAATAAATAATAAATTACTAAAATCTTTCTTTTCAATTAACATTATTACTAATGGTCTTTCAATAAATAAAATTATTATAATCATTAAAAATTACAAAACAAATACTAATAGTTCTTAAATAATAAGATTATATTCCAATACAAATTGATATACAATAAAAGTTACATATTAAATAAATAAAAAATTAATTGAATGGACTAGCAAGCCAATCCATCCTAGTCAGACATTAATTTGGCCAACATGTTGTTAGGTTAGACGGGACGGGCCTGACAAACAATAGTTCAAATGTATTATAGAATAATTTTTGTTTTGTACTTCTAAGTTCTAACTATTGGACAATGTTCATAAATTTTATGATAATTAAAAAAAAGTCGTAGTGAACTTTGATAAACATTGAAGTAAATTTATAGAGTTATTTTACATGATTTGTGCATTGATTTAGAGGAATTTTAAAGGAAATGACCCAATTATTAATAATGTAATGCATTCATGTTTTTAACTTCGATATTCTTAAACTTGACATGTTTTGGGCAGGAATCGGGTTTGGAAGTCGCTCGTGAGGTTGATGTCAAACACCACTCGCTTGACAATGCATTGACAAAGTCTGCATATTGGCTCATACAATGAGTTTTTGGGTTTAGGGTTTTGCACAGGAAATGAAGGGGGAAAAACAAGACTAAGTATAAAAATAAAAATAAAAAATGTTATATGTTTGGAATTTCTTGAACTATTCAGAGGATTGGGAGCAACAAAGACTTGGAAGTTGGAAGAAACATTCTTTAACCATGGATCTTAGGAATTCAAGTTGGACTTTTTTCGAGGTTATGTGACTTTTCTATTTTATTCTATTTTCATTGTTTTGCATTTAGGAACCCACCAGTTTTTAAGCCCTTTCTTGGTTAAGGTAGGATGAACCTTGGTTGAACTTTTTGTCATTCATTTTTTTCTTTTTGATTTGATGACTGTTAATATAATTTAGTTATTAAATATTTGTGTAATGTTTTATTTGGCGATTGATACTCGTTAATTAGAAATTGATTTGTAATTTAGATCTTGCTATTGAGAAATTGAAGTTTAAGTTTAAGTTGATTCAATTTAATAAATTGATTTGTGCGTGAAAAAATTTATTTAAATTGTTATACCTTTGCACAATTTTTTTCTACTAAAAGTGTTCATGAAAAAATTTATTTAAATATTTTTGTTTCCGACTAAATGCCATAAGTTGTTTAGCTTCACGAGAATAAATGGTATAATAAAATCAATAATTGATTTTTTTTTTTTTTTGGTGTTGTTTTTTTCGGTGTTGAATTGATTTTGTTTTATTACTAACTTTACATTTCAAAACAATAATTTATTTTCAAGCATGGAATTCCTAATATCAGAATCATTTACCATTGGAAATTAAATTTTTAAATTATTACTTATTATATAATTGATTTATTATGGAATTCCTAATAATTTATTTATTACTTATTATATAATGTTTGAAAATTGAATTTTTAAAAATAATTTCAAATTAAAATTAAAATTCAAATCATCCATGATAATAAAGTTGTCAATATCTCTCGATAATAGCAAATTAATACAATAATAAATATTTATAACAACATAAATATCTTTAAAATGATAATAAAATAATGATTTATGTTTTCAAGAAAATAATAACATATTATAATTTTAAACTTAATTTAAAGTAAAAATAATAATATTAATAATAAATATTAACATTATTATTTTAAAATAAATAAATTAGTAGTAGACTGATACTATAAATTTAAGTAATAAAAATATGATTATAATGATAATTAATATATTAATAATATAAAATATTATAATATAATTATAAAATAAGAATAATAAAAAATTCATATATATTAATAAATCTTATGATAATAATAAAGATAATTAAAAAGTTTTATAAAACTTAAAAAAACTACTAAAAAATATAAATATTTATACATATTTATATACAGTACCAAGTCTAATTATTAATATATATATATATATATATATATATATATTATTTAGTTAAAAGATATGAAATCGAAATATTTCATCAATTGAGACAAATATCTAACATATTAATACCTTAACAATTTTTTTTAGCAACGAAGGGTAAAACTGATCTAAACAATAATCATTTCGTTCATGAAGTTATTTATTCACTCGCAGTCAATTCTAAAGGAAGAGACAAAACATAATCAATCAACTTGATACATGGATAGCTATACAAAATCTCATAGAAAGATTGAATCTATTATACATGCTTCCTTTTCGTGAACAAATAAATAAATTAAAGTGATCAATTTAACAATGAGGAATTAGGTTCACTATCCACCATGTGTTTGGAACCGTGTTAGATACACACGTATAAAGCCAATTTAACGCCAAATAACAAATTAAACGTTTAACCAAAAACTATCAAATAATATTTAGCATATGAGATAAAAGTAATTTTATTCAATTTCTCGAATTAATGAAGTGAATATGTTAAGAGTATTTCTTTTAGTAAAAAGTAAAAAATCACACTTTCATTTGACTACGGGTAATGCAGTTTTTTGAATTTTTTATTATAAGATTAGATGAAATTCCATGTTAATCTAATTAAAATTTTATATTTAATAATGATTTAATCACCTATATACTGTCAGTGTAAAAAAAATTTTACACAGACAACTAATTATATCTTTTAATTGTGTCATGTCACTGTTAAAAGTAAATGTGTTTACAGTAACGTGACACAATTAAAAGATATAATTGGTTGTCAATGTAAAAAAAAATTTACATTGACAGTGTATAGATGATTAACTCTTTAATAATTTGGATAAAAATTCATTGGATAGTACAATATTATACAGTACATTGTTAATATTCATTTAAGTGGGAAAAACTGGTGTAGTAGTAATTAACAAAAGAATATATTTGGTCTCGTCAAGAAATAAAATAAAATGGAGCTAGAATATATTTTTGAAGCTCAAATTGCTTGATACTTGTACTGGGAATACGCCGAGTATCCCCTCAGGCCGAATACACATCAGGTCAATGAATAGGTCGAGTACCCCCTTCAGGCCGAGTATCCATCAGGCCAATGACTACTAGGCCAAATACCCCCTCAGGCCGAGTACCCATCAAGTTAATGAATAAGCCGAGTACCCCCTCAGGCCGAGTACCCATCAGGCCAATGAATAGGTCGAATACCCCTTCAGGCCGAGTACCCATCAAGTCAATGAATAGGTCGAGTACCCTCTCGGGCCGAGTACCCCCTCAGGCCGAGTACCCATCAGGCCAATGAATAGGTCGAGTACTCCCTCAGGCCGAGTACCCATCAGGCCGAGTACCCATCAGGCCAATGAATAGGCTGAATACCCCCTCAGGCCGAGTACCCATCAAGCCAATGAATAGGCCGAGTACCCATCAAGCTAATGAATAGGCCGAGTACCCATTCGGCCAACGATCATGTCAAAAACCCTTTCGGCCAATGAACAAGCTGAACACCCCTTCGGCCAACGATCATGCCGAATACCCCCTCGGCCAATAGACATGCCGAATACCCCCTCGGTCGATGAACATACCGAATGGGAATTCGGCTGTAACGAATTTACATGAAGTAAAGTAGAACAAATATTAATTACATTAAAGACATCCACGTCAGCTATAATCAGTGTGCAAAACCTTATGCACCAGCCCAATAATACAAAAAGCTCACCAGGCCCAAGAACGTCACTATAAATATGGTATTGATGGGACTGATGAGACATGTATGATTATTTAATGCAATAGCCTTTATTGCTCTGTGTCGAATACTCTCTTGAGCATCGGGGTGTCTTTGTAAGTACCCTCCCCACTACTCGAAGACAGGACTCGACCAACATTTAGAACTTAAAGAGACTAGTCAAGAGAAAGGAGAGAAGAAATGTTCATAGCAGGAACAATACTTATTACCAACTTATACTAGAAGTTGTGTAGCTTGACGAGTACAAATCGAAATAAACCTACAAGTAATCTTGTTTTATTAGAAATTTTAACTTTCACAACAATAATTTATTTCAAGCATATATATGACGTTGATAAAATCAACAAGCAAATGCCGTTAATATCATTATTCACTCTTGATGGAGGAGAGATATTAAGAATTAAAAATGGACCAACTTCTTTTCTTTCAAGCTTTCCACAGTCTCCCATAGACTTATTTTCAAAGGAATATATTCAATCCCCAAGCTCTTTATCTTTTCTTTGGAAACCTGAAATGTTGACTCATAAGGCTTATCGTCCACACACCTACACCAAAGTGAAAATATTATTAGAAAAATAAAATTATATTTTATACAAAAAAAATTATTAATTTTTTATTTCACAAAATAATGTGTCATATAATATGATATATGTTACAACAAGTAACAACCAATCAATCACCCATATAAAATAAAAGTAAAATGACTAAATAATTAAAAAATGAAAGAATAAAATATTATAAATATTATATAAATAAATTATTAAAAATATAAAAATATATAATAAAATTATAATTACAACTGTATTAATACCTTCTTAAATAATAAGGATACTATAGAATTTCTCAATAAATAAACTTACTTTTCTGAAATTTGAAATGTCGGGTACAATTCACGTAAAATCATGACGATTTGAGAGTAATGTGTCACACTCTCAACTAAACAATATCTTCCACTAGCTGAAGGAATCTCATATGCCTGAATGTGAGCATTTGCAACATCCTTTACATTAATCCATCCATAGGATTTATTTGGAAAAGTTTCTGAACCTGCATCAATCAGGTCAAAGACACCATAATAATGTATAATAGAATTTCATTGCAGCAAACGTGTGTAATAATAACATCATAGCATAAACTGAAATCACCATCTATTAGGTTTAAAACTGCAGCACAACTAGTGTTCAGATCTGCCTGCAAAAGTGGTCCTACAACCATTGCTGGGTTTAGAGAAACCAAGTCAAGGTTGTTTTCTTTTGCAAATTTCCAAGCAGCTTCCTCAGCCAAAGTCTTTGAAAGTACATACCATTTCTGTTCATAACACAAGCTAGTTCATTAATCGGATGATGTATCTTAATGATAGTCAGTATATCACGTCATGCAATTATGAGACCACTCAAAAATGATTAATAATGTAAAGTTTACATTCAAGATGTTAAGCTCTCATAGACTGTCTGATAGAAATGACACATCCACTAAAGATATAATCCAAGATAAATAACTCTCATGTCATAAATAAATTTTGTTGGATTGAGCTAATTTTAAAAAGTAATATTTTAAGACTTAAAATTTACAATTATGATGCTCACACAAATTTGCAATTATAATGTAAAGCACACAAGTGATGTTTATATAGAAATTAATCGTGTTATTCAATTCCAAGTTGTTAGGAAAAAATGACACATGTATACCTTTAAATTCCTACAGTATTCTGGATCTGAAAACCATGTTTCATCAACTACAACTTGGGGAGTTTTAGGTCTTTCATTATATGCAATAGCAGCAATAGAAGATGTTAAGACAACTCGTTTCACAGACGGCGATTTTACACATGATTTAAGAACATTAAGAGTTCCTTTTACTGCTGGGTCAATTAGTTCGGCCTGAAATCAAAAGAAGAAAAAATCACAGTCAAAATCGAATACTAAGTTGACCATGAAATTAGACCATATTTACATTCAATTATTTATCAACATAAGTTGAATGGAACAAACCTGTGGGTCTTTGACATTGTGATAAAAAGGAGATGCAGTGTGAAAGACACCATCGCAGCCCTTGACAGCAAAATCAAAGGACCCTTCATCCAGAAGATCTGCCTTAAAAAGTTGGAGTCTCTCCTTTGCACCTTCAAGTTTAAGCAAATGTTGTACCTTTTTTTCATCATCTGCAGGCATATAATCTACACAATTACTATAATAAACCAATAATTCACAATGTTACTCAATAAATTACTAACCACCGAATTAATTATAAGATCCAACCCCATATAATCTACACAATTATTTTAGTTTTCTCCTGTTGAGAGTACTAAATTGCTTTCATAAAAGATCTATTCTCTAGCATTAAATATTAATCGCAACGTCCATCATGAAAACCAGTAACGTAAGATAAACAAAAAAAAATGGTATTAATCAACACCTGTCTCTCATATATATATGGGTTACTCTCATGTGTCAATATTATAAATGATTATTTTATCATTTATTTTTTACACACTTCATCTTCTATTTCTTTTTTTCTGTACCAAACAGAATGTTACTCTTGGGTGTTTGTATAATTGAAATGGAAGGAAGAAAAATAAAGAATATATCATATATTACTTGTGTTTGATTGGAGATAGAGAAAATTAAAAATATATATATTTTTTATTTATATTTATTTAATTTAAATTTCAGATCAGTGTCGTTTTTATTTTTTAAGATGGCGACAGATCTAATTTTTGTTTTCTCGCATATCCCAGGGTCACGAGCAGACAGTTAGATTTATTTCTATCTATGAATATGAACAACAGATTTACTTTTTTTAGTTGCTTTCTATTTGTTACTTGTTTTGCTACCCAACAAAAGTACACCAAACTTGTTCCCAGTCACATCCCAGGGTGGACCGCAAACTTTTCACTCCCCACAACTCTCAAAGCTATTAACTCACGTTTGTGAATTAGACGTGCCTATTTTCGTACCAAACAAATTAAACATTTTTGTTCCTCCTAAAAATAAGGTTAGTTTGTCTAGGACAATCACATTTTAGGTTTTAGGTTGTTTTGGGTTTAATCCATGTTTTTGTTACTCTTTTGACCTTAGCTCTTTCTTTTTATATCAGTTTTTTAAAATAAGTTTTCTTTCTAATTTAAAAATGAAATTAGTGCAACTCTATTATTTTACTTGTCCATATATTTACGTGTTTTAAGGTGACATGACTAACATACACAAACACTAAAAAAATATTAATGGGTGAAAGGAAGTATGGAGGAAGAGGAAGCACTGACATGGGTTTCGAACAGTAGCTCTGACAGTGTAACCACGTTGAAGGAGGAACTTGACAATCCATGAAGCAATGAAACCGGAAGCACCAGTCACACACACCACCTTGCCGTTGCTCATGCTCATTCTGCACACTTCATTCTACACCTTTCTCACACTCACCTACACTTTATAAAGCCAAATTCTACTATGCTATCCATACCTTTACAATTTATTCCTCCAATAAAATATTGTCACGTGTATATTATTATCCACCTTATCTTTTTTTTTTTTTTTAAATGTTCTTTTAATTTTTTATTTTTAAAGTACCTTGGTAAAAATTATACAATTATTAAATAATCGACAGGACTACCCTCTCGGATTGTTATTGGATTTTTTTGCCTGGAACAGTAAGGTATGCACCAATTAGTCAGTTTTGTAGTTATAGCATTAGGACAAGAGTACATATCACATCATATTTTTAAAAATAAAAAAACAAAAATACTATTTTGGTCCCTTATAATATTTTAAATTTTTAATTTAGTCTCATCTTAATTTTTTTGTTTTAATTTAGTCTTCAATAATAAGTTAAATCACTGTAATGTCGGACCTTCCGTCCAAATTTCTTAAATGGAGTTAATTATTGGCCACGTAGATGCATAGGTGGCAAGGTGTCACGTCTTCCTCCTCCTCCTTCTTTAATGCATCTGGAACGGCCCGTTCTGAAATCAGAATGACCTGTTCTGGTTTCAGAACGGGCCGTTCTGATCCCAGAACCCCAACCTCAAACGATCAATGATTATAGTTCACGCCCGTGATTCAAAATCACGATTGTGAATTGTTCAAGAAAAAAAACCAAGATACAAAACATTTCAAACACTGAATTAGGTAATATTATCAATGGGGGATTGATAACTTCAATTACTAAATATTTGGGCTATACACCATTTCTAAACCAATTGCAGGATATAGAAACTCTTATAAGTATTAATTATAATACTTGTTATGCAATGCAATGTATCATTAAGGACACTAAGAACAATGGTGACAGGTTTTATTTCATTGTTAGTTGTGAATCACTTACTATCAAATTGGCACTATACACTTAAGGATGAAACGACATGGTTTTATTTCCCTCCTCAGTAATTTATTTGAACTTTCTTAGCATATGTTTTGTTATGAATTTATTTGTAGTCTCTGAACCATATTTCAGTCTTTGAATTTATGTTATATTATAAATTTTTGTTTTCAATCTCTGAACCACATTGCTGCATTCTTTTGAACATATGTTAGCTTTCTAGAACGACTCGTTCTGAATACAGAACGACCCGTTCTAGAACCAGAACGGCCCATTTTGGAACCAGAACGGGTCGTTCTAGTTTCAGAACGGGCCGTTCTGCTTGCACTTATTGTGTGTTAAATGTTGTATCAGGAATAGCTCGTTCCAAATGAAAAATTAACACACAAGTAGTGCACGCAGAACGGGTCATTCTGGTTTCAGAACGGGTCGTTCCAGATGCATTAAAGAAGGAAGAGGAGGAAGATGTGGCACCTTGCCACCTATATATGCATTTACGTGGCATCCACGTGACCAACAGTTAACTTCGTTTAAAAAATTTGGATGGAAGGTCCGGCATTGCAGTGATTTAACTTATTGGGGACCAAATTGAAACAAAAAATTAAGGTGGGACTAAATTTAAAATTTAAAATATTATAAGGGATCAAAATAGTATTTTTACCAAATAAAAAAAATTACAATGATGATTGAAATGAGAATTGAACATGTCTTCATATTTTTAATTATCCAACTCCTTTCTATCTAACTACTAGACTAACCTTAATGGTTCATCACATCATGTTTTAAATATATACGCGAGATTTATTTTATAAAATTTAAATTTAAATTTGACTTATTATATATTATAATTTTTTTTTATAAATTTGACTTGAACTTTTTAAAATTAAACATGATTTATTAATTTATTTAAAAAAAATTATATTAATAATGTTAATTGAGTCAATAAATTTAATTTTAAAAAAATTAACATAATTATTTTTAAATATGTCACTATGAGTTATTTTTTAAGTTACATGATAAAATATAATTTACTTTATTAAAATTTAAAATTTTAAATATATTCAATGTCACAAAAAAGGAAAAGAGTGGATCGTTTTTTTTTTTATTAAAAAGACAATTTATGTGCAATCACCACTAGTACATAATATACCTTTTACGTCGGTCATTTTAGGGGTTTTTACGTCAGAAAAATTTCTGACGTTAGAGCGGTAAACGTAAATTTACGTCGAGGTGCGAAAACCGACGTAAATTTACGTCGGACGTGCCAAGGTCCGACGTAAAAAGTTATAAAAAATTTATAAAAAAAAAATTTGAGTGCAAGGAGAACGGCCCGTTCTGCTGCAGATCCACCCACGCGCAAATAATTTTCTACCTGTGAAGAAACGAGAGGGTGCAGCAGTGAAGAAAAATACATACAAAAGGGAACTTGTACATGGGAAAAGGAAACGTGACCTTTCTCTTGTTGCCATGCATCTACAATGTTGGTGTGGATGAAGAAAAAAACACCTCTCTTCCACAGCTTTCGAAGGCTTGAAGTCCTGTTTCAGCGGAGAGCATCGGGCACCTCTCTTCCACAGCTTAGCATCTGGCACCTCTACCCAGTTAATCCCAAAGGAAGTTTCTGTGAGAGAGCTACGTTCCCCTACCCAGTTATACCGAAATGGCTCAATTTAAAACTTACCGAAATGGTTCTTGAGGCGGGAAAATTTGGAGAGATTTTTTACGTCGGGTACAGTAAACTCCGACGTAAAATTTAAAATTTACGTCGGTCATTAAATACGTGCGACGTAGATTTTATATTTTACGTCGGACCCTATTAAGTCCGACGTAAAAAAGTTCACAAAATTTACAAAAATGCCACCGCGTCTTTTCTACGTCGTTTTCTGTTTTGACCGACGTAAAAATAGTGACGTAAAAGACTATTTTTCTACTAGTGCACATACGTTGGTATACACTCACGCATATGTCATAAGCCTATAAATCTATAATGAAAAATGATAATTCTATAAAAAAAATATTTAAATATTTTTTATATTTAATTTGATATATTTTAAATAATTGAATCATATTTTAATAAACTAAAATAATTATAACAACAATTTACAGACTAAAACATTATTTATTGTACATGAGGTGATCTCAAGATATCAAATACATATACAATGTCATAAAGAAAAAATACATAACATTATTATATATTATAGGAACAACTCATATACATCCATATATACTATGTACGCATAGACTATGATAAAAGAAGTTAATCTTATTAAAAAAAATTAAAATTATTTCAATTATCTCATTTGAAATATTTTTCAGTAACAAACTCTTATTTTAAAAAATTAAAATAACTATAATAATATTCATTTAGATTATCAGTTTAATTATAGTAAAATTTAATAATTTAAAAATATTACATAATTATTCAATACAATTAGTTTAATATTAATACAACTATTTATTTATTTATATTATTAATAAGACATGTATATAACTTTTTATTACATTTTATAAATAAATAGACTAATCTAACCGATTTTATAACTTTTTTAAATAAATATTATTTTAAAAAATTTAAATATAATTTTTTTATTAAAAAGATCACACAGATCAAATCAAACTTTAAAAATATCTATCCCCTATTTAAGATATGAGATATTTCATGCCTAATTACCATGAGTCAAAAACATAACCTGAGAAGTAGGCATGGCAATCTAACCCGTCCCCGTGGGTACCCGCCCGAACCCGCCCCGATTTGGACGGGGAAAACCCGTGTTTATCGGGTTCGGGTTCGGGTTCGGGTTTTCCCCGATTGATAAAATCGGGGGCGGGGGCGGGGACGGGGATGTTAATACCCACCCCGCCCCCGCACCCATACCCGCCCCCGCCCCCCGCCCCGCTTAATAATATAATTAAAAAATTATTTTTATCTATATATAAACCAAAATTAAAAATATTTATATGTAAAAATTTATATTATTTTTCTTTTCTTTTATTTTTTTAAAATTATTCATATTTATTTAAAAGAAAAATAGAAGAAAAAAAAAAAGAAAAAAAATAGGAGCGGGGGCGGGGACGGGGCGGGGAAACCCGAACCCCGCCGGGGGCGGGGATGGGGACCTAGATTTTACCCCCGGCAGGTATCGGGGGCGGGGGCGGGGGCGGTTTAAATTTGCAGGGGCGGGGGCGGGGAACGTAAAACCCGCCCCCGCCCCGCCCGCCCCGTTGCCATGCCTAGAAGTGAGAAATGACCAGATATAGTAACTACTATTAGTGATCCCTCCTTCAAATGCAGCCTCTAGTGATGCTAAATTAAAAATGTCAGATGCTGTTGGAATAGCTGTAGCATTCACGTAGGAAACAACCAGTAACCATCCTCTTCAAAAACATTTTCTCTATTTATTTTTTTACTAAAATTTTAAAAGTGTAAATACAATTCTTCCTAAAATATACATTAACTTCATTTTATTGATTTTTCAAAAATTTAAAAGATGGAAGAAATTTAAGTAAAAGGAAATAATGGGATATATATTCGGACCAACACCATTGGCATTTGTTTTTTTAAGGTGATATATAATATTTCCTTTTGTTTCATAATAATTACGATTTTAATATTTAAAATTTTAAAATAAATTATTTTTTTTATTTTTTAATATAATATTAATTATTTTTTTAATTTGTTCTTTTATAAATTATTCTATCACCATAATTCAAAGTAATGTAATTATTAAAAGAGTGAGTTATTTTAGTAAAATTGCACTACTTCTATGGACTCATATATATGTAAAAATACTTAAGTTTAGATATATTAAAGAAATTAATTAAGTTCATTTCAATTTTATTGATTTCATACCAAAAAAAAATATTTTATTTCTTAAATTATCTTTAATAGTAATTATTGGAAATAGTAATCACATCTAATTTAAAGATGATTTTTGAAATAATAACATTAAATAGGACTAAATTAGTTAGAATTTGCTTATATTAAAACTAAAAAAATTTAGGTATTTTTTTTACTTATATACGAGTCCAGAGAGAGTTTAAGGTATATATACTCTCTCCTTCCTACGATGATTACAATTTAAAGTTTCAACACATAAATTAAAAATAAAAATAAATATATCACTTTTTATACAATTTTACTAAAATAATTTTACTCTCTCAATAAATACATTAATTTTAATAATAGTAGTTAAATAATTAATATATACATCAAAGAGCGAGAACATTAATAATTTTGAAACAATTTTCAAATACTAAAATTGCAGTTAATTTGAAACAAAAGGAGTATATTATAGTTTTCAAACTTTGTAAAAATTATAAACTTGATTTATTCATTAAAGACTTCTAATTTAATAATTGGATTGTTAAAATTTAATTTATATTATAAATTAAGTACGATAATTTTATCAAAAATTACTTTTAGAATAAGTATATATCTTCCCATATATGTGTGTGCACACATTTTTTACATAGGGTACTAAATGAGAAAATTACAACTTAGAATTTCTTTTTTACAAAATTATCTTATAAGTTATAAATATTAATAGTTAAAATTTTATAAGAATAATTTTTTTTCATAATTAAGATTAACTTAAATATAAAAAGACATATTTAGTTATTTAAATTAAAAAAAATTCAAATAATTAATAAAAATCAAAACTAAAATAAAAAAAAATAGTTTGTAAACTAACTTATTTTCATAAACTACTTAAACTAAAATAAGTTAAAAATTACTAAAAATATATTTGCGTAACAAAAAAATTATTTTTTTAACATATAAATCAGTTATATTGACATCTAAACTTCTCTGGTATCTTCTCAGACAGAGTTTTTTGTCATAATATCTTTCTTCATTTATAATTTAGTACTTAATTTAATTATTGTACAAGTTAGTCTTGAACTTAGAAAAGGCATATCAAGATAGTTTTCTCATGAACATCTAGCATGACACATGGTAGTAATGTACACATAATCTTAACCTTTTTATTATTACTATAATTTTAATGAATAAAAAATTCAGTTTTTTTTCATAGAATAATTAAATATGAATTAAGAAAATAAGTTGATACGAATTCTATAAATTCAGAGATTAGCTCGTAATAGCACAAAAAAGAAAGACCAACTCATAAACAAAATCAAGTTAAGAACTAAACGATCAATTCAGCGAAGAGTTTGAATTTCTAACTTGTTCAACAATTAAACTTACTTCCCCTGAAATTTATATAGTTGGGTATGTATGTAGTAAAATCTTTGCAAACTTGTTAAGTTTATCGCAGTAAACTTGTTTGTTGTTTACTTTTTGCGTGCATCTGCTCTTAGAAAAATTCCAAAATCATTGATATTTTTCTTAAATTTTAATTATTGTGAAATTAAATCAAAACTAAATTATTCTTCATTATTTCTATTAGTTAGTAGTTAATAGGTATGACAACTAAACGAAACAGAAACAAATTCCAGGATCTTCGTCTCCATTCTTGTTTTTGTACTCGAGACTTATCTCTATATTTGATAAGTATGAAATTTTTATGTTCATCTCTATTTCTGTTGGATATTAGATATATTTATACTCGTAGTTGTCCGCTCCAAAATTAATTAAATATACTTTTTAATATATATATATATATATATATATATATATATAATTAATATAGAATAACAATTATAAAATTACATTAATTAAATGTTATTTAAAATAAATTTAAAATTAAATAAGAATTATGTAAATTTTAAATAATAAATTCGAAAAAAATAAATTAAGTTTTTAAAAATTTAAAGTAAATTCGGATATAAGTAGAGGACAATTATGTATGTATAAGCATTTCTTTCCCATATCCAATAAATCTAACATTATTCACACCTGTATTTAAGAATAGCAATGGGGTTCGTGGGAGCAGGTAGTAGTATACACGTCCCCATCCCGCAGGATAAAATTTCGTCTTGTACCTGTTCCATATCCATGGATAATTATGATTTTTTAAAGAAATTAAAAAGTAAAAAAATTATATTACAAATAATTTTAAGTTTGTATTTGATGTCTTTGAAATGTTAAGAATAAAAAATTGATGTTAACTTTTAAACTTGCATTTAATTTTAATTCTGTTGATATTAAAAATAATAAAAAAGAATGCAAGATAATCAATAACTTAAAATACACCAATCTCATAATTTAAGAAATTTTATTAAGTGAGTACCTGCAGGTACTCGCGGGTATGGATACTATTATACCTGTCACACCCCATTCATAAACGAATAAAAAATTATCCGTACCCACTTGTGAATATTCATTTAGAATATTTATTTATTACCTGTAACGAATTTTATCTATAAATACCCACAAGTATATGTATTTTTTGTCATTCCTATCAAACTAGATATTCCCTATCAAATGAATTCAAATATTACCCATCAGTGTACAAATTTACTTGTCTTCTATGGTTGACTTTGTCAACTAACATATTACCTTTCAAACTTCAATTCATACAAGCGAGATACTTTGTACTTATAGTTTTAATTTTTACGATTCAGCAAATTCGTCGTGCATTTTCCCACTATAGTACAGAGCGAGGCACGCCATGAAAAGTTTCAGACGCCAGTCCACTAGTAGTTCTTCCTTTGTGCTTTAGTGGGCACGCAAAAGGACCACCACAGATCCCACTCCATGTACTCCTATACAATTATTACATGACCATTCAATTTTATTTATTTATTAATTTATGGAATACAAATACAATCATATATATATATATCCCTTCTTATCTCTAATTACTAATTAGTATGTATTTTTTTATATTTAAATGTAAAAAATATTATATCTGTTATAAATATATAGGTTAGATTGCACTTTTTATTTATTTATCGTTGTTAATATTTAATTTTAGTTTTTATTTTAAAATAAAAATATTTAGTTTTCTTATTTAAAAATATGGAAACTTAATTTTGTTATTGATTTAATATTTTTTTAATAATTAAATCTTAATGTTGTTCAATGATTTATTAAGTTGTTACGAGTTAAATGATATGATATTTAATAAGGTTGTATGTAGAATTTAAAAAAAAAATAATATACAAAAAAACTTTATTAATATATATTTTAATCAGTAATTAATATTTATTTTATTAATAAATTTTATTTATATTATTTTTTTAGCTTTTTTATCTTCAAATATCATATTATTAAATATTACATTATTTAAATCGAGTAAACATTAAAACTTAAAGATTTATATATGTTAATTTGAGGGAAGCACCAAAAGTGGGGATTGATAAAAATAGAGATTAAAAATATAATTTAATCAAATATATAATTTAAATAGGTCAGTCAAGAAATTATATAATTTTAAAATATGTCTAAATATATTTCTGATCCATATAAAATTAGTAGATTTTGATTTTAATTTCTATAAAAAATTGTGTGTTTTTATCTTTCCAAAATTGGAATTATATTTTTAGATCCTATTTTTTATGTGATTATTTTTACTACATTTTATTTATTAAAAGGTTAAATGATCATGTTATTCATAATTATTAGTGAATAATGATATCATATCATTGTTTGAAACCTTAAAATTTAATGGATTCTTAAAATAAATATTATACATCTATTTCCGTTAGGGATTAGAAATAATAACTTTGAATTTTAAAGAATAAAAATCTAAGAAAAATATTTTATAGTGGGATCAAAAGCAAAATTTATTAAATTTACAAGGATAAAAAAATAATATTTATAAATTTTAGAAAGGTGAAAAATAACAAAAAAAATTTACAAAAAACTAAAATCAAAATTTACTTATTTTATAAAAAAATAACAATATATTTAAATATTTAAAACATTATGAAAATAATAATTAATATATTATATTAATACTTATATAACATAATATAGATATAGTTTTAATTAACACTTAATTTATACATATCAATATCATTGTGTATTGAGAATATTCATTGGTCTAGATCTTATCCTTAACATTTTGATAATTTATTTCCTATGATGTGGGAATGAAGAGCTCAACACCATTAATTCAATAGTGGACCATAAAAGTGTGTAAGTTGACAGAGTGAGGAATCCACAATTCCACAGCATGTTTTCTTTCATAAAAATCTTATTTTCCCAGCACCCCATTCTTAACCAACTTCATTGCCACAAATCAACTCACACAAGTTCCACATGCACTTTCGATTATTAATTTTTTATAAAGGGATATAATTCTTTCTAATCTAATTAATCTTATAAAAATAAAGTCACATTTTTTAATCACATCTTCATATTCAAATCGAAAATTAAATCCTATTTTTTAATTAAAAATATAAATATTAAACTATTTGTATTAGTAACTTTGGATTACACTTTATATTTTAGCTCACACTCCTTTAACCTTAAAATGACAAGAGCTTCAATTATATTTCATAAGTTTGTGCTTTAATTATATTTTCTAATTTTGTTTTCTTTTATATTTTACTTTCTTGGTATGCATCATAAGAGAAAATTTTACTTAAACCAAAAATGTGATCGTAAAGCTTTTTCTTAAGTATTTGTTTAATTTTTGAAAAAATTATTTATTTTAAATAAAAAATAATATTTTGTGCAATAATATATTAAAAAATAAAATATTCTTTTGCCGTCACGTGTTAGGTGTATATATCTCGAGAAGGATGGAGAAAAATGACAAATAGCAAGTAACGAGAAGATGAAAAATGCAAAAATAAACATTAAGTTATAGAGTTTTTCAAAATTAAAATATAAGGTTGAAATACAATTTTTATCCTTGTAATTCACCATTATTGTTGGTTTATCCTTTTAGTCCTTGCAATTCACCATCTTGGTGAATGATTTTTCATTCTTGGCAAGCGGACCAAGCTTCGTTGTAGTAATTTGATATCGTCCTTAGGGATTTGGGGATACTAGTAATTTCCTTTCTTGTTTACATAGAACATGAATGAAGTATTGATTTAAGTTAAATTAGAGTAATTAAAAGCGAAAGTAAGAATCTAACAGTAAACCTTATATGAGAAAGATATTGGATTCAAATGTACTTTCTAACTCTTTTAATCTTCATCAGATAAATATGATTCCACTTCTATTACTTCCATGTTCAATAGTTAGCTCAACCAGATTCCTCAAAATTGAGCCCTAAGGTGATTAACCCTAAACATGATTCCTCTATGATTTAAGATTAACACCTTGCATTAAGACAATAACTTGAACCAAAATGGCTAACAAAATCAAGTCTATTCCTAGAACAAGAGATTATTAGGTGAATGATTCAGTTCGGGTTTTGAAAATGTTTCCCAACAAAGTTCAAAAACCTAAAATCATAAAACGGGTGATCAAACCGGATTAAGCATTAAGAGAAGAATCAAACACAAGTAATAGAGCTGAATATCATATAGATCTAAGAAGAAATAGAGTTAGTAGTTACATTGAATCCAACCCAAGAGAAACTAGCCACTCATGGTGAGGGCCATAGTAAATAAAAAGATGAGATTACACAATAGAAGAGAAGAAATGAAGATGGGTCCTCGTTCCCAAGCAAGCCAATCTTCAAGTCTAATCTTCAAGCTCTCCTCTTCTCCTGGGTGATCTTTCTTTCTATTCTTTTCTTTTTTTCGTTCTATTTCGATCCCCTTTTTCTTTCTTTTCTTGCCCTAAAATACCTCCTGTCCAGGTGAAAGTTGGGATTTTTAACCCAAGGCTGCAACTCTGGATGTGTGGCTGCAGCTCTAAAAGTGCTCCAAGATGCACAAAGCTTCAAGGTTGTAGCTCTGGAATGGGGGCCGTAGCTCTGAATTTCTGGACTGCTCAGAATGTTCCAAGGCTGGAGCTCTAGTTTCATGGCTGAAGCTTCAACTCTCTGGAATTGGTTCAAGCTTCGTGGCTGCAGCTTTGGATCTGAAGCTATAGCCTTAACTCTCTGGAACACTTCATTTTGGTTCAGGCTTCATGGCTGCAGCTTTGGCTTTGAAGCTATAGCCTTGGATTTCCAACTTCATCAAAACCTACACAAAAAGGAAATATTTTCAACCAAAGAAACTATACTCTTGTAACTTCTTAGATTAATCTTAAATTATCTATTTGGAGGGTCAAATATAACCAAAATTACTTACATCTCTCCCAAAAAAAGTGTCAAATTAAGCATAAAAATATGTAATTTGAGCACTTATCACATCTCCTTTATGAGGTCATCACCAATCGTCATCTCATCACGGAGGAGTTTAACCTCATGTTCGACTAATTTTTTATCATGGAAGAGTTCATATATTGTTAGAAAGTCTACTATTGCAAATATAGCATCTTGCAAGGTCAAGAAGAACTGGACAAATTAACTCAAGACATCAAGATTGTTGTTACCTATTATAATTGTCTTCATAGTGACGATCGGGACATCTCATCAGAGAAGGGGGGACAATAGTCTAACCTGACTACTAACGACAACCAGGATGTGGTGTTTCGTAACCTAAAGAGGTTATGAGCGAAGAGTGTGATAGAATGACAACACTGAAATACATTTTGAAATTGTCTAAAACAAAATTAAAATCAAGTTACTTAAGCATTAATAATGAAGTAGGCTATTTTTAAAACAACAAAAATTTTACAAGAATTAAAAGTGAAAAAATGATAAATTATAGGGAAAAAAATTATATTTAAACAAAAAAACAAAGTATCATCCATCTCATTTTGAAGGGATTGATATAAAAAATGATAAGGAGATAAAGAAGAAAAAGATAGAGAAAAAAAATGATATACATCATAGATTGATAAGACAAAAAAACGAAGAGAGTGATTGAGAGAAAAAGAAGGTGAAAGTAAAATAGGAATAGAATTGCTAACTCAATAGCTTGACAGAGTGGTTAAGTATGTTTGTTTCTTCCTATGTGCAAATGAAAATTCCTCAAGTCAGCAATAATTGCAATATTACAAGCAAATGAGATTAGTCTATGATCGAGTAAAAAAAAAGTGTACATACATCAGTATTTTTCATTGTTACAGTGCTGCAGAAAGCTGGCCTCTGACAATACAAAAGCAGCTCAATATGAAAAGCAACAACTAGCATACTAGCTAGTCCAATAATTTCGGGGTGATCATTATTACTTCCTCTATGTTCCTGCCTGTTTTTAGACCCAAAAACTGAAACAAAGTCTAAAATATTTGATTTTCTTTTATTAGATCGCTTATTCTTTCCCCCACTAGTAAGTGTATATATATATAAAGGTGACCTTGACAATACAAGTGCAATCCAATATAACAAATAGAGCTGCACTTATTATGGCTCAAGTAACCACAGCAAGAACTATATGTAATATGAGTCCATTGATTTGTTGGTGATCAAATTGTTGCTTGCTCCCCATATATTTGAGGCTACTTATTATTTCATAACATAATTAATAATTTCTCATAGTATGGCTTTAGTTGTACCTCTACACCACACTCTCCCTTCTCTTCCTCTCCTTGGAAGATCACCCATATCCACACCCACAAGTCTCTTATCTCACAAAACCAAACCTAATTCAGCAACCATCAAGTGCTCTTGCACCTCAAGTGAATTATCCGAATCAGAGCCTCCCTTGAGGCAAGTGTGGAAGCAAATCCAAGGCAGCAACGATTGGGAGAATATGATAGAGCCGACGATGAACCCTCACCTGAGGAACGAAATAATCCGGTACGGAGAACTAGCCCAAGCATGCTACGACTCCTTCGACTTCGACCCTCACTCAAAGTATTGCGGAACGTGCAAGTACCAGCCCTCGCAATTCTTCGACAACCTCAACATGTCCCACATGGGCTACACCATAAGCCGGTACCTCTACGCGACCTCCAACGTCAACCTCCCGAACTTCTTCCAGAAGTCCAGCCTCGGCACCGTGTGGAGCCCACACGCCAACTGGATGGGCTACGTGGCAGTAACCACCGACAAGGAACAGATCCAACGCCTCGGACGCCGCGACATCGTCATCGCCTGGAGAGGCACGGTCACCTACGTCGAGTGGATCTACGACCTCAAAGACATTCTCCGACCACCACTCTTCTCCAACGACCCCACCATCAAAGTGGAATCCGGTTTCTACGATTTGTACACCAAGAAAGAACACTCCTGCACCTATTGCTCCTTCTCCGCTCGCGAGCAACTCCTCTCCGAAGTCAACCGCCTTCTTCACTACTACCGAGACGAACACATCTCCATCACCATCACAGGCCACAGTCTCGGTGCTGCGTTGGCCATTCTCAGCGCCTACGACATAGCCGAGCTCAACCTAAACGTTCTTCAGGAGACCAAGAGTATTATTCCGCTCACGGTCTTCTCCTTCGCGGGTCCCAGAGTGGGGAACCTCAAGTTCAAGGAGCGGTGCGAGGAGCTTGGGGTGAAGGTGCTGAGGGTGGTGAACGTGCATGACGTGGTGCCCACGCTGCCTGGGATAATAACCAACGAGAAGTTTCAGTTTCAGAGGTACGTAGAGGAGGCGCTGCGTTTCCCGTGGAGCTACGCGCACGTGGGAACGGAGATGGCGTTGGATAACAGGGAGAGCCCGTTTCTGAAGGGGAGCAATGATCTGGTGTGCGCGCATAACTTGGAGGTGCACCTGCACTTGGTGGACGGGTACCATGGGAAGGGGAAGAGGTTCTACTTGGCGTCCAAACGGGACATAGCGCTTGTCAACAAGAGCTGTGACTTTCTGAGGAGTGAGTACGGTGTTCCGCCGCACTGGCGCCAGGACGAGAATAAGGGGATGGTCAGGGGCCGAGATGGGCGGTGGGTTCTGCCGGAGCGCCCCCGCTTGGAGGCTCATCCGCCGGACATGCTTCACCATCTTCACCAAGTGCTCAACAACCACCTCCTAGGTCACCCATTAGAAACCACTTAAACTTGTTTTTTTTTTCTTTCTTTTTCTTTTAGAATGAAAAAATATATGAATGTCAATTCTTCATTTAATTACAATGCATATGGATAATGTCAAATTTTCTCATCTAATAATATGTTCAATCAGTTCAATTTTAGAATAGTTACTTTAAATAATACAACGTCATCCAATCTTAGATTATTGTATATAATAAAATTGTTAATTTTTATAATAATTACTTTTAAAATACTTTTTTCAATTGATTAACGATATAATATGTTCAAATTAATCTCTTTTGTTTCATTTTTTACGTTACGTAATTATTATATTTATTATTTTCTTCATAATTTTTCTCATTTGTGGTGCTTACGCCCTAAAGGATATCTAAGTAATGGTTAGAAGGTTGTCGTTGTCTCCTCCCCCAAAGTGATTTGCAACATCGTTATTGACACATAATAAAAGTTTATTTATAAATTTATTTTTTCTATACAATGTATTAAATTTTTTTTTTTATCTAACTCAAGGAAAGAGTGCGGACATGGGCTGCATTAAAAACTAAACAAAAGTCCATTTTGGCATGACAACAAAATACATGGCCCATGAACACCATGAAGGGCTTGAAGACCCACTAAGGAGTGCTTGAGTTTGTGTTGTGCCCAAATTCGACGACATTCAACGATCCAAACTTAGTTGAAGCATATAAAATTAATAAATATAGTAGTAGCCATTAGATTGGAAGTTTGATGTACAGAATGCTATTTATGGTTGAAGAAAGTTTATTGCTCTAAACTAGGTTAAGTGATATGGAAATACGAGGTGGAATCAATATGTGTACGTTCAACTAACTTTGCGGTTGATGTATAGCATAATTGCAAGCCAAAGATATAAATTGTTAAAGAAAAGGCAATTAACCACAATTTGAATAAAGCAACAATAAGGATTCAACTACAAATTAACCACAATTTGAATAAATAACAGATAGAAATAGAGCACATGCAATATCTTAGGTACACCCACTCAAACACACACACACACTACATGACACGAAACATCATGCATTTACTATGTCCGTTGTTAGGGTGGAAAATGGACAAGTAGATTTTGTGATAACAAAATACTAATTCTCAATAAGATTTAAGTGACAACAATAAATTTTTGGGAAAACTTTTACTAAACAGAGTTCGTCAAGATTTGTTAGAAATCAAGTTTCACGTGGAATTTATTAAAAATGGTTGAAATTGTAATTTTCTTGTTGGCTTAGTTAGTTTGGAAGAAGTATACAATAAAGGAAGAGTAACGAAATTTAAATACCTATCAAATTTGAATTTATTCTTGTGGGCAAAACAAGAAGTTAAACATGGCAGAATAATTTTAGTTAGAACATTAATTGATGGTGTTCGGGAGTAAGTAAGAAAGGATCAAAAAGATAAATCTTAATTAGTAGTACTGGGTGAAGGCCCATCTCAGTAGGTAGTTTAATTTTTATATGCCAAAAATAAAATCAAAGAATCTTGCTCGTACTACAACTACAACGCATCTTTAGGATTCCAGAATATTCATTTAATATACTAATATAGGCACCCACGTTTGGGATTGGGAGATTACCCTACGTCTGAACGACTCCACCCAACCGAAGACTTAAAAGTTATAATATCTTTGCAAGTATCCCCACCTTCTATCATCTACTATCTAAGTAATCATGTAAATTATTCATGAACAAAGTCCTGATGCTTGTCCTAGTTCAGTTAAACTTTCTTAATACTATATAAAAATAAATAAATAAAAATCTACCATCATGGTGGATCCATGCCTAACTCCATCGTCAACCCTCAAGCAATTCATGTGGACATCACTCATTTCATCCCTAGTAACTCAATTTTATCAAATAATTAACTTTAAACAACGCTTGTAGGAAACTATTAGTCAGGTTTTAGAAAAAATACTTAAATACACTTTTTACTTTCAAAAGTTTAACATTTTTCTGTATTTTTAATTTTTAATTTTTATGAATTAATTTCTCATCTTTTAGTTTACATTAAAAATAAAATTATAAGAATAAAAGAAGAAAAAAAAACAGATTGGATGGGAGGTGACATTGGCCGTAGAGTCACATAGTGACAGTCATATAAGTTGAATATTTAGAGTTTAGTGAAAGAAAAGAATGTTGAATATTGGGGTGAGAGAAAATAAAAAAGATATTCACCTGACGTTGGATTTGAAAATTGAAATGAAAAGCATTAAACAGCCGTAAATAAGTCCAACTTCCGCGGAGCTTGGACCGAGGGCCGGCTCCTAAGTCTTCACTCTTTTCTACTCTTTCGTCTTGTATTCTACTCAATAATTTATATCACATACTACCAAAATCATCACCCACAATTCAATTTGTTTCCTAGTAACACCAACAATAGTGTTTAATAATTTATATATCTTTAATACCATGGTGAGATTAAACCTTTTTGTTTTTGGCACAAAACCCAGGTAATAAAAATTTTGACCATGTAAAAACACAACTAACTATGCATTTTAAGATTTGAAAATGTAAAGACTTGGACCATAAATTTATATTTAGAGGTGATCAACACAGTCCTAGTTGAGGAATACGCGCCAAATAATTCAGGATATTTGGTAATGGTGATTTTCTTCCAGACAAACTATAGTCACAAAAAAAAATTATTGTAATGAAACAATATTTATTATTAAATATTATTGTAATAAAGAATGGATTGATTTGGATTGTATTTAATTTAATTTAATTTTTGAAAAAATAATTTTTCAAATTCATTCAAATTTAATCACAATTTTCTTTTATGATTGAATGAGATATATTCTTTTATCAAATTTAATTATATGAACGCAGTGCATCTACCATCATGCAAAAGCTAGTGATGCTTTTCATTTTATAACTCATTAAATATTTGGGAATATGATGAGTATATTTGAATACACATTTTGAATGAAGAAGAATCACATCAAATTATTCAGTAATGTATAAGTTATAATAGGAAGAATCTTGACACAAAAGAAAAAACGAATTTTAAAAATGTCATATCAAATAAACACGCACTATAAATATTGAATAATGTAAAACTTTGTTAAGTTAATGGTGTCAAACTTTAAAATTGGACAAGTTATCTTGATTTTCACTCTTATTTTCTAACTAACGTTTTTTTTCATCTTTTAGTCAACAAAGAAATGAATTATTATTATTTCTTTATTGTGAAAACTTTTAATTAGAGTAAGAGTATAGTATTACTCTGAATAAGGTGGATGACTAATATGTCTCGATAATCCTATTTAAAAAATTTGAGCACTATTTCACTCAAATTTGCCGCATGTTGATCAATATAATAAATATTTAAATTATAATAAAAATCTAAAACCACATGTTGACTAAAAACATGTATTCGCAGGCATATATTAGAAAATTCATTATTTTTTAAAGTTTAAGATTTATAAATTATTTTAACTTAAATAAAGAGCATAAAGCTATTCTAGAATGGTGATTAGTGAATAGAAAAGGGTGTGTGGTGTGAACGAATAATTTTCAACATCATGCAAAAGCCAATGATGCGTCGATTTTACAATTTATCGAATAACTGAGAATATTGGACGATCTTAAAATAAATGCGGCCACATAAAAACCACTAGTAATAAATATTTATTTAATATTATCTTACATAATCATCGATTTATATTGTGACATGTGAAGAATCTTGGTTACACTCTCTCGATACCATCTTTTTTACGATTAGAAGATTTTTATTCAAAATTACAAATTTTATTGAATCTCATTATTAAATTATAAAAAAAACGCATTTAATAAAAATTGGGACTCATCAATTATCGTAATTTTTAATAAATTTATGTTCATTAAACGAAAAATATTAGCAAGATAGTGTTTCGAAAGTGTATTTTCTTAATAATTCTTAATCAATTTTATATAGTATTTAAAGGATAATATATTTATTTTTATTTATACCAATATTCCAAGCTTTTATCTTAAACTAATTTAGTTTGGTTAAAGTAAGTAAAATTTAACTATAAATTATTTTTGTTGAGAATCAATAAAATATTTAAGAGAGTACGACAAATATTTTTCGATGAAATAAATTTTTATATATTAAACACAATTTTTTTTAAGGGAGTATCTTTAAGAGTTTATTTTTTAATGAATGAATTTGTAGAGATTTTTTTTAACTTTTTATCTAATTTGATTTTTATTTATCATAATTATTTATAAATTAAAATTTAACATTTTAAAAAATATTATCAATAACTAAAAAAATTTATTTATTACAATACAAATTATTTATAAAAATTTAAAATATAATTTATATGTTTAAAAATATTTATGTATATGAATTTTAAATATAATATATATATATATATATATATTTTCTTTCAAATATAGTATTTATTTATATATAATTTATTATAAATTTTAATTATATTATATATAATAAATATGTAATACTAGTATTATTAAAAAAATATGGGTCATGATAATAATAATTACTGATTATTAAAAAAGCATAAATAAGTCAAATGATTTGATGCTAGTTAAAGAAAATCTAATTTTTCATTTGGAATTAAATAAGTAGAAGGCAAAAGAAAACAGTTAATTATGAAAGTGTGAATATTTTATTGAGGAAATAGAAAAACGAATCGAAAGATACACGCTATATACTATATACTATTTATTGTTTAGAGAAAGGGAAACTTTATCAAAAGAAAGATAAAATAGAATAAAAGAGATCTCAAAAAGGCATGGTTGTTATGGATTATGATAGCGCTTCGGCCTGACATTTTTTTTTTTACCAAACAAAACATTAAAAAATCAATATACTTTTTTTTATTAATAAAAATGACTACAATAACAATATTAAATATAAAATCTAAATTATCATACATCTACGATCTATCAAAACCTTATACTTATACCACTCTATAAATCATCATAGTTTAATAATTAACACTATCTTTGATCTTATTTATAAATAATATAGGATAAATCTTTAATACAAAAATAATTAATATTATTCTTTTTAATTAATTCTATCATAAATTTAAATTTTATTCTAAATATGCTTTTCACTTTTAAATGATTGTTATATTTAATATAATTATAAATAAATACATAAAAAAAAATAGAATTAATGATAAATAAAAAAATAAAATAAAAATAATTTTTAACAACTTTAAAGATTAATAATAATTGCTTATAGTCAGGAAAAAAAATAATTTATCACTTATAATTAAGATTGAAATAGCATTTTTTTTAATTTTTTTTACAGCATATAATCAATCTAGTTTAAAAATTAATAAAATAAAAATAAAAAACACATAATATTAATTTAGGTATTTTAAATAATTTGTTGATTCCTAATTAATAATACAGCGAGAATAATGATATTAATATTAGAGATTATGGGGTGTGAAAACTGAAAACTGAAAACTGAAAATAGAAACGTGAATGTTGAAAAAAAAGAGGACAGGGTGGGAACAAAAAAGTAAACCTAAGAAGTAACGCCCGTCGCCTTCAGCTTAAACGGAGAAGGCAACAACAATTTTGTCCCAATATTAAATATGGCATTGCAGTATTCCACAGCACTCGCGAAAAACGAGAACAACAACACTAAACACTAAACACACAACACAAGACATACATAATAAACAACATAAGAAAGTAGCACATCATTTGTTTCCAACTGTAACAATGTCGATCGCTTTCTCCTTCTTCGCTCCTCCCTCTTCCCTTTCCAACGCCAAATCCATTCCCTCCTTTTCACTCTCTTCCCCTCCCATCCGCCTCCCCCTCCGCCGCCACTCCGATCGCTTTCTCCCTCTCCGCTCCTCCGGCGGAGGCTCTGGCGGCGGATCCTTCGGAGGTCACGGCGGCGGCGGCGATGCTCATGGAGACGGCGGCCATGAAAGAGAGAACGAGGCCTTGATGGTGGTGGCCGAGGCCGGTAGGTCGCTGGAGAGCGTGCCGGCGGACTTGGCGGCGGCGATAAAGGCGGGGAAGATTCCGGCGTCGGTGGTGACGCGGTTTCTGGAGCTGGAGAAGTCGGCGTTCTTCCGGTGGCTGCTTCAGTTCTCCGGCTTCAGAGAGCGTCTCCTCGCGGATGATCTCTTCCTCGCTAAGGTCGCCATGGAATGCGGCGTTGGCGTCTTCACCAAGGTTTCTCTATTTCTCTTCTCTTATGTTCTCTTCTTTCATCGTTTAAATATCGTTTCCAGAGAAAAAACTAATTCTCTTGTGTTTAGACTGCTGCTGAGTATGACCGAAGAAGAGAAAACTTTTTCAAGGAGATTGAAATTGTCTTCGCTGATGTGGTATGTTTTTTCTCGATAAATTATTCATTTCTTAACATTTTAATTACCAACAACAGAACTTAGATACAATACCATAGATATTGTTGTTGCTACCTTAGATACTTTTGGTACTATTTTCTAACTTGAGAGAGTAGGGATTCATATATATATAATAGGATCATTTAACAACACCAGCAATAACTGATACTGCTTGACATGCAATCAGAATTAAAATACGTTTTCCATTTGATAGAATCATTTAACAGCATCAGTGGTACCTATGATAGGTTTTGCTTCTTAATACATTTCAGTGTGTGTTGTATTGCACTTTGTACATGGCATGACATCAGTTTGTACATGGTGCTGTTTTCTTAGGTGATGGCCATAATTGCAGATTTCATGCTGGTTTATCTTCCTGCGCCTACTGTGGCTCTTAGACCACCCCTGGGACTCAATGCAGGGCCTATTGCTAAGTTTTTCCATGGCTGCCCAGATAATGCATTCCAGGTTTTTAATATTCACACAGGTTTTCATTACTACGTAGTTTTTGTAGCTGAATGGTGGTATTTACCTATCACATTCTTGATTTCCTTCATCAGGTAGCTCTCTCTGGAGCATCGTATTCCTTGTTGCAAAGGTTTGGTGCAATTGCGGTACGTACAATTTGGTAACTTATGTTTTGTTTATCTTGCAAGTTGAATCCGTTTTCCTCCCTTTTCTTTCTTTTAGTTTCCTGTCGCTAATTCTTGTATGTGATTTGGTTTCGTTGCACAGCGTAATGGGGCTAAGCTTTTTGCAGTTGGAACTGCTTCATCACTGGTTAGTTCTTGTATTCCTTGGAATTTTTTCTTCTGCTTTTGTGGTTTAAGAAAATTTTGACGTCACCTGACCTTCTCTTCCGCATAACTTTATGAGTATTTCTGGATATTTATTCATTAATCATCACAAGAGTGGAGACTCATGATTTGGTAACTGAGTTGACTGATGCAGTCTCTCATTGACCTTCCATAAGTCTTGATAGTTGCACAATGTTTTGGACTTCATGTTTACCTTCAAAATATGGGTATGATCTTAGTCAGAGTTAGCACTGCCGAAATTCTTGTGTGAAAAGGGGTTATTTTTTAATGTTTCTCATATAGGCATGTTGAATTGCAATTTTAACTACTGATAACACGGGTGCTATTTGAATGTTCTTTTGTATGATTTAGTTAAGTTTTATGCACTTGGGTCTACGAGTTCAGTTTGTCTATGATAGTGTAAATATTGATCCTCGTGCTTCCTTTTGAACTTATTTTTCACCCCTTGAAGGTGCAAGATAAGACTGATTTGGCATAATACATTTCCACTATTACAATCAACTGACTTTTTGCATGTTCTTCAAATATGATTTTGAGACGTTGATCAACTAGTTCTTAAGAATGGCCTAAATGGTTTTCCAACAACCCATTTCATATGTATCGCAACCTTTTCTTTTAATAAATAATCCTGTCCTGTCAAAGCCTATTGTTCTTTGCCTTCATGTTTTACATGTGACTGGAATCAACTGACTTCAGGCACTGACATATACTGCATTTTGTATTCATTCAGGTTGGAACAGCTATGACGAATGCCTTAATTAATGCAAAGAAGGCAGTTGATAAGTCTTCTGAAGGGGAAATTGAAAATGTTCCCATATTGTCTACCAGTGCTGCCTATGGTGTCTATATGGCAGTTTCCAGCAATCTCAGGTAAAAGGGACTATTTAATTATTGATCAATCATTTGATTATTATAATATAAAATCTATAAATGAATCTAGCATGTGGCTTTTGCTTCAAACTTGCTCTTGTATTTATGCATCTGGGTTTTCCACTAATTAAATTAAATGTTATACATTTAAATGACTACTGGAACATTTATACAAGTTATTTCTCTACTTAAATGAATAAAGACTATAAGAACCATTGAGAAATCAATGTGAAAAAATATCATCAATATGATTATAATGGGAGTGCTACTCACCCATAATTAAGTAATCTTCATCAGTTGTCACTGTTCATAATGTTTAACTCATTGTCATCTGATTATGGACGATCATCTCAATCCATATATCATGGTGAATTGCTTGGCAAGAAAGGGCATGCTTCCTTCTCCATTGTCGTCCTATTTAAATATGTTTATTTGATGTGATAATGAACATTTAATAGACAACTAAGACTACTGGTAAACTTAAACAGTTGTTATGAAGTGCAGATTATTGTAGATGGTATTTGCACAATTTTATGATGTATAATTTTCTAAAGAAAACTCTTGATTTATAAACGCATATTTTGCCATATAAAGTACGTTATCATTATTATTACTTTATCATACTAAAAAACGCTCTAGCTTGTTCATGCCTCCGATAACTGTATATTGATTGTTGTTTAAAACCCTTGCTAAGAATCTGATTTTGCTGACAGGTATCAAGTACTTGCTGGAATCATTGAACAGAGGCTTTTGGAACCTTTGCTGCACCAGCACAAGCTCATGCTTAGTGCACTTTGTTTTGCTGTGCGGACTGGCAATACGTATTTGGGCTCATTATTGTAAGAAATTTCATGCCCTTTTCTGATTACATTTAGAAGGAGCTTTACTAGTTGCAAGTGGTTCATGTTCTTGAATTTTGCCTTGCCAGGTGGGTGGATTATGCTCGATGGATAGGAGTCCAATAGGCCCAAGAACAAGATTACATTACTTTGATCTTTCGTGATTGACTATATTTTTCTCAAGATGTTCATTTGCTTCAGTACTGGACATCACAAAACTTTATTTTCTTCAGAGGTTTGGTTGTAGGATTATCTCAATAGGTTTTGGTTCCCTCTATTTTTATATGCTCATTGCTGAGCACTCAGCGAATTCTTGTTTTTCTCTCGAGTTTCCTCATTCAATCAATGCTATGAGGATGTGGAAATAATTTATTTTTTGTTATCAGGACATAATTTGACACTTAGATGAAAGCTGAAAAGCTTGTGATTGCAAGACATTAAACTAGTGTTTTGTTACTAACATAATAAAACCTCTGCCATTGAACGAGCATTTTACAAACTTAGCCTTCATGTGGACTAATTCCCTGTAAATTTGGTAGAATTATGCTACTCTTCAGGAGATTTTTAAAATCGTTTAATTCAGACTGGGATATGGGTGCATTTGCTTGAAGGGGGCCTTTTTTTTTTTGTTTTTGTTTCTCTTCCATTCATAAAATAGAATTTTATTATTTTTATCATCAATATTTAAATACATGAAAAAAGAAAAAGGCTTATTATATATTTGGATAAGATCTAAATTTTATATATACTTTTTTATCCTGTATTTGATCATAAATTAATGGACATTAGTTCTCAAAAAATGTTATAGGACATTAAAAACACACTATTAAACACTTTTAATTATTTAAAAATAAAATATGCGTAACTTAAAAAAGCACAATTTTTTAGTTTTTATTTTATCTACTTGTACTCTTGACGTTTAAGACATAAAAAAATGCTAATGAATTTAATCTATAATAGAAGTGAAAATTACAATAACTTCATTTATAACAGGATTTTAAAGGACATGTTATAAATTGTTATGCTAAAACATGGTATGACATATCCGTTCCAAAGTAATTAATAATTATAATTTTTTTATTGTGCTATAATTAATAATATCCTTACACTTTGCCTAAATAATTAGGTAAATTATTTTAATAAGTCCGTTTTATATTTTATTTCATTGCTTCGTATAATAACATTTTCTTCGTTAAACTTAAAAAAATATTTTTATGTGTTTCTAATTTGATTTTACCATTGATATACTAGTACTGATAAAGTTCATTATGAATATAAATATTTTTCATTCATCAAAATCGAACACGATGCAAAAAAAAAAAAAAAAAATCCTATAACTGTCAACCAAATAAATTTGATCCAATTGCTAGATAATTATAAATATAATAATCTCTCATTTCCAAAGTTGTATTTCAAATATCTCATTTTCAAAGTTGTATTTCGAATAGATTTGTTACTCGTGCAATACTTAGATTATTATGATAATCCATTTGATGATCTCTAAACTTTTTTCATCATAATAATTTTTATATAAGTTAATTTCATGAAAAAAATTAGAAAATAAAAAATGATACTTGATTTTTCTTATATACAAAAATCAATTAGAATAAAGTAATGAGACATAATAATGAGAACATGAATAATAAAAAAAAGTTAAAATTTAAATTTTAACTCGTACACATGTAAGTAAAAGTTTACGATAAAATGTTATTTTTTTATGTCAAAAATGAAAAATGGTATTGCAAACTTAGTAATATTTGATGCTGATAAAATATTAAAATAATTTTTATTATAAGAATTTCATTACTTTTGGTAGTTGTTAATGTAATAGTGTGAGTTTTAGATGTTTTAATTTAACTATGTGAGTAAATGTTGTTGTGATGTTATAAATGTTGTTATTAAGAGCTTTGGAGTTAAGAGACCATGAAAGTTAAGTTGTTTTTAAAGTAGTTGAGTTGGAGTTAAGTTAGTTCAACTTAAAAAATGATATAAATTTTTTCTTCATAAATGAACTTCATAAATTTTTGTTTTAAGAAAAATTTTAGAGAGAAATTCTTTGAACAAAATATTCTTCTCCTATTATTTCCTAATGAAAAACTTTTTTTTTCTATAGTTGATCTACTTGGCTAAGTTGAAGATTCAAGATCGTAGCTGAGAATCTTAGTTGGTGGAGGTCCTACGGAGTTGTTCTTTCTCTTTTCCTCTCTCAATTTGAGTAGACAAGAAGGGAAGCTTGTATTAAATGAATTGTTGAGTTGTGGTTGCTTTGTGCTAGTTGAAATCATTTATGAAATGAATTTTTGATCAGATTATGTTGAATTGTAGTTATTCTTGAATTTTGGTTTTCTTGTTGATACTTGGAAAGGAAATGAGTGATTAGGGTAATCTAATGGTTTTATGTTGTTTTTGATGATGGGAAAGAGATCTTTATGTGCTTATATGTTGTATATTCAATGCATGTTGGTAAGTTGTTGTGTTTTAGGTGAATTGTGAGAATTTAATTTTTTTATAAGTGCAAAAACTAATATTACGTTAGGCGCGTTTTCAAGGCATCAGACACGATTTCAACCAATGGATTCTATCTTACTCACATCGGACATAAGATTGGTGGCATGGGACATGAGAAAAGAAAATTGTTTTACAATTGAGGAGAGAGAATGACATCATGCATGAAGAGAGAGAATTGTCTCTGCATGGATTCATGTCAGACGCTATTGGAGTGGTGTTGGGTGTGAATCAGGCAAAAAAAAACCTCTACTTGATTGGCGTCAGACATGGATGAGATATGAAGTCCCATGCCTCAATGGTATCGGGTACCTAGGGGATATCATCAGACACAAGTTACATGTCTTTAATATGATGTTTAAGTTGTTATATGATTGATAAATGATTACTGAGTTGTATGATGAAGATGGTATGATGATAATTCATGATGTTCCTAGTTTATATATTATATAATGATGTTTATGTCGTTAAGTTGTAAGCTGATAGATGATGATGTTATATAGTTGTATAGTAACTAAACTATAGTGAGTTTAGAGACCTATCTAATGAGAATTTAGATAAATGAAAAATATTTAGTTAATAATAAATGAAAAATATAATTTAATTTAATGGTGATTAAAATATTATAATTTCATAATTACATAAAAAGTAATGTTTATTTTTGTGTAATTAAGGAAAATAATTAGTAACTATTAGTAATGATATTTATAATTAATAATAATAATAATATTAAAATACAAAAATATAATAAAATGCTAATTTTAATTGTTAATTACACAAAATCTATATATATTTTTGTCAATTTTATTCATTTATTTTGTCCAATTAATTTTTAAAATTTAATAGAAATCTAATAATGATTAGTAATGATTTACATTATAAAATATTTAATAATGAAAAATATTAATACATATTTATATTCTTTTTAATTTAGTCAAATCTGTCAAAACATTTTTAAGAAATTAGTTTTCTTTTACATAATATATATATATATATATATATATATATATATATATATATATATATTGTTATCAAAATTTATTCTTTTATTTTATGAAAATAATTTTTATATGTATAAAAATTGAGTTTATCTAAGTAAAGATATAAACGTATGACAAATATTAATATATATTGAGATTTTTTTAATTTAGTCAAATATTAAAAAAAAAATATTATTTTACATAATATATTTACTAACTATTTGTTAACTATTGAGGTATTAATTATTTTGATATATTTATTTGTTTTTAATTATATTTAGTAATAATTTATTTTATAACAATATTTATATTTAATAATATATAGGATTTAGGAGGAAGTTTTTGGAGGGAAGCTTTGGAATTTATATATAGAAATACTTAGGAGAGTTTTTGGAGGAAAGTTATGGAGGAAAGAAATTGCTCCCTTTATATACTTTTTTTTTATAATATTTATTTATTTATTTATAGCTGAATGTATTACCAAAATCAATTAAAGAAATTAATTTTGATTTGTATTTAAGGTCCAACTTGACCGTTTAATCAAACGGATTCATTTATTCCCTATCCATTTTTTTAATGTCTTAAAATGTTTTTAAAACTTTATTAAAAAAATTCCCTTATTTTCAATAAAAAAAAAATTTTCAAACACTTATGAATTTGTATCTAAACATATTATAAATGAGACGAGTTAAATATATTAGTAAATCAAAAACACCAACTTAACCTGTCATGGAATACAAATCCACAAGATTTAACCTTTTCACAACTGTTTTCGACGTAATTTTAAATAATCCAACGTAAATCTAAAAAAGTTCATCAATCTTTACATATCTCATCATCATAAGTGGACACTACTTGTGTATAGACTATAGAGTAAACTAAATGGTATTCTCTTTCTTTCAAAATGTTTAAATTACACTTCTCTCCCTTTTTATTTTAAAAATTCATACGAATATAATATATATTACATTTAAATTTATCTTAATATAGATAAATTATTTAAATATTTTATTGAAATGAACTAAAGTATAATGCATATTCATCTCTTCCACGAGGAGAGTGTACATTTAAAAATAAGGGAGGAAAAGGGTGTAATTTAAGCATCTCAACAGAGAAAGTATAATTTACTCTAAATTATAACTACATGTGCCTACTGATAAAGGAATACAATTACATTAAATATTAAGCTGCTTCTAGATTTTCTGTAACACTGTTTTTTATCTTGAAAAAGGACTAATCAGTTTCCAACTATAGTTGCTCTACAGGCTTACTAAGAATGAAGGATAATGGCATGTCATGTATCCCGGGGGCCATCAAATGATTGTGTCTTTCTCAAATTCCAATGGAGGCCTTCATGAATACTGCGCAAGAAGTCATTGGTAGAATCAACCAAACAAGCTGTGGGAACAGGCCATGGAGCAATGCTACAGACAAGTGCATCTCCAGGTGCTAACTGCTTCCTGTCCTTGCCATCAAATGATGCCCATGCAGGGCTTCTGCTGTTGAATGGTACTTGCACCCGCAATGTCACATGTTCCGGAAATATCAATGGCCTAAATGATAGAGAATGTGGGCAAATTGGTGTGAATAAAATACCTGGAACCTGCATATCGAAGACTCAATTAGCCTCATGATCATGCCACTGACACAGTAAGGTTAAGGTGAATGTAGCTTCAAACAAATAGATTACTATGGCTCTTGAACAAATATAGCAGACTTCATTCAGAGACAAAGGGACTTTTTTAATGAACTGACAACTAATAGCTGTTTGATCAAATGCAATTAGTGCACAAAGGAATTCTTCATTCAAATTAATTCATTATTTAGAAGGAACAATATTCTATGGTTTTGACTTATGGGATAAGCACTAGACTGTAAAAAAAAAAAAAAAAAATGAACTCTGCAATCAAGACATAAGAATAAGAAACACTTCATCTAAGTACCTGCGGATGGACCATTGATCCTCCAGCTGCTAAAGAATATGCTGTACTGCCCGATGTTGTAGATAAGATTAATCCATCCCCTTGCACACATGTGACAAAGGAGTTGTCACAGTAGCATTCCAAATTTGTGAGGAAAGAAGATATTCCACGATCAATTGTAACCTCATTTAGCACAAGCATTGGTTCTTCAGTTTCATATTCATTTTTAGCTGCATCTCGTATAACATGACATAGCAGACGGTGCCGTAATGTGATACTAATGGGACCCTTTAAAATTGATTCAAGGCATTCTTTGTAATGTTCACTATCTGAAGGATGGTTAAGTTCAGCTTCCAATTAAAAAATGAAAACAGATATTATAATAAAAAGATAATATACATGAACACTAAGTTGGAGGATACAGAAAGGGGTCATAAAGCCCAGAGACCCTAAAGAAAAGGGGACAATAGGAGGGACTGGCCCTTTGAACATAGATGCTGCCTGCACGTTTAGCACATGATCATTACTAATCAATGTCACAACTCACAACACAAAGCAAACCAATATACAAAATATGATAGGATACTAAGGATAGGTAAAGTAAAATCAAGTATTATAATAGGCCTAATTACCAAACTCTTCAAGAATGAATAATCCATTGCCAGAGATTTATAGGAATAGAATAATTCAGTCATCATATTCTTAGAAATTAAAGTTAAAAAAAAATGATAAAAACCCAAGAACATTAATGTTAATTAAATGAAATTTAAACTCTTAAGATGAAGGTATTTTTTGTTTAGTGATATTAGTTTGAATAAGCAGATAAAAGTATAACAGTACAATTTGATACATTATGTATATGCATGATACAGACTTACTTATCTCAACACGACATCTCTCCCTCAAAACTATCACAATGCATAGAATAATTCACAATAAAGTATCTAGCAATACCTATTGATTAAATTTTATGCAAATTAGTTTCTGGCTTCTAACCATATATTATGTGACAAAGTTGACAGGTTTCACTTTGAAAAATGAACCTTTACTAGAATTGGATCAGAAATAGTTTTTGTTCAAAGACTAAAATCAAGGAAATTCCCAGCTTCATTGTATACTTGAAAGCTAGACTGCTTTCAAACATAGCAAATTAATTTAAATTTATTTCACATACCCATAGGACAGTGCCATCTCCACCAAGAGTTACCACGAGGTCAACTTTATCGTGCAGCATCAAAACTTCCTTATCTACCAAAAAAAAAGGTTGTTCATAAATAGTTATAATTTTGAGAAAAATGACAGTATGCAACCATTATAAGCAAATATTTGATTAAATAGATACTAAAAGATATTGCATGAAGTGAAATTCATCATCTTAATTCAAATAAGGAGGCTGTAATACAATAAATAGAACACAAATTTCTTAATAAAAAAATCATGTTATTTGCTTCAAGAAAATGATTGATTTGGGTCCATCAATTCTGAGCTAAACTCCAATAATCCTGGCATTATGTTCTGCCAAAATTATGCTGACAATAAAAATGCATCATTATAAGTAATATAGTATATATTTTTTTTGTGCAAACAGTAAATAAGCAAAAAAAAATTGATTTTATACATTAAGGAAATTAGCTGTCTGCATTAAATTTTACTAATCTCATAATATTCTTTTTAAATTTTCCTTGTTATAAATGTCAAAACAAGTAGTACAACTGAAATGTCATATATTAAAAGAGGGGTATTTTAGAGAGAATATCATTAAATGAGGTAAAAGTAGTTGAAATTTGCTTATATTTAAAAAAAAAAGTGCTTTTTGTTGTTTATAATAAAGAATAGAGGGAGTTATTTGTTTTAAGTTTGTTGGGTCAACCATAAAGGCTATGTATCTAGTGTGGGCTTTTATGAAAATAAAAGGAAAAAAAAATACCTGCACATGGTCTAAATGATTTAGAAAAGGCCCATGATAGGGTTCCGTGAGAAACTGTGTGTCTTACGGAAGGGTTTAGAGAAGAACTTCATATCAGAAAATAAAAAGGATATAATGGAGTAAATGACTATGTTTGGAGTTTGGACCAAAGGTTGACTCTGAAATCTGAATACTTCATCTTTACCTCTGTATTAGATGTATTTATTGGGAAACCAAGAGCTAATGCTTTAATGCATGCTTTTTACAAATGAAATGATCCTAGTTAATGAGATGATAGAAGAAGAAAATACTAAACTTTATTTGACCCTCTGTTTTCCTTATCTTCACACAAGTTTTCCATACATAAGGTAGCATATATAGGCAAGGTGCACTCTCGGATGTAATGAATCCACAAAAAAATTAGAAAACATCCCTAACAATGCCTCCAGATATAACCTCAATGTACAATCTGTACAATTTTGTAAAGCACATTAAATAGAAAGTATTCTTTCATGAATTTAATTGCTTACCATTATTCCAAGTTTCTACAAAATTAAAGTATGATGATTCTGTCAAAAGCTCCACCCTGACACGTGGTTCCACATAGATGTGTAGTTTCTTTCGCTGCCTCAACCATCTGGGAATGAAAAGAAAAAAAAAAGCAGAGCACCACTTAAACAAGGTTTGGCATGAGCTGAAATGGTAACATCAATATGAAAATTTCCATGCTATATAACCTGTTATTCATTTATATCAGACAAAATATATTGAAGGATGAAAAAGCGGAGGATAGATGTAAATAGATCATAATAAGAAGTGGAGTTAAACTTAAAACTTGAAAAGAAACAATCTTCACTTTGCTACATCAAACTCAAAAAGTCAGGTTAACTTTAATTTTTGCATGAATCTAGTAAGAGGTGATGGGATTGAATCTTGACTATCCATTATGATTGAATGGTTAAGACTCGTTCCTCTCACACTCTTTTTGTTTGTGTGTGTAATCACAGAAAGCTCTTCCATCTTAAGCAGAGACCTCTAAGTTTTCCCAACAACCATCAAGAAAGAAAGAATGAAAGACACCATCAGAGGTAGCAAGTTTCCATAAAAATGTAAAATGAGTTTTTGAACTCTGATCAAATTCTATTCCGTAGCAACATATTTCATACTTTCGTGCAGAGTTTCAAACTCAAATCAGTATCACATTAAAGAAAACATGACTTTGGGAGATCTAGAAGTGAAAACAAACAATATATTAGCATTCATACCTAATCATTTCAGCACACAAAATTTGAACTGAAACTGAATTTGGTTTGGTCAATATGAGCACTGTCTGTGGGCATGACTCCCACTTCAAAGAGATCTGAAATAAATATCACTTCTCAATTAGACAATATACAAGTATAGCTATCCAAAATTTAGTAACTAGCATGAGGCAAACTTTAAGAAAAAGAAACACGAGCTTATCGATCACGAGTAATAAAGTCAAATCGCTCACAACTGAAGAGACACCTGCTTACTACTGCGCTCTGCAGTGGTTATATTTCCTCTTTCAAAAGAGACAATGTCATGTTTGTACTGATCACTTTGCTCACCTTTGCAGAACCATGAAAGTTTAAACGAAGCCTGTCTCGAGAATAAAGAAAAAAATTAAGATCAATTTGCTAAAGTAGGAGTAAAACAAAGTATATGCATTGCAACTTTAGCAAGAGGCGAGGGGAATATGACTTGGAAGTAAAAATGACAGAAGATGTCATACCACATGTTTAAGTTTAAATATTTGGGATCAACAATACAAAATGACAGAGAAATTAATGAGAATTTCACACAGGATACAAGCGGGATATCTAAATGGAGAAAGGCATCGACGGTTATTTGCGATTGCAATGTGCCTGCCAAACTCGAAGGCAGGTTTTATTGTACTGCTATATGTTCGGCTATGTTATATGGTAGTGAATGTTGGGCTTCTAGGGAAAATATGAGAGAAAGGTGGGAGTAATAGAAATGAGAATGTTAAGATGGAGGTGTAGCCAAACAGAAAAAGGACAAGATACAAAATGATTATAAGATTGTTGTAGCATCGATGGAGAAAAGGATGATAGAAAATTGATTGAACATGTACAAAGAAGCCTGCGATAGGCACTAGTGAGAAGAGTATATGGCATGGTTTTTGGACCTGTGAAAAGAAGAACGAGACCAAGAAAGACTTTCGAGGAAGTCGTCAAGAGAAAGCTCATAGTAAGTAATATTCTTGAAGGTTTAGTTTCAAACCAAGAAAAAAGGTGTCGTGTAATTGAAAAGATGTAGTGGTAGTTCTTGACATATGGTGATAGTACTTGCATAATTTCATTGAAAAGATGTACAACAAATTCAATAGTAATTTCCACAATTTTGTATCAGTAATAACATTACTAGTTAGTAGTTAACCCGATTGTCATTTGAATGTAGTGACTCAACAACATGTGCTGTTGTGAAGAGTCGGTGTATTCAGCCTAATGGATGTTTGAACATCAACAAAATGGCTAGACAAACACGTGTACACAATCTTAGGAAGTGAATTTGAGCCTAATTTAACTTTATAAATTTGGTTTATAAGGTGAAGGTTGTTCTCTACCTATAAACTATTTGTTTGTTTTATCACTAGTCAATGTAAGATTTTAAATTTTTCTAATACACCCCCTCACATCCAACATTATTAGGTTTAATACGTGGATAAATGGCAGATAACTCTTTTTAATGATCTAAGGTAGTCTTAATACCATCTTAGAAAGTGGATTTGGGTCTAACTCAATCTTACAAAACCAGCTTGTAAGGTAAGGGTTACCCCCTACTCAAACTTTTTTTTGTCTTATCTCTAGTCGATATAGGACTTGAATTTTTTTCAATATACAAAAACACAAATATTTCTATCAAATATCAATAGGAAACCCAACTGTGACAGGATGATCGTAGCATAATAGCCCAATTTGCTTCAAGCAGGGATTTATAAAAAAAAATACCTTTTTGATCATCTTGGAATCGGAATCAGGTGCTCCATCCCTAAGAACCTCATGGGAGCAAATACCATTCCTCGAACAACATTTTTCAGATTGCCCATTAGCCTCATTGCATAATGTAGGTTGTTTGGCTGGGTTATCTGTCCTCGTGTCATCAAGATCAGCCTGATGGTCAAGACATGATTTCTCTGCAATTAAAACAAACAGTGAAAATAAATTATAAACTTATAAAGTTGAGATATAGACAGAACAGATCATAACAGTTAAGATGGAAGGCATATAATCAGCAAGAGTATGATACAGGCACATGGTAACACAAATATGGACAAAAAATTAGAAAATTCCAACATTTACTTTTATGCCTCAATCATTATATCTTTGAAATGTTTTCAATATTACCAGTGGACCTTTCTACATATTAGGAGTTTAGAACGTATATATTAACATCAAGAATATTTAATGGTTCAATTTCTCTTCATGGCAGGATTGAGACCATCATACTGACTTCTTTGCAACCATATGATATATATTTTATTTTCAATTTTCAATAATGGAAATGGAAATTCTGAATTACAATATCATGTCAATTGAGAATGAATACATAGTGAGTTCAAGGGAAAACCAAGACACTCAGAAAAATGTGATGAACAAAACCACTCCTTATTTAAAGGAAGTGAAAATCTTCAATGCATCAGAGATTTATAAAAATAAAAAATAAAGCCAGTAAAGTATTAGTAAGAGTAGACTGCAAAACAATATGATACAACTACAAGAACACGAATCCCAATCACTAACAGACAGAAATTGCATTGCATTAAACAAAGACTCTAGACAACAATTTTGGATGAAAAGGGATACAAACAATGAAAATAAAGTAACAGGAATTGTATATAACTCAAATATAAGAATAGAAGCAACCAAAAGAAATAAATTATTCATCAATCAGCAAGTATACAGAGAGCACAATTACAGTTAAGTCAAAAAACAGATGATAAATATTATTTTCCTGATGCAATATCACCTTTATAAAATAGAAAATATAAATAAAGAATCTAAATTTTGTAGTTATTCAACTATTAGCACCTGCATGTTCAAACTTCAGATTCCGTGCCCTCTCCAATTCAAATTTACGTTTCCATTCAGCAGCCTCAGCTTGAGCAGAAGCTTTCCCTTCGGCAACCTGCCTGAGAGCCTTCGCAACAGCTAGAAGAAGTTTAAGATAAAATAAGGACAAAGATCTTTGTATCAAGATCACGTCTTGTTGCAGTTGATATTATTAATTTGAACAAAATATGATCATACTTCTTAAAGCTTCAGAGAACTCTATAAGATGGTCATCCGACCCCTGGACTGGAGATTGAAGAAGCTCTTGCACTGCTTTCTCAGGGAAGAGAGAAAAGGAATTGACAAAACCATTCTCAGCCTGCGAACATGACGTACTTGTATTTCCCTGTTGCACGAAGGAAATCAAACAAATCAATAAATACAGTTGTCACTGATACTGATGCATGTGATACAGCTGCCCTCCAAAGCTGGGGAAATACTTGGACTTTGGTTGTCCTTTGTTTTGTTGTAACTTGTAAGCATGAACATATGAATGACAATAGATATTGATTTGAAAATATCCTCTATGGCTCTATGTCAAAGAGATATGAAGGTAGCCCAAACTGACATGAAGAGTAGTGGTTTACATCAAATCCAAACTAACAATTTTGTTCATACAAGCAATCCTACTGGACACTGATCCTACAAGTAATGAGAGAATCAAGGTCAATTTTAATTGTAAGTCATTTTTGTGCATTCTCATTTATCTTCTCCGTGTATGGCATGTTGCAACAGTAAATGATTCATTCCAGGCTCCCAAATTCCAGGAGCACAAGTCCAAACTAAATTAAAACATCAAAATGGGACATGAAGCAACAACCCAATGAACAAAGGCTATTGGTAAAGAAAAACCCTAGCAGTAAAAACACATGAACCCAACCAACCAATAATTAAGATTGAAAAAAAAAAAAAAAAAAAAAGGGGGAAAACAAATAAAAACTGAAATTGAGAATGACATGATGAAGATAAGAATACAATTACCGGGGAATTGAGCTTGTTTGGAGCCATAAAAGAGAGAGTGGAGAAGATGAAGAATTTGGATCCTTTTGCCTGGTTAAGCCTTCCCCGGTGTGGTCTTTATTTATACATACCAAGTGCTTGAAGAATTTTGACCATGTAATAATATATATATAATATATATACCATTCACAATTCACTATTCTCCCAACGTAACGCAACGCACATGCTGTAGATTAAAGATTTCCTTGAATTGTAGTAATTTCGAATTTCAAACAACCCAGAAACACTCCAGTTTTCACATCTTATTTTTATAGCCAGTAGAACACTAAATTCACTCGACAGAATAGTGCACTGAAATATTAATTTAATTTCACTCATCAATCTATTTACTTTTTCTATTGAAAAAAATAATTAAAGTAAGCATAATATCACAATCCAAAAAAAAAATTGAATCTATGAGCTTAGATTTGATTATATAAGTGCTTATATTTACGGATTTACCTCAACAACAAGTGAAAACTTTATTTCTTGCCCCGCTAAAAAATCTGATTTTTGGTCAAGTTTGAGTTCATCTAAATGGCTAAAATTAATGAACGCTACTACAAGTTTAAATTCATTCGTTATTACTTATTTTCTTAATTCTACTTAAACATTCTCTATATTAATGAGTTAAAATCATGTATTAGTATATCTATTAATTTAGGGAATAAGAAATTTAATTTCATTTTGAATAAAGCTTTTTTGAATTCAAATATTATGAATTAAAAAACTAAATACATTATTTTCTATTAGCCACCTTAACATTTCATGGAAAACTAGTATTTTACGGATTAAATGTTTATTATATTTAATTAAAATTTATGTAAATAAATTATAAATACATTATATACTATATTTGAATATATAAAATATATTTAAAATTTGTATAAATAGATATTTTTAAACATATAAATAATAATTTAAATTTAAGATAAATAATTTGCATTGCATCACATAATTATTTTTAATTGATAATTTATTTTAGAATATTAAAAATTAATTTATAAATAAATATGATATTAAAAAAAATTAAAATATTTTGATCGAAGAATAATCCTTAAAAAAAGACTCTTGTGTAATATAATCATTCATGTTTAATATACATGGGTTGATAAATTATATAAATAAATAAATATTATATTTAAATATATAAATTATATGTAAATTTGTATAAATAAATATTTTTAAAAATATAAATTATAATTTTGATGTATAATAAATAAGTTAAGTTATATTGTGATATAAAAAAATAATTATTAATGAGTTATTTTCTAATTATTAAATTTTAATTTATAGATAAATATGATAAATAAAGTTTAAAATAGATAAGTCAAAAAATCTATAAAATAATTTCATCAAATTTATTTAAAATATTAAAATTTAATTTATAGATAAATATGATAAATAAAAAAATTATATAACAAAATTTTTAAAAAGAATTAAAATCACTCTTGTTAAATAAATAACAAGTTTTAATGCCTAGTGTCATTGAGGCTGAAAGCCTCTAGCACGCCAACGCTTTACAAAAATTTCACGCCAACGCTTTACGAAAATTTGCCTATGTCTAGCGTGGATGAAGTAAAGAGCCCTTATGTCAATCATGTCTAATGTAGCTAGACTTATGCTCAACCTCATTTAAGTAGAGAGTCTTTGCCTGACCCACATTGGGTGTCATTCATCCTACACCCAATGTCTTTTAAGCAAAGAGTTATTACCTTGATCACATCTGACGCCACTCAACCAAAGCCTAACATTATCAAGTCATAAAGCTCTTAAGGCAATCATGCTTGGCATCCCTCAACCCACGCTTGATGTAACCAAGTCAAAGAGCACCCATCTATCTCACGCCCAATGTTACCAATCTTGCACTCAACGCCAACAAAGCAAAAAGTCTCTAACTTGCATTATGCTTTGCGTCATGAAGTTGCACCTAGCACAATAGCGATTCCTACACTCAACATAATCACGATTTGACTCAATTCACTAGAAAATCAATACAAAACCAACATGTTATGCATAGCAGCACAAATATACATTTCAAGCAACTCAAAAGCATCATAATCAACATGCAACCATCAAAGGCAAGATTCACCAATTCCTTTTCATTTCACCAAAAAACAAAGAAACTACACATCAAGTATTCACTACTCAATTTAACTCACAACTATAATTTGATGAATCTTGGCAGCATACAATTCACAATGTACCACAAGGTGCAATCTTATAAGTTTCTTATACCTCCAATTGCCTATAATAAAGGAAGAAGAAGGGTGAGATCCTTCAAAAAAAACTATGCACGAGAACTCTAAGGTCTTTAATTTTCAGCTCCAAAAGTTTCGAATCTCTACACGACTACTCAATCTCACTCCAGGGAAGGTTCTAGAAACCTCTCGCGGACTCAAAAGATGGAAATCCCTCTAGCTCTATAGCTTCTCTCTTTTTTCTTTTTTTTTTTAAGAATTGGACTCATGAAGTTAAAGTCTTAAAGAAAACTTTATATACATTCTTTTAAACTTGATCAACTTTGATCTTAACTCAAAATAATTCTTAAATGACTAAACTTATAATAATTCCTAATTCTATAGAGTTTTACAACTATTAAACAACTAAACACACAATAAAATCAACATTTAATAGCAAAATTCACAGTATTACAATAATTATCTTTTTTGGTTTTCACTTTTAATTAGTCAATTTTACTCATAAATTAATCATTTTTAAAATTAATCGCTCTATAATAAATAATAAAAAACAAAACAAAAACACTAACTTACTAATCTGTATAGTTACCTATTTTAAAATCTTATTTTTTTACAACTATTTTAACACATGAAAATAATAAATATAAAGAGATAAAAAAAAGTGTTTATTTTCCGACTGTTTAGGATAAAGTAAAAGTTTCACACTTTTATTTTGGATTCTTATGGGACCACACCTATCTGCATAGTATGAAACTTTTACTTTATCTTAAATCGCCAAAGTTTAAAATAAGATACGTAATAGCAGTTATGAATTTCATGAGTGTTTGACTCGACCAAGTGAAAAATTTATGTTTAATATATAAGAGTTATTATTTATTTTAAATTTAAAATATATTTTATATATTTAAAAATATTTATTTATATATATATATATAATTTATTGTAAATTTTAATTACACATAAATATTAAAAGATCTGCATTCTAAAATACTGGTTTAAGTTTGAAAATTATATACAATTAAAATTTTTAGATTAATAATTATGAAAAAGTACATTATTGTTAATAAATAATATAATAATATAAATTTTTTTTGCATTTTAAAAGTTTTAAATTTACGTTTAAAAATTATTGTAGTTGCATAATTACCGTATATTTTTACCAAAATTTACTTATTATTTTATAGTTTTTAATGTAATTAAAATTATTAAAAAATATTTACTTTGCATTATTGTATGTGACATATGATTTGAGGATGTGTATTTTTTTTTCCAGAGCAAATACAACGGTAAAAGTACAATTTTGAAAGTTCACTAATTCAAGGATTAATTCACGATAGATTTCGTCTTAAACCTTATCTTTATTATTTCTAAAAATGTGAAGACAATTATAAAATATTAGTGGAGTTGTGATTAACTGTGTCCTATATTTTATTTAAATTTTTTAAATAAAATAAAATTTGAGATTAAATAATAAAGATGGTTAAAATTTTGAATGCTTAAAAATTATTAACTTATTTGAGTGGTTAATTTTTAATATTATTTTTATTATTTAAAAATATAAAAATAAAATTATCTTAAAAAATCTGAAAAAAAGAGCTATAATTTATGTATTTTTTTATTATATATAATTATAAATTTTATCTACCTATCTCTTTAAGTTTTTAGATATTTTTAAACAGAACTTATTCCCAGTCCTTTTTTAAGCACTCTTAATATTTTCATACCAATGAAGACTTGTAGATTAGAGACCACTAGTAAGTGATGATAATAGATAATAAAAAAGAAAAATATTCGCACACAAATGAATGTAGAAATGACACCGTAAACAAAAGCGTAAAATGATTTTTATTAATTATTAAATACATTGTTATATCCATTTTAATTTTTATGCATTGCGAATATAAAAAAATTAGACCATTAACTAATTAAATTTTTTTCTAGAAAAATTAAATTTTGTTATCAATATAATTTTTAGATATTTTATTATAAAAATTAATAAATTTAATATAAATAATATTTTTAATTTCATGTAAGTATAAAAAGTTTCTATATATAAGTATATAAATACTATTTCCTCTTTTATCTTATCATCAAATATATTCAACAATATATTTTCTTATTGTAAATAATAATAATAATAATAATAATAATAACATGTTCTATATTATTCTATTTTTTTCATTATTAGATCCATCTTAATGATATATTCAACTGTATATTTCAAATTTTATAAAATTATCAAAAATAAACAAAAAATAATTTTAAGAATATTATTCTTAAAAATCGCACACTATGATTGAATCATAATAAACATAGAATAATTTTAAGAATATCATCCATGAGAATTTTGCACCACAAATGAAAAGTTATTTCCTAAAAAACTGAAGTTTAAGTTATAAATTTATCAATAATAATTTAAGTTATAAATTTTATTATTATTTTTTTAATAATTGCCTTAAAAATTATTAGAAAAAAAATCAACCACTCTAAATTTTATTTTATTTTTTAAATAGGCACTATAAACTTAAATTTATCTTAATCAATTATTAATTTTTATCTGTTTGTAAAAAATCATCATAAACTTTAATTTTATTCCAATTCTTAATTTTTTTTACAAATAAACACTCTTAATTTTAATTTTATTCTGATTGATATTAACATTTGATAATTTATTATTTTTATTAATAATTTTTTATTACTAATTTAAAGTTAGATTATTTGTCATAAATATCAATCATTTACTATTTTTTTTACCATTATCTTCAAATATAATAAAAATATAAATTTTGAAAGAAAGAAAAAAGAGAATGATAAAAATAATAAATAAATATTTATTTGATTTTTAAAAAATTATATATATATATATATATATATGAAAATAGATTAATATATGTACCCAAAAATTAATAAGTATGATTTAAAATAAATAATTTTTTATATATATTAATAATTTAATTTTAATATAATACAAGAGACTATTAAAAATCGATAAAATTAAAATTTAAGAATAAATTAAAATAAAATTAAAATTTATTGTGTCTATTTATTTACAAAGATTAAATTTAAGATAAAATTAAAATATGTGATATTTATTTAGAAAGGAGATAAAATTTAAGAGAGTTAAATAATATGTTTTATTGTTTAAGAATAAAAGTAAAGTAATTTAATTGAAGATATAGAATGAAGTATGAATAGTTACCAGTCGTGTTAAATCTTAGGGCCAGCTATCCTACTTTTTGAGGTACTTCCAATGTAACGAGGAGATTAGTCACTGCTATCGGTTATCAACGGTGAATACTCCAGAAAAAAAAATAATAAGATTAGTTACCAAATAAATGATGATGTGATTGCAGTTTGGCAGGTGTTGAAACGCACATGGTCAACGTCGAGACAACTACCACCCACCCGCGCATCCACAACCAACCTTACCTATTCCTTCTCTTTATAATACAACTTCTTTCTGTCTATTTTTTTTTTAATTTTTTTTTAATTTTTTTTAAGACCATTATATATACATGATAGTGAGTGAAAATAAAAATTATATAAGATACAAAACAAGAGTTGAAAAGAGACAGACAAACAAACATAATTATAAATAAGGATGGCAATGGGACTTTATGGGAGTGGATAATAGTAAATTTATTTTGTCTTGCTAGTTAAAAATTGACCCATATCTATCTTATATCTGCGCGGGTATCTATTAAGGGAGTATTCATGAATTTCTTGAATACTCACGGATATCTATGGATATCCATGAATATTTATAAATTTATTAAGAAATTAAAAAAATTATAGTACAACTAATTTTAAATTTATATTTAATGTCATTGAAATATTAAAAATAAAAATTCAATGTTAATTTTAAATGAAGGTAGCTGAAAACCAATTCACTTATCAAAAGGAGGTCCACCTCTTTCCCGCCTTCTTTTTTGTAGATGACGTGATTTTGTTTTGTGAAGCTTCAGAGTTGCAAGCCCATGTGATGACCTCAGCTCTTGAAGAGTTTTGTTTGGCATCTGGGATGAAGATGAATCTAGACAAGTCAAAGTTTGTCATTTTCAAAGGCGTCTCTAGCTCTCGGGTTGAAGACATTTCACATATACTAGGAATTGAGCATTCGACTAGGATAAAGAGTTATTTTGGGGTACCTATGCTTCAAGGGAAGACCAAAATTGCTGACTTTAATCAATTGTTGGATAGAGTCAATAATCGGGTAGCTTCTTGGAAAAACAAACTCTTGAATAAGGCTGGGCGTTTGTGTTTAATAAAACCAACTCTCACTTCCATACCAGTTTACATTATGCAATCTCTTTGGATTCCACAGGCTATTTGTGATAGGATTAATCAAGTTTGTCGTCGGATGTTATGGGCCAAACCAGGAGCTTCTTACTACTGGTCTCTAGTTGGGTGGAATACGATTTCAAAACCTCTAGAGATGGGAGGACTAGGAGTACGAGAGGCTCGACATATGAATATCTCGCTCCTTGGGAAGTTGATCTGGGATCTCATCCACTCCCACTACAAACCTTGGGTTAGTTTTGTTCGTGCCAAATATTTGAATGGTGAGTCAGTTCTCCATGCAAGCAGTAAGTCAGGCGCTTCGCCAGTTTGGAGGAGTATAGTTAAGGCACTTCCTTTCATTTGTGAGGGGTTTCGTCCAAAGTTTGGGTCTGGTCACTCATCGTTGTGGTTTGACGACTGGTCTGGAATGGGTAAACTCGGAGCTCAGGTTCCAGTGATCCACATCAGTGATTCTACTGCTACAGTGGCAGATTGTTGGCAACTTGGAACATGGGATTTTGGCTTCCTTCACACTACTATCCCGAATGAGTGGCTGATGTCTTTTCAACAACTTGATATACCTTCGTCTAGAGTTGGGGTAGACTCGTTCACTTGGACGGGAGACCCTTCGGGATGTTATTCAGCTACATCGTGATGGCTTCCTCCTTCCATGATTGATGTAGAGTGTGAAGGGGGAGACCTTGCCCTTGATCTAGGCTCACCAAAGGGTAGACAAAAGGGAGGTTTATGGTGGAGAAATGAAGATAGGCGTGAAAAGGTGGTGTTTGGGCGGAAGTGTTTAGAGTGTTGGTGTATGGTTGCTCAAGGTTGGCTCACTCCAAGTGTAGATGGAGGCCACTCTAGGGTTTCACTCTCCAAGGGTGGAGAATGAAGGAAGCTAGCCGAAATTAACCTAGGGACTAAGGATAGGATTTGAGGCAAGAAAATTCTCTCTCAAATTCATATAATCCAAAATATTTACAAGTGGTGGGGGTTGGGTATTTATAGGAGGGGAGGCATCTAGGGTTTCATTTGGGACATGCATGGCCGAAATTCATAAGGCAAATGCACTCTAAATGACATGCCAAATGAACCCTAGATGCTACTTGGTGACCAAGTTTGGAATCTATGGGTCTAGATTGGCTACATCAAGGTGCATGATATGATCATGCAACCTTTGCCCTCCACTTGGGCCTAAACCTTTCTATCACCAAAAAAAATAGGTCCAATGGTCACCAAAATGCGTCACCCTTCTAGTGAAATACCCTAACCCAAAATTAAAATCCTAATCTCCTAAAGCACCCCATAATACAAGGGTAAAATGGGAAATATAAAGAAAATAAATCCTATGACTAAAATACCCCAAAATACAAGGGTAAAATAGGAATTAAAGATAAGGGCAAAAAAAATAGGAATAAAAATAAATGCTATAAAAACTTAGGAGCTAAGGCCCAAAAGTAGGCTTATTCCTCCTATGGGTTTTCAACACTAACCCATTCCTCTTGCTTCCTTCAATATATCACCTCTTGGTCTTCTTGGCCTTAGTGTTATTCCATCACATCAGGATTTAGATTTCTTAGTGTAGAGGGTACCAGATTGAACAATCCTATTTGGAAGAAAGTGTGGCGACTACACATTCTGAAAAAAGTGAAATTTTTTCTTTGGTTAGGATTGCATTCAGCCTTACCTATGAACATGTTTCGCTACTCGAGATGGCTGGGGGAGACTGACCTTTGTGCTCGTTGTTCAGGTGGGCAAGAGACAATCCTTCATGCACTTCGAGATTGCCCACATTCCCGTGAAATCTAGTTTCGGTTAGAAAATACTCCACCTCATCTATTCACCGGCTCCGAGAGCGTTATATGGTTCAAAGACATCATTATGCATTCTGAGGCTGTCAAGTTGGCTATGACCAGTTGGTGGATATGGAGGTATAGAAACAATATGGTTTTTCAAGGTCTGCGTTGGTTAATGCCTTCGGTGCTAAAGAAAGTGCATGTTTCCCTTGCTGAATTGAATTTGTGGCTTAATTATAGGAAAACATGGTTGGAAAACACATGCTGGTCCCTACCGGATTATCCAGGGATTAAAGTAAATATTGATGGTAGCTGGTTGGAGGGTCAAAATAGGATGGGGTTTGGAGGGGTTATTCGAGATAGCGTAGGGAGATGGCTGGATGGTTTTGCCAGTTCAGAAATAGGGGGTGATCTTTTACGAGCTGAACTTTTGGCTATAAAGGAAGGATTATCTTTTTGCTGGAATTTTGGTTACAAACAAGTGGTATGCAAGGAATATTGTATTGATGCGATATCTGCGATTGAACGAGCTATTTGGGAGAGGAATCTTGTTCATAAACATAGAGATATAATCAATAATATCAAAGATTATGTGACACCCTTACTACCCCAACACATACATCAAAATAATATAATAAAAATTAGAAGAATAAACTTGATCAAATTGGAAAAAAAGGTCACATAAAACTTTATAACTATTCTTTCTCAATGACTGAAAAATAAAACTTGAAAGGTAAAATCTAAGAGTTTACAGATTTTCAAAGAAAATTACATTCATTACGATACCAAATCCATATAAATATTCTATCCTAGAAATCCTCTGCCCCGATGCCACACTATCAGAGCATTCCCAGAATTTAACCGTTGGCATTCTAGATGCCACTCGTAGCCGGATCTTCTCCACCTAAAATATCCACAATTTGTACGGTGAGAAAAGAATATATCTATATGCAAAGTACATCCAAACACACCATATTAAAATCTCATCATATTTCTTTTATTTAATAAAATATTTACAAGCATGTACCATAATGTATCAATCCATCACAATCCATTTAGATTATCATTTTTACCTTTCCTCATTCACATCAATATAACAATCATTTCAACATCTATAATTCATGTCAATCTCACAATTAACATTATGCCAAGACCTCGCCACATCTGACACAAGTGATACAGGTTAATTGCCTCACTCAACCCACACCAGACCAGGGTCATGCCCTCCCTGTAGCATCACTTACCCAGGGGTCATGCCATCCCTAATCATTTGGTGTGAGGAAACACAATCACATTACAATCAATACAATCTCTTGCAATTAACCCTATGTCAGGACTGCCATAAACGACATAAGTGGTGTGTGTTAATTGTCTTACTTATCCCACACCATGCTAGGGTCACGCCCTCCCTGTAGCACCACTTACCCAGGGCCGTGCCGTCCCTAGTCATCGATGTGAGGCACCACAATCAAAATCAAAATCACATTCATAACAGATAAGCTCAACAAATAGGGTTTACATACCCCTCAAGCAATTCACATCAATATCATTCATTCTTAACAAGTAATATAGCAATAACTTTCATTAATATAATAATCAATAGAATAATTAGTATAAACAGTAAAACCCCTGATTATTCCAAAATCTAGCTCACCGCATTTCCTTTATAATTCATTCTTCTTCTCAGATCATCATTCCTACACTTAGGCATATCTATAAACCTCAATACAGATAATTTTAATAGAACCAATAAATCTCCAAATTAAATAATTATAAAATTAATTATAATCCTAAGGAATTCTTCCTCTACCCAATTTCCTCATGTACTCTTCATATAAATAATCCCCTTTTCCCCCGTACCTGGATGAATAGGAACTCGAGCAGAATCTCCTCATCTTTTTCTTAAATCGGGACAAGAACTAGAGCAGAACTTCCTCTATCTTCCTCCTCTTTTCTCTCCCTAGGCAGAACCTCCTCTTTTCTCTCCCTAGGCAGAACCTCCTCTACTGGCTTCTTCTTCTTCTCTCTCCTCTTTTCCTTCCCCTCTTCTCTCTCTCTCCCTTTCTCTCTCTTCTTTCTCTCTCTAGGACCTCTTCTCCAAGTTATGATTTTCACCCCCTGCCTCCTATTTATAGGAAATCTGACGCACCCGGAACGGTCGTACTGGATTCGGAACGGCCCGTTCCGAATCCTTCAAATGTACGTAAACTTTTGAACTGGAACGACCCGTTCTAAAATCGGAACGACCCGTTCCCAAAAAGCAGAACGACCCGTTCTAAAATCAGAACGACCCGTTCTCAATCTCAGCAAAACGGCCCGTTCTCCCTCCGGAACTGCCCGTTCTCCTTCCAGAACGGTCCGTTCTCCTTCCGGAACGGCCCGTTCTGGGCCCGTTCCCAACTTAAAATTTCAGTATCTTTTTGTTGCTTGGAACGGCCCGTTCCAATTTTGGAACAGCCCGTTCCAAGTTACCCATTTACCCCTCAATCTTTAATAAAATTGTGAAAATGCCATTAATAATAAAATTACAAAAATACCCTTATTCCTTTATTAAAATTACGAAAAATGCCATTAATTACAACAATACCCTTTAAAAAAATTTGGGATGTTACAGATTTGGTGGAGAAAGATTGGCGAGTTGTATTTATTGGGATCCCAAGAGAGATTAATCAAGTAGCTCATGTTCTTGTAAGTTGGAGAGTTAGACTAGGGACTCAACATGTAACATGGAGGAGTCCTCCAAATTTTGTGTTTCAAGTGTACGGGGAGGATCTCTGTTCCCTACACTAATTTCATTTCTTTCTTGTTTTTTGTCCTTTATTTTTTTCCACAACACAAAAAAAACCCTTGTATTTAACGTTAATTTTGTTGAAATAATAATAAAAATGCAAGATAATCAATAACTTAAAATACATTAATCTCATAAGTAAGTGAAAGTATCATATCACAAAGATGAGAGTATAGTTTTAGGGTTATATGGTATAAGGATAATTATGATATTTAATAAATATTATTAAACGGGTACCCGCCCTCGCCCCGTTTATAAACGAGTAAAAAATTATTTGTCTCCATTATCCGCGGACACGCACTTAGTCTATCCATTTATTATCCGTAACAAATTTTACTTGCAGATACCTACGGGTGCAGATATTTCTGTCATCCTTAATTATAAGACTAGTGAATTTTTTATTAAAAATATAAATATAAATATAAATATTTAAAAAGTTAAAGAACAACGTGAAAATAAAAGTTTAGATATAAATAAATGATTTTTTTAATAAAATTTTAAAAGATAAAATAATTCAAATTAAATAGATAAAAAATAGTTAGAAAAAAAGTTATTTCTTTTATTTATTGTTATAAATATGCGTTTTTCTTGTTTTCCGTACAAGAAATATGACATCAATGTTAGATAGGTTATAAATTTTATAAACATAAAATGTGGAAGTATGTCATATTTGACACCAATGTTCTCAAATATTAATTATTTTCCTCTTCTTTTTCTATTTTATTGAGGCAACTTTTTCTTTCAAATAATGTAATATTTTTCTTCATCAAAGATATTAGAATAACAACATTTGTCTTCTACTATTTTTGTTTGGTTTCTTTTTTACTTATTTAATTTTAAAAATTTATTTATAACAATAATTTTATATACAAGATAGATAAAATATACTTCAATTGATTTTTTTTCTTTTAAAAAAACTTAAATTGGAACAAGATACGACCGTATGTAAAGACAAAATTAAGTACTATTTTAATTGATATAATTACCAATATTCATCTTAACTAAAATTATTTGATTTATGTTTATTGTTTTTAATTATACATTAATTATTATAATCAATTATTTTAGTTTCTTTTATTAATTATAACAACACTAACTATTTCATTTGTTATATGATTTTAGCAATTCTTCATTAATTGCTTTTATGTATGTTAAATTTATTCGTACAATTTTAATTCTATTATTAATTGCTTTCAAATAGATTTTTTCATTTTTATGTTAATTTTAAATTTTTTTTAGTTTAGTAGATAAACTATCTATTATTTGAAAATAAATTTAATGCTTAATTACTTTTTTTTTTATCGATAGTTTCATAAACATTATTATTATTTTTATTTCTTATATATAAAAATATTTAATTTTAGTTATTGTATATAATATTTTTACTTTCTTTTAATCTCTATCATCTATTGTTAATTATAGGAACTGAAAGATAAATTTTATAAAACAATAAAACTTAAATAAAACAAAAATAGTATATATATAAACTAAAATATAATGTTTTTAACAATAGAAACTAAAATGTATTCATGAGATTATAGAGATAAAAAGATAATTAAATCCAATGTTAACTATAAATCACTATTATTCATGTGGTAAAATTTTGTAACGTCTGAAAAAATTTTCTAATTCTTAGGTGACCAACTGACCATATACTTAAGAGACATAATTATGTCACATCTTATTGATCACTTATATACTATAATTAAATTGAAAAAATGAAGCCTTCAAATTTTTACATAATTTATAAGATTTTTTTTTCGTCCTATAACATTTCTCAGCCATTTCTTCATAAAAAGACATCTTTGTTTTACGAATTAAAAAAATATTTTCAATATCGTTAACTATATACATAATACTTATGTAATAATTATTAGTTTTGAAAAAATTATTTAAGAGTCAGCTTTCAATCTCTTTGAAAAATTCTGATCCGATTACAGATAATTGTCCCCTATTCTCAATGTAAATTTGAACAAAGGATATAAAGAATAACAACAATTAAATTCAATCTAAAGTTTTAAGTAGTGGTGAATTCAAGAACCTAAATTAGTGGAGAAATTTTTTTAAATAAAAATTAATAATCATCATCATATATACAAAGAATAAAACATAAATGTTGAAAATAATTATTAATGAGTTTAATGTATAAAATCAGGGTGTATATATACAATATTTTTAAATACACACTCATAATTTAATTAAAATGAAGAGATCAAATTTTTACAATATTTTTTTTTACAACTTAACAATTAAGGAGTTTATCTCAATTTAAGCATGGTGCGTGAATTGTTATAAATTTCATTGATATTAAGTTTGATTTTCACAAATAAAAAATTTATCTACAAATGAACATAAAACATGCTTACCATTATGATATATATAAATGTTTTGTGTTCGAATCTTATTATTTTCATTATAAATTTATATTGATAAAAATTAAATCATTCAAAGTTAATTTTTTTATTCTATATTAAATAATATGTTAATAGTGAATTGATTGTTTAATTTTAAAAGTTTAGAGATCAAATTTATAATAAAAAATTTTGAAGACCAAAATTACACTTTACCAAACTACACGAAGAAAAAAAATTTTAACCTAAAATTAATTACCACAATATATTTAGATATTAAATTATCACATTTAACCCGCATAGGATTTTGCTTAGGATTCAAATTAAAAGACCAATAAAATGTTGCATGTGTGGGCAGGTCTGGTACTGTGGTTGGTAACTTTCTGGGCTTATTATGGGCACATTGCGGCCTGCTATTTCAGGGCCTGAAGAAGCCCAACCCACTGGGCTTTACTAGTTAACTACTCTCAACTTTCACTTTCGTGAGTTTCTTCCATTCCACTCCTTATCGGAGCCACCCTCACTCTCCGCCATGGATAGCCTCCGAGCCACTTACAAAGACGAAGAGGATGAAGAAGACGAGGCACCACCTCCGCCACCAACCACCGCCGCAGCCACCGACGCCGAATCACCGGAACCCCCTCCCGCCGCCACCAGTACCCCCCTCCGACACCCCGACCGAGCCCCCCAACGACGCCCGATCGGAGCCAGACGACGACCTCTCCGACGACGAGGCCGCCTCCGACGGCTCCAAGAAGTCGCCGAAGTCCGGCCGCGACGAGGGCGACGCCTCCGACGAGGAACCGCCGCCGAAGAAGCAGAAGCCGCTCTCCTCTCTGACGGCGGTGAAGGAGGAATCGCCGTCTCCTGCGCCTCCGGAGGCCAACACTAACGGCGCCGCGGCCGCCGCTCCGGCGGCGAACGGCGCGGCGCCGAAGAAATCGAAGAAGAAGAACAACAACGTGTGGGCGACGAAGTCGACGCGGAAGGGGAAGAAGAAGAACAAAGGCAGTAGCAACAACAACAACAACGGCAACAACGCGAACGGCGAGGACAACGTGCTGATCACGCCGGTGCCGCGGTTCCCGGACAAGAGCGACGACACGTCGGAGATGAAGATTTGCCTCTCGAAGGTTTACAAAGCGGAGAAGGTTGAACTGAGCGAGGATCGAATGAGTGCGGGGAGCACCAAGGGTTACAGAATGGTGAGGGCCACGCGCGGGGTCGCGGAGGGCGCGTGGTACTTTGAGATTAAGGTTTTGAAGTTGGGGGAGAGTGGGCACACGCGCCTTGGGTGGAGCACTGAGAAGGGTGATTTGCAGGCTCCGGTTGGGTACGATGGGAACAGTTTCGGGTACAGGGATATTGATGGGAGTAAGATTCATAAGGCTCTTAGGGAGAAGTATGGAGAGGAAGGGTATAAGGAAGGGGATGTTATTGGTTTCTATATCAATTTGCCTGATGGGGAAAAGTATGCCCCCAAAGCTCCCCATATGGTGTGGTATAAGGGCCAGCGGTATGTTTGTGCTCAGGATTCCAAGGAGGATCCGCCCCAAGTTGTGCCTGGTCAGTACTCAACATTGCTACTTGGATTTCATCATTTTGCTTTGTCTTTTTCAATTAGGGTTGTGGAACTTTTGATTGGTATGTGTAGGCTTAGATGAGCAATAGGATTGGATTGTTGGATTTGGTGCATGGTGATTAGTGTTTTAAAGTGAACATGCTAGTGCCTGATTGATTATTGTTGCTAGTTTAGTGTTTGAGGGCCATGTTGACTGTCTATGTTTTTAGGGTGTTGGGAGGGAGAGATTTGGCTTGACAACCTAATTTTTATCTCGGGATTGTTTGATTGTGATTGGGTTAACGATTCCATTTTGTGTCCTAGAGTATGTGAAGCTCAATGTTGCCAAGTTATCACTTATCAATGATAAGTGGTGGCCAAAATTCTGTCATAGACACGAAATGGATGCTGAAGCTTCTAGTGGCAGAAGCTAGGAAACCTTGCTAAAAAAATGTAAAATACACAAAAAGGACCGGTGAAATGGAGACAAAAGGAAGTTAACAACTTATGTCTGCCAAGTACAATAAATATAATAAAAACGTTTTCTAGCTAGTAAAAGCTCGAAACCATGTGAAAATGAAATATTAGGGCTACCATAGATACTGATCATGCGATGATGATATCTTGCACACGAAGAAACCAAGAAATAGTCAGAAACACATGGTTTGATTTGCATAATATAAATGAAACTGAGAAATACTGAAAAAGCGAGAAACAGAGACACATTTATTATGGAAGCGGCCAGAAACAGTGTCTGAGATTTAATAAAACAGAGACTAGAGCCTCCGGAGAGAAAACAAACAAAAAAGATGACAGAGACAAAACTTGAGAGAGAAGATAGAAACAGAGATGAGAAAATTTGTTCAAAATTTCCACCCTTTTCAGTCAAGAAACATGTAGCAGAAATGAGTGAAATTTGACCATAAGGTTTTCATGTCTTTTTATTCATTTTTTTTTACTGTAACAAGAGTAAGTAGAAACACCAAAACATCATCTAAAATTTGGTAAACATGTGTTAGAGTTATGCACAGAACTGGAAAATGAGGAAATTCTCTTATGCCTCCTCCATTTTCATTCAGGTAAATGGTCATTTGAGAACAATGTCTCAGTACAATTCAAACTACTAAACTGTGTTATTTCATTCTTCCGAGCTCAAATCTTGTTGATTGGACTGATCATGGATGTGCTATATTTGGAATTTGGATATGGACATACGTAGATCCTAAAAATAAATAGTAGTTTTTTTGCTTTAATTTTTAAATGACAAAAGCTCAAAAGATAGTATTTATTTTTTTTTAATGAACAAAAGGCCAAAAAATAGAGCTTCTATAGAAGCTAATTGGAGGAGTTTTTGCTTTAATGAGAAGAGAAGCCCAAGAAAAGCTAAGCTAGGTCAAACATTGAGCTACATTTAAATACTTCTTATTGGGCAACAGCCAATTGGAGAGGAGGCTGGAGGGACATCATTTTGCAAAACGGTTTACAAACTCCAGGATGACGATTATGTGTAAGAAATAATGGCTGGTAGTTACTTCTGTATTAGAAACTGCAGGATGACAGTTATGTGTAGATGCTAACTGCTGGTAGTTATTTATTAGGATTTAGGAGTATATATCTGATAGGAGGTTGTGTGATTATGCTCTGTGAAGTTATTTGTAGTTTGTGAACAGAAATACTGTCTGTAGGAGACTTTTGTCTCCGAGACGGCAAGTGTACTGCTATATTATGTGTGATTTCAGAGTTCAATATTATATTTTATTACTTTATCAATTGCTGTTCTATCAGAGTGGAAGTTAGGGGTGCTTGTCAGTGACTCGGGAACCTTCATAGCAAATCAGATTGTCAGAGCCCATCATTAGTCATGCTCCGACAATTGAAAATGCTGTTGACATTTAATATCTGCTTGCTTGCATATAGTACATAATTTACAATGATATTATTTGATCATTTATATGACCCCAATTAGCAGGAAATTGGCTTGATTGTGATTATTGTTCCATTGTAGTACAAACTTTGAATTTCCCTTGCTGTAATGCAAGTTGTACTTTATGCATCCAATTTGTAAATATTAACTTGCTTCCGAATATTCTATTCTCTGTGCAGGAAGTGAGATATCATTCTTTAAAAATGGCATATGCCAAGGTGTAGCTTTCAAGGATCTTCAAGGTGGCCGTTACTATCCTGCTGCTTCAATGTTTACTCTTCCCAATGAACCAAACTGCACAGTCAAGTTCAACTTTGGTCCTGACTTTGAATGCTTTCCTGAGGATTTCAATGAACGGCCTATTCCCAGGCCAATGATTGAAGTTCCTTATCATGGTTTTGACAATCGAGTTGAAATTGGAGAGGCTAATGAGAAGAAATCCTAGAAAGAGTGACGAGGGTTGCATTTATTGTTAAGTTCATATGCACAGATGGATGGCTTCATATTCTACTTCAATGTTTAGTTGGTAGTAAAATTGATTCACAAACATTTAGATTAGTGGTGTAAACTTCTGAAAGAGAGAAATTGGCTACGTGAAATACATAAAAAAATTTCATGTGTTCAATCATATGTATTGTAGTTTCTTCCTTTGGTGTTGTCTTAATATTGTTCTATTGGAGATACGTAATGTCAGTATCATCCGCAAATCCTTTGTCTGGTCACTTCCCCCCAAAGGAAATAACAACGAGCAAGCCTATGCTCACGTGGTAATCTAATGATATCCCTCTTGTAAGGTATCAAGGCTAGGGTTGGTTTAGTGTTAATAGTGCCTATTGTAAAATGCATAACGGGAACTCTGACTACCCGGATCCTATTGGGAAAAATCTCAAAAATTGAAGCTCCTTAACGCTGAGGTTTTGTTTGGTTGGCCCATGTTGGCTGACTAAACACCAAAGTGAGAAGAAGAGCTATAAGTGGAATGGAAGTAACTCAACATCTGCTACTGTGGAAACCTTGATTCCATTATTCATGTGCTTTTCGTGCTGTGTCCAATGGGCAATAGTCTGGAATAGGGAGTAGGCGAAGACCAATTTCAGTAGCCATCACTATCCTGTGCTAGCAGTAAACAGTGAACTGGCAAGTAGAAATAACTTCTACAGAACGTTATGGGACACTACTAGCCACAACTTTTTTTTTATATATATTTTTCTTTAATTTATCTGTTCCTATTGAGATTCGGCCTTTGGTACCCTTGACTACGTTGTATACCTGACCTGAAACCATAATACTACGTGTTCCCGTTCTTATGTTTATAATGTCAAAACAAAGTATTCCCCAATATACAATAATGTTCGGGGTATGATGTGATTCTTGTGTTTGTATCAGCAATGATGGTTCTAATGAATAGGGGAGTTGAGACCCTCTTGAGAAGACAAGGGATGTGGTGACTGGTGACGCTTTGAAGGGAAAGATGGTGCTTTCCTGAACGAAGGTCGCTTCTTAATACGGTGCAGTGTTTGCTTGGCGTAGATACCATAAAGGAAAGGTGCAGCTCTCTCCTTAAATTTCAGAATAAGAAAGAAAAGAACTCTAAGCGATATGAGGATGATTATGACTGCAGCTAAGTCCCACCACTTTGAATTATCAGCTTGAATGCCGAGCATGGTTTTGAGAATGATTTCTCCTTTCAGTTTTGGGTCCCCAGGTTCTAAAGGATCAAACTCTTTCCCAATCAAGTCATTCTTGTATTCTCCCTGCATTCCCCATGATCAGTAAGTAAGCTCAACAAATCGCGCTTGTCAACTAAAGCATTAGAAGTTGTGATTGGAAAATTATATTTTGATTTGTTAACAAGTTTAGATATATAAACTATTTAGTTGTCAGTTGGATCATGAACTTTAGATTTTGTATGTTATTGGAGAATGGTGAGGTTCCTAGGCGTTATGATTTATGAACTTTCTACCTGCAATCCCCATGCGCCATAATTGATGTATGATACTGGGTAGCGCCAGAAGATTTTGGGAAGATCAGGGATCGGACGGAAATAGCCACAAGTCATCATCAAAACACCCTGCACAAGTACTTCAATCAGCAACAAAAGATTTTCAATGAAAAATGGGCTTATATATATATATATATATATTGGATTACACTTACAACATATCCCGCTCCAATTATCAATCCCATGAGGAAGTTGGGAACCAGTGAAGCTATAATCATCATGGAGCTCTCCACAACCGCTATGGAGCCCATAAGATCCAGACAGATATACAACAAATGTGAAAATTCTGAATGAGACCCATTAACCATATAATAGGTTATTGTCCCCGTTAAAATGGACATCCCTGCTACAAAGGGAAAGGAAGAGAGAAAATTTGATAGAATGTAGACGCCAACGCCATAATACCCATTCAGTCTTTCTTTGTAGAACACCTATCAGGATGGGGGCAAAAGTTAAGCACTGATAAAAAACGCACTGATCAAAAACTTAATTAATGCCATAACCGTTTCCCCATGTTTTGAACTAGTTAAAGTTGTGTCAAACATTTGATACCTTCACTTCTTCTATGAAAGACGGGAAACCCCCTATGGACATGAATGACATGAAGCCTGATATAAAAGCAGCACATGATCCTCTCGCAAAAATGTCTCTATAACTCAATCCAACTCCATGAAAGATTGTTCCAACACACAAAGATAAGACAACATAGACAGCTATCCTTATCCAGTAGTATCCCACATCTCTTGACATGTTCACCATAGATCTACGAGTCAGCGTTGATAGTTGCTTCCACCATTTTGCTTCGCATTTGCTTTTACGTTCAACATCACGTCCTTCCTGTAATAACATTAATTCCTGTAATCTAAAGGGCCACCACCATCCCACAAAATATGTTTCTGACGACCCACGGTCACTGTTATTTCCTAATAATTATTTTCTTTCATAGTCTAACTAGCTGTAACATTTTCAGCTCATACAAAGAATTGATATTACGTGACCCTTTTATGTTCTGTGAACAACAGTTAGCAATTATAACGTGTTCTGAGTAAATGGCTACTTACATGAATGTTTGAGATTTCTTTGATTCTTGCTCTTGCGGTGGTTGCGTGCTCTGACCATCTGTATTTCTCTATGAGTATTGCTTTGATTTCTGCAGTTGATAATGACCCCGTTAATGATATTCCTTCCTGTATACAGCGAAGATAGTGAGAGGAACGAATTTTAAAGGAAGAGATTTCAAGGGAAGGAGGAAAAATATTACATTAATAGTCAGAACTAAAAAAATAAAAATGGAGAAAGAAGGAAATAAGTAAAATTGACAAATAATTATGAAACTTGTGAATGTATTGATAAAACAAATTGTTAGAGATATATACATGAGTTCTTTGGGACATAGTGGTCGTGACAGCGTCAAAATCTGAATTAATACAACGGAGGAAATGATCTGAAGGATTTCTTCTGCTTGGACATGGGAATCCCGCTGTGGCAAAGAACTGTGGAAATATATAGATGGATAATTTATAAATGCAGGTTTTAACCTATTAAGAATCGCAAGGTTGTTATATCAAAACACAACAATTTGCATTGGAACATATATCGGAGAGGCACAAGAGCAAAGTTAAAAATTCTAACTTGAAAATTTCTAGCACACTAACATGTTGACAGATTCTACGAAATGCTATCTCTCTGTTTTTATTAGCTTCTTTGCAGTTATTCAGTTAGATTCTGTTTCTTTTAGTGTAAGTTGACTTTTAGTTAATGAGTTATGTTAGTTATTAGCCAAGCAAGTTATTTAAATTCACGTTTCCTATGAATAACTAACTTGAGCCTTCTTTTCATCTTTCATCTGATTCACTAACACCAAACCAAACACATTAAAACATAGGCAAATCCAATGCACCCTTTGTATATCACACGTTTTTTTAGAAATGTACCTCAACTGCCTTTTGTGCTGCTCCAAAGTAAATAGTTTGACCTCCAGAAAGAAGAAAGAGATGGTCAAAGAGTGAGAAAACTTCACTACTTGGCTGATGTATAGAAGAGATAACAGTCTTGCCATCATGAGCTATGTTTCTCAAAGTTTGAGCAACAAAATATGCTGAGGCACTGTCCAAACCGCTGGTGGGTTCATCAAGGAACAAGAGGGAAGGCCTTGTGAGGATTTCAAGTGCTATGCTTAGTCTTTTCTTTTCTCCACCGCTTATGCCTCTCAAATGCCAATTCCCTATAAGCCTATCAGCACACTCTTGAAGACCCATTTCCATGATTGTTCCCTCTATCAAGTCATTCACCTCTTCTTTGCTCATGCTAGATGGGAGCCTTAGATTGGCTGAGTAAGATATTGTCTCTCTCACTGTTAGTGTTCCCAGCAATGTGTCTTCTTGGGTCACATAAGCCTATATAGATAGATAAAAAATTTCTATGATGAGGACATTAACAAGCTAATCAACAAAAAATAAAGTAACAGTTTGATAAATTGGAAAAATGTCATTTGCATAGCGCCTTCTTTTATTATCCATGCAAATTCAATAAAAGGCCAAATACCAGTATAACAATATACCAAATTTAAACTGGAATGTAGAGTTAGTATTTACTTAGACTTACTACAACTCCATAGTCTAATCTCCTCTTCTTTCCATTTAAAAGCACGTTTCCAGACATGATAACGTTTCTAGAGAGTCTTCCTGCAATGAATCGAGATTAAATTTGCATTATATTAAATTATTATATAGTTCAAAATATATGATATGAGAGTTGCTAAAGTATCATTTTAAATTAAGATGTTTTGATACAGTCAATTTTTAAAATCAATACAAATTAATGACTTAAAATGTATTTTTTTTTTCTTTTTTCTTTTACTTTTTTCCCTCTGCATTAAGTATGTGTTATTGACAAATAGGTAATTTAAGTAATTAATTTATTCTTTTTTCTTATTAAATACTAGTCCAAATATTTTAAATCATTTTGTAAAAATCAAAATAACTTTGAAAAAAAACATAATAAAATTCTATTTGCTGAAATAAAGGAAGATTTTGTGAATTTTTTTTATCCAATTTGTTTCTCAAAATTTATATATAAATATGAAAAATCGTAATATATATATATATATATATATATATATATATATATGTATATATATTAAGAATTTTAAGAAAATAATAAATATAATTAAATTATTCTAAAATATCAAATATTCACAATTTTTTTAAACATAAAAAAAGTTTCAAAACCCTTTAAATTTTTAACGGTACTGTAAAATTTCTCATATGATAATACATATGGTCCTTGCCAATCTTCTTTTGATTTTTTTTTTTAAATTTACAAAAAAAAAAGAAGTTAATATAATATCCACTTACATGTCACCTAGCGATCGACTTTAATTCATAGACATTGGTGATTTCAAACCATGCAATGATTTTTCTTATAATTAGTGGAGCTTTATTCATAATAAACAAGAAACTGAAAAATAGCAAGCGGCTAGCTTACAAGTTCATTTGTTCCTACCCAATTTCCAAACATTCATGGATCTACAAGCATGTATGGCTGAGGATGATAAAATGATTTTACATTTATTTTCCATTTTAAGCATTGTTTAATTAAGAAAATGTTTCTTTTTTAATTTATGTCTTTTCAAAGTTATGTATAAAAAATTGTGATTTTTTAAAATTATTTTTTATACAAACATTTGAAAATAAGAAATAAACAAAAGCAATTTTAAGTTTATTTTGTTAACCAAAGTCGATCGTGAAAATAATCGAACATTCAATCCTCCTACCAAAGGTAGATATTGTTACTAAATTGTACGCAAAAGAATTAATGAGTTTTCCGTATAAGATAAGGATGGGGTCATAGGATGAACATTTATTTATTAACAATTATTTTATATATATTTTTTATCTATGAAACCAAATTCAATACTAAACAAGATTACAATAACTTATGTACTTTACTTAAGTGAAGTATACTTCATTGTTAATTATATTTTAAGGTATACAATTATTACGTGTCCATAATTTTTATTAATTTCTACGTGATAATCAAATTTTATTATTATTATTTTTCAAAATGATTAAATTTAATTACGTGTCACATAAAAATTAATTAAAATAAAAGATAGAATAGTCGAAAATTAAATCATACTTAATTTTATTGTTGTTGATAGATGTTAATGAAGGAAAACTTATTACATAATTCCATTTTTTATTTACGAAAAACAATAATTAATAATCTGCATAGAGATTGATAGTACTACGTACTCTCATTACTATATAATAATTTCACGTTCGCTAAGGCACATTTGGCTATAAAGAAATTTTGCCTTTTCAAGCGTTGTAATAAATAAATGGGGACTGTGTGTCGGACTGTCGGTAAACCAAATAGCTAATTTTCCATTGCTCATTTTTAGCCTTATGTTATGAATCTACATCACCATGCTACTTACTTAACATTTTTGAGGAGGAAAGAAAAAGAAAAGAAAAAAAATACTATAACTATAATATAAAATATAATGTGATAAAAAGAGATAATATGTGTTGAGAAGTGTTTATCATGGAGATCATATTCATATATAATTATTATAAATGACTGATAGCATTATCCTATTTTGTATATTTTTTAGGACGTTATTTATCTCTTTAGAGATATTTATTAAGTTATTCATGTTTACTGAAAATACATGTATGATTATATATGTTAACTAATTTAGGGCACACTTCATCCTTTTAGACCTTTATTATTACTATATACTTAAAAGTTGTCATGACATTTACTAATTAATTAGTTTGAAAGGGCACATGTCCCTTGGTCCTTTGATTGGAATGGACATCATGATGGACTTATTATGATTTTTTCATACCAATATCTTTCAATATTTTCTTCGCACCTCTTTTTATTTTCACTCTTTTTAAGTTATTAATGGAGATCTCACATATATAGCTAAAATAATATATATAATTATAAGAGTTTTTAATAATTTTTAGAGTTTAGTTAGGTTTAAATTCATCATAAACTTTTTAACCTATGTTTTTATTTGAGCAACTTTTATCAGGATGTAATGAAAAAAAGGTATTGTTGAATATACAATTCATTTTTAGGGTGCATGAGTAGAAAAGAAATAGAGAAAAAATAAAGACATCAGAAAGAAAAAGTTATAAATATGACAAATGATATGAGGAGGAATAACGAGAAAGAAAGAAAAATAAAATGAGAGTGGAATGGATGAAAAAGTGAGCCCATATTTTTCTAAAGAGAAAAAATTGGTTAGAACTAGATCACGTAGTTATTTACTTCCATTTTCCCATTCTTTTTCATTTGTGCTTCCAAACTACAGAAAAGTTTCTCTCCCTAGTTTTCTTTTCCTCTAGTTGTGAGTTCTCGGTCTTCTGATCCAAAATTCACCTTAAAAATTCTATTTTTGGTACTGCATTCTCACATTGGGTGACTTGAAACACATAATAAGTCATAACCATGACCTCAACAAGAATATTAATTCAAACTTTTCTTATAATAAAAGAAAAGACAAGACTAAATATGAAGACATATGTAATAAGTTTTAAAAGGGAAACTAATGATAATTAATCAAAAGTGCGTGGAACGGGAAACAAAAATCTTACGTGCCATGGTGCAGATCACGGTTATTAAACAAAGCTAAAGGGTTGTTTAAGTTATAGAAGTATAGCATATACTTATTTAGGTACTAGGTTCTTTGATATTAAAACCAAACACGAAATTAAAGAGAATCTTTTGGCAAGAAAATGGTATACAGGTAGAAAACAAAAAAAAACATGCAGACACTTGCAATGATATAGGGAGAGAGAGACCTGCCAAAGCATCAAGAAGAGTAGATTTTCCGGAGCCAGAAGGACCCATGATAGCCATGATTCTGTTTGGTTCAGCATATCCACTCAACCCATTCAGCAACCTCTTTGTGTGTTCATTCCCAAAGTTTGGAACTACAACACTTAAATCTTCCCACACAACATAATACATCCTTCTCTTATCATCACAAACTCTCATCATTTCATCACCACACTCACCAACACTCTTTTCATTCCTACTTGCTTCTTGTTCTATCTCCATTTCTGAAAGCGAATTGATGAAAACGGGGTTTGGTTGTAAACAAATCAAAGAGCAGGGAAACAAATACAGCATATATGTGGTATAGTAAATTACATAGATATGTACGTGATCCAATATTCAATTGTAAGGGTAAGCAAAAATTAGTGGGGCCAGTCACAATACAATGTTATTTTGGGCCATTGGTCAAGTATGGCCATTAATTATTATCATCCAACTCACACAGAATAGTAATAGAGACGCAGCCATCGTACGTTTTGTATATGCATGTGAAGGAAAATGACGATACGTCTCTAGGGGTGGGGATTCAACTCAACAAATTGAATTGATGTACATATATACTTGTCTCATAAACAATCAAGGTTTTACTTCTCATTCTTTCTCCATTTTATGAATTTTGTCTCTCACCCTTTTTTCCCTTTTTTCAAACGTAATTATTCTACTAATTCAATTAATTTGGTTCTACAGTTAAATTTAAATCTATCTCAAATTAGTTAGTAATAGGATGTGCATTAACTGTATAGTCTCTTATATATTATCACCATTCTTGTAAATTTGATCTCTCATTTTTTATTTATTTATGTAAGTATGCGTCGACCATTAACTATATATTATTTATTGTATAAGTAAAATAAAGATGAAAGTAGTGGTGCTATGATATGTCTTCTTAAATTTGTATGAGATGAAATTGTGTAATGTTATCATATAGGCCAGCCACAAATGTTATTCTTTTATCCTAGCTTGTTTATGTAACATGGTTATGTGAGACACTGAAGAATAAGTTCAAAGTTTTTTCCTAACATTTTCTTCTTCAAGCATCTAATAATTCACAATTGCTAATAGCATATGTTACTAAACATCTTAAGCATAAAGTTTCTAGCATTGAATATATGTAAATAATTTGATAATGATCCCGATAATAGTGTAGTTGGGAGTTTAATAATAAAAATTATTAAAATAAATTTTGATATTATTTTAAAAAATGTGTTAAGAGTCTAATTCAACATTGTAAAATTAGTTTGGTAAAAATTGTTCTTTACTTTTATATATATATATATATATATATATATATATTAATTTAATCATATCACTAATTAATGTGAGATCTTCAACACTTAATCCCAACTTATTAAAAAGTTTGCTACCATGACCATGTCATTAGAGGATATCACATGCAATTGAATCAATTGTGTAAAGATATACATTCATTATCATTGTTTCTGCTATATTTTCCATCCATACCTCATACCCTCACATCCGTAAGTATTAGTACAACTCCCTTTAGGTGTGTAGTACAATTGAAAGGGAGGTTCTCCAAAAGTACTAGTACAACTCCCTACAGGTGTGTAGTAGAGTCTAGTTTTGAGTGATTCTTTATGCTTGTCAAATAAATTCATAAATATTTTTGTTTATTACGTCACACTTTTATGATGCTTAATTATGTAAATTTTATTTTAGGAATAATTTGAGAATATTTTAAGCTACTTCAGTTCATGCTTCCTTTGAGAGGATGTTCATTGAGGGGATTAATGTTTGGTAAACATGAGGGACAAATTGAACATCGCACAAGAAAAACTGACACCGGTTGTAAATATCAAACATAATTTTTTTGTTTGATTATTTTACTTGATTTTGGTTCAATAATTTAATTTGTATCTAACTTATATATTATATTTTCTCATAATAGTTTATTTTTCAAGTTATTCAACTCATAAAAATCAGTATTAATTTTTTAAACAAAAATAAACTATTATGAGAAAATATAATATATAAGTTAAACTCGTAAAAATCAGTATTAATTTTTTAAACAAAAATATACAAATAAACAATATATATTAACTAAATTAGTTACATTATAAAAGATAGTTTCTATTATATATTTGAACATAATCACTTTACGGAAATTATTTTCTATAGTATTACAAAACTACTTCATTTAATGTTAGCTGTACTTTTTAGAAATACTTTTCAAAAAAATATGTTTTGACAGTAAATATTTTTCAAAAATTAGTTTGAAAGAAATACATTTATCAATAAAATTACAAAAAAGAAAAAACAGCTAAGAGGCCGGTGCCAATGGAATGCCGGTAAATTAGTTATATTGGGTTACTTGAGCCCATTTGTATTAAATAATGTTAATCCGGTCCAATATACATTAACACAAAATCATATATATAGATAAATACACGGAGAAATAAGAAATACATTAAAAATAAAAAAAATTAATAATAATAAGTATTTTTCTTAGTAGATGCGAAACTTAATAAATACAATATAAAAAAATATTGCAGATATTTTTTCTAATTAAAATCAAAATTTTACTCTCTGTCATTTTTTTTATATAAATTTTACTTTAATAATATATAATAATAATAATAATAATAGTTATTATTATTATTATTATGAGGGAAGTACAACTTTAATTTTAAATATGGACTTCAATTCATAGTTTATTTACCGCATATAAGTTTTTCTATTATTATTTTAAATTTGCTCTGATCACAATACTTTTTCAGCTTGTATCTGCATTAATTTCATCATTATTTTTCAACTTGTATCTATCTGCATTAATTTCATCATTTTCAAATTATATCTATCTATCTGCATCGATGTTCAACCTTCTTTCTTCTGCACCATGCTCGTCATTTTCAATCTTCCTTTGCGCCATGCTCACTATTATCTACAAAACAGCTCAGCAGATGAATAAATAATAAATGAATGAAAGCGGAAGCAATTCAGGAAATTTAGATCACTGCATTATTATTACTAAGTATAAATATTTTTTTAGTTTTATAATTATACTTATTTTATCTTTAATTTTTATAATTTAAAATAGATTCTTCTAATTTATATTTATATATATATATATATATATATATATATATTTTTTTTTTTTTTTCCATTCTTTTTATTTTGTATAGTTTAAGATAAGTTTTTTTTAATCTTTATACTTATAATTGTTTAAATTTTTTTATCTCTATCATTAATTTTTTTAATATTATTCATTTTATATTGACATAATATATAGATATTTTAAATTTTGTGAAGGTAAAAAAATTATTTCAATAACAAGCTTCCTATATTAGGACATAAAAATAGTACAAAATATTTACATACTTGACTTAAGGCAAATTCAATAAAATAAATTTAACATAAAATATATAAAGTTGAATTAATATCTCTATCATATTAAAAAAAAAAAGATTAATAACAAAAACTAAAATGATTAAAAATTTGTAAATATAAATTAAAAATATCTATTTTAAATTAAAAAAAAATTTAAAAATATATTTTAAATTATAAAAAATAAAATAAGTAAAATTATGATAACTAAAAATATATTTTAACCTTATTAACGTAAAAACTCTTCAACAAATGAGATTTTGCCTCCTTCGGCATCTCTACCTCTTCGTGGTTCTCAAATACCTTCGTATGCAATAATGAAAGTCATCAGTATCATATATCAAGATATCTACAAATGATTTATACATAATATTTAGATACATAATATTTAACTTATTCAGTTAAAATGTTTTAGTAATTTAAATTTTATTTATTATTTCTTCCAATCTTTTATATTAAAATTAATTAATTAATTTATCAATAATTAATAAAAATAAATAAGAAAGTTAGTTTTCATTAATATATAATGTAATAAAATTAAATTTATATTAAAAATATTCCTTGAATTAATTGGTAAAAATAATAGTAGCATTAAATAACATTATAGATACATTTTTCGGTAAATAATTTAAATATAATTTAAAATTAATAAATAATAAACTTATATAATAGAAACATTTTTCGGTAAATAATTTATATGGTTTATTATTTAATATATTTTTTATACAATACATATAAATATACAACTTTGTCTTTCATTTATTTAATTTTTAACTGTTTTTTTAATACATCACTAATATTATATTATTTATTTTAATATTATAAAATTTATATTCTTTATTATATTTCTATTATTTATGAATGATATATCTATTATTTACTCTATTTTTCATTTAATATCATTAGATTTTATTCAATATTTATAATTTATTATTTTCTACTTTCAATTCTAATTATAAACAGTAAATTAATTTTTTTATTAATTATAAATAATCATTATTAAATTTTAAAATTACTTATACATAAATTTCTTTTATATTTTTAATTAGTATTTTAGTCTATATAATATATAGGCTAAATATTTATTATGTGTAGTCAAAACTTATAATAAATTATATATATATATATATATATAAAATATGTTTGAATAGATAAATCATATTTAAAATTTATATAAATATATATTTTTAAACATATAAATTATATTTTAAATTTTTGATAAATAATTTATATTGTAATACAATATTATTTTTATTTATTAATAATTTATTTTAAAATATTAAAATATAATTAATAAATAATTATAATAAATAAAAATTGAATCAAATAAACAGTTAAAAATTCTTTTAAAATTTTTTCATTGAAAAAAATCAAATAAATATTTTTACGTAAGATGGGGATTAATATTTAATACATAAGAGTTGATTTGATTTATTATTAACTCTATTTTTTTATTCATTTATTTATAATAAACATTAAATATAACAATCATTTAAAGTAAAGAATTTTTTTTAAATAAAAATTAAATTTACGATATAATTAATTTAAAATGATTAACTTTGTTACTTTTATTGATATTGATAATTTGTTATAATTAATACATGAGGTAATGTTTTTTCATGCAACATATATAAATATAAAATATATTTTGCTTATATATTTTATCCATGTGAATTGTGAAGACAAAGTATTCCTCATTATACAACGTTACATATATAATATTGGGAGTATGAGGTGTGATTGTTGTGTGTATCAGCAAATGATGGTTTTTCTAATGAATAGGGGAGTTGAGACCCTCTTGAGAAGACAAGGGATGCAGTGATTGGTGACGCTTTGAAGGGAAAGATGGTGCTTTCCTGAACGAAGGTCGCTTGTTGATGCGGTGAAGTGTTTGCTTGGCGTAGATACCATAAAGGAAAGGTGCAACTCTCTCCTTAAATTTCAGAATGAAAAAGAAAAGAACTCTGAGAAATATGAGGATGATCATGACTGCAGCCAAGTCCCACCACTTTGAATTATCAACTTGAATGCCAAGCATGGTTTTGAGGATCATTTCTCCTTTCAGTTTTGGGCCTCCAGGTTCTAAGGAGTCAAACTCCATCCCAATCATGTCATTCTTGAAAGCTCCCTGCATGCATATCACTATATAATTAAGCTCAACAAATTGATCCACTTCAGAAAAAACAAACTATTTTTATAAAATTATCTCATTTGTTAACACGTATATATAGATATATAAACTATTTAGTTATCAGTTGGATCAAGCACTTTATAATATTTTCTACCTGCAATCCCCATGCGCCATAATTGATGTATGATATTGGATAACGCCAGAAGAATTTGGGAAGATCAGGGATCTGTCGGAAATAGCCAGCAGTCATCATCATAATACCCTGCACACACACTCCTTAATCAGCACCATAAGATTTAGTTTCAATGAAAAATGGTCTTATATAATATAGTACACTCACAATATATCCTGCTCCAATTATCAATCCCATTAGAAAGTTGGGAACCAATGAAGCTATAATCATCATGGAGCTCTCCACAACCGCGATGCAGCCAAGAAGATCCAGACAAATATACAAAAAATGTGAAAATTCTGAACGAAACTTAACCATGTAATAGGTTATTGTCCCAGTACCAAAGGACATCACTGCCACAAAGGGAAATGAAGAGAGAAAATTTGATAAAATGTATACTCCAACGCCATAATGCCCATTTCGTCTTTCTTTATCGAACACCTGTAGTTAAGTACTCATCATAAACTAAATGCCATAACCATAATTGGAGATTTATATTGTATCAAACATTTGATACCTTCATTTCTTCTATGAAAGATGGGAAGCCCCCTATGGACATGAATGTCATGAAACCTGATATAAAAGCTCCGCATGCTCCTCTTGCAAAAATGGCTCTATAACTCGACCCAACTCCGTAAAAGATTGTTCCAACACACAATGATAAGGCAACGTAGATAGTTATCCTTATCCAGTAGTATCCCACATCTCTAGACATGTTCACGAATGATCTACGAGTCAGCGTTGATAGTTGCTTCCACCATTTTGCTTCGCATTTGCTTTTGCTTTCAAAATCACGTCCTTCCTGCGTGTAACACACCATGCATTAATTCCTTGCTCTTTACATAAAATGTTCTTGTTATTTAACGGATCAGCACCTTCCCACAAATTATATATGTTTCTAATTAATGACACTCGATATCACTGTTATTTCCTAATAGTTTTTTATTTCCACAGCCTAGCTAGCCGTAACAGTTTCAGATCATGCAAATAATTAATATCACGTATGGTCTGTGAACAATATTAGTTAGTATTATACCATGTTATGAGTAAAGGGCTACTTAATTACATTTATGTTTGAGATTTCTTTGATTCTTGCTCTTGCGGTGGTTGCGTGTTCTGACCATCGGTATTTCTCTATGAGAATTGCTTTGATTGCTGCAGTTGATACTCCCGTTGATATTCCTTCCTGGGTTAAAAAAGGAACAGAAGATAGTCAAAGAATAGCAATTTATAAAGGAAGAGATTTATTACAGTAATAACCTGGTTAAATGAATAAATAGTCTTTTATTTTTTTCCGTTGTGTATCTCATTCAATTTTGTAATTGTCGTATATATATAACTATAGAACTATATATATATATATATTGACATTATAGTAACAGTGAATACTTAAAAGTCATATTTACTATATTTTTTTGTTAGGTTAAGAATATAATTCATACGTATCAAACTGTTCGGATAACAGATTCTTGACTCAAGATACATGTAAGCTACCTTTTGAGCTTTCTATGATTTTTTGAGGATCCTGCAAAATTAAATATGTTCCAGCTAGATAGGTAAAGTTTCTTTTGCATCAAGTTCACCTTCTAACAATAAAATTGAATTTGCTCTAGAGCAGGGAAAACAATATGAGGAGTCTTAGACGGAAGAATAATATCAAAAGCAGGTAGAAGGGGAAAAAAGAATTTAACAAACAAGGAAGTAAAACAGACAAATAATTATGAAACTTGAATATATAGATTAAACAAATCGTTAGAGATATATACATGAATTCTTTGGGAGGCCTTCATAGTGGTTGTGACATCATCAAAGTCTGAATTAATACAACGGAGGAAATGATCTGAAGGGTTTCTTCTACTTGGACATGGGAATCCCGCTTTGGCAAAGAACTGCGGAAATATATGATAAATTTGTCAGGTTTTAATAACCCATTAAGGTTCGAAACACATGGTTCTGTTTATATCAAAACTACACAATTTGCATTGAAACATATATATGGAAGACGAGAACCATGTTAAAAATTCTAATATAAAAACTTCTATCAAATTTTCTCGCACTTGGCATATAAGTCTTCCAAAGTATTCTCAGATTCTACCAATTGATCAAGTCGAGCATTAACTTTTTGAATCTGAGTAGAATTTCAGTCCAAATTTTCAGTCTAAAGTCTTAAAATGTTATTAATTATACGTACGTGTACACACTGAATCTAAATAGAATTTTAATTATCATTACAAAAAGATGTTTGAATTTTTATTATTAGAAGAAAAAAAAAGTATTAATTTGAAGAAGAACTAAGTGGTATAACTTTATCCCACTATATCAATCTATTTTTTTTAAAGTAAAGTAGTATCTTTAATTAACACCATATGTATAAGAGAGAAATTGAACACTAATTCTTGATTAAAAAATCAAACAAATTTTAATTCTCTTTACATTTTTTTTATCATATTACATATCACCTATGTTGTTGTGTTGGTTATTCTGTTTTGGTTATTCTGTTCCTTATCTCTTGTATAAATACTGTGGTTCTCTCGTTTTGCAATATACATTTTACGTTCTAACAACTGGTATCCAGAGCTGTGGTTTGAAAGAAGTCCCCTCCAACCAAGAAAGGTTTTAGACTTGAAGGGATTATTGCTGCAATGGCAACAATATCAGGTTCCATTCCCACGAATCTTCCAATTCTCACGACAAAGAACTATGATAATTGGAAGATACAGATTCGAGTTATTATGAGATTTCAACGTGTATGGAATTTCGTTGAACAAGGCTATGAGCACGTCGGATCAAGTGGGACAGAGGCACAAAAGGCTGCGTATAGGGAGAATGAGAAGAAAGATTGCAAGGCTTTGTTCATCTTGCATCAAAGTGTGGATGCAGCCAACTTTGAGAGGATCTCAAAAGCTGAGACATCAAAGGAGGCATGGGATATTCTTGAGAAAGTGCATGGTGGTGCAACCAAGACCAAGAAAGTAAAGCTTCAAACGACCAAGACCAAGAAAGTAAAGCTTCAAACGTTACGGCGGCAATACGAACTTTTGTCAATGGAGAATAATGAGACTGTAGCTGAGTATATTACTCGTGTTCAAACAATTGTGAACACAATGAGAGGTCTTAGGGAAAAACTAGTTGAGTTGCAGGTGATTGAAAAGGTGTTGCGTACACTACCTGCAAAGTTTGATCACATTGTAGTGGCGATCGAGGAGTCAAAGAATCTTGAGGAGTTGAGTCTTGAGGAGCTTCAAGGTTCTTTAGAGTCACATGAACAAAGGATGATCGAAAGGGGTGAGGAAAGAAAGGCTGAACAAGCCCTTCAAGCTCAGTCTAACCCAAAGGATGTATCAAAGAAGAAAAAGAAAAATAAAGATAGACCGAGGCAAGATTTAGGCAGAATTGAGGGAAAAGAGGTTCAAGATACCAGAAAGAACGTTGATCATCAACAAAAGAAAGGGCGTAATGTTGACCTAAGAAACGTTAAATGCTACAATTGTAATAAGCTCGGTCACTATGCCAAGAGTTGTCAGTATCCTAATCCTAGAAGGGACGAAGCCCGACTTGCTCGAGAAGAGGAAGATGACGATTCAGAACAAGTCCTTTTAATGGTTACCACGACTCAAAAGGAAGGTGGAGGAGACAATTGCTGGTATCTTGACACGGGATGTTCGACACATATGACAGGAAGGAAGGATTGGTTTGTAAATCTTGATGAATCAATAAAAAGCAAAGTAAAATTTGCTGATGATCGAGTCACGATAGCAGAAGGGGTTGGAAAAATTCTGATCAGGAGAAAGAATGATAGTCGGGCTTTCATCACTGATGTATTGTTTGTTCCCGGGATGAAAAGTAATTTACTTAGTCTCGGACAACTTCTTGAGAAAGGATATGTATCGAAGTTAGAAGATAAGATGCTTACTATATATGACAGTCAACATCGATTGTTATTAAAATCACCATTGACCAAGAATCGAATGTTTAAGGTCGATATCGACATACTCGATCATGAGTGTTTTGCAGCTGCAATCAATAAAGAGGAATGACTTTGGCACTATCGATTTGGACACCTTAACTTCAAAGACTTACATACCTTGAAATCAAAAAGCTTAGTGAAAGGATTGCCCCACATTAATCAACCTAGTGAAGTTTGTAAAGAGTGTCTGGAGTGTAAACAGTCAAGAAACTCGTTCAAACAGCATGTGTCGATAAAATCAAAAGAGAAGTTGGAAGTAGTCTACTCAGATGTCTGCGGTCCAATCCAAACTGAGTCCCTTGGAGGAAATAGGTATTTCGTTTCTTTCATTGATGATTTTTCTAGAAAATTATGGATTTACCTAATCAAAAGAAAGAGTGAAGTCTTGGAAGTTTTTGAGAAGTTTAAGGTGCTGGTGGAACGCAACAGTGGCCAATTGATCAAAGTTTTGAGAACTGATGGAGGAGGTGAGTACATGTCAAGAGAATTCCAAAAGTTTTGCGATCAAAAGGGTATTGAGCATGAAGTTATCCCACCATATACACCTCAACATAATGGGACTGCAGAGAGGAAAAATCGAACTATAATGAACATGGTAAGGAGTATGCTAAAGAGTAAGGAGCTACCAAAGTATTTGTGGGGTGAGGCTGTGTCAACAGCCACCTACATCTTGAACCGAAGTCCATCAAAGAGGCTGGAGGGAGTGACTCCAGAAGAAGCATGGTCTGGAAATAAACCCAACGTAAGCCATTTCAGAGTGTTTGGCTCAATCTGTTACAGACATGTACCCGACCAATTAAGAAGAAAGCTGGATGACAAAGGGGAGCAGATGGTGTTGTTAGGATACCATAAAACTGGTGGTTACAAGTTGCTTAATCCAATTAGTAAGCAATGATAAGTAGAGATGTTGTGTTCGATGAATCGAGAAGATGGAATTGGAAGTCAAGTTCAGATGACAGATATAATGGTGTTGTCATTGATTCTGAGGAGGCTGAAATTGATGAGAATCAGGAAGTTGATTCAGCAAGAGGTAGAAGCATATCCCCAATTCAAAGAAGATCTCAAAGGAACAGCCAAGTTCCCAGTAGGTTCAAAGGCTTTGAAATGACGTCAGATGCAAATGTCAATGAAGATGGTGACATTGTACACTTTGCATTATTTTCGGAGGTTGAACCTGTTAGTTTTAAAGAAGCTATTGAGGACAGGAAGTGGGTTGATGCTATGACAGAGGAGATTAGGTCGATGGAGAAAAACCAAGTGTGGGAGCTAGTATCCTTACCGAAATCAAAGAAGGCCATTAGTGTGAGATGGGTCTTTAAGATCAAAACTGATCCAGGAGGTAGGATTGTAAAGTATAAAGCGAGGTTGGTCGTAAGGGGATTCCTTCAAAGGCCCGATATTGACTACAAAGAAGTGTTTGCTCCTGTTGCTCGAATTGAGACGATAAGAACAGTTGTCGCTATTGCAAGCTCAAGAGGATGGACATTGCATCAGCTTGACATTAAATCAGCATTTCTAAATGGGCCCCTTGAAGAGGAGGTGTATGTGTTGCAACCTCCTGGGTTTATAATAGAAGGACAAGAGGAGAAGGTGTTTAAGTCGAAGAAAGCTCTCTACGGTCTCAAACAGGCGCCGAGAGCCTGGAATAAAAGAATCGACAACTACATGATAAAACTTGGTTTTGTCAAGTGTACATGTGAGTTTGGAGTTTATGTTCGAGAGAAACGAAGCTTGATTATAATTTGTCTGTATGTTGATGATCTTTTGATTACTGGAAATCATGAAGGAGATATTGTCAATCTTAAGAAGGAGTTGATGCTTGAATTCGAGATGACTGACTTGGGACCCTTGTCTTATTTCTTGGGTTTCGAATTTACAAAAGTAACAAGAGGAATAGTGATGCATCAACGTCGATATGCAACAGAAGTGTTGAAGAGGTTCAACATGCTAAATTGTAATTCAGCAATCACTCCATCAGAAGTGGGTCTGATTCTAGAGAAGGATGGGAGTGATGAATATGTCGACGAAACAGAGTATAAGCAGATTGTTGGTTCATTATCTCTGTCACACAGGACCTGATATCGAGTTTTCTGTTGGGCTGATATCAAGGTACATGCAGAAACCTAGAGTATCTCATCTTCTTGCTGCCAAAAGGATTTTGAGATATATCAAGGGAACAATTGCGATAGGTATTTTGTTTCCGAATAATAATAAATCAAAGGAGGAGGTTGAAGTCATTGGCTACACTGATGCAGACTGGGGAGGTGACAAGGACGATCGAAAGAGTACTGCAGGATTTGTATTCTTCGTTGAAGGAGCTCCGATATCGTGGAGTTCAAAGAAGGAACCGGTGGTGGCTTTGTCTACTTGTGAAGCTGAGTACATAGCCGCTGCTATGTGTGCTTGCCAAGCAGCTTGGCTGGACAAACTGCTGATAGAACTGGGGCTAAAAGGAACAGAAGGTGTGAAATTGCTCATAGACAATAAATCAACTATTAGTTTGTCTAACAATCCTGTGACGCATGGGAGAAGCAAAACATATCGAGACCAAATTTCATTATCTAAGAGATCAAGTAAATAGAAGGAAATTAGAATTGATCTATTGCAGTACTAACCATCAGATTGCAGATGCTCTAACTAAAGCAATAAAAGGAGAAAGGTTTAGATTTTTGAGAAATCAATTGAATTTGATCAATCTTGTAAAACAGAATTAAGAGGGAGTGTTGTTGTGTTGGTTATTCTGTTTTGGTTATTCTGTTCCTTATCTCTTGTATAAATACTGTGGTTCTCTCGTTTTGCAATATACATTTTACGTTCTAACAACCTATACTTTCTCTATCCGATTCACCCCAAAATAGTTTGGACATTTATCAGTTTTCAATTTATAAACAGAAGTTAGTTCAACGCTAGCCGTTAGTATAGCAGAGTTTTTAGAATGTGAAAAATAAATGTACCTCAACTGCCTTTTGTGCTGCTCCAAAGTAAATAGTTTGACCTCCAGAAAGAAGAAAGAGATGGTCAAAGAGTGAGAAAACCTCACTACTTGGCTGATGTATAGAAGAGATAACAGTCTTGCCATCATGAGCTATGTTTCTCAAAGTTTGAGCAACAAAATATGCTGAGGCACTGTCCAAACCGCTGGTGGGTTCATCAAGGAACAAGAGGGAAGGCCTTGTGAGGATTTCAAGTGCTATGCTTAGTCTTTTCTTTTCTCCACCGCTTATGCCTCTCAAGTGCCAATTCCCTATAAGCCTATCAGCACACTCTTGAAGACCCATTTCCATGATTGTTCCCTCTATCAAGTCATTCACCTCTTCTTTGCTCATGCTAGATGGAAGCCTTAGATTGGCTGAGTAAGATATTGTCTCTCTCACTGTTAGTGTTCCCAGCAATGTGTCTTCTTGGGTCACATAAGCCTATATAGATAGATAAAAAATTTCTATGATGAGGACATTAACAAGCTAATCAACAAAAAATAACAACAAAGTAAATTTCAACTGGAATATGTTGGTTACTTACTACACCCCCATAGTCCAATTTCCTCTTCTTTCCATTTATAACCACATTTCCAGACATGATAACGTTTCTAGATAGTCTACCTGCAATGAATACCAATCTGATGATGAAGTACATAATATACAGAGATTTTTTCATAAATAAGAAACTAGCTTAATTACAAGTTCATTTGTTCCTATCCAATTTTCAAACCAGGGTCTATCTATTCAGAGAGTTTTTGATTATTTTATTTAGTTTTCACCTTTTTCTAAGGGAAAGTAATTTATTCATTGTCAATATATATGATTTTTTTTATATAATCAACTAATTAAAAAAATCTTTATACATGATAATTTTCAAATTTTATAATAATTATTGCAAAAGTCATATCTAAGATGATATTTTATTGGCAGATAGTATATTTTTTAACATCAACAATTAATGTATAATATTCTCTTTTTAATTGTGCTAATTATGTACAAGCATGTTTAGCTGAGGCTTATGTTTAGATGATAAAATAATTTCACACTTATTTTCCTTTTTCAACATTGATTTAAGAAAGTATTTTTTTATTTTTTATTCTTTTAATAAATAATTACGTAAATGTATCTTCTTTTTTAATTAATTTATGTCTTTTTAATGATTTGTTTAAGAAATAATGAAGATAAAAAGAATCTTATTTTTACTATTTTCTATATAAATATTTGAAAATAAGTAATAAAGTGAAAATAATTATAATTATAATTATTTATATAAAAAAAAAAGTAAACATGAAATTTATAAAATTGAAGTATTTTTCTGTAATCAAAGTCCATGAAAAATAATGAAACATTGAATCCCCTGGCAAGGGTAGATATTGGTACTCAATTGTCAATAAATGAACTGATCATTTTTTCCGAAAGAGGAAAAGGATAGGTCAAGGGAAGTAATCCTCCTGTGTTACCAAAGTACTAGACTATTGCATTGCTTTGCTTAAACCGTTGTAATAAATAAATTGGAACTATATCAGTAAACCTAATGGCTGATTTTTTTTCCATCTTATTTTAGAATGTCGGTCCAATAGTAAATGTACCTTAAATGAAACATCTACATTTTATAACTTATTTTATTAATAAACTTAAAATTTCAATTTTAGTTGCCTTATCATTGAATCGGACCTGTACTTTAGACGGATTAATTTAGTGAGGGAATTCTTGTGGTTAAGGTGTTTTTCAGAAAAAAAGGAGTTTTGTTGGAGTTGGAAAGAAGAAGCTTTGAGTAGAGAGGAAGAGGGTGTGGACCTTGGGTTTGGATTTGGAGAAAAGAAGTGTAAGCTTTAGGGTCAGAGAGAAAAAAATGAAGAAAAAAAAGGGAAACTCTATTTAAAATTGGTCTCCCACCGTGGGAGATATCATCTAATGACCCACATTAGCATCCGTCCCTATCTTAAATTGTTTTCCAAAAATACCAATGTTTTGCTTTGCTCTTTGAAATCAAAAAACAAAATTCTACACTTTAATGCCTCCATTGCTAATTTTTTCCCTTTTGTATAAATCTACAGTATTTCGACCTTTCACCTGGAAAGTGTTACCATGAATAAAGGGTTCATAACGTTATCTTTTTCCTTTTGGCTTCTCTATGTTGGCAAGTCATTTAAGTATATGGGATGGACTACCTACCATTTTAATCACCAAAAAAATGTGGAATGAGCACCTTTTCATTCTCATCAACGTTTCTCTTCATACCCCTTTTAATATTTCTCTTTCTCTGTTTCAATTATATGACCATCAAAAGCTTTTTAATCTAAGCTTTTATGGCAACTAATGAGGTGTTAAAAATTCCTCATTCGTGGTGCGAAGTAGAAACCGCAAATTATATACATCTATGCACTTTTTTGGAGAGAAAAATTGAGATATGAAAAAACATTTTTTTTATCAATAATAAAGATTATAAAGACATCAACAAGTTTTGAATAACAACTTTTATATATATATATATATATATATATATATATATATATATATATATATATATATTATATTCCAACTTTTCGTTATTAATAAATCAATTCTAATGGTTTAGGAATATTTAAAAAATAAAATAGAGGCTATAATGAAATAGGATTTGTATCCATGATTGTTTTGATTAGATGAACATAAAACAAGGAGGAAAAAAATAGAATAAATACTACTATATAATAGAAAGAAGAAAAAAAAAACTTCAAATAAATTGTAAATACATTATTAACTGATTACGTTCAACCTTGATTTCAAGAAAGTTAATGCAAAATAACGAGAAATATCAGTAAATCCTTTTCGAAAGAGAAAAGATTTGGGTAGAGATCACATACTTTCACTTTCCCAAATGTTTTCATTTTGTGTTTGCAAATAGTGTTTAATAAAAACAGTTTCTCTTCCTAGTAGCTTTGAGTTATTGATTAATTGAAACTAGGTTGTCTTCTAAATACCCCACAAATTCTATTTGTAATAGTATTACGTATGAAAGAGATCACACAAACTTTCGCTTAGATGGAATAAGATAAAACGAAAGACAAGACACATTAAGATCTGTACAAAATTTAAAATGAATATGAATGAAAATCAGGTGGAACGGAGAAATAAAATCTTACGTACGTACCATGGTGCAGATCAAGGTAACCAAAAGCCAAAGGTTCGTTGTTTAAGTCATAAAAGCATCTCAATGTTATTAGGTACGAAATTCTTTAATATAAAAACCAAAGATGAAAGAGAATCTTTTGGCAAGAAAATGGTACACAGGTAAAAAACAAAAAAAACATGCAGACACTTGCAAATGATATAGGGAGATAGAGACCTGCCAAAGCATCAAGAAGAGTAGATTTTCCAGAGCCAGAAGGACCCATGATAGCCATGATTCTGTTTGGTTCAGCATATCCGCTCAACCCATTCAGCAACCTCTTTGTGTGTCCATTCCCAAAGTTTGGAACTACAACACTCAAATCTTCCCACACAACATAATACATCCTTCTCTTATCATCACAAACCCTCATCATTTCACCACACTCACCAACACCCTTTTCATTCCTACTTGCTTCTTGCTCTATCTCCATTTCTGAAAACGGGGTTTGGTTGGAAATTGGAATGAAATGAAAGAGGGAAAGAAATAACATAAGTAGTAGCCAGCCAGCAGCTTGCATACACATAGATATATATGTACGTGATGGATGGTAAGGGCAAGAGAAAACCTTAGTGTGGGACCACTCACAAAGTCCCAATGTTGTGTTTTGGTCATTCATGAACTATGTGCAGTAATTACTTTCATCCAACTCCCACAGAACATAGTAATAGTGACATAGCCCTCGTTGTGGAGTTATGACCATGCATGTGAGGGAGAACAACACGTCTCAGGTTTAATAAAGGAACTGCACAGCTTCGGGATTCAACTCAACAATTTCAAAGAAATATAGTATTTTTTAGAAACAATAAATGGCTAAATATTATAACTAACGTTTGGTTGGTTTGAATATACGTATCGGATTCCGAGTTATGTAGAAGAAGAAAAAAATCACTGAAAGAGAATATTTTATTAAAGATGCATGGTCGGATAATTAAGTTCTTTGATAACTCGAAGAGATTAGTCGTAACTCGTAGTTGATAAAACTGGTACATATTTTACATTTTTACGTGATAACAAAAAATCAACGATGTCTAAATCAAGTTTTTTTAATATATATATATATATATATAAAACAAATTTACTGTATTAGCCCATACACCAAAAACCCCTGAAAAGGCCACTTCCTCTACCACCAAAAATATCCCTAAAGAATTTCATATTTTAGAAAATTGTGAACATGTGGTTACTCTTGAAGATCACTGGACTGAAGAAGATCCATGGAAGATTATGCAAAGTCTAGCTCCTCCTAAATGGAGTTGGATCCCAAAAAATGAAAATTTAAAGAAAAATAAAAAGTTTTATCAATTTATTTTAATAGATACAGGCTCTGTTGAAATAACTCCTGTATCAGATACCCGAGATCCTTCTATAGTAAATTATTCAAAATTGGCATCAGGACGCTCATTTATGCGGAAGGAGAAGAGAAGAGAAGATAAGAATTATAAAAACAAATTTACAAAATCTTCTAAATATTCAAAGTTACTACTTGAAAGAAGAAATATGCTAATAAAGTTATTATATTCTTCATCACTGTTAATTTCTTGATTATATATATAAACAGGAATTAAAAATGAAATTTCATAAAAATAAAATTCGATAATTACAAAAGATTCAAAGAGATTATAATTATCATACAGATGTACATGTGCAAAACCATCAATAAAATATTTAAGCATTATTATTAAACTTACAAATTTTTACAGACTCATTTCAAGGCTGGGCGTCTTAACTATGAAGGAGACTCAAAGGAAGATAGAGGTTTTAAGGCTCAGGAGAGCTGTGTCCTCTTACTCCGAATGAATACTCTTTTATAGATGAGAAAAGAGCCTCACGACTTAAAGCAACACATCCTATACATACACGTGTTGCAATCTAAGAAAAAGAAATTACAACTGGCAAGCCTTTACTTTCGGCTGCCGACACAAACGACAAACTAAAGAAAGCATCTTTTGGGCGACGTGGGAGAAAAGGGACCCACGACTTCTTACTCAGATGCACTAAACTATTCTTCAATAGTATTCCAGTACTGATCTTCATCTGATTTTATCTTCAATTTTTCCAAGATACGTTGCACTTGTTCATTCATTTTCTTCTTATTTTGCATACTTTGTTTTTCAGGATGTTCGTCAACATTTTTCTTAATTAAAACAATCTTTTCAGATGATTGCTATAAATTAAGAAAATCAATTTCTTCATCTTCTTCAGGCTTCTGAGCCATTTGGATGGCATAACAATCTTCAACTTCTTCTTCGTCTTCAGAGTCTGAACCCAAGGAAGATAAGGCTTCCATCAGTTTTTTCTTCAAGAGCGTCTTCTCTTCTTTGGATGAGGAAATTTTCTCTAAATTTTCAGATGTTAGAGATTCTCCTATTTTCAATTTGGGCTGGACCTTATATGATGATGTTTGAAGGCCCATTGTTTTCCATTTTTGAAAACGATCTTCAACATATTTTACTTCAAATTTTTTCCACCAAAAAACTTTTGTTTTTCTACAAATAGTTTTCGGGTAGGTTTCTTCTTTGTGTTGATGAACTTCAAGAAGATGGGCCATGAGCCAACTAATTCCCATGGCTGAACAGAATTTTATTAATCTGAGATGGGGTAATTCTTTTGGGGGCTGCCGACACAAACGACAAACTAAAGAAAGCATCTTTTGGGCGACGTGGGAGAAAAGGGACCCACGACTTCTTACTCAGATGCACTAAACTATTCTTCAATAGTATTCCAGTACTGATCTTCATCTGATTTTATCTTCAATTTTTCCAAGATACGTTGCACTTGTTCATTCATTTTCTTCTTATTTTGCATACTTTGTTTTTCAGGATGTTCGTCAACATTTTTCTTAATTAAAACAATCTTTTCAGATGATTGCTATAAATTAAGAAAATCAATTTCTTCATCTTCTTCAGGCTTCTGAGCCATTTGGATGGCATAACAATCTTCAACTTCTTCTTCGTCTTCAGAGTCTGAACCCAAGGAAGATAAGGCTTCCATCAGTTTTTTCTATACTCTCACCTATTTTTTAATTGGAGTATGTTAACAACTTATACCAAAATTTTATATATAAAAAAAAAACATTCATTTCTTTTGATTTAATTAATATATATAAAAGATATTATAGTAATTTAATTTTAAAAAAAATACAAATATTTTCTATCTTCTATTAATTTCATTCTCTAACTTACTTCTCTTTTCTATTAATTAATTTTTATTTATTTAGGGAGAGAGGAAACATTGTGAGAGGTGAGAAAGAAATGAGTTAGAAAAATAATTTAATAAATGGGAGAGCAATGAGTTGGATAAGAAATTTGAGAAATGAGTTAAAATGAGTTGGAAAAGAAATTTAATACGAAAGAGAAATGAGTTAAAATGAGTTGAAGAAAGAATTTAATAAAATAACATATTAAATTCCTTTTTCAACTCATTTCTCTCTCACTTCACACGATGTTCTCTCTCTCCGTAAACAAATAAAAATTAATTAATAAAAGAGAGAAATAAGTCGAAGAATGAAGTTAATAGGAAAGAAAAAATATCTTTATTTTTTTTAAATTAAATTAAATTACTATAATATCCTTTATATAAAATCATAAAAAATGAGTGATTTTCTTGTCTTAAAATTTTAGTATAAGTTGCTAACACACTTCAATTAAAAAATAGGTAAGATTTTTTTTTTTTGTACAGAAAATAGATGAGATTATGTTAGCAATCCTCGTATATATAATTTACAAATGGGATTCAAGTATTTTAAAAAATTAGAAAAATGATTATTTTTAAAAAGTATTTTTTACATTTTAATTTCTCTATTATTTTTTTTTCTTCATTGAATAAATTTATGATCACTTAAATTATAAGGAGATTTAGAACTCACCACGATATGATCATGTTAGAAAAAATATATAACTTTTATTAAATATAATTATTTTGTTTTATATTTAATTACAACGAGTCTTTATTTAATAATAAAAAGTAATTTTTTTCTATAAAACTATTAATTTTTAAAGTTAATATACATAAATAAACAAGTATTTAATAAGTGTGAGTATTTCTCTTTTAGATTAATTATATATATTATTACGAAATGTTATCAATATATATACGTAATACGGTCTTTTTAATAACTCTAATTATTGGTAAACATTTATAAAAAAATTATACGAGTGAGAATCGTTAAATAAAAAGTTATACCTACAAATTTTTGTGGTTTTTAACAATTTTCAGTCAATAATGAAAAATGACAAGTGAAATCTCTCCATTGAAATTTAATATGAGAATAAATTAATTTAATGTCATCCATTTATACTATTTAAACACAAGTTTATAATATTTTTCATAAAATAAATTAAATAATTTATTGACAAGTGAAAATGTTACTACCAAAGATTTCAACCCTTAAAAGTTAGATGTGTTACTAATAATTTTATATCTAATTCTATATTATTATTTTTAATTTAATAAAAAGTATAATTTATTTTACCAGTTTAACTTCTTTATAAATAAAATGATATGACTTAATACTTAAATAAAAATTAAATCCGAATATTTGATTATGAAAAGGACAAATGTGGAATCACAACTTTTATATTATTATATGACTTGATTAATATAGAATATAAATTGTGAGATTCACACTCTCTATTCTCTTAATTAAATGTGTTTTTTTTTTTTTTACATTCTTTCTTATTTCTCTTGTAAGCATATTAATCATGCATTGCTTTCACAATTAACTAAAAATTATAGTTCACTTTCACTCATATCAAACTATTATTCTTTTGTCAAATATTGGTTGTCACTAGTTCCAATAATTTATGTCTTTCAATTAAATTATTTAAGATTTAAATCTTAATTTTAAATATAAAATAAATTATATTTTAAAAATATTTATTTTTATACATTCACGATTTTTATAGAGATTAATCATCATTTTTAATAATAAATATTTATATTAATATTATAATTATCTAAAAGTAACTATTATCCTTGTAGGATGTAATTTATTTTTATGATAATTATAATATTAATATGAAGTATTTATTATTAAAAATAATAAATAATCTTTATTAAGAATTATAAATACACATAAATAAGTATTTTACTCCGAATATAATCTATTTTATATATATAATTAGAATTTAAATCCTAAATATCTTAATTAAAATACAAATTACTATCTATTAACCAACATTAATAAGGTATAAAGTTATTTTCTTTATTTTTTTATTGAGCATCAATGTCATTCACTCTAGACTATTTTGGTTTAGGCGGAAGATAAATAAAATGATAAAAGAATTATTTTCATCAAGAATCGAACTTGAATATTATTAAAATAATTTGAACTTAAATTCAATTTATTAAGTACTTATGTCTAACTCTATTTTTATGTAAAAAAAATATTATTCTTTTATTTTTATATTTAATCTTTTAATTATATTTCTTTTAATTTATTTTTTGTATCTAAATTAAATTTTAATATTTATTTAAAATATAAATAATTAAAAAATAATATATTTAAATTATTTATTATAAATCTAAAATGTATTTTATATATTAAAATATTTATTTATTATTATAAATTTTAATTATATAAAAAAGTATTTTCCTACACAAATCTATACCGCATAAAAATAAATAGTATTTTTCTTTAACTAAGTTGTCAAGTAATTATAAGTTCTGTATTATGATACTTTTATATCTGATATTCATTCATATTAAAATAATATTTAATTAATAAAAATTATATTTTATGAGTATAAATTAATTCATTATCAATTTTAAGATATTATATACTCGTATATCATATTCATGAAATTGTTTTTTTTTTCTTTGCGAATGAGAAATTGATTGATGATGACTGATGAGCAGTAACTAGTAACTGTTCTCACCAAACCAACTCTATAACCTGCTATACAATAAATTGCTATACAATAAATTCCATGATGAAGCTGGTGTGAGGAAACTAGGATGAGGCCAAAGGTGAACAGTCTTCGATGTTTGAGCATTGAATATTATATTATACAGTATGATTCTTCTATGATCTATCCTTCATAGTTCGTACTGTCCCAAAGGATTTCATCTTTAGCCTCCACCTGTGCGGACACAAGCTTTCACATCTTTCAAAACTGTCCACTCTGCCAAAATAATTGCTGCTAATTTATATTTATACTTAGGCGACAAGGAAATTATACTTTTTTCGTAGGTCACTATGAGATATATGTACTTTAAGAGGATGTATATTTACTATTCCTCGGCATGCGATACCAAACTTCAACTACCAATTAAATTCCTGAGCTATAACAATCCATTTTTTATTGTGCATCTTTCTTCACCCTTTAGGTGCGTGGAGGACCTTATGGAACGACACATCAAACTTTGGGGCAATGGCACAAACCCATTTTCGTGTTCATGTGAGCTGAATGATTATGTTTTTTTCCCAAAAAAAAATTGGGTTAATTGTGTCATACTCACGTGTATATATCTTTATCATGCTTAAATTAGATGTTACATGCTATTTCAGGGATCCATTGTGATAGTTTGTTCAAATTTTGTTTAAAGTATACATCTTATTGATATATATACCGGTTTTTTTCTCCCCCACCCCCAAAACAATACAACAAAAACCTTATCACATGAACCGCTTTAAAATATATACAAAAAAGATATAGTCATGTAGATATAGGGAGTCTTATTCTCTATTAAGAGCATAGTTTTAAAAATCGGATCGGTTATTAAACCGGTTAAGGTATTGGGTCAGTGGGTCAAAGGTTAAATCGGTGGGTCACTGGTTGAACCGCATGACTCGATTTTTATTTATTTTTATTAAAAAATATTCATATTAAATATATTTATACTTATAAATTTTAATAAATTCATATCTTATTTTAAATTTAAATTTTTCTATCTTATTTAAAATTATTTTTATTTTTATTTTGTAAAAAAATACATAAAAAAATTACATGTTAAACGGTATATTAATACAAATTAAAAATATAAATAATATGTACATATATAATATGCTTGCAATTAATATCACAAAATAATATATGTAATATTTACATAGATATTGAATTATTAAATATATAATTTAAAATTAATAATATACTATAAAAGTTATTTAAGTTGTATATATTGCAAACAAATATATTAGAACAAGTAGTCATTGTTATATTTAATAAGACTCCTTGCTTTTTCATTAAGAGATTCAATTTTCATTATTATTTTTGTGATTTATGGTCCCTTAAAAAAAAAAAAAAAAAGTGGTTGAACCGGTTTGACCCACCAGTTTACCGGTTGGACCGGAAAATTGACCGGTTCAATCCGGTTTGTAACGGTTCGACTGCATAACCGAACCAACTTCAGATTCGGACCGGCTGGACCACCGGTTCCCGGTCCAATCGGTCCGACCGGCCGGGTCAGTCCGGGTTTTAAAACACTGATTAAGAGTTAAAATTTTCTCTCATTTATATACGTATATGTATTGATAAGACCTCCATCAAATAATACTAACCATTCATTAAAAAATTATATTTAAATTTTGTCTAGATATATATCATTAAGTTTGGCAAGGTAGGCTAGTTTGATTAGAATAACTTATTTGTTTATAATTAAATTGTGTTTAACAAGAAGATGAACAACTGCAAAATACCCCACTAGTTCAAATTATATTTAAATTAAAGTTTTTATTTACAAATTAAAAAATAAATAAATATTATTTTTTATATAAAATTTTATTAGAATAATCATATATACTCTTAATAAATGTATTATTTTTATTGAGACTGATGTAGTTTAAGTTAAAAAAAAATGGAAAAGACGTTACATTGAAAATTAAAAATCAGTTATCTTGAAAAAATTTAAATATTGAAATTGTAATTATTTTGAGATGGAGAGATAGTTTCTATGTTATTTTCATAAAGTGGCTTATAAATTATTAAAGCAAACCTTAAAGTTGTGTTTAATTAGTGATGAAAATATTGAATGGTGGCGGATGGAGCAGCTTTAGCGGCACGTAAATTGATCGAAAGAGAGGTCTATGGAAGCGAAGATGTAGCCATGTTACACCAGAAATAGTACGTCTGACGCAATTGCCAGACTCATGCATGTACACTCCAATCATATTCATATGTATCCATGCTTTTGTTACGTAATCTAAACATTAATCCAGAACATGCATCATATAAATAATATTGTATGCTGTTAAAGTTTAGACGTGAATATCAAGCGCCGTCACTTCCAATACAGATCAAACCTCAGAAATAACAAATTGAGACAAAAATTTTACGTATTTCATTATCTCCCCTTTTTGTTCAACTGCACCGACACCATGGGAGACTTTCCGATATATATCTCTCATGTTGGAGTAGGAGACTGTTTTGTTTTCTTTTTGTTTTTTTACCTTTATATAATATATATATATATATATATATATATATATATATATATATATATATATGTGTGAAAGATTCTTAAAACAAGTCTATTCATATTTATTGTACAAAATAATTTATATTTTATATAAATTCTTAAAGATTCAACATTAAATTAAATTTTTTTAATATATAGATTAAGTTTATAATTTTTTTAAAAATTAAAAATTATCTAATTTTGTTTTGTTAATTTAAATTAATATATAAAATAAGACTTAAATATGTTTAAACTACCTTCAATTAGGTCAATTTTTAAATTATTATTTATTAATTTTTTTATTTTAATTATTTGATTAATTTTTTTTTAATTTAGTACCTGATGTTAGTCTCCTTCTGTTAAATGATGACGTGGCTGACAAACTACCACGTCATCAACCAATAGTGTCTACCATGTCATCTAAAGGCTGTCACTCTCCACCGCCACCGACTGCGATCTCTTTCGCCTTAACCTCGCCGTGGAAGATGTTTCTCATTCGTGGAAGCCTTGTGCAGATTCAACCTCTTATCTTCCCGGCGAACGGCTTCACGAATGTCGTGTTGTCGTAACTGTTCATCGCGGAGGACACGAGTCCTTGCAACATTGCCTCGCATGAGTCCTCTCTCGAAGGAGAAACCCTAGCCACGAGTTCCTTCGACTCTTCCTCGCTCAGGAAGGGGATCAATCTCACTACTCTCTTCTCCTCTTCGTCCGTCCATGACACCTCTTCTAGGAAACTAACGCACCAACACACGCACTCCTTGAAGAGAAGCTTTAGCGCCACCAGTAATAGATCTAGCATTGTGGACGCGCTGTCCACTACGACGACGAAATTGTTCGTGTAGAGAAGCTCTAGGATGGTGAGGTGCGACTGGATCGAGGTGGCGGTGACAGGAGCGACGATGAGGTTGAGGCGAAAGAGGTCACGATCGGCAACGATGGAGGAGTGACAACCTTTAATGACGTGACAGACACTGTTGGATGATGATATGATAGTCCGTCAACCACGTCATCATTTAACAGAGAGAGATAAACGTCAAGTACTAAATTGAAAGAAAAAAAATTAATCAGGTAATTAAAACAAAAAAAAATTAGTCAGATAATTAAAACAATAAATAAATAAATAATAATCTAAAAATCGACTTAATCAAAGGTAGTTTGAATATATTTAAGTCATAAAATAATTTTTTAATTATTTATCAATTTGAGTTAATAAATATTAAATAATTTTTAAATTTTTAAAAATTTAGTAAATTTAGTTTATGCATTAAAAAGTTTATAGATTTAACGCGATGATCCTAACAATTTTAGCAGATTTTTCAGAACAATTTGTAATTTTAATATTTAAAAAAATATATTCACAAAAAAATAAATTGATATATATTGAAGCATATTTGCCACTTGTAGCCAGTGTTTTTATTCGATTATCGGCGAGCCACTTGATGTGGAGAAACCGCCCATGAAAAAATAATTATTAATTATGTTCTACTTAAAACATAACAACAGATGCCCCCCGTAAAGGCATAAACCAAAAGAAAGAAAAAAAATCACTCTGAGGAATGAGTGCAAGGTGAGGAAACAACCCTTCACCCTCAAAAATGAGGATCAAAAGAATGGGTTATGGGATGGATCACTCAGACGAAGTAATGCTTAAACATACAATTATTTTCTATATTATTTTGATTTTGAATAAGATTTTTTATTCAAAGTATTTTAATTTGAAAGTCAAATTATTCTTCTTTTTTATTTATGTTTGATATATTAAAATTTTATAATTTTAATGTTTATGGAAGACCAAAGTGCTTATATATATAGCTTTGTAAAAGCAATTAAAGAAGCTTGCGTGAAGAGAACTAGCTTTTGTCTGAAGAAGTCATCCTCAACAATTTAATGTTGCATTTCCACCTCACCCCAGAAAACAATGGGCTTGGTGATTGGTCCAGTTGTAAATAGAACTATGTTAGAGTATAAAAGTCAAAGCTGAAGATATGTACTGTACACAGCAATATAATCACAAATATATTAATTAATCTTGCCCAACCATAGCCTAAAAAATCAAGTCCAATTTTAATGAGACCTAGCCCATAAATTAATTGATTCCATGTGAGTTAAGCTCACAATTAACCCAATCCCCCTAATCTTGCTAATTTTATTTTAATTTTAATTTTATTCCGTATTATTATTTAATTATTTTGGATATATTCAAAGTATATATTGTTTATGTAAAAACTAGATCTTCGTACTTGAATCAACGATACATACTTTATATATATAGGGAGAGGGAAAGATTAATTTAAGCATGGAATGCATTAATGATAAGTTTTATTTAAGTTTCAAATATATTAAATATCAATTTCAGAAAGTACTATATAATGAATTAATAGTTTTATATAAATATGATTTAGATGTGTTAATTATTAAATATGAATTAATATATTGTTTTAGTCGTGAAGCAATTTTCTTTTTTAAAAAAATCGTTGGTCAATTTACATGGGTCAATTAATTTGTTGGTCCCAGTGCCCCACTGCTCATAATAAACTGCACTCTGTAATCAAATTCGTCCAACTTAACATAATTTAAAATTCTATTAATCCACATAAGCGACCTGTAATTCAAACAACTATTACTAATTATCTTTTTATATATATCCAACCAAAGTATGCTATGTTTATTGTTTGGTCATTCTAAGCGCATATATTCTTCACATATACATCTATATATACAAGTAATTCTTTATTTTTATTTACATAATTTTTAGATTATTTTATTCTTATAAATTATAAATTATTTTAAACCTTTTTCTTTTAATCACCTACTCTATTATTTTATTTTCTTATATACATTTTTAAATACATTAAATTAGTTACCTATAATAATAGTAATAAGAAAAAGGTTGCACATATTTTTATGGCACATATTTTTACATTAGTAAAATATTATTTATTTTAAATTTAAAAACTTATAATTTTATTTTTGAACATCATTAAAAATGTTTTTAATCAATGAAAACAATTGTATATATATAAATTTATGTTTATTCTCTTATTTAAATGATATGAAACTTTACTTCTCTTGATAAATCTCTTATAGTTAATAACATATCATCATCATCTTGACTTCATTCTGGGAGGTATTTATCTATCCCAACAAAGTCTCAACCTTCATAATTCGTACAAAGTATTTAATATTCCCAGTTTAGAGATTTTAGTTGCCCAAAAAAAAATGTAATGGAAGGACGTACACAATGTCCCATTAATTTGTAGCTTAAGACAGTTATGAAACATTTTTCTCTATACATACATGAGCAATACAATTTTGTATGTTAAGCGTGCAACACTTTTATTTGTGGTGGATGAATCTAGTTGAGTGGAGAATCAAGACCATCTTGTGAAGAAAGTGAATGGAGGGGTTGGTGCCTCTGTGAAGGGAAAGATGGCATCTTCCTGAAAGAGGGTCTTTTTTCAAGCTGTTGTATGGTTCTCTTTGCATAAAGTGTCTTAAACAATGGTGATGCTCTCTCCTTGAACTTCAGAACAGTAAAGAAGAGAAGTCTGTAACAAATGAGAATCACAAATAGAGCTGCTAAGTCCAACCACTTTGAATGGTTTAATTCAATGCCTAACATGTGTGTGATCACGTACTCTCCAGTCACTTTTGGGTCACCAGGTAGCATAGGTTCAAACTCAAGCCCAAGCAAGTCATTCTTGTATGAACCCTACATTTCAAATCATAATCAATCAATTAATGCATCATTTGGAAACTTCACAATTTGTTTTTAGGGATATATATATTGTAATTAGGGATTACTAATAGAGTTTAACCCAGCTAATTGAGAATGATATGTAAGTATTGTAAATTCTTTGTAACTAGTCTGATTTTCATTGTTACCATTATCATAACAAATAAATCAAGTTACCTGTATTGCCCAGGAACCATAACTGATATAAGAAATTGGGTAGCGCCAAACCGGTTTTGGAAGATCAGAAAGCAACCTGAAGAATCCGGAGGTCATCATCATGATTCCCTGCATTAAAAACAAAAAATAGAAAATTAACTTATGTGGATCATGTTTAAGTAGGATTTTCCTCTAAAAGGCTTAGGTATTTTATTCTTACTATTATTCCAGCCCCTGTAATTATTCCCATGAGGAAATTTGGAACAAGTGAAGCCACAACCATCATGAGGCTTTCAATTACGGAGATGCAGCTGTAGATGTTGAGAGTAAAAAACACAAAGTGACTAATCCCTGGCCTGAATTTCACCATGTTATAGGTTATGGTGCAACTAGTAAGAGCAATTGCAACCAAGAATGGGAACGAAGAAAGAAAGTTGGCTAAAATATATGCTGCAACTCCATAATATCCGTTAAGCCTTTCTCGATAAAAAACCTGAACAAATTAAAAACATGATAATTAAATGTTAAACATGTAGCTTATATATATTAATGTTAACAAATAAAATATTTTTACCTTCATTTCTTCAATAAATGATGGAAAGCCACCAATTGACATGAATGTCATAAATCCTGATATGAATGCACCACAGGCACCACGGGCAAGGATGGAAGTGTAGCTGTAGCCAACATCAAAATAAACGGTTCCCACACATATGGATACAATGATGTAAATTATGATCCTCAACCAGTAATAACCGACATCTCTACACATGTTCACAAATGATCTCTTTGTCAACGTCCACAGTTGCTTCCACCAACTAGCTTGACTTCCATGTTGTGTCGGAGGTTGAAGCCCTTCCTGCATTAACATAATTAATATTTTATCATAATGCTATCAATTCTCAAATCAAATGTTATTTTGCATGCTCTATGGAACTGCATATATACATCGGTAGATAGCTCTTGAATTCTGTTCTTTGCCCTTCTGTAATATGTTGAACGCCTATATTTCTCAACTAGCATTGCCTTAATCTCTGCTGTGGCCAGATTCAAGAAAGGATCTGATGAATTTGGAACATCCTAACAGGACAAAAAGAGAAACAACTCCATAAGTTAGTATAGACATTAAAACAAATTAATTTAGACCTTGAAAAAAAAAAATAAGTACAACTAGACAACTAGTTATCAACATCTCTAGTTCCATTCTTTAAATTGAGAGACAGGCAAATGCTTATTAAGTCTGTTTCTTATATCAAACACTAGAAAGAGTTTAGGGAGGAGGTGGATAATTACTCACATAAACGACAAAGCATATTGTCAGAATTAAAAACTAATACTTACATGAATTCTTTGAGATCCCTTCAGTGTAGCTGTCACAATGTCGAAATCAGAATTGATACATCGTAGGAAATGATCAGAAGGATTTCTTTTACGTGGACAAGGAAAACCAGCTTCAGCAAAAAACTGTGAAAATAATTGAAAAGAATTAGGCACTGAAGCAGAGTTTCTAACCATAACAAAATATTAAACTAACTAAATAGAGACTTAATGAAGAAGGAATATTTACATACATGAGGTTTAATTAATTATAACATGTGGATAAACTTTCTTGTAGATAAACTTTCAAAAATATTTATAACTTGTATCAAAACAAACTTTATGTATACCTCAATTGCAGATTTTGCTTCTCCAAAATAAACCGTTTCGCCGCCAGATAGTAAGAAAAGGTCATCAAAGAGTGCAAAGACTTCACTGCTAGGTTGGTGAATGGAAGAGATAACTGTTCTTCCATCACGAGCAACATTTCTGAGAGTTTGAACAACAAAAAATGCAGAGGCACTATCAAGGCCACTGGTTGGTTCATCAAGAAACAGTAAGCGAGGCCTGGTGAGGATTTCAAGAGCAATGCTGAGTCTCTTTTTCTCCCCTCCACTTATGCCTCTCAAGTGCCAGTTTCCAATCAACCTATCAGCACAGTCTTGGAGACCCATTTCTATGATTGTTCCATCGATGATGCTGTCAACTTCTTCTTTGCTCATTGATGTTGGAAGACGTAGATGTGCTGAGTAAGATATTGTTTCCTTCACAGTAAGTGTTCCCAGCAGAACATCCTCTTGAGTTACGTAAGCCTGAAGTTTCAACATCAAACACATGCATGCATGTCCATGCAGAATTAACATAAAATTGTTGCTAAATTCCAAAGTTACATGTATAAAAGCGTGTATATAATGGTTCGATAATGTATTGAAAATGTGTTACTTTACTTACAACAACACCGTAGCCTAAGCCTTTTTTCTTCCCATTGAGAAGAACATTTCCTGTCATAACCACATTTTTTGAGAGTCTACCTGCGACAACATCAAAAACATTTAAATATAAAGAAAATTGTAATAAATAGGAGCATATATGTCATGATCATATAGATACAAATCTCCTTTTAATTTAACTGAAAAAGTTATCTAAAATTCATCCACAGTTTCCTATGACGGATAGTTAAACTCTATACAGAACTAATTTTAATTAATTGTTGAATGGTCTAACTGAGGATGATTAATTCATTATGTACAACAACACTAATTGTAATTTATGTAGGAAAAGGGATACAAGAACTATTGCCCAACATTTTTTTCTTGCTTTTTTTTTTATGAATAAAGCCATCGTCCAATTTGGCAAATATGATTATGACGATTGCTTTTTTTGTCGTACACTAACACGTCTTATTCACCAAAAAGTAAAATTACACGTCTTCGCTTTAAGACAAGAAATAACAAGGTAAACTAGATACAATAAATGCTTACTTATTTACGGGGTGTTAGGTTTTATTTTGTAATCGATAATAATAAAAAATAGTACTTTGATTCTTATAAGATTTTATGAAATAAATTATAAAATATATATTTACATAGCTACTAAATTTATTTATTTTTTTGACACCAAACAACTAATTAAAATCTACCAACTTAAAATGGTCAAACCAAAACAAACTAAACACCAACTTACTATTAGTAATTATACGAAACCAATACTCTCCCCCTCGACATGAAGAATTATTATCACAATATTCAGGATCATTATTGTGGTTCCAAATAATTAATTTCTACATGGTACATAATTAAGTATTTGTTTCACAAATAAAAAATCTGAATTATATATATCTCATGAAGATTGGTAGGAATTACAAATACAGGATAATGAAAAACTATATAATAATTTCTTCTCATCACGTTACTACACCCTATGTATGAGAAATTGTAAATTGAAAAGCAATATATGTTAATTTCTAGCGTTCATGCATCTACTATTATATATGAATGATAAGATGTACATCAATCAATTAACTCTTTGCTAATGTTAGATAGAAATGCAAAGAGAGTGAAACCCAAAGCATGCAATGAAAATGACCATAGAAAAGCCTGCAAAGAGCAGAAAATCAAATATATGGGCCCAGCATGGGCCTCGGGGCTTAAAGTGCGTTATGTACATGTCCTTGGAAGTTGGTAAATGGTATAATGGTAGTTACTATGAATTATTGAATTAAGCAAATATCTATATTTTATAGACTAATCTTTTACTTAATGTGAAAACATCATTACGCGTCGATCTAGCCAAAGTTTTCATGTTTGGAATAGTATATATTATAAACAAACTAAATTGTCATATTCATTAAATAAGCCCTTTCTAAATCCGTGAGTTAGGTTATAGTTATACACTTAAACATGTAATTCTAATCTCATCGTTCCAACTACCAAAATTGAAGACGCGTCTACTATAATGTGTACAGAACCATCAACTTGTCCTTTTCAATGTCAACTATCAGAAATTTCGGAAGCAAATGAATGGAGAATAAATAGTAACTACCGCGAGGTTGCTATGATTATAGCCAATCCAGCAAAAAATGCAAAATCTAACGCACATTAAAAACCAAAAACAAATAGTGTAAAAAAAAAATTCAACTCATTAAAAAAAAAGTAATAGAAGACAAAACATAGGGTTCTTTTTTGTTTGTAATTATTTAAAGTGAAAACACTAATTTAAATATTATCAGAAAAGCAATATACTTTAGTCTTTAGATTTCGTCCCGGAAACTTGGATGGTCTACATAATTTAGTTTTGAGAGGTACATCATACCCCACAAAGGACTAAATCATTAAAACAAGGGCCCTTAGTGTCTACTGTCGCTTGATAGTAAATTAAACACACTCAATAAAATTTTAATTAATTAAACAATCCCAAAGATGAATCTCAATATGGAAAGATCTAAATCACAATATTCAGCTGCCCTAATTGATAAAAAGAATTCAACCACCATTAGCCGTGAGAAGACAAGAATTAAGGTGTGTCTATATTTCCATAAAAAAAAACTGTGAGATAGCTTTTAGGTTAAACAAAACATTGAAATTTGGAAAAGCCACAAAACAAACACACACTTAAAGGTTGAGTTTCTTTTCTAAAAATAATATTTTGTTTTGAAGAAACTCAAGGTGAAACATGCAAGTAAACTTGCATAAGAAAGGACCAACACACACACACAAAGAAAGAAAGAAGCTAGGACATGAGATAGATTGTATGTATGTATATACCTGCAAGTGAATCAAGGAGAGTGGATTTTCCAGAGCCAGAAGGACCCATAATAGCCATGATTCTACCAGGCTCAGCATAGCCATTAAGGCCATTAAGCAACCTCTTGGTTGGTCCCTTACCAAAGTTTGGAATGATAACTCTGAGATCTTCCCAAGCCAAGAAGGTTCCTCTGTCAAAGCCAGTGTATGGCTGCACCTCCCTCTCACTTGTGGCTGCTTCTATCTCCATCTCCATGTTCATCTGCTAAAGAAGTTTAGACCTAAAGATGGAACTTAACATAAAATAAATTAAAGAGATATAAGAGGTGTAGTAGGAAACAAGGAGTGATTGACACCAAATACCAAACAACTAACTATTAATGCTATCATCAAAGGAATTAGAAGCTTATGAAGAGAGAGAGAGAAAGGTGGAAGAGTTAATGGCTTGAGCATGAACAGATCAGAGGCATACAGGTGGCAAGTAAGGGAAATTAATGCGAGAGTTACAGCTGCATACATAACATACATGACATGGATACCATGCTTCTGATGCCATACCTATCAATGCTTATACTGCTGTCACTTTTAATATGGCTACACCTTTGAATTTATGATTTCGATTTTACATTTTTCTACAATATCCTCCTATAATTAATTATTGCTATCTTATTAGCTAAATCAAGAAAGTATTATTGTATTAATACTATTTTTTTTATATATATTTTTAAGATATTAGTAATACACTTTCTTTTTTCATTTGATACTTATATTTAATTAGAATGCATTAATCAAGTAAAGACTTTTTTTTACGTATTATTTATAGATTAATATATATACTATCATAGTATAGGATAACAATATTGACTTTTTGTAATAACTGTTTTAAAATTGTATATAAAATGTTTTCTAATTGATTAATTGAATTTATAATATTATAGAAGAATATATTTAATACAAATTTCAATATTCTATTCATACATAGACAACGAATAAAATTAGGCTTTTAATATCTTAAACGAAGACTAGCAGATTAGGAAAAAAGTAGTTTACAAATTTTAAGTGATTAGCTATTTCCCTAAGTTTTGGATTTTTTCTAAACAAATTATATATATATATTTTTTTTTTTGGTGTTGTAAATTATATATATGTTTAGGACAACAACTTAAATTTGTTAAAAAAATTAAAAATAAATTATTTCTGTTTAAATCTTTGATTATTTTTTGACAATTTTTTTTTCTTGAAACTGATTTATTGCATAAAATTTTTGTTTTTATTTAAATAAAATTAAATATTTCAAAATTATTTTTTAACAAATTTATTCAAAAAAATTCACACGGATTATAATTGATTATAACAATAATTAATTATTAAAATAATATAATTTAAAAAATAAAATTCAAACACACTGAAAAAAAACCCAATTCAGAAATCTTTTCGCTTGAAAATAAATTAGTCCCTACCATGAATTGAAAATTAGTCTTGATACAAATCAAAAAATTAAAAGAAAAAATTTTAGAAAACGCCAGTAAGGTAAATATATGTTATTCTTTCATTCAATTATAAAGTAGGATTAAATATGTTTTTGTCTTCCAAAAACTGATTTTATTTGATTTTAGTCTTTTAAAAAAGAATTATTAATTTTAGTCCTCTAAATTTATATAATGTCTATTTTTAATCCTTTTTAAATAATATTAATTTTAATGTTAAAATAGGTCACATCAAAATCTAAATCACCATTAATTTCAATAACATGAAACTTTTTTTAATTTAAAATGTTAATTATTTTATGATTAAGTTAAGATTTAAGGTAAAAATTAATTCTTTTATTTTTTGTTCTAGAAGTACTTTATTTTATTTTTTGTTCATGTATTTTTCCTTTATTATCAGCAGAGGAAGTCAATAATTTCTTGTTTATGAAAGACAACACTTGAAGCTCAAGGAAGGAGAATAATAAATTTTGTTTAGAATAATTAGTGCATTAGGTTTAAGATGAAACGATGTCGTTGAAAATTAAGAATTTGGAACTTAGAAGATTGTCAATAAAGATATAAAACTTAACATTTATGGACATAGTGATGACGGTGGAGAAAAAAAAACATTGATTTGAATTTGTAAGATTTTATTACTGTTTGAGTAAAAGACTATTTGTTCAAGTAAAAAATGAATTATAAAATCTTCCATACCTACATTTGAGATTTAATAGTGAAAATTTTTAAATATAAAATTAGTTTTTATTAGAGCTGTCAAAGTGGGCCGGGACCCGTGGGCCAACCCGGCCCACCTTGAAAACGGGCCGGGCCGGGCCAAAAAAAATTGAAGTTTTATAGTAGGTGGGTATATTTCAACCCGGCCCACTTTGACCCGGCCCACCCGGGCTAAACCCGTGGTGGGCCGGGTGGCCCACCAACCCACCATTTTTTTTTTAATAAAAATTTGAATATGATTTGTAGTTTATTTTGTATGATGATATATTGAAAATTTTTATTTTAAACTTTTATCATGATTTGTATTTAATTTTGTATGATGAATTATGACTTATAACTATTAATGATGTTAATTTTATGACTATTATGTTAATTTATAATTAATTTAAAATTTTGAATTTTGTTAATAATTTTTTTTTAATTTTTGGTGGGCTGGTGGGCTGGCCCGTATAACCCACCAACCCGTGGTGGGCCGGGCCGGGCCAAATTTTTTTTGAAAAAATTACAAGTGGGCCGGGTTGGGTTGGCTCGTTTTTAAAGTGGGTCAAGGTGGGCCGGCCCACATGGGCCGGGTTAGCCCGTTTTGACAGCTCTAGTTTTTATCCTAAAACTTAACTTACTCCTAAAATAATCAATATTTTAAATTAAAAAATTCATGTTAATAAAATTTATGGTGATTTAGATGTTTAGATGACCTATTTTAACAATAAAAGTTAAGGATGTTTTAAAAAAATTAAAAATAGATAATATATAAATTTGGAAAACTAAAATCAACGAAATTTTTTTTGAAGGATTAAAATCAAATAGAGTCAAATTTTGAAGGATCCAAACATATTTAATCCTATAAATTATTATACAAATAAAAAAAAATATTGACTTGGTAAAAAAACTTTTAGAAGTCGTAATTAAAACCATCTTTAGTTAATTGTGTAACTTTTTTTTTTAACTTAAATATTTGTATTCAAATAAATTTTGTGAAAAATTTTGCATAGCTTTTTTTTTCTCACTATGTTAACCATAAAATGATAATGTTAGGAATTGTACTCCAACTTAGAGCAACTCCAATGGGAGTTGCTTGTCTTATGAAGCAACTCAAGCCCCGATTTCTTGCCATTTGAGAACTTTGACGTGGCAACACGAGTTGCTTGAAGAAGAGAGAGAGTTGCTTCCTTAAGCAACCGTTCCTTACCAGATTTCAAGCAGATTTTATTGAACATATTTGGAAACGTTTTAAAAATAATAATAATGTAAATTAATTTCATATAATGTTTATGTATTTACTATTATTTTATTTTATTTTTAATATCTACTTATTGTTTTTTTTTTCTTGTAATTTATTTTCTTTCATTGTAGTACAATTATCTTTTTTAATAAAAATTTAAATTTGGTTCATAAATGATTAAAAAAATTCTAAAAATTAAATTTTTTAAAGTTTTTTATCATTGAAGTAAATTTGTGTTTGAGTTGCTTAATACTGACATGGCACACTAGGGACCACTTTTTTCATTTTTTAATGCATGAAACATCTCAAATGAGTTGCTTCCATTGAAGATGCCCTTAAAAAATTTTATATGCCTTTAATTGTTTGATTATAAATGATAATATTAGCCCTTAAAATCAAATTTTACTTTAAATTCTTCATTCTTGTAAGTGTAGTTTACCTTTCATTTAAAGGACGTGTTTGAGGCAAAGTCTTAATTCTTTAATTGGATTATGACCTTGATTTGCAAACAAAACTAAATAACTAAATTTGACTTTTCTTATTAGATAATTAGATTGGTCACAAAAGTAATTTTACGAGATTGTAAAATTATAAATACTTGTGTACAAAACATTTGTTCGATTAGTCTTATGTAAATCTAATTATAGATCAAATTGATAGAAACAATTAAAAGAACTGTCAATGTTATAAAATCAAAATTATATGACTTATTATCAAGAAGCCTCTTGATTTTTTTTTCTCTATTCTTGTAACAAAGAGTAAAAAAAGGAAAAACGAATTTAAATTAAAAATTATTGAGGTTATTTTATGATATTTATCTAAGAAAATATTTTATGAGGATTATGAGAGCAGTATGTGTGTATTTTATAAGTTATTATTTTTTCTTTTATTTTATCTATATAAAACTTGTTTGTATCCTAAAAAAATAAATAAATTGTTTAATGAACAGGCAGATTTATATTTTTTTTACACCGAAAAGTTTGTATTTTCTTATACAATCATAAGCAGTAAAGTTTATGTTACATAGTCATAAGCACCATCAACATCGTCGAGAAGTAGGCAGATGCATTCAAAACATAATTGGTCTAAATAATCAGCAAAAAATTTTTGATACCAACACTTACAATACATACTGATAAATGGTTTACCATTTTACATAAACATAAACACATACATTTACATGTGTTTGTTTAGACAATCTTCATCAGACTTGTAGTTATTGTGACATTTTATTTTGAAAATTTTCTAATAAAAGATTTTAAGTCTGATTTCTTATACATTGTATAATTTAACTTGAAAGAAGATAATTAAAAATAAAAATTGACAAAAAGGACAAGTTGGAGCCAATAAAAAAAAAAGTTTTCCTGCATTTATTTATATATATAATAATATATAAAGACCAGTTGCTGAACCGATAAAGTATCAATTAATAAATCATTAAATTGATACAAGTATCAACTCCCAAATCACAATGAATACATATAGAATCAATCAACAATAATTGATACAAGTATCAATTATCAATTAATACTATTTTCAGTCCTAATCATAGACAATAAATTAGACTTTTCTTTGATTTTAACTAGAAAGAATAAACAGTTTTAAAAATTACACAAGATTAAATTTCTTTTATACCTTTCATTTATTGTTAACTATATTTCATATACATTTACTTATAATTAGTATTAAATATAATAATCATTTAAAGTAAAGGGTATATTTGAATTAAAACTTGAATTAAGGTAGAATTAATTAAAAGTAATCATATTACTTACTTTTTTATCTTAATTATTTGTCGTATATTACTTGTAATTAAGATAGGATGTTATACTATTTGAACAAACTGAAATCAATTGAAAAGATTAAGATTTAAAAAATAATATTAAAAGGCAGAAAATTGAATCAACCTCTTATTATATTTGTTACTAACTATTAAATTATTATTTTTAAAATTTTGATTGGACTAGCCTAACCTAAAATCATTTGACCCGTTGGACTATGTAAGCCAGAACAAAATATTTGTTTCTATCTAGGTCACCTTTTTTTTTTTAAATTCACCCTACTCCTATTTATGGGTTGTTAGCCTATCAAATCAAATCAAAATAATTGGCCCCTTGAATTTGAATCCAAGGGTAAAGATGTGCACTGAAAATAAAGAAACAATTTGAATTTAAAAGAGCTTAAGCAAGAAAGAATGCAGCAGAAAGGACAAGAATGCAATTTAGAATAAATACTTGAAATATAAAGGTACAAAAATTTCAAGTCAAGCAATTCAAGTTACTAAAAATGTAAAAACTTGTATTTAAGAAAAGAAATGCAGAAGAGATTCGAATAAAAGGGAATCCTAGTTTTATAAATGGCAATGACAAATTGAAAAACAAATAAATTGCAAGAAACATAAATTGAAATGCAACTAAATGAAATGTGAAGACTTTTATTGAGAAAAAAAAATAGTTAGAACATATACTCGACTCATTGAATGACTATTGATTTGTGAGGCATAATAAGAGTCACAAAATATTGGATTTGTTTCAACAATAAAAATTGGGTTACAAAAATCCTATTTATAGATTTTCAACCCTAACAATCAAATCATGCTATATAAACACTCATAAACATTTTTCAAAAGATATTACCATTTAATTCAATTTGTGTATTAAAGATAATTACCAGTAACTTCCTCTTCATTGGAACCTTACCTTGAAATCATTTATCTAAGAACTTGTCTAATGTCTTCGATTTCAATCTTCAACTTTAACTCCAAATTTTAACCATATTGTCAACATCATTAGAAAAGAAACAGATCTTCAAGAAATAGATAGACCATTTGAATGCTTCTTCCAACACTTCAGAATTTTCCTACGTTAGACATCAATGTAACTTTATGGTAAACCAACCAGACAATGCGTAAAAGCATGTTTTGGAGTTGCGCTGATGCATGATTTAGACTGATGCTAGAGTTGGTCGACCTTTCTCTGGAATATGTCATGTAACAATAGCGAATTCCTTAAAACGTGTCTAGGACTTCCATAATTGTGAGGATTCCGTGCAAATTAAGTGTGTGGCAGTAGGGGAAAGGGAAATCGCAGCCAGCAGAAATAAACTTCGAACTGCATCGATCAGCAGTTAAGCACAACGAATAGACAAATTTGCCCAGTTAAAAAATACAACACTCATAATCTGAAAATTCTTCAAATTTTACAACTGGCGGTGGCGGGATCAAAATTAAACCTAGGAATGAAGTTTTATTTCTATATACCGATACAAATTATTTTAATATTCAATACGACAAGTCCCTGAGAAAAGTAATCAACTACAGAACACTTATCAGAGCCTCCGTAAAATTCGCAAATAATATAGCAGTAATATTTAAATCCAGTAGACCGAGCATCACAACAATTATTAACTTCAACAAGTGGATCATGACTCTTGCGGCGTCTCAAATCTTGTTGGGGTGTCAATTCCCATCATGCAGCAAAGGCCCGATATCAAAATAATTAGCAAAACTATACCCTGGATTATCACAGAAAGCAATATTATCAGAATACCATAAATGTCATGGTCACATTGCAGTATTTCCGCAACCCTCAGCAGATGCAGTTAAACATGAAGAGAAACCACACAAGACAGCCACCTACTCTAAATGGCCCACTCAATATCAGATGCACAGACAATTAAAATGAAAAGTAATTTTTGCTGTCTCGGGGCATGTCATGTAAAATCATAAAAGATGAGAGGAGCTAATTTGACTGTTCAACGTTACATATTTAGTTAAGATTAAACTACAAACTCAGTCTTAACCATCCATGAAAAATACAATGGTCAAAAATCAAGATTAAATCATCTCACACTTTCACCTATTACACTCCTTTCTTGTCTCTGCCTGCCTACATATTGCAGGTTACTTGGTTACTATAGCACGGGTTCATGATAAAATGTGTGATCAAGAAAAAAAAAATAGAAAGAAAAGCTAAATAACAAAACTAACTAGATAATGATAGGCCATACATGAAAACAACAGACCAGGTAAAGGGGAATAATTGACAAACATTTCATGCTCTAATTAAAAATCAAAAGCAAATATTAGCAACTCCTACCACACTAAACTGAATTTAGGGCCCATTAGAGACTCAAGCTCCCCATTAAGAATTAAGATCAACTTTCCATTTAATATTTGGTTTACTAAAGCCCAATTGCAACATAAAAGATCCTCTTCTGACGTTCCAAATTTCAAATATGTTCTCTATGCTACTAAAACCTAGACACCCATAGAATCAGAAAGGATATTCCTAACACAGGCAAAGATGAGTTTGGAGGATCCCAGGACAAAGTGAAGAAGTATAAGCAAGTCAGGAAAGTAAGGAGTAAACTGTAAAAGTAAATATCACATATTAATGGAGGTGTTAGCTAATATATAGATATAGAGCCTGTTTGGATAAACTTATCCATAAGCACTTTATGAAAAGAAAATTTGAAAGAAATGAAATTAGTATCTCCATAAACTAACATTAGTTTATACATGAGTTAAAAAACATATTAAGAAGCTAAAATACGTTAGCTTTTCCACACATATTTTGGAGAAGCTAATTTAAGAGAAAATTTCCAAACATATTTTAGAAAATTTAATATGAGAGAACTTTTCCAAATTTAATGCATAAACTAATTTTAATTTATAGACAAGCTAATTTTTTCCCCTTATTTTCTTAAAAGTGTTTATGAAGTTTATCAAAACAGACTCTTAATCTCCTTGTCTCTTATCCCTACAAATTAGGAGCTATCTTTCATAGGTCATTTGAATGATAGTGCTTAATGTAAATTCATAGGGGCTGAGAGCTTGAGGGGGAGAGATCTTAGACGACTCCCAAGTATTTTAAGAGTTCTCCAAACAATGCAAATCCTTTGATTCTCAGTTGATACAATGCAAGCACATCAATCCTCAACAAAATATGTCTACAGATATTTAGCAAGGTCTTCAACAATTTTGATACGCATCGGTTAAGAATACTGTCATGTTTTCACATATTAAGACTGAAGGACAGTTCTACAAAGAATTTTTCCATATATATAACACTGGTTAAAATTTTTAACACACCAAATTTAACAGATCGCATAGTCTGTAAGGGAGCAAATGAAACAAATGCCCAAGACCTCCTAAGTCAGGATACTGAGAATGCTGAAATATTACGGGATGAGCAATTGAATATGATGAGATTATCAACCTTGGATTGTTAAAACTGGAGGCATTGAGTTAGAAACAGACAGCAATCTACACAAGCCCAACAACAGTATAGTTGTGGTCTATAGAACTTATTCATCAACAAGGAAGAAGAAAAAAAACAGAATAGTAAAACAAGGCAACTCCCAAATCATCAAGCACTTGTAAAAATGGATAGAGAAGCTTACCACTAAAATTCCCTCTAGAAGAGATGATTTAAGCCGACAGACTTCATCACAAAATGTGGAATTGGTTGATTCATTCCCTGCTGTACTTTCTGCCAGAAACCTTTGCAGTTCCCTGTAAGAAGGATACTGGATTGACCTGGTGGGATCTGACACATAAAGAACGGCATATTTTGCACCAGATTTCTCCACAGAACTGATAAGCTTGGATAAAACTTCCCCTACAAACACACAACAGACACAAGCATTTAAAAATATGGTAAAATCATATCTAGCAAAGCACATAACATTAAAGCACATGCACCTTCAGATTGTGTCCTGTCAACATTTTTCAGAGCTTGAGAGCCTCCATTGCAAAACACGACCAAATCTGTTTTCCCTCTGTGACTCCCTTCCATCCTTTGGGTCAAATAGTCCTGCAAATGGGCAATAAAGAGCATTAGGTCACCATTACAGGACCCAAGATTTCATAATGGACCATGTCACATTAATTTGTTCATTACTTGAACCGAGTGCAAAGCTGTTGCTTCCTCATAATTTGTACCATCCATGGAGCAAGATCCGTGGAAAGCAACATTGGCAATTCCCATATCATCTTCACAGGCTTCAGCAAATCCTGAAACCAACAAGTTTTCCAAATGCACATCCTCTGATGCAGAAACATAAGGAAAAGCTACAGAAGTGTTGGATCTTGTGAAAGAGATCTGTTCATGACAATGGAACAGTGTCACAGTCAAAAATCCAAATAGTAATTCCTTTAGATATCTCAAATCAGGTTTACTCAACACGGAAACTTGACAGACTGCATGTCACAAATCTCTCACCTTGAGCATGTCTAAAAGAGCTGGGTCTGCATTATTGTTTATGATTAAATCAGAAGATTGTAACTGAAAAAGAAAAAAGTAACACATTTTACTCAACCAATGCCAATGCACTAGTTGACAAGAATCTAATATCAAGTAAACAATAAATACAAAAGCTGCAACATGAACTATCTATATAGATGTTTGACAGATATTACCTCTCTACCAATGAATAATAGTGCCACATCCAGAGGCTCATCAAATTTATTTCCTTTGCACTATCCAAAATAAATAAAAATTAAAAACACTAAGCAACAAAAATGATAGAAATAAAGTGAACAAAATTGAAGCAAAACTAGCATAAATAAAAAGAGGGGGAAGAAGTCCCCTTCTCCATAAAGGTTGAGGGAGGAGAGAGAACTGCAGAGTATATAGTGGGAAACCAGTCATGAAGACTAGTATCATACCAGAAAATTTGACCACCCCGCTTCAGATAAAACAGACTTGGCTAGATCTTTTGGAGAAATGACTTGGTAATTTACGGATTCCTTCAATTCATTCTCAGAAGCCCTGTAATTTTCAAGTAACATATTAATTAGTTGCTGAAGTACATAATGTAAACACGTGAAGGGAATATTCAACAACGGTACACAAAAGCCCATTCTTACGTGAAATAAATCGAACGAAGTATCTTGCAATTTAAAAATGTTATCAGTTGCCACTAAAGACAACAAGAATTAAGTGAGAGTGTTGCATACTTTACCAACAATTTTCATTTTAACCATGTTCATATTTTCCACTTATTTCACACTAAACCTTAAAACCACAAATTTGAAGCCCTAAAGACCACCATCTCTGCTATTCTCTTGAATAATCCAGAAAATCCATCTCCAGCTTATGAACCAAAGTGTGTGTGCGTGATGTCAGTTGAAACCTAAAAATGATGCGTGGATTTTTCACTACTTCAATTCCTCACTCGATTTTCTTCCGTTTTGAAACCTTTTACACACGTGGTTTCTATATTCCCTTCCCTGAACTACAACTACAACCCTAGAAAAGCTAAATTGCTCCGTCTTCCGACATAACCGAAATTCACCATTCTCTAGCTTTCGGATTAACCTTATTCTATCCTAATCATAAAAGCTGGTAATAACTAGATTAAATCTAACGCTGATTGTTATTAGCCACATCCACGCGAATCAAAGAGTATGAAACACGGCAAGTAAAGATTAACAGTATAAGTAAAAATTGTGAATTGTGAATTGACAGAAACACGAAAAAGAGTAAGAGAATGAGAAATTACAGTTGATAATGCGATGACCAAAGGAATGCGGGGACGGTGGAAGGAACTGCTAACAATCCATTAGGAACAAAAGCAAAAAGAATGAAAAGAGTGAGCAGCGGCACCGCCATGGTTGTTCCTGCACTCGCAAACAACAATTCGAGGTTAGATCGCGCGATGATTTTGATCGATCAGCTTCAGATCGAGTCCGAACAACATACAAGTACAAATTTGAAGGGATGAATTAAACAATCGAAATGGATGGAAAAAAAGAGAGAGAGAAAATGAAAACCTAATCGCATCGTAACTCACCTTCTTCTTACACGGACACGACTCTTATTATTAATTTTATTAGAAATTGCAATAAAAACCACTCTTTCAACAATACATGCACACCTCGCTCGCTCTTAATGGAGATCTATGCTCAGTAAGCTGCCAAAAAATTATGTATGTTAAATGCGTGTATTATACGGTCTAAACATTATTTTATTTTTATTTAAATATATTTTTTCCTTGAATAAAATCGGTTTCTAAATTTAATCTTTACATAAAATAATTATAAAATAAGTGGCTTCCTGAATAATCTTCGTACAGTTTTTTTTTTCATTTAATTCATCTGAAAAAGTCTTAATTAAGTTCTCCACATGATATTTTATTCAATTTCCTTTATTGATAAAAAAAAAATTAAAATAATAATAAATAAGATCAAAATTAAGTTTTCATATATCCATTCTAATTCTCAGCCTCTAAATTGATCTAATATATTTTTTTTCTTCAATTTGATTGTCTTATAACCCTTATTTATATATTTATTAAATTTACTCTAATTGTTATTTTTCAATTTGATTATAATGGATAAACTTTGTTATTGTCTATGAATAAAAAATATTATTAAAAAACTTTTATTTATATATTCTCAAATAAAAAAATAGGACATGTTAGTTTTTTTTAGGGAGGCATGTTTGATTTTCTTCTTGGCTTTTGGTTTTAAGAAATGTTTTTTTTAGAATAATTCAACACTATTCAATAATCAGTTTCTTTTCTAAATTTTATTAAATTTTGAACAATATTTTTAAAACAATTATTTTAAAAAAGAAAGAAAGAAAATGAAATAGTTGTGAGATATTTTCTCTTCTTTTATTCTCATATTGTCAACAAATTTTTCAATTTCAGATTTATCACGTGTCTCGCAACGTTTTCTACAAGCTATGTTAATACTAAACAATTTTATTTAGTTGTATTTTGAGAACTAAAAACATTTTCGAAAATAAAAATTAAACACAGTCTTACTACTTCTTTACTTCTTTACTCTTATTAATATTACAAATCCTAAATCTTCATCTTTAGACTCGGAGTATTTTTTTAAGATCTGTTATCATTTTTATTAAGTCACATGGGTTATCTTATCTAATATATTTAATATTTAATTTTTTTAAATTATTTATTCCTTTCAAATATATTTCTTAATTATAGTTTTAAATTTTAATCTTACTATGTTGTATAAAAATGAAGATATTTTTCTTACAATAAAAATTACAATATATATATATATATATGAAAATAAGTTTAAAATGATATTTAAATAATATTATTGTATTGGAATTTAAAATGAAAACTTAATTAAACTATTACAAAAAAATAAAATCATGAACTGTAAAAATATTTTATTAATAAACGTATTTTTAATATATACTCTTATTAATAAGAATACATAATTTGGATAGTCTAATCATTCTTTGAATTAGACATTCTCAATGCTCTTTCTTATCTTCTTTGGATACGTATTCCATATTACAAATACACACCGTTCTTATCTGATGAATTTCTCATTCAACTAAGAGATATGAACTTTCAATCTAACGGTTAGATTTTTAAAAAATTCACATTTAATATAAAGTTATTGAGCGGTATAACACTTAGTAAAAGTTACACCGGTGTCGTTTGAACCCTCATATATATATATATATAGATGGTTCACGCATGAAACACTTGAAGCAGTTCTTCACAGTAGAAATCACCAAAATCTTGACTAGTTAACTTTAAATAAAATTATTAAAGAAAAATTAACTAGAAAAACATAAAGGTTTAACTTAAATAAAAATGTAAAATAACAAACTTAGATTTAAAACACAAAAACATAGTTTTGTCTATAATGTATTATAAAAAATTCTAACATGAAGCAGTATGAAATGTGGTACATGGATGAAACACTATTTTTAACCATTAGATTTAATAATATAATAATCAACGGTTCAGATTTGTTACCTGTAACTTGAAAAAGAAAATTTTTGTATTTTGCAGATTAGTCCCTGTGTGTAAAAATACAGAATTTGAGAGGGTTGCTATTTTGGCTGCCAGTGGGTGGTGAGGACGAGGAACATGACGGCGACGAGTGTAACAATGAGGCCGTCGAGGGCAAGCGAGCTAGGGGCGGGCCAGGGAGGGCTGGATTTGGAGGTGGCGAGGTTTTGGTCGTAGTGGATGTAGTTGACAGCTGAAAAGGCAAAGGAGAGGCCTGGGAGAGTTGAACGCCACGGACGACAAAGAGGGGGAGGTAGCGACAAATGAGGGACATGAGGCCAGTGGCGCCGAGGAGGAACCCGCACCTCTACTACCACCGCGCGAAAGAGGCCGCGCCTCCATTGCCACCACCGTGGAAGGAGACGGCACCTCCGCCGCCACCACACCTCTACATATAATATAAGGACTATTTTGCAAATATAAACAAGTTGAAAAGCTTGTTATTACTGGTAACTTTAGTGCCTCATGAATGAGGCATGAACTCAACTACTTCATGTTAGAAGCATTCATGTATTATTTGTTATTACTTATGTAAGTTTTGCGAAAATTCTAACATGAAACAGTGTGAAAAGTAGTACATCGATGAAATACCATTTTTAACTGTTAGATTTAATAATAAAATAATCAATAATTCAGATTTGCTACATGTAACTTGTAAATGAAATTTTTTGAATTTTACATATTAATCCTCTCTATTATGGTAATTATTTTTTTATTTTGGAGATTAGTCCCTTTCTTTAAAAATATAATTTGGAGAGGTTCCCGAAGAGGTGGATTTTGCGGAATGGGGAATGGGGATGGAAAAGGGGAGAGTGTGGGTTTTATGGATGAGGGAGTTTCTTTCTTTTGCTCTACCGCCTTAAGAAATCACGACATGGAAACCCAAACCGACCATAATAGCTCTGAAAATCGACATTCACACGTCTAGCAGTAACCCCAAATAAAAAAAGAATTAATATAGGTAAATTTAGTATTACAAAATTAATGATAATTTTTAACTTTTAAGAATTATTTTAACATAAGGACTATGTTACAATTATAAATAAGTTACAAAATCTGTTATTATAAATCATTTTACTATCTCATTGATGAGACATTGCTTCAACTGCGCTCTAAGTTTTGATGATCTAAGGCATTGTGAAAAGAGTATAATTTTTAATGAACAAATATTAAATGAAAAACTAAACGTATCTAACATTTAGGATTTTTTGTACCAAATAACTAAATAAAAGAAGTAATAAGAGAATATAAAATGATCCTTAAAAAAAAAAAGTAGTTGAAATGATAACTTGATGGATTGCAATTTGCGTGAAGTAGGTGGGAGTGGCAGCTATCTCTCCGACTGAGGGGAGTGTGAGTCATCACTTTTTTGAGATTTTGGCCGCCAAATAAAACACCAAACACCAAACGAAAACAAATTCCGTTGTCTCTGTCGTATTTTAATTCGCAGATCTCGCTCACCTTCCATTCCTCCTTCTCTGCTTCTGTGATTCGGAAGCAAAATCATGTTTTTGGCGAGACCCATTTTCCGAGGACCCATTTCCCTTTGGGCGTTGCACTCTTCTTCTTCCTACGCATATTCCTCAGCAGCCGCTATTCAAGCTGAGAGAACCATCAAAGAAGGCCCCAGAAACGATTGGACCCGAGACCAAGTTAAATCAATCTACGACTCTCCCATTCTCGATCTTCTCTTCCATGGGGTAATAATTCCACTTAATTTCTGCTTTAATGGCTTCCTGCATTTTTTTACATAAGGAAAGTCCATTACTTTTGTGGGAAATAATGCGCGCATATATATACAAGTTGTGAGTGAGTTAGTCCAAACCTAAATTCTAAGATGGTATGATAGTCTTGCACAGTAGTAGTTGTTGGGCCTATTGGGTCACCACATGTTCATATTGTTGTAATTTTACTGAGAGATTTTGTTTCTATTTTGGGGGGTGATTTGTTTTTTCAGGCTCAAGTTCATAGACATGCTCATAACTTTAGGGAAGTGCAGCAGTGTACTCTTCTGTCTATCAAAACAGGAGGGTGCAGTGAAGATTGTTCCTATTGTCCTCAATCCTCTAAGTATGACACGGGAATCAAAGGCCAGCGCCTTATGAACAAGGAAGCTGTTCTCGGGGCTGCAAAGAAGGTACACTTTTATCAGATAATCAATTTATGTGTAGTGTTCTTCTCTAGCTTGTGGCCTCGTGATGTCATTACTGATCTCTGGAAAACTCTTTGGATCTGCCTCCCATGGAATGGTGTCATTTGAGTTATGCATTCTTTTCCAACATTTCTTTACTTAAGCATCATATATCTTCATATTTAAATTAAGAAATGTACTGTAGTTTAGATGTCGGGAATTTTGTTTTAGGTAAAAAAAGAAAGAAAAAAAAAAGATCATGCAGCTTGTTGCTCATGCGGTGCTATGCTTTTTCTTGAATGGAAATCCTTTTCCTTTAGGCAAAAGAAGCTGGGAGCACTCGCTTTTGTATGGGTGCTGCGTGGAGGGATACTCTAGGAAGAAAGAGCAACTTCAACCAGATCCTTGAATATGTGAAAGACATAAGGTAATGCATCATCATTTTATTTTTGTCATATTTATCAAGTACTAGACTAAGCTGTTGTGTCTAGGAAGATAAGTCTTCTTATTTTCATTTGTTTGTTATATATACATAATAAAAGGTTGGTGGTGGCTGAAAAATATGCTGAAGTTTTTATTTATTACCTTTCAAATGAAAATATACTTTAATACTTCTGTAAAAATGATAACACTTGGGCTCTCTGCCTTATTGTAGGGATATGGGGATGGAGGTTTGTTGCACCCTTGGCATGCTGGAGAAACAGCAGGCTGTTGAACTCAAGAAGGCAGGTCTCACTGCCTATAATCACAATCTTGACACTTCTAGGGAATATTATCCAAACATCATCACAACAAGGAGTTATGATGAGCGCCTGAAAACCCTTGAGTTTGTTCGTGATGCAGGCATCAATGTTTGTTCTGGTAATTATATTAACTTAAAATACAATGAAACTTGTTAGTAATTTGCTATGACTAGTCAAGTTCATCAAGATGAATACAGTATAGCTTTCGTAAAATATTTTCTAGATTAGTAGTAGCTTGTCTATTTTATTCATGAGCAATTATTACTTTTTATTCTATAATCATATGTAGATCTTATTCGTTATGAACTCTTCTTTCACTGATTTTCTTTGCTCTGGACCATAAAGTTATATTGGTTTAATACTTGCTGAACTCGATAACTTAGTCTTGATAAATTGTTTAAATTTTGTTTACATGTAAGTGAGAATCAAGTCTCAAATTGGCTGCTTTTGGGAATAAAAACAATTCTAAATGTTAACTTGGAATTTGTAAAATTTGAAAAAAGTATGCTTTTGGGTTTATACAGATTTTATGACATAATTTCTATAACTTCCCTTAAAGCTATGTTTAAGTAAGCATCTTATGGATGACCAATATTTATTTGAAGACTCAGCCATGACATCACCTGCTATCAAATCTAAATTTGCTTTGTATCTATCTATTTAACACTAACCTGAATTACTATCGGTTATCATTTTCAGTTCAACCTGAAAAATGACTTTTCTTGGTCTCACTCCATTCACCAGTTTTTATAATTGAGTCATTCCATTTAGTGATGAATATATGATCTCAATGCAAGAAAATATCTCATGACAATGAGGAGGGTTATTTTTCTTACAATTTTCTGACTAACTGAGAATTATTTACAGGAGGAATTATAGGGCTTGGAGAAGCAGAGGAGGACCGTGTAGGTTTGTTACATACATTGTCAACACTTCCCACCCATCCAGAGAGTGTTCCTATTAATGCACTTGTTGCTGTAAAGGGAACCCCTCTTGAGGATCAGAAGGTGAATTCATTTAACAACTTGAATTGTTGAACTAAACTATTAGCGAAGAAATGTCCGTCATCTTAATGGAGCTTAGTTTTTTTTATCAAGTCTGATAGTTTGAGTCAGGAGGGCACAAATGTGTGATTTTATAGCGCTTGAATTGTGAAAGTAGCCTTCTCTGGAGACACCTTTTATGTAGTGTCTTTCAGGAATTGATGAGAGGATGATAAATCATGTTATACTTGGAATCTTGGATGACTGGTGCTGTTCAAAGATTTATATGACGAAAGCTAGGTTTTATGCCTTTTTTTATGTGGGCCCAGTCAGATATTATTTATTATGATTTTCATTTTCTGTCTTTTTCCCTGACCTTTGAGCATTTTAATGACTATATTTGTATCTTCTGTAGGATCTATAGGATGTATTGCCATTAATATTATTAACTAACTGACATCATTTGGATTGATTTTTGTGTCTTGAATATAAGTTTACCCAAATTAGTGTCATGTTGTTTTGAATTATCTATGTGGGTGAAAGGAATTGATTTATGTGCAATATTTTCAGCCTGTTGAAATATGGGAGATGATTCGCATGATAGCCACAGCACGTATCATAATGCCAAAAGCAATGGTCAGGTTATCAGCTGGCAGAGTTCGGTTCTCCGTACCCGAGCAGGCACTGTGCTTTCTTGCTGGGGCAAATTCTATATTCACTGGTGAAAAGCTTCTCACTACTCCTAACAACGATTTTGATGCTGATCAAAACATGTTTAAAATTCTTGGACTTCTCCCAAAAGCTCCAAGCTTACAAGAAGGTGAAACTAGTGAAACAGAAGATTACAAAGAAGCTGCTTCTTCTAGTTGAGTTGGTCAACGGTTTCAAAAAAATATCCGTCATCCTTCAACTTCTGTAATTGCAAGTTAGCATGCATTTATGTTAGGTTTTATTGAATTCTCTATTCTCAGCTTTGAAGTCATAAACTCCAAAAATTAGCATAAATATTGGAAATATTTATTTTGGAATAACTAGGTTTTTTTCAAGCTTAACTTCAACTAGTGTGAAAAAGCTGTTCTCATAATTGTGTCATTATTCTAAAATGTGCTCTATTATTTTATATTTTATGATTATCGCCTTTTTCTGGTGGTTGTTGGAGATTTAACTAAATGCTCTCTTAAAAGCAAATTACCATTTTCAAAATTTTCGCGAAAAACATTTGTTTCAGTTTACAAATGCCAGACATTTGTACTAGTGTAAATCCGCCGATTGCTGTCAAATATTGTCTTTATACGTCGGCCAAAAATTAAAGTTTCTGTCAGTTGTTAACCCACACAAATGTTTCAGTCTGAAAACAACCCTAATTTGGTGAAGTTTTAAACAATGTTCAGTAGTTTGTTTTTAAAAGAAGAATTATTACAGTAACTAACTTTCAAAATCATGTTTAGTAATTTAAAAGTTGAAGTAGAAATAAATGGTTTTTTTTTTTATATAGAAGTTTTAAGGGACAACATAATTTCATTATATATAAACACCTAAAACAGTTGAGGAAAAATATATCTTCTTTGTCTATAATCACTCAAGTCGAGATATTATTATCTCTACATTTGTTTAAAGATATTTAATAATTACTAATATTTATTAAATTAATTGTTATTATACCTAATTTTCAAATCTTAAAATTTTGGGTTCAAGTTTTAGATTTTAAGAATAATAATTTGTTTATTATTTAAAAAATTTAAAATAAATTTGTCCAAAAATTATGTACATAAAAAAAATAAAAGAATTGTTTATATATAAATATGAAATCATGATAGCATAATTAGTGAACATAAGTAGTTTCCGCATTTAAAAGGCAGTACCTGTCTTCACTTTGCTTACGATTATATCAAAATATACCAAAATATACGCATAACAAAATATATTCTTTAGTATAAAGAAACATATTGTGATACTACGGATATAATATATGGATTTAAATGATTTCCTATAATTAGTAATTAATAAATTATAACCATTCTGTTGATGTTAACATGTTTCTTACGTGGATGACTTAATATTTATCTAAGGTATAAGGCTATATTAAAATTATAATAGATAATATATCAAATTAATTACCATTTTGCAAAAAAGTGAAAACTAAAGGTTTTGGTTCTCATTACTAAAACCAAAGAAAACTTTTTGACAAGGTAAAAGCACTGTAAAATCTTTTAGACGATGATAAACCACCGGAATGAATTAAGGACTAAAACCTCCAATTTTATAGAACCTGTGACTTAAAACTAGATATAATTATATGATATAAGTGAATATTTAACCGAAAGACTATTTATTGTGAGTTTATAGACATAGCTTGAAAGTGTTAAATATATTTTTATTCAATATTATATAAATTACTTATAATTTTGATACAATAATTAGTATTTTTCTATAAATATTCTATTTTAAGCCTTTTATCATGTATTTTTAAGCCTATAATAAAAAAAATTTATGTATAAAACAATTTGCTAACCATTTTTTATAAAGTCATTAATTAAAAAAAATTATTAACATAATATTTAATGTGCCTGATGTAAGAAATATCGATACTAATTTTCTATTTATTTCTCTCCCCCGAACACTAAAATTGTCTGAACCATAAGGTCAAATAAATGATGAAAAGTTATGATAATATGCAAAAATAATCGTAAGTTTGAACCTTATTACGTACCGATCACAAAACACTAAAAACTGTCTGTTAACCAATGTCTAAATAGGCAGTCTAAACATTAAATATTTCAAATAAAAAAAACATTGAATAAATTTGGTATTTTTAATATAATAAATATTAAAAAAAAACTTTTATTGACACATTACTAAAATTTCAATATATCAATGGTATCATTCAAGCAAATATTTATTTTAGTTCAAATTTCAAACTAATTTTTTAATCAACTAAATTTACTACTAATTTTTATTAATGACATCTTAATCGTAGTTAGCCTAGGAAACTGGTAATTCAATGTAGGCACAAATAGCCAGCATGTATGCGGACTTCCAAAACAGAAAGACATTAAACAAGTTGTGCCGAAGACCAATTGGGTGTGCCAAAAAGTAAAAGAAGCACTATGGTCTTCAAAATAAGATGTGAGATCCTCTATACAGAAAAAGAATAATGATTGTCAATTTCTCACCCGTTACAATTAGACATATGCCTGGGTATATTCTGTGTTCCTAATCTTGCAAACTGGATAAAAGATCAAAAAGGAACTCTTGCAACGAAATCAGTCAGATTTTCTGGCAAGGTAATAGTCTCCCACAGTTAGAAAGACGTGCTCACCAAGAACCACTTCCACAGCAGGTTGCTGTTCAATTGAATCAACAATTTTCTGCAATAACAGGAGATAAAATGAATGTGCATATTTTCACCAAAAACTAAAACAAAGACTTGACTTTTGCTCAATCATTATCAAACCTTTCCATTTCCTTCTTGAAACTCAGACTTCAAATTCAAATGATCCCTCGATAGCAGGTAAGCTTGCAAATTATGTGCACATTTTGCATCACCTGTAACAACTGGGCAGTAAGTCGGAGCAACCAATGATCACAGATGTTGAATAGGTATCAAAGTACTGCTTGTTTCGGCAGGTGCATAAGACGGTAACTGAGAGAAAACAAACCTGTAAACAGTGACTGAATGGCTTCTATGTTAAACATCAATGCAGGTCTCGTCAATGTGATACCAAATGACATGTTGGCTATCCCGTGGAATCTCTCTTCGCCAAGGATAACCTGCAAAACAAGTGCCAGGAGCATCTCAAACCTCATTATTCATATTAATAAAACATAATATATCAGCCAAACCCAACAAGGTCCAAATTAAAAACTCACTGCATGTTCAGGCATCAGAGAATGTGGAAGCAAATGAGAACCAATGGCATCTCTGATGTAGGTTTCCTGCAAAATATACACGACAAAAGAACCAAATTACAAATTTGATATTAGCATGCGAATTTGGTGATGCCAAGAGGCAAATTGAATAATGACCAACAAGTTGTACTTAAGAAGAAACATGGTTCAATTATACCATCACAAAATGCATGGTCAGTTTTTTAAATACAATTTTTTAAGTTCTAGAACCTTTTGTCAACATGTGAATGAAGTACTTTAGAAGGGTAAAATAGAGATAAAGCTTATCTTCTAACTAGGAATTATATTTCAAGTTGTTTCAGCTTCTTTGTGGTGAATTCCAGAGTTATATAGTGGATTCTAGGTTATCTACAAGAATAATTACATGATAGTCATGCTCCCATACAAATGCAAATCTCCTCCCAGGAGCTGACAAAAAATAGTATAATGTACCGTAAATATGATCGGAATTAGTACCACACCAGAAATAGTGATTCTTCAATAAAGATGAAGATTAAAATTTTGATTGTTTTACATGAGAACACTGTCTTGCCTCCTTCCACTGTGATTCAATTTTCTCATTCTAGCTTTCATGTGTCTAACTATTCCCACACCAGAAAAATACTATCTACCAGCCATCTTCAATCTTCAAGACTTTCACAGAATTTCCGTCTTAGTATTGGTAATTCATTTGAAAGATTTTTTGTTGTTATAACAATTTTGAACTTTAGTTGTTCATGTTATTATATTTTATAAATTTAGTTGTTTAACATCCTATTTGAACACATTAAATTTTGTACCTGTATGCTTCAAAATTGAGAATCTTTTTGTTAGATCACTTTTCTTTGGGATAGAAAATAATAAAGATTCCCAGTTGTTGTAAATAGAAATGTTAGTTTAGATCATTAGTTTTTGGATGTTTAAATAGGCCACAAGACATTAATAATCTTTCATGTTATTTTATTCTATAAGTACATAAATCTTTTTATCTTTAGTTCTCACTTAAATTCTGAATATTTAAAAATAATTTAATTGATGGTAGATCAATAGTTTTGTTTGTTTAATTTTTTTCTTCACTAAATTAATTTACATGTTGATAGAATAAGAAATTAAGAATAGAAATTTGTAAAAACAAAGTGGGCTGTCCAGCAATGCTTTACCAAAAAAACACAAGCATAGTATTTCAATGCCATTTATTGATCTCTTAATTCTCTACCTGTGAATGCAAAACTCTCTGAGAGATTGATTTTTCATCATCTAATGATTCAAAGTAAACCTCCACCATGTCGGTTGGCTCAAGAGCAACTTTCTTCCGTAACTTCTGAATCCTGTTCACAATCTGTACATCGAAACCCAAAATAAATCAATTGATTTAACTTAATTTCAAGCCTTTAAAGGTGTAAGCGAATATTTAAATTGAAGCAAATCCATGATAAAACAAAACATATAGAGATTTTTGTAAGAAATAGCATAAATAAATTGGATTTGGATGTTTGTTCCATTGCATCGGTACACTTCATTGAGACTAAAGAATTTGCTAAAATGTTTCTTCGATGGGAATTATTTTACCTCTCGAGCAGCACCAGCCTCAAACAATGACTCATCAGGGCGCAAGTCCAATATAACTAGAACATCACCTAAAACAAAAAGACAGATGCTCATCAAGAAAAATTGTCATAAATCATAACTGAATTACTACACCATAGCAATCAGCTTATTTCAAACATTAATCATTTTCATAACTGCAGAAAGGGAAGCTATCATTAGCTATTAAAGATTCTCACCATCTCCAGCAGCATCAACCTCATTCTCAGTCAAACCATCAGGTCGTTTAAAATCACGGAGAACCTGAATAAAAACATAGAGCATAAGGCACTAGTTTACTAGTCCACAGTCTACACTTTAAGGGAAAACCCCATGAAACTGCATCTAGAAATCACCCTTTCACGTGCCTATAAAATCAAAACTGCATCTAATTGTAACTTTATATAGGTAGTCAAATATTAAAGTAAATTATCGGTTTTGGAACAATTTTGACAAGGATATCTGTTTTGGAACAGAGTGCTATTGGAAGGTGTTTTAAAGAAAACCAAAAAATGTTACTGAAGGTTCTCATGAGAGCATTCGGTAAAATTTTAGAATAGGAAAATACCTTTGATGATAACTATGATTTTGTTTGGATAAACTTCTCCATATGCAATAATAAAATAAAAAGAAAAGATAAAATGAATTAAACTTCTCTTATAGGTTAAAATCAACTTATGCACTTCAGCTTTCATAAAAACTCTCTCATCTAACTTCCCCAAACAGGACCTGCACCAATTTCATTGACTCCCCCGACCTGAGAATACTATAACTTCAACAAGTTCAATAAGATTTCCCTCCTCTCCAAGCTAACCATAAAGAAAAGATAATATTTAGTATTTTAGTTATTTATTTTGGTAAAAATCAATGCAAACTAATAAAAAAGGGCAGGGGTCTGCTCAATGAAAATAGTCTTAGTCATCATCCCCACAAGACTAGCACCTTAATATCAGTCAGCTTCAGACAGTGATTTGCAATGGTGACTTCTCCAGCATTCTCAAAAGCCAAAATTTCTTCCTGTGACATTGCTTTTACCTCTTTGGCAACAATGCCCATGGATTTTCCTAGTCTCTTACCTAAAACACTGCAAATAAAAAAAGTAATTAACATTGTGACAGCTATAAAGGACAAACATTCCCAAAAAGTCATTAAATGCATACCTGAATTCAGGCTCGGCACGTAAAGATGCATATTTCAATGTATCATTACATGGAACAAGGGATCGTACATTGAGTTCCTCCAGCACATACTGCAATGCAAATAGAATAAAGTACAATTTGAGTAGAAGCCAAAAACATGACAAGGCTTAACACCACAAATAATCTCTCTAATTATAATTGTTACCATAAAGAAGGTACAAAAATCACATACAAGCAACAAAGCAACTTCATTAAAAATATATATATATAAACAAAGCTTATAATGTGCCATGTTGGTAGTTTTTTCATCAATTTAGTTGTATAACAAACAAATTTTTCATTTGAAATATCAGAAAGAGAGAAACATAATAAATGGACTAAAATGAAGAAAGACTTCTCTCTTCTTTTTATTTTAAGAAAAAATGTGTAAATAATGTTATCCAAGATAAAGACAGTTTGTCTAGTCAGACCTCTAAAGAGGCTGTATATATAATGAGCAAGGTAACAGATTATCATAAGCATCACGGAAAAAGCTATTATTGTATGAATTGATTGTTGACATTAAAAAAATTGTTGAATAAATACTAAAAAGTACATGCATAAACTGTAACAGCTTGTCACATCAAGCAAGTACCTCCTTCAATTTTCCATTTATGTCATCAAGGAAGTCTGCATCAGGATGAACTATAACCATCTCCCTGTAGCAACAAGAAATGATTAAATTCTATTTCTTATATGAAACAAAAAATAGATGTCCTTACAGACATACATGTTCATATTGCACTTTTTTAATGCTACTATAGTACTATACCTTAGTGGAGCCTTAAGAGGCTTGTTGTGGCGCTCGCGGATGTTTCTGGCCAGATCAATTATAGTCATCATCCTAGAAACACTCTGCTCAATTCGGTCTCCCCTCTGATGTAATCATGCAGTTAAATAGAAAGAGATGATATATTAGAAGAATGCCATATATCTTGAATCACAACTTAAGCAAGAACCTGTACTTAAGTTAAACAGCAAAATGCAACACAAAATCCAATTATGCTTTATGGGGAGGGAGAGGTCATGGATGAAGGAGGCATAATAGAGCATATGCCAGGAATTCGATGAACAATACCAATCCAAAGGGTTATTTGCAGACTTCTAACAAGAAATTGTATTACAAAGGACATAATACAAAGAAAAAGGAGGAAAATAAATCATTCTAGAGCAATCTAACAAATAGAAAGGGCTTAAAAAAGGATAACACTTGAGCAACACAAAAAACGAGCACAGACACAGAAAAAAGAATATGTTAGTGTTAGTTTTGAACTTTCACAACTCTATCTTTTGTAGGTGAACTGTAGTATATCATTATAAAAAATAAAAAAAAAATCTGATACAAATCCCAGTTCCCCTGTCAGTTTCCCGAAGAATCAAACCTATACAAATGAACAGACTGAATTATGTATTTCTGTTTGTATATTAAAAGCGAAGATAACTTTGCAAATTTCATACAATACACATGTATAATATAACGTAAGTGTAGTAGTCAAGAATCGATTGCCTAGCAATAAGCACAAGAGATTACTAATTAATGTTTTTTGTTTTTCAATCATTTAACAGTACCAACTATTGGAGACACAATATATATAATAATTATAGGATGTATACCTTTCCTTCTTCTGTAGGAAAACTGCAATAATGTATGCTTTCCTCTGATCCATTACAAACTTTTCTCATATTTTGATAGAGCACCTCAGTGAAGAAAGGTGTAAAAGGAGCCATCACTTTACAGGATAACAAAAGCACCTGAAAGAATTCATACAATCAAGTGTACAACTGTTCTAGCGTAAGGGACCATTATTTTCTGGTCATATTGTAAGTTGTAACCAACCAAGGTATAGATAAAAGATAACACAAATATACATTGTAAAGAGTTGATAGTGCTATCCTGCAGTCTTCTTCCCCAGAACGACCTTTAAGTCTCTTACGGTTGAACCTTACATAAATATTTGTAAGGTTATCAAGAAACTTCAGAAGATAAGGAACCACCTACAATATAATTTTTAATAATGGTAACATTTTAGTAAATACTGTAAATATTACACAAAGCATACCACGAATCTAGCAAATGATGCACCTGAACATAATATAATAGTGCTAGTACATTCTACACACACAAGCAACAAATATGATCATGAAAAGAGAAAACTGCAGACTTTTAGAAGTGCACAAATCTAAATGTAAAAGCAATGACCTAAAAAACAACATTGGAGATTAAATTGGTTGAGGCAACTAATTCACAATTCAACTGGTTTGGTTACCAACAAGATCAGGTATTTTCAAAAAAATGTATATTTAAAAATGGGATGCAAATTAGCTAAAAAAAACCCTAAAACTGTTACACGGCTAATTAAATACATCTAATAACTGAGCATGTGATAGCAAGAATCAAGATATTTTTGTCAGATTCATGGATTATTTCTTTGAATGTGTTATGCACAAAATTAATTAACAAACAATAGACCTTATTTTTTTCCTTTTAAGATAGCTACTTCCCTCTCAAATAATATTAGGTTAAATTGGACATCCTTTTACTTAGGAGGAGTTTAGTGGAAGCAAGCTTTCAATGATCCATCAAATAAAAAATAAAATGTAGTGGCAGGCAATTATGCCCTTCTTTGGTACATTTGGTTGAAGCAAAATGATTTCATCAGTATTGCAGCCACTTGCCTTTTAATGTGTCATTTTAAAAGATTATGTTTATGGTTTCTCTTTTGTGTTCTGTTCACTGCTGTTATAAAGAGAGTTGCCATGTCAATAGATGGCTGCTCATGTTCTGCCCTCATGACTGGCAGCATTGCTGTACTCTTGATATTTCATATTCCTTGTTCTATCTACACATTTTTTGGAGTATATTCTCCCTTGTATTGTACTTCCCATTAATAAAAATCATTTTCTATCCAACAAAAAAAACCACCAGAAGCACTACTGACCGTGTAAAGGCGGTAACCATCCATTTCTTGTCTGACAAAATGAACAAGGCTTTGAGTGGCTGAGTTAATCCACTGATCAAGAACATTCGATGACTTCAGAAGTGTAGCCTGATCAATGGGGACAAAAGGTGCTAGACCTTCAATTTCAAGCCTCTTTGCATTTTGAACAAGGAACCTATATGCATTATACCATGGAAGGAAAACATCCCTAACCTGGATCAAAACACCACAAAAAAATGAAAGTACCATTTAATCAGTAAAAATGAATAAAGTGCTTAGTAGAGATGAAATTAATTGAATAATTTTAAGAAAGATAATGAAAATAAAACCCAGATAGATGATACTGACAACACCATAAACTCCTTCCTTCTTAAAACGAAGTGGCTCAGCACGCACAACAGGAGAGTTGATAAGGTACAATCGCAAGGCATCCTATCCAACACACAATAACAGTTGAGCTGTTTGTATAAACACAAATCCCATACGATGAATTCATGGTCATAATTAGAAACGGCAAGAAAAACAAGTTTCTTGATGTTGCATTCCTCATCCCGAGTAAATTATGAAACCAAAAAATGAACTTCAAAAGTTCTTACTGCTCCATAATCATTAATAACTTCCATTGGTGAAGGATAATTCTTCAAGCTTTTACTCATCTTTTTCCCATCTTCAGCCAGGACAAGTCCATTGCAGATTAGATTCCTAAATGCAGGTTTGCCAAATAATGCAGTAGCCAGCACCATAAGTGTATAAAACCTGGAAAAAAGAAAAGCAGAAAACTAAAATACACAACCATATTTCAAGAGGAAGTTGAGGTCAGGGAAAAAATCATTGGCAAAAATAGAAAAACAGAGAATATAATTTCACAAGATAATTTGGAACTGAAATGATTTAGAGAAATAAAATATAAAACTAACAAAAGTTGTACAAAAGAAAATACCCCCGCCCCCCAGCCAATAAATAAATTTCCCTGGAATGAAATATGTTCAGGATAACATTTCAAAGCCAAAAGTGAATCTACATCTGAAGTAAACAGGTCTGTATCACAAGACCAAGTGTCAAAATAAAGAAACTGACCAACCACGGGTTTGATCCAGCCCTTCAGCAACAAAATGGCCAGGAAAATTCTTCTCAAATAGCTCAACATTTTCAAAAGGATAATGGATATATGCATAGGGCATGGATCCACTCTCAAACCAGCAGTCAAACACCTGAAAGATAAAACAACGGATCCATAACAAAGAATAATGGCTCTATACTCATATTTTTCATTCATAGAATACTGACGAAAAAAATCTCTAGTTTTTACCTTGCTTTCAAAATATTGGTGTATTCACAAAAAAAAAACACTAATGATGGTGTAGACATGATTTTGTTAGTCAATGATATTTCCTATATTTATAAATACTATTTCCTGTTAGAGGCGGTAATTATCAATTGTTCAATTAACCAATGCTATATAGCATTTCCATGACCTGAAATAACATACTCATACTACAAAACCATGATTCAGAGACTATGGATAAGCATTTACATCATCAACACGGCGAAGTACACGGCCACTGTCAGATTTAATTGTAATATGATCAATGTTGTGACGGTGAAGGTCAAACACCTGTTGAAAACATTATGATGGGATTAGTGATACTTATCATTTAGCAAAAGTATTCATAAGCAATAAGAACACAAATAGAACATTCATTTTGAAAACAGAACCTATAATAGTTGAAACATACTAGAATAGAATGAGACATTGGAAAATTAGTACACTATGTCCACAGGATAGACATAAGAATATGTCTAATACATTATGTAAGATTATCTTGTCATACTACAGTTATTTCTATCAATTTCCTGGGGGAAAATGCAATTTAACTGGCCAAATTTGACAAATTTTCATTGAGGTAACATCATGCAAAATCATAAGGCTCAAACAGCAGAATTCTGAAACATACAGGTAGTCCTGAAAAAATCAAGAAAATGTAATGAAAGAAAGAACAAGAAGTCTGAAACTCTCTACAGTAACCCTACTTTACCAGGTCATTGCCTATCTTACATGATGTTTTATGGTCCAACTGATCATGAAAACCAAATATAACATTCAACAAGTGGAAGTTCATTAAGAAGATATCATATAAGGAAACAAATCAGTATTTATATTCTCTAAATGGCTGTGCAATCTTCATGAAATATTTCCATGAAGCAACTAAGGCAAAATTAGTTAAGCATCATGGGCCAAGTACATATCCATTTATCATTTTATTCTTCTAAGAACTTCTACAATCCCATTCCCACATGATGAGTAATTGAGAAGCATTGCAATGAAAATATTTGGATAAAGATACAAAAATCACATCCTTGCATGTTACCAAACTGTACCAAAATAAGCAAATTACACGAGTTTTATATGTGAATTCATGCAAAATAAAATCAATTTGCAGTGACAAATATGACACATGCTTTGTCAGAAAGGTGAACAAAAGACCCTAACCTTTACACCTGAAAGCTTTTCAAGTTTTGCAACAGAATCTATAACAACTATTTCCTTCTCATCCTCACTAATCCATAGAGGGAGAGGTGTCCCCCAAAATCTACTACGACTAATTGCCCAATCTCTTGCATTTTCCAGCCAATTGTGAAATCGTTTGTCCTGCAAAACATATGATATGAATAATAGAAAGATTCACAAAAACATTGATTGCAATTGCATACAATTAAAAGTCTGCTTCCAATGCCATTTTTTGGCTCTATGTTATGGGATATGGACATGTCACATATGGTTGTGTTTATGAGATGAATAATAGAAAGATTTACAAAAAAAACAGATTGCATACAACTTTATTGGAGTATAGTTTTATTCTTAAAAGATTAGTTCCAATGCCATTTTTCCCCCAAGAAGATAAGGAATAGAGTCTTGTTAGTGGCATTCTTTAGGCATTTTGTGTCTGCATATTTCATGGGAATTGAGATATCTTTTCTACATTTATGCACATCATAGGCTTCCTAGTTTCTCTCATTAGGATGATGTCCTTCATATTGTATGCTTCCCCTTACTACATATCAAATATTTATAATTAACAAGTTAATCACAACATATATTAATCCATTTTCAATTATTAAGACAAAGAATTCCAAATAATAATATATTTATATGTTTTTCAAAGAAAATAAATCACCAAAGTGATTATGAAAAAAATTATTCCTCTATGCCCACATAGGCCAACTCTGAAAAAGGGAAGAGAAGAAACAAGATTAAATAATTAAAAAGCAATTGATTAAAACAATCATAAATTCATGTGTTAAGGAAGATACTGTGTACCTTGACAAAATCAGGGACCCAGTAGGTCTGCTTATTGTTTTCCAACAATTGCTCTTTCAACAACTCCACCCTAACAAACCTACAGTGAAGCAGCATAACATCTTAGGCATGCATTAAAATAAAACCAGGCTGAAGGACTGTACCAAGTGCTATTCTTCATCAATTACAGAGAGCGAAAAGAGTTGAAGTAGCTATCAGTGGGAAAGTATCAAGACATGAAAATAGACAAAGAAAATTCAATATCAAAAAAATTTAAATTTAACAGTTGGAAGACAGAGGGAAGGAAATTGCACAACAGAAGCCTTATATAGCTGAGGTCAGCTATATGGATGGCACGATACAATTGGGCTTGGTTACTAACATTCAACGGAGAAGTTACAAAATGTTATTTCCTATTTTAGTGCATTGGGAAGAGGGAATTCCGGTTTGCAAATGTGCAAATGGATATCCAAACATGCACTAAATTCTCAGAGCCATAATTCACCATAAGATCATGCTTAACAATTTCCTCCAATGACCTTCTTAGCCTCCCTCTCATCTTCACAGGGCTTAAAACCCAAGCAATCTACTCCATAGTTATCAAAATCTTACAATTCGTGATTTGAATCTTGCAATTTGATATAATTTGGCCACCTACTAATACATATCTTAAGATGAGTCTAAAATTATTTTGTATCTTAAGATACATGAATGAATCTATAAAATTTTGCATCATCGATACAATTCAACAATTCATTTTTTTCTTTTTTACCTTAGTTTTACCAATTCTCATGAAACATTGAAAAGTTATATTAACTTAAATAGTTAAAAGAAAGGAATTAAAGGAACAACACTGGTTTTTTGGGAGGTTATGTTGCTGAACTGTGAAAACAGCCACTTCTTCTGGCCTTGTGGCTGTTATTATTTGTATCTTTGTTTATATTGAAGCTTATATACAACTATATATCTGTGTATGATTTCATTTTTCATGTGTTTTTTTATGTTAAAATATGGCTAGAGTGCTTTTATATGTCATGTGTGAGTGTGCCATGGTTTTAATGATTACGAATCTTACGATTCAAGATCCAATTCACTTCATGATTCGGAAAATAGGCTTTCCAATACATAAATTATATCCTGATACTTTAATGATTATGAATCTTACTGACCTTTTCATGTGTCCAAACCACCTTAACTGACTTCTTTGCATGTGCACACAATAGTTTTGTATCTTGACCTTTCTTGTATGGTCACACATCCATCTCAACATTCACTTTTTTTGCCACTGTCACCTTTCTCTCTTGTCCCTTTAGAGCCCAAAATTCACTACTATAGAGTATATTTGGTTGTATAGTAATACGATAAAATTTTCCTTATAGCTTTGTACATACTTTGTGATCATAAATAACTCTTAAAGTCTTTCTCCATTTTAACCATCCAACTCATCTTGTGGGTGACACTTCATTAATTTCCCCGTTATTTTATAGTACTGATCCAGAATATTTAAACTTAGAAACATGTGGTATGACATCTTCTCCCCTTTTTCTTCCAAATCATTTTCCTCTCTTTTCTTGCAAAAATTGCAATGCATATACCATGAAAATTAATTGCAAAACATGACTGACACAGTAAATTCATTGATCCAGAAAACCACACATTTTGATTGTAGAAATGCATATTATTGTTAACATAAATCCTGCATAATTCATCCAAAGAAGAGTTTCACTTAAAACCATGGAAAACATGGATATGTAAGAATAAAACAACTTCAAACATTTTTATTCTGAAAAAATATTACATGGGAAGCTTGAGATCAGAAAGTTGCCTCATTTTTTCTCTCTAAACTTTGTCCTTATTCCAGACAAAGCAAACTAAAAAAGATGGTATATTAGGAGCAAGCCATTATTTTCAAAAACTATTATGAAATCTCAGCAACTCTGTTGCACTCTGAAAGAAATTCAAAGACTATTACTGAACTACTAATGGAGGTTATGAAAACAGTAAGCGCTGATTCATGTTGCAACTATTACAAGGGTTTTTAACACCATTGCAACCCTACACTAGAATCCCATACTTCCAATGTGAGGCTCAAGTTCCATACCTTGCAATTGAATCCTAACAATTATCTAAGTAATAAACATCACATTCTATTCAAAAGGAAACAAAGAAATTCAACATATGAGCACTTACATTTCCTTTTTAGATGAAATGACAAATGCTGGTAAAATCAGAAAATTAAAAGTAAACCACAGCTATTAATATGCCATTTTTGAATGAGAACAAGTGAAATTAAATCTAGCAAGCAAAATTAACTCCTACAGCTACACAAAACTGTCAAGAAAAGTCAAAATCTAGGTCAAACAAGCTTACCAACTTGGAACAGCTCTGTAAATGAGAGGGGTATCAGATCTCCAGCAGTAAGGGTAAGAATGTGTAAAAGCTCCAGACTTAACCAGCCTACCCTTTGCCTAAGGAAAGATAAAAAAGGAAAAGTAATTAAGAAAATCCAATTAAAACAACACTATTCACTCCAACACATCACATAATAAAATTAACTTCTATCAAGTGCTCCCAACTTAAGGTCTAGTTTATATACTTAGTAACTTAGACAATCTGGTAAAAGTGTTCCTTTAGAAGACAAGAAAAAGGAGGATTGGAAGAGAATTCTTGCATAGATGTTGTCCTGTATTTGGTATCAAGTTTATCTTATTTGCCCACATGCACTCTCAGCCAAAGCAACAAGCCTTTTTCTCCTGTTTTATTATTGTACACTCCTCCCAACTAGAGTTAATTCATAATTGTAGTGACAAAACTATTTGGAAAAGAAAAAAAAAGGTAACTTCCACTCAGTCACATGACAAAACTATTTAGATATATGGAGCATACCTTCACAGCTTCAATGATATCTTTGTCAGCATGTTTGATGTAGCACCCGCTAAAGTCAGTAATTTTTTCAGTAAAGCATCCATCATCGTCAACAGCTACAATTAGTTTATCCTACAGGCCAAAATATTTCTTCAGTAACCAAATTAGAAAAGGAAGGTATCCAACAAGAAACAACTAACAAATCTACAAAAGTAACGATAAAACAAATGGAAATCCTAGGGTACCAAAACACTTATCTAGGCACTGAAGCACCTTCAAAATATACAAATAAATAAACAACAAAAATCTCAAAAGTTGTGTACTATCACCAATGTTGCTGCTACAATTAAGTAGCAAAAAGGATAGTCATCACAAAAGATGCAGCATTGCGATGGAAAATAAGAATCTTCAAGTGAGGGTTGAGATAAATAGAAAATGCACCAACACGAATCAATCATCCCTAGGGACAGAGGAAAAATAAACATATCCAGGCTTGCAAATCGATTTATAATATCCATTCCAACTACTACACAGCAAGGAGCTATTCCTTTAGCATTTCAGGAGGGAAAAACTAAAGTTAATTTTTATATAAATTTTAAGTTCTTAAAATTACATACCTTGCTAATAATTTGATTTTCAATGCAAACACGGAAATCATCTTCACCAAAAGCAGGGGCACAATGGACAACACCAGTACCACTATCATCAGTAACATAATTGTCGGCAACAACTCTAAAAGCCGTATCGGATAACTCCATGAAATAATTAAATAATGGTTCATACCTGCAGAACATGTTATCTTATGAGTTTCCGTATTCAATTAAACCCCATATGCAAAATGTCATTAGAAAGTCTTAAAACAGAAAATATAGAGCAATATTTTTTTGGTGAATAATATAAAGTGATATATTCAGAGAGCAAACTAATAAAAAGAATTATTGCAGAAGATGGAAGAACCGCTCACTTTGTCCCCACTAATGATGTTCCTGAGAATTTCTCCAGCACTTCAAAAGAATCCAACACATTTTCCGTTTTTCCACCCGAAGCTCCCTTGCTCTTTGCTTTTGTATTTTTAGGAGCATCATTTGTACTATTAACAACAGCTTCTTTGGGTTTCTCCTTAGGGTTATGAATTGCAGACAAACGAGATTCAGCAACAATATAAACTTTACCCGAGTACTTATTGCGAACCTGATTTCACCAGCTCCAAAAATTAGAGGTCAAGTAACAAGAAAATAAGGAAACAATAGTCAAAACAATGAGTGTGTGTGCACCAAATAAATTAACAAAGGATGTCATTATCAAGTAAACAATCCAAATGTGTTCTAATTTTCAATCCCTAATAATATAAATAAACAAATAGCACTACCTAGTGTAAAATCACATGCACACTTATTCCTAACCCATTATTTTGCACGTAAGTTATTCACTATTCAAGATACTTTAGACACATGGACATAAGTTTATTACAGGGATAAAACAGCTAATCATTCTAGACAAAGGCATATTGAAAGATTGCAATCAAAATCTTCTTAATTCTCAAAAGGAGGATTTGTGAATAATTGGTAGACAAACAATCACAATTCTATTATTCAGACTCGAGTTCTTGCAGAACATGTGAAGCTAACAATTTAAGTCCACTCTATTTCTGTATATATACATATATATAAAATAATGTTCCAATTCAACTAAAACAAGCTTGAATGGTAAAATGAGAAGCCTATTAAGTTCCATAAAAGCTATTATGGCAACAAAGTCAACCAACCTTCACATAGGTAAAATTGTCATTGATGCAGAGAGCAAGATTGCTAGGAAGAGTCCATGGAGTTGTCGTCCATGCTACAAAGGAAGCACCATGTGGATCCCCCACGACTGGAAACGTCATGAATACTTCTGGATCAGACACATCCTGTGCCAACAACATAGAATTTCAGATGCAGATACAATTGCAATAACATATAATACAGTCCTATTTAGATAAAATTCTCCTCGAGCACTTATATAATTGAAGAAAATAAAAAGGTAAAAATTAATTAAGCTTCCCTCGTAAGCTAAAATCAACTTAAGCACTTCAGCTCTTATAGAAACACTCAATTCATAAGTCAATTTTGGCTTATACGATAAACTCAATTGATGTTATCTTCTTATTTTCTTCTTCTCTAAGTGTTCATGGAGAAGTTTATCCAATCAGAATCTAGATACAGTAACAAGCAAGTAAGGCATTGATTGCATGCAATCACCACTGACCTTATAATTCTGACCAGCTTCGAAATTAGAGAGCGGAGTTTTGCAGCCAGTGCTATACGGCATGACCTAGAACAACAACAGCAACAACAACAAAATGCAGCTATTGCTTGTAACCAAAACGAAACGACAAATTGAAGCAGAAATGAAGCGCAATGAGTACCTTGAAGCCTTTATAGACAAGGTTTTTGGCGTACAACTGCGCGAAAACCCACCACACGGACTCCATGAACTTTAAGTCCATGGTCTTGTAATCGTTCTTGAAGTCGATCCACCTTCCGGTACGCGTGATGACGGTCTCCCACTCGGTGACGTAGCGCGTGACGATGCTGCGGCACTCCTCGTTGTACTTGTCGATTCCGAGCTTGAGGACGTCCTCGCGCTTCTTGATGCCGAGCTTCTTGTCGATCTCGTTCTCGACGGGGAGGCCGTGGCAGTCCCAGCCGAAGCGGCGCGTGACGTGGTGGCCGGTCATGGAGTGGTAGCGCGTGACGATGTCCTTGATGGTGCCGGCGAGGATGTGGCCGTAGTGAGGGAGGCCGGTGGCGAAGGGAGGGCCGTCGTAGAAGATGTACTCCGGCTTGTCCTTGGTGAGGGCTAGCTGAGTGTGGAACGCATCGATTTGGGACCAGAAGTCCAGAATCTTCTCCTCCTGCTTCGGGAACGTGAAGTCCTTGCCTTCGCACACGTCGTCCATGCCTCCACACTCCGATTCGATTGTTTGGGATTTGAACGGAGCTATCGAAACGATGAAGACGCAGCGGCGCCAAAAACAGTGAGTAAGTGAGTGAGCTTCGAGTATTGTGTATTGCCAAGGAATCAGGGTTTATGTAACAGTGAAAGTCTACATTCAACCGCTACTGTAATAGTAACCAGGAAATGAGTTGAGTTATGCCAGAAAATAAGATAAAATAATAGGGTTAATGATAGGGTGAGCATTAAACTGACACCCGGACCGAACCCGAAAAATTCGATAAAAAATATTATTTTTGGATGGGTTTGGGTGGGTCTTATGGGTAAATCGGGTTAAAATTTTGATTTTATACGGGTTATATTGGGCGGGTTCGGTTTTGAATTTTTAAACCCGCCAAAAACCGAACCTAACCGAAAATGAGATAAGTTTAAATTTTTATTACTTTTGTATAACTAAACAACAATGGTCCAAACTTAAAAGTATTTATTTCAAGTATAATATAGCCATCAATTTGTAACTTATTTTTTTCCTTTTTCTCATAACTTAGATATTTATTTTGTCTTCTCCTTCCTCATTCAACTTCTCAACACACTAGTCCATTTTTAGAGTTATCTTTTTGCTTCTTTCTTTGTCTTTCTTTTCCATCTTCTTATCTCCATTTTGAGTACATTTTGTGTGACTGTGATTTCTTATGATTTTGTAATCTAACTTTATATTTCTTTTCCATGTAACAACTATGAATTTTGTTATCTTTTATTTTTGCTTCTTTAGTTTGTAAATGTTTCAACTACGAATCTACTTACACCATCTATTGTCACCTTCATTCTATTTTTATACACTATTTTAAAAATATTTTTTTATCGTTTTAAGCTTCATCTTCCTTAAGATAAATTGGTTTACAAAAAAATTCAAACCCGATTATACCCACCTGCTTAAATCTGAATCCGTTTCAACCCGAACCGCCTCAAATCGAAAGCTCAGTCGGTCGGATATGGGTCACATTTTTTCAAAGTCGGTTTACAATGGGTTGGACATTTTTCACCCGAACCCGACCAAACCCACCCGTTGCTCACCCCTAGTTAATCATTTTACATTTTTATTTCTGAAATGTTTTTTCGATTTTATTTACCAAGTCTTGTTTTAGATTTTTATTTATGGAAATATGTCGTATGTAATTTTATTATTTTTATCCAAAGGAATCAGGAAAATTATTTTTAAAGACAATAGTCACACTTATTATATTTTCATAAATAATCGATCAAAAGAAGAAAATTTTGTTTCAGGAAATTATAAATAGATCTTTCAATATTTATAGAAACTGAAAATATATTTAACTCCTAAAATCCGGACAAAAATTTAAACGAAAGTCAGTTTATAATTTATATATACATTCATAGATACATACATATCTTTTTTATACATTAGGATTACAAAAACAATTACTAGTATCACACTTAATATATTTTCATCAATAATGAATCAAAAGAAGACAATTTTGAGTTTAAAAGACTGAATAAAAATATTTTAATATTTATAGAAACTGAAAATATATTTTATCCCATACAATAAATTGGCATTTCTATTAAAGTGTGTATTCGGACAAAAAAACAGGTACGAGATACGATATATGTATACATTCATAGATACGTACATAATTTGTCTTAAAAAAAATATGTAAAGTGATCAAAAGTATAACTAAATTTAATGGAGTGTACAAGATTTTACAATGTTAATCAATTAAAAAATATATTTTCAATAGCTTTTAAAATAACTACTATTAAAGTTACCAAATTTATTATATACGGTAAATTATGACTAGATGTCAATATTAAGATCTTTATAACTAAATCTTAACTAATTTCACCTCATTTAATAAAATTATTTCCAAATCAGCAATTGTCTAATTGAAATTGTATTTTTAATGACCTACTTCATTATTAATGAAAAATAACTTAAGTAAAAGTATGCTTTTTTAAATAAAATTATATAATAAATAAATAATGGTAACTAACTTTTTAATTAGAGTGAATTATTATTTTTTATTTATATTCAAAATAAAAAATAGTACATATCAATAAAATAATACATGCAAAACAATATTATATATATAAAGTAAACTCATAAAGCATTGTGTTTATTTATAATTTTTTATTTTTTTATTTTTTATTTTCACTTTTTATTAACAAAATTGTCATTTTGTTTTTCAATAAGTTTCTTGTTTTTCAAGATTTGTATAGAAATAGAGGAAACAAGCTTGGAATCTTCAAATTAGACAGTGCGAGACAATGATGAGGAACGATGGTTTTGAAAAGTTGAAAAACTACAATTGAAAAAATAAGAATTTTCAAAATTATGCTGAACGGATATAACATACTTCACATCCCTGCAATAACTAACTAAAGTTGCAAACTTGCAATACAACATTCATTTGCAAAAGTAAGGATAAGGAAAAAAATAGCAATCAGGAGCTCTCTCCAAGGAGTGATGAATCCTAACATCCGTGAGCAAAATTTTCTACAGCTATTAGTCATTGAAATTCAAACGTTGATTACATCACAGGTGATGCAGTACAAGACAAACGAATTTCAACATGTTATTGAGGAATGCTTAATTCCATACAAAAATGACCATCCAGAGAAAGATAGTTGTAGTATCAACGCTTGACCCATTGGAAACTTTTTCTTGCTTTGGCCTTTCCAGGCTTTTTCCTTTCTACCACTCGTGAGTCCCTTGTCAGGAAACCAGCTGATCAAGATTCAAGAAAAAAACTAGATCAGTAAATCATCATAGCAGCAGATATAAAATCCAGCCACAAGTAAAAGACTAATTAACATGGATCCCCACTTGGGAAGTTTGGTATGAGAAATGATGAATCAAGAGTTTCATAATATGGCAGGCCAAAAAAATTGTAGCAAAGAAAATGAACAGAGAAAAAACGGTTATACCATTTCTAAGTGCAGGCCGCAAATCTGGTTCCCAGTTTTGCAAAGCCTTGCTGATCCCCAATCGTATAGCTCCAACTTGCCCTGTTGTCACGAAACATCTTTCATTGATACAAATATGAATGATAGCTAAACATTGAACTTTGACAAGGCAAGTGATTCTGTCCAACTTCCATTACTCACAATTTCCTCCATGTAGGATTGTCAGAGGAAGTTGAATAGAAGTGCCTATTGGGAGATTTAACAAAGTTCAAGCATTAACTGTCAAACTTAAAGGTTCAAGCTGTGATTAGCTAAAGGACCAAAAGTAAAACAGAATGCATTTTGCCCTAAATAAAACCAGAAAAGAAAAAGACACAAATGGAAATGAAAATATAACAATGTTATAGAATTGCCTACTTTTCGTATTAGTGAAAGGTGTAGTCATGTAGCACATACAAATAATTCAGTTAATAAACATTTTTTTCTTTATAACTTGCATCAACACAGATATTACTTACCAAAAAAAAGAACACACATCTTCCTGCCTGGTCGAATCAAAAATTAAAGCAAGCTCAAAATTTATATTGCAAAGGTCACTTTAGTTTTCTTAGTAGGTGAAGTTGGCGGCTACATGGATCAAACAACACCATAATGTTCTATTGTAAATCATATTTATAGACAAACCAATGATTCTAAAAAAAAACTTAATGATTTCACCTATAATTTTTCTCTATCTCCCTTTGCCTCTAGCTACTGGATTACCCTCCATCTAATCTACTTTCCTAGAACATTATAGGTTTTTTCCACATACCATCTTTGTCCATTTTAACAAATACATGGGATTCTTTATACAGTATCCCAATATTTAAAAGAAAAGAAGATGGCTAAGAAGTTGGCTCATGTGTTATTGGACATAAACCAGTATATCGCTACAACACATAAGTGTGGATAAGCTCTCTATATCTAATAATAAAATATGTATTTGAAAATTTCAAAAACAATATTTTTAAGCATAAAGTATGCATGCCCTGTAGGCAGACAGGACACCAGATGTTCCACAAACTCTAACAAACATTTGCAAACTAAAAGTAGACATTCTTCAGTTAAAAGAATTAAGATTATCATGTAATGAAAGATGCTAATCATGGGAATTCAAATATAGAAACTAACTAAAAGTAATTAACTTTAACCTCACCTGAAACACCACCTCCTTTCACGGTACAATTGACGTCCCACAGCCCCAAAGTCTTTGTCTCGGAGAAAGGTCGAAGCAGAGTGGCACGATGATCAAGCATAGGGAAATACACATCAAACTCTTTATCGTTAACTATAAATTTACCATTACCAGGCTGAACCCAGACTCGTGCAACACTGCATTTTCTTCTTCCTGTACCGTAAGCACGTCCTTTCTCATCAACTTGCTTCACTCTAGCTTTTGCAGCTTCCTCTTGCTTCAGACGCTCCATTTCAGCTCTAGTGGATTTTCTAGTATTTTTCTCATATCGCATGTCTTCAATTACACTAAGAGGGGGCAACCCATCAACCCCATCAAAGTCTTTCAACGCAATCAAACTGTCAAGCATTTCATCTGTGATCCCAGATGCAGCAATCAAATCACCAAATGCACGTTTTGGGCCTGCAACGACAATAGAGAAATAGCATCACTTATCTTGATAGAGATCTAAACTCCAAATACACAAAAATAGTCAACATTCCAAAGTAAATCATCCACACACACACATCCTGAATACACCCTTGGAATATAAGACCAACGTATGAGAAAAATCAGAACCTGGTGCCCTAGTCTCTTTTTATCAAATGCCCAGGCTTAGCATTCAAAAAATAGCATTAAATATAACATGCTCAAAATGCCATGGATAGATAACACATGCTGTGGTATCTAAAGGTCTTTTTCACTGTCATGAGTGTCACCAAATCATAAACAGACATGTATAATCAGTTTCATGACTCCAACAATAATTATCTTAAAATTCATGCTAAAGACAGTTTTTGATTGATTGTCAGTATAAAGGTTTTTACACCGATAGTGCATAACTACATGCCTATTAAACACTCACCAATAAATCCATAAAAACCAATGATATATTATGATATCAGTTCAAACCTCGCAAGAACTATATTGATAAGGAACTTGAGCTATAAGTTATTTTGATAGCTTCTCTACCGAAAAAAAAAAAAGAACCTTTTATTTTAAGTAGAGAAGTTCTAAGAACTCTATTTTTTTTTTCGTTCATTGACAAGGAGTATCTCCATCAAACACGGGAACTAATTCCCAAGTATCACTGATATAAAATAGATGAACATCTCCTCCCAGCTAGAGCTCACTGGCCACTGCATATACATACAGATTAAATGTTATTGAGAAACAAAACAAAGGGGGGTTAAAGGCTAACCTTTAACAACAGCAGTGAGAGCTTGCTCTTCCTTCTCAAGCTGTTCAACATCCACTTTAGGCTTAATATCCAAAGCAGTGAAGTCCCCTTCAAGGCCCACATCCTCCTCTTTGAAATTAAACACATCCTCCTTCTCCTCTTCCTCACCCTTCAAGCTCCAAGGTTTGAAATCCCCTCCAAAATTGCTCTCATCAAAACCACCACCACCAACAACCGTGTCTCCACTTTCCTCTTCGATCCCTTTAAATATGGCATCCTCGTCTTTGTCATCGAGACCCTTCTCTTGCAACCACCCCTGATCCTCTTCCAGCCACCCCCGTTCTTCCCTCCTCCCACCGTCTTCCTTCACTCCGGCGAGGCTTCCGCCCTCCACCTCCTCCTCGAAGAAAGCGTCCAACTTTTCCTCGTTCTCCCGGAAATCCTTCCACACACGGGAGGAAAAGGGGTCCTTTCCATCGCCGCTGTCGCCGCCGCCGGTGGAGAAGTGCTTCGGAACGATGGCGGAGAAGTGGGGCGCGGCGGGGAATTGGGGCGGCTTCAACGGAAGGGAGAGGAAGCGACGGAAATGATAGGGTTTGGGGATTAGACGAGAAAGCATGGTGATCGAAACGGTGACTGTGAAGTTGTTTTATAGAGTGATGGTGTCATTCATTCGTGCTTTACGAAATATTAGAGTCGCCGGAGAGATGACGGTGGCGATCGGAGGTTGTGGAGAGTGAGTGAGTATGTAACAGGCAGGGGCTGCAGAAGCTACTAAGCTTATTAGGTTTACAGAACCAGAGCCCAAACGTCGTCGTTTCATGAAATGGTTAAAGTGGTTTATTGCTTTGTTGTTCAAACAGAAGGGTTAAAAATATTTATTAAAAGTTTTTTTTATTTTATATTTTTTTTACTTAAGACATTTGATGAGTAGATACTTTTATTTTATATTTTTTTTTATTTACTCCGAAAGTGAATTCCCACTTTTCAAAGCACAAAAATAAGAAACAAGAATTTGTAATTTCTAAATTGAAATGGGTTTGGAAGACTTCTAACGTCATCCCAAACATGTCCATAGTGTTTGAAAAAACGTTGGTTTCAATTTAATCTACATTTTTTTTTAATTTATAAGTATAGTTGCTTTGTCATATTAAAATGTGTAAAAATCTATTTTAAAATATCTAAATGTGAAATCAAGCATGTTCATAATTATTAAAATTTAAATAAAAAAAACATGTAGAAATTATCATTGGTCCTTCTAAACTCATTTTTAGTCCTCCGATTTATTTTATTAAATTATTTTTCTTAAAAATGAAATATATTAATATTATTATAATAAATATTATATATAATGACATACAAAAATTGTCACTATAAATACAATATATATAGATATATATCTATTTGATATATAATTATACATAATTTTAGAGTTAATTTTTAAAAAAAATTAATAACATATTTTGTCTGTCATTATAGTTTATATATCAACTTTTTAACAATATATCAATATATATTATACTTATTATATGAATAAAAATAATTTTTAGTAACATGTATAGTATCATCATAAGATATGTTACTATATGATAATTTTCTTATAGTATATTGATCTTTGTTTGTTAAAATATATGTACGAAGTCAATTTTTTTAAAAGTACAAATAAGAACTAACATTAAAATAATTTATTTTTATTAAGACCAATTTTATAATAAAAAAACTAAAGAACTAAAATAAATTTTAAAAATTTAGAAAGATTATAAATACTTTTAACACCTTAAAAGATTATTACTTTTTTTATTATTAAGAAATATCTCAGGTAAGCGTGGAAACTAATGTCTTTTGTACTTTATGTAAGTGTTTAGTACATATAGACATTTCTTAGTATTTATAATTTATTGGTATAAAAAAAATTAGATATTAGATTTTTATGATATATTTGATGTTTGCCTGACATAAATTAACTTTTCTTTCAAATTTTACTATTCTTTGAATCTATGTAAATTTAATTATATTTTTCATTAATCTCATGTCAATTTTTTTCATTTTTATAAGAGAAATCAAGTTTTTAATATTTTTTTAATTTTCTTTTTTGTTGTTGGGCTACAGACCAACCCGTTAGCCCTCACGCAAAGTGGGTTGGACATAAACTAGACAAAAATGTAATATATAGCTTTTTTTTTAAGTGTTGAATAGTTTTGAAGCTTTATAAAAAAATCTATACTCGTGTACACTTTGTAGTAAATAACACTTTTTTTTTGCAATTATTTATTTATAAATTGTTAAGTTTATAAATATAAGTATTTCTCTAAAATATCTATTTATTATTATAGTATAAAAGTTAAACTACGAGTTATTATGATGAGATGTTACTATAAAATTTATCATACACATTATTATATTAGCATATTTGCTTATGTGTTAACTCTTCTACATTTCTTCACATTTCTTATATAAACTTCAAAACCAATAGAAACTTCATTCTTATTCCATAATCACATAAAGGGACACTTCATTCTTATTCCATAATCACCTCTATATATCTAATCTTTTTTATATATCATATCAGTGTATTTGTTCATGTATCAATCATTTCTTATCTCCTCATATTTCTCATATAAACTTCAAAACTAATAGACACCTCATTCTTATTCTATAGTTATCTTTATATATCTAACTTCCTTTTACTCTTATACATAACTTTCTTTCTCTATGTATTAATTTATTTTTTTTCCTTTTGTCATTTTATTTACATAGGAAGAAGATAATTCATTGAAGAAGTCAAAAAAATTGTCATAAAAGAAAATTACATTTTTAGTCTAAGAATCCTAAAACACCAACTAATAAAAGAGAGGAAAGTTAAAGGGAGAACAAGTGTCATTGCTTTTGCTTTTCTCTAATTTTTCATTTTCTTCCATATTTAATTCTAAACCACAATTCCCATCTTATGTTGCAATTCTCATTAAAAATTGAAAATAATATTCATTCTTTTACTTATTTCAAAAAATAATATTTGTCATCCGTTTTCATGAATGTTTTGAATAATAATTATTGTTTGTTGTCATAATCTTAATATTTATTGTACTCAAGTAGTATTAGTTTTTCTTCTTTCATAAATAATTTAAATTGGAGTTCTTATCTTACTTAGTAATTCTCATAAGAAATTAAAATTAATTTTCATTCCTTTTTTTTTTATTTCATAAGATTAACTTGTCAAAATATAAATAATATTTATTTTTCTTTCTCATTAATTATCTGATTTGTTATTCTCATTTGTTGTCACGATCATCATCAAAGACACAAAGTTGTTTAAAAATTGAAAAGGAAGAAAGACATTATTTTTATATTTTTCTATTGCATTGCAAAAATATACTATAGATATGTTAATAAATAATTTATATTTTTCTTACATTTGAATTATGTATTACTTTTGAAATTCACAGTAAAATTACAATTTTTTTATTACTTTAATATTTTTGTCTTACATATCCGTAACAAATTCAAACTATTTTTACATAATTATCTACAATCAATCACACTTAATTAATTTAATAAATTTTTTTACAAGAATAACAATTATATTGTAACTAATATTCAATTTACAGTTAATAATAATTAATTATAAATGGGATTTATATAATTATATTTTATAATTAATTAAATTATATCATTATACTATTTAACCTAAAAAATTAATTATTGTTTACTTTTAACTATATTTAATTTGAAAAATAATCAGTGATATATTAACAAATTATATATTTTATTTTTTTTAACTATTATATTAAAAATTATTATTTAAAATTCATTGTAGAATTATAATATTTTTATCACTTAATTTTTTTTATCTTACATATTCTTAACAAATTTAAACTAATTTTGTATATTTAAGTACAACCATTTACGTTTGGTTCAATAAAATTTAGTACAAAAATAATAATTATATTATAATCCATATTAAATTAACACTCAATGATAGTTAATTATAAATTCAAAATTTATAATTAAATATTAATTAACTAAATTTATACTATGTATCCCAAAAATAATTATATAATTTGTTTTAATTATAAATAATTGTACTTTTATTAGATTGTATAATATGTGATATTTATTTCACACTTAATTTTAATTAATGATATAAACAATTATTCATTATACATAATTATATTATAATAGTATTAACCTTTTTTTATCTTATTCATTCTTATTTTCTTTTTACATATTTTATAAATGATAAATTCAAACTAATTTTTTTTATACATATTTTAGTATAATAATCTGCATATAATTTAATAAAATTAATTACAATAATAATTGTTATATTATAAAGTTAAAACCTAATTCTAATTAATTTAAAAAATCCTATAATTAAATATCAATCAATTTAATTATACGAATAATGTTCTTTCATGTATTAAAACTTTTTATAACAAAAACATGTTTAAAAAGAATTTTCTAAAAGATATAAAATATCTAAAAAAAGAAATATAATATTGATAATTATGCTAAAAAGATTAAATGTTAGATTATTATTTTAAATAGCTTTTCAATGCAAAATTTTTAAAATAAATATTAATAGAAAAATTATATTTAAATTAACACATTAAATTAAAAAATTATATATTTAATATACTTTTTTAATTAGATAAAATTTAGACAAATCACTTAATCACTTTATTTACCTGTGCATTGCATGGGTCAATATGTATAGTTAATCTAAACATGCACAAGATAGTTTAGCAATTGAAATTTGAAGGCTAAATTGTACTTTTGATCTTTTATTTTTATTAATCTATAATTTTGGTTCTTTCATTTTAAAATAAAGATATCTTGTTCTATATTTTTAAAAATATAAATTTTTTGTCTTATCATCAATTTAATGTTTGTTAATTGTTAAATTTTGATATTATTTAATAATATATCACCAATTAAGTAATGTGATATATAATGACGTGATATGCAAAGATAAAAATTATAAATAACATATAACAAAATATTAATTTATGTATATTTTAACAAGTGATTAATATTTATTTTATTCATTAATTTTATTTGCAAGATATTTTTAATATTTCTTTATTTTCAAATGTCATATTACTAAATGATACGTCATTTAAGTAAACTTAACAATTAATAGGTATCAATTTAACGGAAAGACTAAAATTTTGTTCTTTTTTAATTAGAAAATTAAATATTTCTATTTTAAAATAGAGAGATTAAAATTATTATTTGACAAAAAATAGAAGGATTAAAAATGTAATTTAGTCAAAATTAAAATAACATGTATAGGTTATTCGATTCAAATTTTGTAGTAATTATAATTCACACTAAAAAAAAATCTAAACATGCATTTAAGGCTATATTAGCTATACTTTTAATTTATTTTAAATGTTATGTTACAAACAGCTCATCTGATCTCCCCGGGCCTATATTATCTACACTACCTATTTCAGCCTCAGGAGGAGGTAAGTTGTTAACTAGAATGTCTACATGTACATCAAGTGCTTCTGGCAGATACTATTATGATGATGCTAGTGCAATCCAATAATTTTCCAAGCATAAACTGTTTGGAGTGCCAATGATCCGTGACCAAGTCCATTCTGTCTCCTCTACAAGTTGCAATTCTGCTAACTGCCATAAGTCATGATGTTAGCTATATAACTGTTTATGTGTATAAATTTTAGCACCATACCACAACTCCTTTTCAGTATCTTTGCTTCTGGCAGAATTTGAATTAGCAAATTTGAAAAGGGCATTGGCAAAAGAGGTGAATTTCAAGAAGTCCAGTTATATTGTATGCTACAAGTTTCCAGCAGACAGTGATGAAAGAAGTTTGACAAATGTTAACTTAAAATGCATAGACCTAACTGAATCTTTGTAGCACTGACGGAATGGTGTTTTAGTGTTCAGTAAGAAATAGTATCTTTATTCCTGTATACAAAATTCAATCACCTACTTCATTAAGATTAAAAAAATAATTAATTTAGTTGATAATAATAAATTTATCTTATTTATATTTTTTTTCTTCTAAAATTACTCTTATACTATTTTTTTTAATTAACATTCAAATATCTTTTAACTAATTAGAGGCTCATACTATTTCTTTCTCTTATTTAATATTTATTTTTTTTAACTAATTAGAATGCATACTCTTTAAATAATTTATAATTAATATATTTTATCAAATTAAGATAACACACTTTAATTAAAAATATTTTAATATAAAAATAATTAATATATGAGATAATATGAATTAAATCTTATATAAAACAATTATTCTAAGTTAGTTCATATAAATAAGAACGAATGTAGTATTTAATTAAATTTCAGCTTACTCCAGATCAAGTATAAGATTTAATATTTTACATCTGGATTGGATCCAAATGATCACATCCTTCCTCCAAGTTTTTCTTCTAAACAAAGATTCTTATTACTTTTAAAAGAATGGTTCATGTGGTTATATATATAATAAGTTTTCCATCAGATAATTGGAAATGTCAGTGAGCTAAGGTACTTACCCTTCCATCTCTGAGCTCAAATATTACAGAACCTTCAGAAAATGGAATTGGTCTCGTGGATGCCACCTGTGTTGTATAAGATTCAAAGTGAATTCTATGTCATTTATTTTTTGTTTTCCAAGTACAATTATGTCATTTTTAACCAACCAGTTACTATAGACTAATATTTACCTTTGTTTCACAATTTAAGTGATGGTCAGCAAGGTTATCTTGGTCCTTATTCAAGCCAGATGCACAATTTTCATCAATCTGAACTGCTTTCTCCACATTGCCTTCACTATGTGTTTCAACATTTTTTTCTCCCATAGAGGGGAAACCACAGTCCTTCCACTTCCATGCATTTTTGTCCATGTATCTCAGGTATACTTTTCCATCTGAACCAATCAAAAGTAGTTGATTGCCTTCAAAGCTAGGACCAGGTGAACCAACCAGTGTTACACCTTTATAGGGTGTTCCATGTTCTATCCAGTTCCATCCGTACCAAGTATTCCACTGGTACTCAACAAGGCCACCTTCTGTTGATAGCATGAAGAGAGAGCCTGAGAGTGACTTTGTTGATGGCCTTATAATTGTTCCAGGAAACTGTGATAAAATCAAATGTTGAGACTGGTAATGCTCATGCCACAAATCAGTCACTTTGTTATACTGGTATAGTCGACCATTTCTTCCAGTGACGAAGACTATATTTTCCCTGAACAATTCCTGGTCAACTATACTTGCAACTTTAACATTTTGAGGATTTTTGCAATCTTTCCATTTAAACTTCCTCATGTACACCTGGGTGGAACATGTAAATATTTACATCATATCTTAGCTCGTGTAGCAGTAGTTGATGTCTAAATAGTTTATTCATATTGTATGCATGTGCGTTTGGTAAATAAAACATTATATTCAACTAAATATATATGAATACATGAAGTTGATGATGAGATGAATGTCACTTAATTTAAGTAACTATTTCATTTATGTTTGTTGCTTTCTTTTGTAAAGTGATAAGTTTCTAAAGGACAAATTCTCAAAGGTTCAAAGGACAGAATTACCAATGTTAAGACACAAACTTCAGAAATTAAGGAAGTATTATCATCTATTTGTTAAGAGGCATAAAATCATTGATGTGTCTTTACCTAACACCTTAAGCGTTTTGATGTGTTATTCCTTCACATTTTTAGCAAGCCTTGTCTCTTAAGTATTCTAACTTCTAAGCAACTAAAAAGTAGATAGGTTATACCTACCATGAACTGCATTAATCTGCCACTTTGGCTCACAAAGAAGATTGAGTCTTCGGTTGTAACCCTCTTTGCTTTACCTGGTAATCTATCCCATGGCTGACCTGCAACAATGTTTCTTCCTTTCCTCATAGCAGTACAATTCCTCCATGCTATCTCATTATCACTCCATTCTCTAAGGAGCAAACTCCCAAATGTATTAACCATGAATAAACTTCCATTATAGTTCCCCACTATACCATTCATAGCAGTGGAGCTATCATGCCTCAACCATACCCATACACTCTCAATACAAACGTATTCAAAAACCAAACCATCATCGTTTATTAAGAAAAGTGACTTGCCTTCATACATCAACCGTAAGCGGAAGTTTCTACTAATCCAGTCATCTGGCATATTATATTCTTCTGAAGACTTGTTCAGTTCACCACCTGTGCCTAGAGACAAGTAATAATGCTGTGCTTGGCTTTGCTTTCTCCTACCTGTTGCTGAACTTATTCCTGAATCAGTTGAGTCATCTTTTGTGCCTGTCATGCAATTCCGGGGGCCGCGTTCTTCTGTGCAATATTCTGCATTCCATCCTTCACTCTCTGGAACATCTAATATAGTCCAAACATATTTAGTTGATGCTTTCCTTCTGAAGTTTTGTGGTGCTGTTGGTCCTGAACTTTCACCACCTAGTCCTACTAGATGCAATTCTGCCAGTCTACCATCGTCTAGTGCAAACAGTATCCTCCCAACTTGTAATGGTAAGCCAGCTACACCTCTTGCTGCTTTTGCATGTAAGGGATTCTCATGACTTCCCCATGCTCCTGGAAACTGATTATTCGGAACAGTGCCTGTTTTCATGTGAGAATTCAATGTCTAGAATGGAGTATTCAGATTGAGAACTCTATTGTTGGCAAGTACTTGGTACATGAATAGTTTGAGTCATATAGAAATAGTATTCTATATCTTATTCTCTATTATCACTTTATTCTACAATTACATATATGGCTTTCAATGAGAGAATATAATTGCAAATACTAGTTATTCTTGTGAGTAGGAAATATCAAGAATAGTGTTTACTGATGTTCAAGTAAAGAATCTGATCCACAAATAATCTCGTTAGTCTTTTGAGCTGCTTGTGTATATCCTGGAATAATCTTTCATTTTATTGACAGATTAAGAATTATGATAAGAGTTAACTATTAATTTATTACTCTTGGTTCTTAATTATCAAACAACAGGAGCGTAGCGTAAGAGACACTATTAAAGATGGCAGGAAATGATAATTGTGTATTTGTATTTAGTAAAAGGAGAAACAGTCTTTCACTAATCTACACTTTTGCTTTTACTAACTCGTGAGTCGTGACATTTCAGTTTTTCACTTTGATCATACATAAATAACATTTCAGTTCGATAAAATGTTAGTCCTTAGTTATATAACTTTTTGGAAAGTAATGTACTGTTATGAGTAATAAATATTTAAGATGCTTCCTAGTAAAGAGGGCATGCATGTAGGACAAAATTAGAACATTATGTCTCACAAACTCTTATTATGTATTGATAGATAAAGAACGAAACTGAAAATTCGTAATGGTAAAGTTCATATGCAGTGAAAGCAAGATATTCATAACATCATAAAAGGCTAAAAGCAAATAACAATAATTGATAAAGTTAAATATATTTAGCACAATTGGATGACTGACCTAATTGTTTGGGCATTTGATATTCAAAAACAGATCCAGCTGAAGTAGTAAAGAATAAAGAAATGAATGTTTCACTTGATTCATCTTGCAAAGCAGGTGTAGTAGACGTCAAATTTTGATGTTCAGGACTTCCATGAACTACCCATTTCCACTTCCTTTGATGTAATCTTCTTTCAACCAAAGTGCCTTCCTGTATAAGCAACTCATATGCTCCCATTTTTAATAATATTCCGGCTAAAAGCATACGAGTGCTGTATCAAATAATTTTGAAAAATGTGATTTCCAAGACAAGAATAATTTCTGAAACAGCCTTTGCCAAGTTACACAAGCTCAAGTGTTTTACAAAGTTGATTGGAACCATGGTTTATTAAAAAAAAACTAGTTTCTCCCTCAATCACTTTCTCCTTTGACATCATTTCATTGGATCATCAACTTGAGAGTTATCATTCACCACTAGCTTCCTAATTACTACCCTTACTGAGCTAAAAAAGATTTGCACTCATTATGACAATGGTAGATATGCTTATAAAAATTAAGATACTTTTATTTACATACCTTGGTTAAAAGAAACAGAGATTCAGAATGATCACCACTTAATCCATGTAAAATGCACCCTTTAGATGGTACCAAAGGTGCAACTTGTGCTTTTTTTTCTTTCCATATGTGCCTCTTCCACGACGGTTTAGATTTTCGATCATATTCATAAAGATCTCCAGCAGAACTACATCATCACATCATAACTTGAACTTGTTAGACTATAAGAAGGTGAAGAAAAAATACATTTTAACCTTGTTTTGTATGCTTTCTTTAGTGTTTTATTGGCGATCAACGTGTTTGAAGCAAAATACATATCACACACCTTATGGTGTATACTACTTCTCGTGTAGAAGCAACAGCAGCTATTGCTGCAACATTTGCTCCAGCTGGTTGGCCATGATTTGTCCATCTGTTCTATATATATTGGCAAAATATGACCGAAATTAGTAATATTTGCTTAGGATTGAACTTCTTAAATACGAATATGTGCTCCAAAACTTGAGTTTTACCTTGGAGACTCAACCACAGCAAGTTCTACCAGTGTTCCATTCTTTGTACAGAAGTAACCTCTTCTGGGGACAATTCAACAACACAGACGAGGCATTAAGAGATCTTGATAGGTTTGAGTAATCATGGAACTCAAATATACCCTTGTGTTATATATCATACATGTTTCATCTCAGAAACTAAAATTTAAATGTGTACTCACTGGCCATCATCTGACACCACGCCAGACTTCATTAATATCAAAGGATTGTTCTCCTGATCATTATCTGTGATTTGATTGAGTGTAGGTGAGAATTCAACCCAAATAGGTTGTTGAGTTTCTCCAAGTTGCAGATGCATCTGCTAAGAAAAACATAATCAGTAAAAACTTGCACAATACCAATCAAGTGCAGAATCAAATCATATTAGTTGATTTAAATTACATGCTAACTCTGCCAAGGTATATGCATGTATTGTTTAACATGTATCTATTGGGAAAAATCCAACTACAACGTTGAACAAAGATAAAGGTCAAAATAAAATATATTAGTCTCCACTTGTATATTCTATCTTGTTCTTATATATAGTTGATGTGAAATTTATGTTTTTTTTCAATAGTATCTGAATTGAAGAGTGGATATTTTGAATGAAATGGAATTTAGAGAAGTAATATGTATGACCTGATATAGATTTCCTGCTTCAGATAGAGCAAGAATCATGTGATTGATGATAAAAACTGCAACTGCACGTCCTGCTGATATTGGCAAGTCATGAGGGGCAGTCACCCATTCTAGTCCATTCCAAAACCTCTCATAGATAGACCCACTTTCACCAGTGACCCACACAGATGTCTCAGACATTTTGGTCAATGAAATTCTCTTTCTCAGAGGCATCAAAACCACATCCAAGGGCTCCACTACTCTAATTTTACCCTCCTTTCTACCCACCTTCATCTTTTTGTCATCAAATCCATGTTCTTGATCCATGCTTTCTTCCCTTTTGTTCATTTTACCACAATCACTATCACCACCGGATATCAGATCACAAGGAAGTTGCACTTCAACCCACCTATCAGCTTCTTCACTGAACTTCCAAAACCTATCAGTTTTCTGCTCAAACGTTCGATTGCTTTGCTGAAAAAACTGGTATGGACAGCATGAAGCACACCCCACAACTTCACAAAAGCTCAGAGACAAGAGCCCCCAGAGGCCACATATCAAATGAAACATTGACATGGTGGCATGGGGAGCCAGATAAAACAGAAACTCCAAAAATTGAGAATTTGTAAGTTATTCTAAGGACAGGTAGGTGTGTGCCGTATGAGGGTACCCCACCATGGATATAAAGGCTGCGATCATCTGATCAAAGATCTCAAATTTATTGGATAAACGGTTTTTTCACAGCCTCCAAGTAAAAGGGAATTCACTATTGTAGATATGAATATAGTGATGAAAAGAAGGGCAGGTTTTGTGGGGTACCTACCATGTGGTAGCAGCAGGTATTGATTCTCAGACTAATAACTACCTCAGATGGCTTCTTTTTTCGTCAACTTTGAAGTTAAATATTATTAGATAAAATCAAATGAAACAACCTGTTTTTCACGCACCAGTTTAACTACCGATTTACTTGGCTTCTGCATCATAAAGGTAAGTTGTTGAATCCTCGTTGGTTCTAAGTAGCTGCTTTATCTGACTCTTTGGCCTAACTCAACCTAGGTGAGAAATACCCTTAATTATATACTTTATTTTAACCATATCAATGGTATGTGAGACATCTTCGACACAGGCCATCTCAAGCATTTATTTTTTTCATATCATCACTCGATGTAAGGAGACACCTCTGCTGTTGGTTCGATAGCAGCTAACTCAATAAGCAAAACAACAATCCTAGGATATTTTACTTCCCGCCCTTGATTTTATCATTACAGTGATATTCACGGACAGGTCTTGAACAATTGTTGGTTTGTGTTTGTAAAGAAACGTTATAAAGATTCTAGCGTCGACTTTTACGACTAGGAATACAGATTCCCCTACCGAGACATGGATGCTGCAACTACTTGTGAACATCATGATATGTGGTAACTGTCATTGGATCACGATCATCAGAAGCCTACCAACCAACCAATGGCTCTGATATTCTTTTGCACTTTGACTATGTCATTAGAAAATCTTGCAAGTTTCGTATCACACGGGTTTATGAGAGCGAGAGATACATGGATGACCTCAGATACCATTGATTTTCTTTTGAAGACATTTAGTGATGAAAGGGACGTTGAACACATCAGCAGCTGGAAGTGGTTGGCCTAACTAAGCCATTTACTAATCTACATATTGTACCCATGAATTTACTCTTAGGTAGAAAAAAAATAATTGTGCTTAATCATGCTCAAAACTGAACTCAACTGAACGTAACACCATATTATTATTCATAACTCCTCATAAATTTTATTAAAAAATATAGTCAAGCTGTCGAGAACGATGCTCAAGTACTTGTTGCCTATTGCGTACGTAATTCCAGCACTATTACATGTGCAATTATTTATACAATAAAGAGGGTGCAAAATAAAAATATTCATATATTCAATAGTTTTTTTTTTGAGTAAATACTAAATAGTGTAGACACTATTTACTCAAAAATAAAAAAAAAAGCAATAGAGATTGTATAATATAATATGTGAGGAATTTGAGATTCCCGCAGCCACATGGACCCCACCCTTTATCTTTTCCTTTTGCAAGAAAACGTGCTAATAATTGTTTATCCTCAACTTATACTTTGTTTGGATGGAATTGCATCCAATACGCGCGTCTCACTAATAAAAGCACGTCAATTTAATTTTTGGATGCGAAGACGGGCTTACACAGAAACGAAGCAATACCAAACATGCTATAAAAACGAGGGCTATAACTTGTTCACTTACATATTTTTTAGTTAGAGATAAATAGAAGTGAGAGGAGAATTTTTATTATTATTATTTTTTTGTTTTGTTCAGATTTTTTATATTTGGAAATTTGAGGAGAACTAAAATATTTTAAAACATTTCCAGAGTAACGTGTACTTCTATTTTTAAATTCAAAATTATAAGTAGTGATTTTTAAAATTTCTCCCTTATAAACCAAACAACAATAAAGTTACATTTCCTCCTTTTCATTAAAACATTTTTACTGACATTTTCTTAATCAAATAAAATTTTATAATCTCTCTCTTCCCCTTTTTGATTTCCTTCTCTTCCCTTTCATTGGAATTTTTCTCTTTCTGTTTTCTTTTAAACCATACAAGCTCTTAAGAACTACCTTTTCCAGTAGACTTTCACAAGGACAAGTATTTTTAATATTTTTAAATATTATATATATATATATAATTTATAAATTGTCTTTATAACTTAAAATATGGTAAATAATCAATTTATTTATAATTTAGAGTTAATCACCTTATATATTACCGGTATAAAATTTTTTTACATTGGCAATGACAACTAATTATATATTTTAATTATGTCATGTTACTGTAAACACATTTACTTTGACATAATTAAAAAATATAATTAGTTGCAAATGTAAAAAAAATTTAGCATATAGATAATTTTCTCTATAATTTAATTCCATAATCACTATGATCTATTGGGGGTCGGAATACATAAAGTCTTACTGTCTGCCTACGTAAATTTACTCATTATTCTCATTTTCTCGAATCTCAATTAAACCCTTTTATTATTATCATTATTTTTTTCTATTATAATATTAGTATAAGCTTTAATATATTTAATAAATATGCACTTTAACAAGTAGCATTCAACTAGTCATTTACTAACTCAATATTCTAACCGAAGCGATGATTAGCCTTATTCTAATAACATTGATTTTCATTATAATTCAGATAGTTAAAAAAAATTAAATAAATATATTTTTAGTTTCTTAAACTTAAGCTAAATTTGTTTTTAATTTCTTATATTTAAAAATAATATTTTTAGTCTTTGAAATTTTTAAAAAATCTTGTGTTGGTCGTTATACTCAAATTTTGTTAGAGAATCTATCGAATATTATTATATAAAATTTATCTTCTGGTATTTTTATTAATAAAAATATCATTTTAAACTTAATTAATATTGCATAACTATCTCAATCTATCACTTTCAGATATATCATTGGTAATATGAGGAGGTAAAATAAGATTTTTTAAAATTACATAAATTAAAAATAATAATTTTAAATTTAAGAAATCAAAAATAAATTTATTTTAAATTTGAAAGACTAAAAATATTATTTAAGCCAAAAGATTATATGTATAAATATTTTCCTTACATCTTAATTTCTAAATCATTGTTGGGTATGCATGATAACATGGTGGAATTTGACTCTCTTATCCTACAGTGTAATGAGCTTACGAAAGGCAAGTCTAAAAATTTTAATTCATGTCCATCTTTGTCAAATTATATAGTTCAGGAAACTGTCATATTTTTTAAAATTTAATTTTATTCTATAATATTAAATGAACTATAATTCATTAATTACATTTCAATTTACGCAATGTATAAAAATTAATAAATAACAACTATCTTTTAGTTAAATGTATAATTTTAAGTTTATTATTTAATTATTATTATAATAAAATTATTCAAATATTAAAATAATTAATTTAAGTTTTTAATAGATATAAAAATAAAAACACAAAAATAAGTAACTTATAATATGCTTTGAGCAAACAATTCCCGTCAAAATTGGGTTGCGAACGGATTAATATCTGTGAAATTGATTTAATTGCCATGTCTTCTTTCCCGTAACATTCTAGTGTCAAATTCTGATTCCTAGATATGTCTTTTGATCGAAATGTTTTTAGAGATTGAAAATCGATTTTTGTTATAACTAATATTTTATAACCTGTATTTTACAGGATAAATTTTTTTATCTTATAAAATTAAATTACTTAATTCATCAAAATTAAATTATATATATATATATATATATTAACAAAATTATCCCTAGTATTAATAAAATACTTACTCCACTAAATACTAATTCAATTAAAAAAATAACTTTAATTAAAAATAATTCATGCAAGAGACATTTTAGATTGATTTTCATTAAAAAATGGTCAAACAACTAAGTTGCTCTTACTAACTATTCCTTCTGTTCTTTATTAAAAAAATTATTTTAAATATAAGTAAATTTTAACTACTTCTACTTCATTTAATGATCTCTTTTAAAATATCTCTCATTTAATTCACATTCTTTTGATTATACTACTTTTTTTCATTTATAACAAGATTAATTTAAGAAAAATGTTATAAAATTTAATATATAAAACTAATTTCTTTAATATACATAAAATCAAAATTTTTCCTTATAATGGAGAACAGATGGATGGAGAAGAAATGGAGTAAATGGTAACTTAACAGTGTAATTAATATTAAGAGTAATTTTAAAAAAATATATATATTTAACACAAACTTAATGTTATTAATTAAATAAATTAATTTTTTAATCCTAATAAATTTGGCAATTAATTCTTATAAAAATAAATATAGAGTATTTTTTAAAAAATATATATAAATATATACTCCTTCCATATTCAATTATAAACAAAATTATATGTTAATTAAAAAAAATTAGTTAATATCATTTAATTTTGTTAAATCTCAATTTTAAATTTTTTTTTTTTACTCTACTACCCTTCATTAAAACTTGATATAAAAAATATAAAAATGTCATTAAAAATAAAATTTTAATTAAATAAATAACATTATTAGATAAAGTAAAAATAGTTACGATTTATTTATATTTAATTTCGCAATATTTTTTTTTTTAATATCTGAAAAAATCGTATTTCCAAGCTTCATTGGATCTTAATTCTTAAATTCCTTGGGCAAATTAAGTTGAAGACAACCCAAATTAATGTAACATGATAATTCATAAACGCCCTATTACTAGGTCGGCCTAGTCAATTAATTGGCAATGAGTCCTTGTAAAATTTTGATAAATCATTAATTATATTCACTGCATAACAAATGTTTAGTTGCCCAGGACGCTGAGTCATTAAATTGCCAAGTGGCAACAATAATTCCTTCACACCATGTATTTAAGATACTTTTTTCTTTTAATTTTATTTATTCTTCCAATTCAAATCTTCAATCCTTTAATATTAATGCACATAAATTAATTTTTTATTATTATAAATATGGGGTGTATTTGGCAATGCTGCAATATTAACTATACCGTATGGTGGTTGACTAGACCGAATACCCGAGTTCGTGGCCGACTAGGCCGAATACCCGAGTTCATGGCCAACTAGGCCGAATACCTGAGTTCGTGGCCGACTAGGTCGAATACCCGAGTTCGTGGACGACCATGTCGAATACCCGAGCCCACCGACCACTCACAATCTGAACGGAACCTGTCGGTGTGCTCGGCCAAGTCACGGATTTATGTCAGGATAATTATGGAGAGGTTAATTTATGTAATGCACCGGATTAGCCCCCTAATTTCCCGGAGCCCAGTTCTTAATCGCGGCCCAATAAGAATCACTATAAATAGGACCCTAGCGAGGTACGTAACTAACTTTCAACTACCACATTTATTACGCCGAGCACTTACTTGAGCGTTGGAGTGTTTTTGCAGGCACACCCCCTCTCACATCAAACTACCTGGATAGGAACGAGAAAACTGAGACCTAGGATCAGACCCGCTACAACAAGAATAAGTGAAGTGTATATCCTAACACAAGAACATTAACTTATAAACTAATTAAAAACTTAAAAACAAAGTGAAAACTTATAAATTAGGAGTTGAAAATGAGAAATTATAAATTTACCTTGTTGAATTGAATTTTTTTTTAAATTAGTTGATAAATATGGAATGGCAAAAAATAATTTTTATAATGAAAATGAGAAAATGATAGAAATACAAGAAATACATTACCTACCAATTAAGGCAGAAATTCAATTAACCAAAATAAGAAAAGAAAATTTAATTATGACCCAATCAACCAAAGTCAACTAGTACCTTATAAGTAGCCTATGGACTACCAAGATAGTACCTTATAATATTTAATTTTACTCTCCCGTGCTGGACTCAAATAACTAATTCATCAAGATTAAGAAAAATTGTTTTATTAGTTAAGATCAATAAGTATGACTTAAATTTTTTATTCTTTCCAAAATTATCCCTAAATTAATAATACACCTAATATATGTTTTTAAAGTTTTTGTATTCCAATACAAAAAATGAGATTATTTGTACTTCACTTAAATGAATTTCACTAACTTTTTTTTTTTTTTTTTTTTTTATCTCAATGAATGTATTTAATAAAAATATTTTTGTAAAGAATAAACTAATGCTAGAGATATAATAAATCCATGTCGTAATCAACTAAATCAGAAAGTGCATCTTTATCAATTTTATTGTTCAACTTCCATGTGAGGGTGAATCTATCCATGAAGTATCAGAACTATCCTGGCTGAAGTGATTTGCCAATAGGTGTAACATTTCAACTCCATGCTTTGAACCAGAGTCAGAAATGGCCTCGGTTTTAGACCTGAAGCGAGTGGTTTCTTGCTTTTGCAATACAATAATGCTATTGTAGGTTCATTCACCAATTATATTAAGCCTTTTGGCTTCAGTCAAAACTACTCAGGATTCACATCCAAAAAGTGGACAACTGTTGCATTTGGAACCAAGTGATTTGCGTATGAGTTCTCATCCTCTATACTTTTTTCTAACTCTTTGGCAACAAAATTCCCTTGTTGTCCATAAGGGTGCGACTCAAAAGATTCCATCTTTAAAGGCAAACCACGGTCATCATTACAGCAGAAGACCATACATAAATCATGACTATACCACCTGATCTTCAAGACCATACAAAATGTTACTGAAAGTTTCTATGATATATAAACACCAACTCAATTTTTAGCACACAATGCAGAGGATAACTTCTCAGAAATAGAAAATGTTGTGCTTGCCCCAAGACATGGCAGGAGGCTTTAAATGTATGAACAGTGAAGACAGCGAATCTATCTAAAATAATCCTTTAAGAAATTAGTTCCCACCAACCAAAGCCGAAAAAACCCCTATTGAAAGGAGTTTGTTGGTGTACCACCATAAAAAGTGGTAGGGGAAGAGTACTGTAACAGAATATTATGACCACCCGAAGTTGTTAATAATAGTGGTTACACGGTGGATAATTAATTGAGATAGTGGGGGGCAAGAATCAATAGGGAAGGGGCAGAGATTGTAATTGTCTATAAGGCAATAAATTATTATAAGGGGGGAACTTACATAAATAGAAAGGAAGGAGAGTTAGTGAGGTACTTCAAATTTGGATTGGAAATTTCAGTGGCAGGAGAGTCCAGGTCTCTCAAATAGCTGGGAGGGATACTTCCTATTTTTCTGTATTCATCATCTCTATCTTGGTTCATATATCAATCTGATATTGAGTTAGAGTCTGAGGTTTATCTTTAATATATTTTCAAATTTTTCTTATTTATTTTGAACCAGTTCTATTAAAGTCATAACAAGATATTGGAATAGTAATTTATGGACGTCATCTTATTTTTAAGGTTAGTTAAAGTCTAAGGATGATAACCAAAACCAGTTTCTTCCCTTTACTCCACTTATTTAATTTTTTTTTTCAATTGCATGTGCACTATATTGTATAAGAACCATGTTTACAAACAATTCAATGAGTTTGAGATGAACCAGAATGAATGTTTTCAACCCAAAATAAATGATGGCTAGAAGAACTTAACAATTTCTCAGAATAATAATCATGAATCTCATTATCACAACTTACAAGATGACAAATTATTAAGCACCAGTCGTATCCTATTATGTGCATATAATTGGCTTTGATTTGTTGGGTCTTCTACCCAATCCTCACTACCTCCTAGGCATATCTGTACAGATGAAAAGAAATGATCAAAATTACCAAGAACTCAGATGGAAGGCAAAGGAGAAAAAGAAGGAACAATGCATAAATAAAATATCTAGCACAAACCTTGTACATATCCTCCTTTGAAAATTCCAAAAGAGGCTGCACAAGAAGGATTCCCTGGTGTGCTTGAATTTTGCGGTTGGAATGCATATATGTAGGGAAAATCTGGGAGGTGAAAGGCATGCCTGCAAGTCCAAGCACACCACTATTTTGAGAAAGCCTTAAAATAAATAACTCAGCCTGCATTGTTTCTCAACAATCACTACATGTCTTAACATCTTGGAACAAGCCTTTGATCTTAAAGGATAATAATAAAACGCCACATATTTCCCACTCAAAATTTCAATTATTTCTTCAAAATATTAAGTAAATATCCATATGCAGACTGGCTATGCCCAAACATTCCTTAATCACTTTATGATCATAGAGGCCAAGATCTCCTACATGTGACACGCAAACTCTGTCCAAAGCAAAGAAAATCAGTGAAATAAAGAAATAATAACTGCTGATGAATAACATGGACGAGCTTCTAATCTAGAAAATATTTTACATAAGCTATATTATATTCATCTTGATGAACTTGACTGACTATGAGCCATAGCAAATTACTAATAAGTTTCATTGTATTTTAAGTTAATATAATTACCAAAACAAACATCGATCCCTGCATTACAAACAAACTCAAGGGTTTTTAGGCCCTCATCATAAGTCTTTGTTGTGATGATGTTGGGATAATATTCCCTTCAAAAGTGTCTAGGTTGTGATTATAGGCAGTGAGACCTGCCTTCTTGAATTCAACACTGTTTCTGAGGGTGCAAAAAACCTCCATCCCTATATCCCTACAAACACACTATAAGTGTTCTCATTTTTACCGAAGAGTTATACTTGTTTCATTTGAAAGGTAATAAATAAAACATTCAGCGTATTTTTCACTCACCACCAACCTTTTATTATGTATTATTATATTTAGCAAACAAATCTGAATAAGAAGACTTATCTTCCTAAGACTCGACAGTACTACTTGATAAATCTGACAAATAAAATGATGTCGCATTACCTTATGTCTTTCACATATTCAAGGATCTGGTTGAAGTTGGTCTATCTTCCTAGAGTATCCTTCGACACACACCCATACAAAAGCGAGTGCTCCTGGCTTCTTTTGTCAACATGAGAAGGATTCTCCATTCAAGAAAAAACATAGCACCACATGAGCAACAAGATGCGTGATTCTTTTTTTTTTTTTTTTTTTTTTTCAGAAAACAAGAAAGATAAATAAAATACGATATGCAATATAAATGTTGGAAAAGATAAATAAAATTAGTTTAGTAATGTCCATTGTCCACTCTAAATGAAAAAAAAATGTATATATGCTTTATCATATATACAAAACTAAGCAGTATTTTAAGCAGTCTAAAATACGATCTTTTCTATAAAGAGAAAAATATATACAGAAGAATTTCTTGAACTCTTACCAATCAATTTTTCATCACTTTATGAAGAAAATCACAACTGTACAGCAAAAAAAATACTATATTATCTCTATCAATCCTTTGCGTTCTTTATTCTTTTTATTAGAGATTCTATTGATGTTTGGATTCTACTTCCTTCTGTTCGCATCACTGCTTCAGACGCCTCCCGTAGATGTTGAATTCCACGACCCAAACTGGCAATTGAGGGAGCTGCAGGGAGAGACTCAACAGCGCACTCAATTCCATCACCATATAAAAGCAGGCCTGAACAAGTTCCAATACTGCCAGCAAATGTAGCCCAAGGCAAGAACCCAACAGGCCGCAACTTTCGCTTCCTCATTATTTCATAGAAAGCTGTTCTCATGACTGAAATACTGGTTTTTTCAGCAGAAGCTATAACACTGTGAGTAACAGCTCGAATTTTTTCAGCAGATACTGCCACCTTCATGATGCCCGACGTTTTGGCTCCTGAAGTTGCAACCCCTGGAGCAACAACTTTAGAAGGGCCTAAGGCAAAAGCCAGCACTTTCTGTATCTGGCTTAGACCGAATTTGAGCGAAGCTGGAGTTTTGAAAGAAAGAACCTTCACCAGTGTTGATGCAGGGACCACTTTGGTCAGTGATGAAGCTCCTAAAACTGCTGTCGCTCCAGCCCCAACTGCCACCATAGGTTTATCCGTTAACAACCTTTTCTTGTCACCATGATTTAACATAACCCCTTTACCTTCAGAATTCGTGATCAGTTGTCCAACCAGCTCTTTAACTTCAACAGGAAGAGGAGTATCCCAGTATTTCCTAATACCAGCCAAGGCACTAGCATCTACCACCGCCACAATTGTCGTAAACTTCTCAGTCTGGCTCCGGATAGCGTGAGCAAAGAGCGCATGCAACTTGTCATCAGCCGGAAGCTCCGAGAACTCGACCTTATCTGACTTGGCACCACCCTTCCTGTTAATCGGCCTTAACCCCTTATTATTCAGAGCAATTCTAAGTCCCTCAACAGCAATTCGGAAAGTATACACCTCAGAAACAGTTCTTTTGTCAAGAACCTCCCCTCTATTCACATCCAACAACATCTTCTGCACATGCGCAAGCGCCTTCCCAATCGACGGAAGATCGCCAAATATTTCATACAAATCCTCAAGCAACGGATAAATCGACCTAGCAAAACCCGGAGTCTCAAAACTAGTTGATGGCTGAATCTCCAAAACAGAACTAACACCACCATTGTTACCACTAAGCAAAAGTGGATCCAAATAACCAGATAAAGCCCTAGCCAACATCACCCTAAGTTCCTTATCAAGAGAAAACCTCTTCAAAGCCGGAGGGGCCAAAGATGCAGCATGCTGCTGCTGCTGAGGAACCAAACTATGAACAAGACTTCGAAAACTACTACTCCTATCAATCACACCACAATTATCATCACCACTACTATTACTATTACTATCACCCCAACTAGAGGGAGATTCAATAACAAGAAACGATGATCCAACATCCTCAGCAGCTCTCTTAGCAGCCAACAAGGGGCCATGAAAACTGGTCCCGAAAATCTCCCTCAGCACCAAGTTACCTGCAACACTCTCATACACGTCCCTGCCAATTTTATCAAGAAAACAGCGTTTGATTACCCCGAAAGAAGAAGTCGGCAACGGAAGGGAGTCTTCTTCCTCGGAGAAGGCGGAAACTGCTGCCTGCACCAAAACAGCGTCGGGTTTGATCTCCCGGATGAGGCACTCGGCATCAGAGGCCGATCGCTCCGATAGGTTGAGAGAGGAGAGAATGTAAATTAGGGATTGGGTTTGGGGGTCGCGGAGAACCAAGACGAATTGCTTGGTGTCTTCGGGTAAATTCAGTTTGCTCACCAATTGCTTCGAGCCTCTCAACTCGTCCACTCTGAAGGGCCACAGGTTCCATAACCACGCAATCGTCATTTGAAGAATGCGGATTTGGAGAAGGAAGACGAACCCACAACACAACTCTATGCTTTTGAATGTGTGTGAATGCTGTATTTTTTTTTTTTTCCAACAGAAATTGGGCATTTGGCTGCTCAACAACTAATATATAAAAGGTTAAAAACTTATTTTAGTCCCTTATAATAATTATTTATTTTAATTTAATCTTATTTTTATTTTTAGTTTCAATTTAATTTTAAATTAATTAATTGGTTTCAATTTGGTCCTACATAAATTAATTGGTTTCAATTTAGGACTTCCGTCCAAATTATTTAATCGGAATTAACTGTTGGCCACGTGGATGTCATGTAAATGCATATGTGGATATCACGTGGACGCCAAATTTTGTGAAAATACCTGAATCATAATAAAAAAATTATTAATTTATTTTCTTTTAGTGTCCTCTAAATTTTTACATTCATTTAAAACAAAAAATATTTTATATGTTAATTTAAATTAATTTAACGAAATATCATATGATTTTTAATTTTTTTAAAAATTTTATAAATTTGATCTATACATGAAAAACTTTTTAATTTAACAATTAAATTCTTAAAAATTTGATATAGAACATTAATTATTAAATAAAATAAATCTATCAAGACTTATTCTTGAAGTAAGTAAATTTTTTCTTCATTAAAAATAAAGATAATTTTACCATAAAATAAAAAACAATTAAATAATAAAATAAAATATAAAAAAATATTAATATATTTATTATATTAGATATAACAACATAATTAAAATATAATTAATAATATATATTTTATAAAATTATTAATATTTTATATATAAAAAAAGAATGAAAAAAATTTTAGTTGAGGCAAGTGCCCCCACTATGATTAACTTAGATCTGTCCCTGCATATGGTTAGTGGGGGTAATGTTTGAAATGCTTTGTACCTTGGGTCTTTTTCCTTCCATGATGATTCACAACCGTGAACTATAATCATTGATAGTTTATGTTTAGCAGTCTGGAACCAAAATGGCCCGTTCTAGTTTCACTTTTAGTGTGTTAATTTTGCACCTGGAACGGGCCGTTCTGGATGCAAAATTAACATACCAAAAGTGCAACCAGAACGGTCTGTTCTGGTTTTAGAGCGGGAAGTTCTGGTTCAAAGTGTTTTGAAAAAAATTGGCATCCACGTGGCATCTACGTGGCCTCCACTTATGCATCTACGTGGCATTCACGTGACCAACAGTTAACTCCGTTTAAATAATTTGGACAGAAGTCTCAAATTGAAACCAATTAATTTATTTGAGACCAAATTGAAACCAATTAATTAATTTGGGACCAAATTGAAACCAAAAATAAAAGTGGGACTAAATTAAAACAATTATTATAAGAGACCAAAATGAGTTTTTAGCCTAGATAAAATATAGACTTAAATGTCTATTTAAGTACATGTAATATATAGCGAGTTTTGATGCAAGTCTCAAAATTCTTCTTTATTTTTCATATTTTAAAAATTTGTAAATATTACTTTTAGTTTTTATAAAACATATTTAGTATTTATAAAATTTATAAATATTATTTTTAATAATATCTATACATATTATAAAGGAACATTTTACTAATCATCATTTTGATCTCCACTTTTTAGTGGACCTTTATATTCTTGGATGTAAAAAAAATTATTATATCTTTTATAATTTTTAAATTTATTTGTATATAACTATAAGAGACACAAAATACCTCGACCTTTATAGTTTATATAATATAATTAACTTCTGTATATTAAACATGAATTTATATTTTATATAATAGTATTTTTATGATCTTTTCTTTAACTAGAGGATTTTTAGAAAAAAATTTAACTTCTCATCTAATTTAATTTTTATTTATCATAATTATTTATAAATTAAATATAATAATTTTAAAAAGTTATAAAAAAAATTATATTTATTTATATATTTAATTTTAAATATAATTTATATATTCAAAGATAATATTTATATATATATATATAATTTATTATAAATTTTAAACAACTCTTATATATTAAACATGAAGCTCTAAGACATTTTAAGAGGATTTTTCTTTGACGAGAGAATTTAAAAAAAATAAATTTATTATCTAATTCTATTTTTATTTATTTTAATTATTTATGAATTAGATTTTAATATTTTTAAAATAAATTATCAATAAATAAAAAATAATATATGGTATAATATAAATTATTTATCATAAATCTTAAATATAATTTATATATTTAAAATTATCTATTTATACAAATTTAAATATAATTTATATATCTAAACATAATATTTATTTATATATTTTATTTATTATAAAATTTATTATATATATTAAGTATTTAGTTTGTGCATTGCACAAATTAAAATACTTGTTTTTGTTAAATTTGTAAATATTATTTTTAATTTTTATACATATTTTAGTTTAAAGTTTGACCTATTCTCACTTCTATTATTAGGAATTACTTTCTTTGTTCCATTATATTTGACATTTAAGATTTTGGTACATGACTTAAGAAATACAATTAATATATCTGATTTCATAAATTAAATGATATAATTTTCTAATATACTCTTAAACTTTTTGAATTTCTACCAACAATTAAAGAAGGAAATTAATAATAGTTAATGATATAATAGAAAAATTATTTAATGTTATTGATATTATAAAACAACAATCAAATTAAAAAAATAAATTCTTATAACGTTAAACATGGAATATACATGAGAATCAACATAATGTGACATGATTATCAGGTGATTTTATCCTTAAAAATATGTGATTATGAGTTCAATTGTCAAGCTTAGGTGCAGAAATGAGTACTTTTTAAACAAATCTTAAAACTTCAAAAAAAAAATTTGTAAAAAAAATAAATTAGAAATCAATCCTACAAAACCTATTTTATACTGGATTAGATCAAATTTAAATTCTAAATTAAATTTCCAAAAAATTATATTAATAAATTTTTATTTTTTTTAACTTTAATATTTTTAAATTTTTAATTAAGAACTTTATTTATGAATACATATTAATAGTATTTTATTTTATTCTGTGAAAGAATACATGAGGAAGAATAATTAAAATAGCAAGCAAAGATAAACATGAGGAAAAGTTAATAGGCTATACCCCCATTAACGCCAAACATGAGGAAAAGTTAATAGGCTATACCCCCATTAACGCCGTCGCCACTGAGGTAGAAAGTAGCTACATTTCAACAGCAATGGCAAAAGTCACCCAAAATAGCTGAAAATTAATTTTAGATGTGAATATTACCCCGTGTAATGTAAAGATTTCCATTCCGGGAAGAAAGGACAAAACAATCACTCCACCAAACTCTCCCATTACACTATTGTGGGAATAATACACACTACACTATAAAAAAATTGGCTTTCTAATCACCAAAAGATACAATAATTTGACCAGGATGAATGGCTCACTAACACTTTTCTAACTCAGCTGAATATTTTAGTCTTTACAAGTTTACAACACGGTTGAAGGCTAGACGAACCTGGGATGTAGTAAACTAAAAATGCTGACCATACGACCTCCCACCTCCCATAGCTACGTACCCTGATCAGGTATTGTGTTGTTGGGCCTCTAATTTGGGTTGTCAACGACTGAAAAAGCCAGGTCCAGCTCGAGAAAGAAGCTCCTCCCCAGCATCTTTACCCATCTTTATCATATCTTCAACAGTATATGGACCAATTCTGGAAGTTTCAAGCACTGCTTAAACGGAGTTAAAGACAAACTTAGAGAATAGTAACTAAGCTAGAAGTCTCAATAGTCATATAATTGAAGTTCATACCACGGGTTCCATCAGGGGAAGCAACTAATCCTCTAAACAAGCAATTGCCATCCTCTTTTCTGCAAGCATAGCCTGCAATAGGAGTGCGGCAAGACCCTTCCAAAGTTTCAAGGAAGGCTCTTTCGCAGGAAACTGCTAGTCTTGTTTCTTCATGATTCAGTGAAGCAATGTATTCTGACTGCATAAATCAGCCAACCACATTTACAGAAACTAACTACGCAATTGTTTCCAGCACAAAATCTTTTCTCCTTGAAGTATTTCACTATTTATGATGAAAGAGTTCTTCAACCCTCACTATAAATTCTCTTATATAGGACAAGGGGGACTGGAAAAAGATTGGGGGAGGGGGGAGGGGAGGCGGTCATTTTATGTTTGAGCAGGATTTATTAGAATTTTGTATGACATCATTATACATATATCAATCTAACGTCCTATTATTCAAAGTCTATTCTTTCTTTGCTTCCATCCCTACCTAAGCACTATAATTCAATAATTACATCAGAACCGAAGTTCATCAAATGTCATCGTTGTGACAGCTATTTTGAGCTATTCCCCAAGTACTTTTTAAGTCTCAACTAGCTGAATCAGCTGATATAGTTTCTCACAAGATAGGTCTACATCCACAAGCCATATTATCCCAATTATTGGCCAGAAACTATCAAGTATTATTTCTTCAAATGTATGCTATTAGATGAAAACACAAGTTTTTATCTCTGATATAGTTTCTCACTTGATTGACAGCAGACAAAAACCATAAATGTACCCAGAAGGCATGATACTATAGCTTACAAAATATAATCTAACATTAACTTGCTATCATCTAAGGAAACATCTTTTAAGCAGGTCCAAGAGGCAAGATCGAGCAAATAATGCACTATAGTTAAATACTCACCATTTTATCATCATTACTTCTGCAAGCTATTCCAATTGCACCTTGGGCAACAGCTGGAAGCATATCATCGATTGATAGGATTGAAGACACATTTTCTGTCATATTTAATCGCTTGAGTCCAGCTAATGCCAATAGGGTAGCTTGGACAATGCCCTCACTGAGTTTTCTCAGCCTTGTTTGGACATTGCCACGGAAATTTTCCTCTACCTGAGATTAAAATTATAGGTAAATAAAAATCTAAGAATCTTTTAGTGGTCCAGAAAACTGAATTGTCGCTAAAGAAGTAACTTGAGAACAATTCAATGACAAACCAGAAATAGGAAATATTGAAGAAACACAACGTTCATACATATGGAAATCATATAAGAAGGCTATACTTTTAAGATGACATAGGTAATGTTCCTTATCCTAGAATAAGAGTCTCAACCATGACACTGTCTATTACTTTACACTTATTGCCCTTATCTTGCTGTTAAAGGTAACAAGGGTATACTAACTAATGTCTGCTGATTTCTCCGGAACCAAACATTCATGTATGATTGTATTAAATGCTTTTACCATAATCGAAGCCACCTATAATTAAACCATAATGGTATGAATCAGGACCAGTCCCATTTCATGTCTTCAGAAATCCATTGATAGCACTTGGTAGACATGTTAAAATAGGATGGATTGGTGGAACATAACATGAATTTTGTTCTATGTTTGATGTATTTTAAAGAACAAAAATGAGGCTAAAAAGGAGTTCAGTTAAGAAGTGGAACCGAAAAGGCAGAATAGAACAAAACCATGCCATTCCGTTCTGTACACACACCAAGGCTACCATTGTATGATCCTTAGAAAGAAACCATCCAATCTAGGGATGATTTTTAACCATAAGTAACATACAGAATCCCAGATCCACGACAATTTATCTAAATTACAATTGGTTATAATCAAAATATTAACCATCCCCCTCCCCAGATAAAAAATTGAATGCCTCCAATAGATGACCTCAAATATGTAAAGTACTAAAGTCACCAAACAGATGCTCTAGAGCTAGAAGCCATCTCACAAAGAAACAGCAATGATAATAAGTTGGTGATATTACTACCCATTCTCTCACTAGTCAGTAGTCACTAGGAAAAGGCATTGGAAATCATAATTGTGTTTCAGGCCCTAATGATAATAATGAGAAAAATAAAAGATAATGTCAAGAGACTAGAGAGAACTGAGTTTAATATGAATGGAAACATTATATAGGGGAAAAAATCATGATAATGCAAGGTTACATTTAGAGATGGATATCTGTGAAGTATCTGTGACTTTCGTCTGAGTGAAGCAGTACCAACAACACTTCCAGAGGGTAGATCAGCCAGTGAAGCTGCAGTCAAGGATATAAATGCATCTCTGACATCCTCACGTGGAAGATTGCATGGTAGAATTGTTTTATCAGGTAAGTAAGTAGGAACATCTTTCATTGAGTGGACGGCAATGTCAACGTCACCGTTTATGAGTGCCTCGTCTATTTCTTTTGTGAACAGGCCCTTCCCACCAATGTCTGCAAGCGGTTGTGATAGTATTTTGTCACCAGTTGTTTTTATTATCACAATCTGAATAGCCCCTTCTTCCGCTAGCTCTGGATGTGATGCCATGAGTTTGTCTCTGGTCTCGTATGCCTGAGCCAGAGCTAGTGGACTGCTCTAAATATAACCAAAATTATAAATAAACCCAAATAAACAAGGGAGTCCAAGACCATTTGTCAAACCAGTCATGGAAGCATGCAGAATCAAGTAGCTAGTAATAATTGGGTTAGTAATGATAAAAAAAAAATCATTGCAGAGGAAACAAAGATGAGATTGCCTTCCTTTCAAACAATCTAATTCAATCTCTGGAGTTTAAATGGGCATGAAGTCCACTTAAATCTACCGAGAGGACTACAAGCATTTTGATCACTAAATCTTTTTTCTGAAATTCTCTTTTCAGGAAAGGTGTAATCAAGGATAGTGTGACAATCTTGAAGTGAAGTAATTTATGTGTGTTTGAATTCATATTAGACTATCTAGAATCACATTGAAATATCACCTAACATAATTTGAAGTACATGTCTCCACATTTTATTTCCATATTAAAGAATTAATTTTGAGTTGTTTTCAGAATAAAAACACCAAAAGATAAATCGCGCTACTTCAAAAATAATTTTAATTAAAATCAGTTTTGCAAACGGAGATAAAACTCGGTATAATTTTGTGTGCAACATAAAAGCTATATAAAGTAGTTTCAACTCAATTTTGAACCAACACTTACTTCCTCAACCTGAAAACATATTTACCTAAAATCACATTACCCGATAATTAAAAGTGATTCTGAACAATCCTGCTCTAAAACAAAGCCCATTTGAATTACGGCAATCAGAAATTTACATCAAGGAACAGGATCTGCCATCATTTATGTCACAATACAAGCATTTTTAAAGTTAAATGAACATGCGAGGGCAAGTTTTGGGGACTGAATAATTTGAATGACTAGTTATTGTATGATATAGAAAAATTCCTTTAAACTTAAAAAGAAAATGCGAATAAGAAGAGTGGAGAACCTTCCTCTGGTACCAATTCTGAGAAGAGCAACCTTGGTCGGCGATGTTTGTTGCTCAACGGCAAGCGAAGCCCTGATGCGACATTTGGAGAAAGGTGAAGTTCTGACAGTCAAAGATGGGAACGCCAACGCAGAGAAGCAGAGGGACTCCATTTCTCGCGCGCACACAACACATACAATCAACTTCAACTTCAATGCGATGTGATTTCATGATCTATAAGATATGATGATACGGTCCTACCCTACCCAAATTAATTTAATTCTATTCGTCATATACTAGTAATGGGATAAATGAGAAATGACACATTAAATTAAATAAATGTCTAACTGTTGTGTTGTGTCGCTTCCGAGGCTTACATTTAAAAATAAAATAAAAATTATCAAAATGATTATGGATGACAATGATCATTTTATTTTTTTTACTTTTTAATAGATTATATATAAATATGTTGGCTTATCAAACATATTAAGCTTTTTATAAGTTAAGTCTAATTTTTCTTTTTTAAGTTTAAAATAAGATATGACATATTTTTTATTTCTATTAAAGAATATCATGTTAGATACATAAAATATATTTAATATGAATATTTTTAATAAAAATAAATAAAAATCGAGTCATGCAGTTTAATTAGTGACCTGTCGGTTCAACCTTTGACCCGTCAATTTAACTTTTGACCCACTGATTCACTGATCCAGTACCTTAACCGGTTCGATGATCGGTCCGATTTTTTAAACTATGAATAGTTGTAATTCATGCACATATAAAGAATTACAGAAAATTAAAAAAAAAGTTAGATGTTGGGTTGTTTTCGAGAGGTGTTGAGAGAGGGAAACTGTAACGACCCACCCTAGGCCGTCACATCAATAACCAACCAAAATAAAATATATAAAATAAAGAAAATAGAGCAAAAGCCAGCTACGCTAGAGTGTAATTATACAATAACATATGAATTGTTTCCAAAATATATAATATAATCTGCTATAGCAGAGTCATCATCCTTAGTAAAGTCATACAGTAATCCAAAAGATAATATAATATAGACACCCTAGGTGCTGGTCAAGCTCTAAACCTTGCTACTACTCAAAGCAGCTATCAGAAGACTTCTTGCTATCCCAAGCCTCACACCTGATCTGCTCCCCCACAAAGTGAGATCATCACAGTCCAAACCACATGGAAAACATGCAAGGGTTAGCACATATAAAACCAACCATAGTACAATAAAATGAAATATCATTAAACAGATATTTATCCATAATATATATATATATCCGCACTAAGGAAATAAACCTTATAAATAGTTATTTCCATGCCAAATATAAATCAAATCTAAAATCCAATGCATACAATCCACACCATTTGTATACATATTCCACATCCAGAAACAAAGTCACACCACTGTATAATTATTCCATGATCTCACACCAACATATACTCACAATGTTGGCCTCAACACCATCCACCAAGTGTTGACACGCACGCTGAAACATATCAGCAACCCAGGAATCACACCTGACCTCTCATGGAAAATATACAGCTGGATTACGTCGTCACGTAACCCTGGTGATCATGGCCACTTCATCCATCGGTATGACTCGGCCTGGCCCCCATACCGGTAGCAAATAGAATACTTAAAGGAGTACTTCAGAATCCACCTAACATCTGAAGTGGTTTATCATATAACCTTTGGAAAAGTTCCACATTGGAATCCTCACCATGGGATTCCCAATATCATATTTTTCCAAAGATTATATCCTGATCTCACCAAGAGATCTAATCCATGCCATAACCTTACTCCTTTAAGTCCTATTTACTTTTCCAAACCACATACACATACTTCATAATTATATATATAAACATAATCATAACCATGCCAAATTAAATATCCAAAACAATCACCAACTTGAATAAATAACAACCATCAATTTAAATAAATAACAACCTTCATACAAACAAAATAGCATATTAAAAGTTATACTACTCCTATCATGCTCATGTATACTAGATTAAGTCTTATAAGCACTACCCTTACTTAGCATACTAGATTAATTTTATAAATGCCACCCTTACTTGGATAATCCTGAACTGAAACTCGGGCAGAACCTCCACCTCTCTCCTTAAACAGGAACCGAAACTCGGGCAGAATCTCCTCTACTGGATTCCTCTTCCTCTCTTTCCTCTCTCTTTCTCCCTTTCTCTCTCTAGGAATTTTCTCTCTCAAGGCATACATTCCCAACACCCCAAGGCCCCTATTTATAGCAAATTTTCGCCACCTAACCAGAACGGCCCGTTCCGAAAACGGAACGCCCGTTCTGAATCCTTCAGAACAACGTAAAATTTTCGACTGGAACGGCCCCGGAACGGCCCGTTTCGAAACCCAGCAGAACGGCCCGTTCTCCTTTCGGAACGGCCCGTTCTGCAAGGAGAACGCCCTGTTCTCCAAGTAGAACGGCCCGTTCTGCAAGGGGAACGCCCCGTTCTCCAAGCAGAACGGCCCGTTCTCCTTTGGAGAACGGCCCGTTCCGGCCCTGTTCTGCACAAATCCAGAACACGTATTTTTCTCTTTTGGAACGGCCCGTTCCGCTTTTGGAACAGCCCGTTCCAAAATCCGAAAATGCCCCAAAAATTTTAATAAAAATTACGAAAATGCCACCGATAATTACTAAAATGCCATCCAATAGTAAGATTACAAAAATACCCCTATACCTTTGAAAATTTACGAAAATGCCATAATAATAAAATGGGTATTACAATTCTCTCCAACAACAAAAATTTTCGTCCTCGAAAATTCACTTACTCTAAAAGAGATATGGGTATTGATCCTTCATCCTTTCCTCCAACTCCCAAGTAGCTTCATTAGTAATCTCATCCCAAATAACTTTCACCAAATTGATAGATTTACCTCGCAACTGTTTAACTTTCTTATCTGCCACTGAAACTGGCTGTTTCTCAAAAGTTAAATTTTCCTTAACTTGTACTGCCTCTAATTCCAAGACATGACTTGGATCGTGAATATATTTCCTCAGTTGTGAAACATGGAACACATCATGTAGATTAGAAAGGAATGGAGGTAATGCAATCTGATATGCCACTGGTCCAATCCTCTTGAGAATTTGATACGGTCCAATAAACTTAGGATTCAACTTCTTAGCTTTGATAGCTCTTCCCACACCTGTGGTAGGAGTTACTTTCAAAAACACATGTTCTCCTTCTGAAAACTCCAAAGGTTTCCTCCTTTTGTCTGCATAAGACTTTTGCCGATTCTGAGCAGCTCTCATTCTTTCCTGAATTTGTTTCACCTTTTCAGTAGTCTGTAAGATGATCTCTGGCCCTACCATCATTGATTCTCCCTCTTTAAACCAACACAAAGGTGTTCGACATTTCCTCCCATACAGAGCCTCAAACGGTGCCATTCCTATACTTGCATGAAAACTGTTATTATAAGTGAACTCGACCAAAGGCAACATCTCTTCCCAATTCCCTAGATGATCCAAAATACAAGCCCTCAACAAGTCCTCCAAAGATTGAATAGTCCTCTCAGACTGCCCATCAGTTTGTGGGTGATAAGCAGAACTCAGCCTCAACTTAGTCCCTAACGCTTGATGCAAACTTTGCCAAAATCGGGATGTAAAACGAGGATCCCTATCAGAGATGATACTGGAGGGCACACCATGTAATCTAACAATCTCCTTAATATACAATTGAGTTAACTTTTCTAAGGACCACTTTATATTCACCGGAAGAAAATGAGCACACTTAGTTAATCTATCCACGATCACCCAAATAGAATCACAATTCTTAGCAGACCTTGGTAATCCAACAACAAAATCCATGGTTATACTATCCCATTTCCATTCTGGGATCTCCATCATTTGTAACAAACCTCCTGGTTTTTGATGTTCCACTTTAGCTTTTTGACACACAATGCAAGATGCAACATACTCAGCTATCTCCCTCTTCATACCATTCCACCAGAACATTTTCTTCAAATCTTGATACATTTTTGTCATACCCGGATGTACACTCAACTTACTTTTATGACCTTCCTCAAGTATCAACTTCTTCAACTCCTCATCTTGTGGAATACAAATTCTACCCTTATACCTCAAGATTCCATCCATATCTTGTTCAAATCCTTCAGCTTTCCCAGAACTCATCAACTCCTTAACCTTGTTCAAACTCGCATCCTGAACTTGTTTTTGTTTCACCATCTCTAAGAAATCACTAGTAATGGTAGTCATACCACAACTAATAAAATTTGAGGCAATCACAACATTAAGATCCATATCCCTGAATTTCTCTACTAACTCCATCTCTTTAACCATCATGTAAGACATATGAAGAGATTTTCTACTCAAAGCATCTGCCACCACATTTGCTTTACCTGGATGGTACATTAACTGAAAATCATAATCTTTCAAAAATTCAATCCACCTCCTTTGCCTCATATTTAACTCTTTCTGATCAAACAAATATTTCAAACTCTTATGATCACTGAACACATCAAACTTTGCTCCATAGAGATAATGTCTCCAAATCTTCAAAGCAAAAACCACCGCAGCCAACTCTAGATCATGCGTAGGATAATTTCGTTCATGAGTCTTTAACTGCCTAGATGCATAGGCCACAACCTGCCTATCTTGCATAAGAACACATCCTAAACCTTGATGAGATGCATCACAATAAACCTCAAAAGATTTATTAGGATCTGGCAGAATCAACACTGGAGACGAAGTCAACTTTTCCTTTAACTCTTGAAAACTCCTTTCACACTCCTCCGTCCATATAAAAGGATGATCCTTCCTGGTCAGCTGTGTCAAAGGCATAACTATTTTAGAAAATCCTTCTATAAATCTTCTATAATAGCCAGCCAATCCCACAAAACCTCTAATTTCAGTAACTGACTTTGGACGCTCCCACCTCAAAATCGCTTCCACCTTAGTAGGATCAACTGCAATTCCTTGTGCAGAAATCACATGACCCAAGAACTTAACTTCAGATAACCAAAACTCACATTTTGACAACTTTGCAAATAACTGTTTCTCCTTCAATACCTGCAAAACTATCCTCAGATGTTCTCTATGTTCTTCCATAGATTTAGAATAAACCAGGATATCATCAATGAACACCACCACAAACTTATCCAGAAAGGGTCTGAAAATCCTGTTCATATAATCCATGAAAATAGCTGGAGCATTCGTCACTCCAAAAGGCATGACAACATACTCATAATGGCCATATCGAGTCCTGAAAGCAGTCTTTGGTATGTCCTCTTCCTTTACCCGAATCTGGTGATACCCAGATCTCAAATCAATCTTGGAGAAAACAGAAGCTCCCCTCAATTGGTCCATCAAATCATCTATCCTTGGCAAAGGATACTTATTCTTGATTGTCAATTTATTTAACTGCCTGTAATCCACACATAACCTCACACCACCATCCTTCTTCTTTACCAATAACACTGGTGCTCCCCACGGAGATACACTAGGTCTGATCATCTGCTTCTCCAAAAGCTCCTCAACCTGCTTTTTCAATTCAAACAACTCCGCTGGTGCCATTCTATAAGGAGAAATGGACACTGGTCCCGCCCCTGGTATAAGATCAATACTAAACTCTAACTCTTGCTTTGGTGGTAATCCCGGAACATCATCCGGAAAAACCTCTGGAAATTCTCTAACAACATCAATATCATTCAACAACTTTTCATTCTCTATACTAATAAAAGATAAGATCATAAACCCAAGAGCTCCATTCTTCAACAACCCATCCACCTGTCTATTAGAAATAAATCTCTCCTGTTCATCAGTAGGAAAGATTAATTTCTTCTCTGAACAATCTATCAAAACCCTATTGGCAGAAAGCCAATCCATCCCTAAAATCACATCCAAATCGGATAGAGGTAAACAAAACAAATTCACTTTATAACAACGCCCTTCCACCTCCACTGGACATCTCAAACAAACTTCAGAAGTTAAAACAGACCCTGAAGCTGGGGTAGAAACAACTAGATCCACACACAAGGAACTCACTACTAAATTTAACCTTGCCACGCATTCATAAGAAATAAAAGAATGTGAAGCACCAGAATCAAATAAAATAGAAATATCATTACCATCAGCTTTGCCCTTTCCTTTTACCAGTTCAGATGTCGTTTCAGCTTCAGCACCTGTTAAAGCAAAGACACGACCTGCTGCAGTAGGCCGATCCACTTTCTGGTTCTCTCTAGCTGGAATATTTTTGACATTGCAATCTTTAGCCATGTGACCCACCTTGCCACATTTAAAACAAGCATAATTCTTTGTAGGACAATCCCTTATCATATGTGGGCCTCCACATCTATAACATCTAACAGCTCCTGTAGTAGTCCCCATTGGTTTCTTATTAGCATTCCCAATTTGAAACTGAGACGGTCTCTTTTGAAGATGTTTCCCCCTACCAAATCCAGATGATCCCTCTGGACCCTTTGCCATTTTATTTCCTCCTTCAAATCTCTCAACTGTTTTTGCCTTTTCAACTAGAACTGGGAACTCCATAATTTCCATAGGGACAATAGTCTTTTTCAGCTCAAATCTTAAACCCTCACTAAACTTCCTGCATCTCCAGGCTTCAGTGATAGCTTGAGAATAATACCTAGCCAAGTGTTCAAACTTGACCACATACTCTTGTACTGACATATTTCCTTGTTGCAGTCTCAAAAATTCAGCTTCTTTAGCATACCTAGCACTATCTGGAAAATATTTCTCCAGAAACACCTTTTTAAAGTTATCCCAATTTACCGCTTCACCTCTAGCCTCCATCATAGCTTGAGCACCCTTCCACCAGAAGCTAGCCTCACCCACCAACATATAAACAGCATAAACTAGCTTCCTCTCCTCGGGACACTGCATCACCATGAAAATTTTCTCCATCTCCTCAATCCATTGATCAGCAACTTCAGGTCCATTAACACCTGTAAATTGAGGAGGATTCCCTTTTCTGAATTCTGACAAGCCCCTATATTCATCAGGTACTTCAGTCCTAGCTGCTTCAGCTGCAGCCCGGTTAGTCTCCATCTGAGCCAACAAGGTATTCTGTTGTCCAATAGCAGCAGCAATTAACTCCATAGCTTGAGCAATTTGCCGCCCATCCATGCTTGAAGAAGAATTAGAATGATTTCCCCTACCAGCCATCCTAAAAAGGTCAAAGAACTTTATGAGTTTACACGAAACTCAATAAGAAATTCCTAATCAAGATTAAGAAACTCATGAGTTACTCATGAAGTTCCTTTCATTTCCACACAACGGAAATGCAACAAGACCATTTCCCACAAACCCTAAAGAGACTTGACCAGCTCTGATACCAAAATTGTAACGACCCACCCTAGGCCGTCACATCAATAACCAACCAAAATAAAATATATAAAATAAAGAAAATAGAGCAAAAGCCAGCTACGCTAGAGTGTAATTATACAATAACATATGAATTGTTTCCAAAATATATAATATAATCTGCTATAGCAGAGTCATCATCCTTAGTAAAGTCATACAGTAATCCAAAAGATAATATAATATAGACACCCTAGGTGCTGGTCAAGCTCTAAACCTTGCTACTACTCAAAGCAGCTATCAGAAGACTTCTTGCTATCCCAAGCCTCACACCTGATCTGCTCCCCCACAAAGTGAGATCATCACAGTCCAAACCACATGGAAAACATGCAAGGGTTAGCACATATAAAACCAACCATAGTACAATAAAATGAAATATCATTAAACAGATATTTATCCATAATATATATATATATATCCGCACTAAGGAAATAAACCTTATAAATAGTTATTTCCATGCCAAATATAAATCAAATCTAAAATCCAATGCATACAATCCACACCATTTGTATACATATTCCACATCCAGAAACAAAGTCACACCACTGTATAATTATTCCATGATCTCACACCAACATATACTCACAATGTTGGCCTCAACACCATCCACCAAGTGTTGACACGCACGCTGAAACATATCAGCAACCCAGGAATCACACCTGACCTCTCATGGAAAATATACAGCTGGATTACGTCGTCACGTAACCCTGGTGATCATGGCCACTTCATCCATCGGTATGACTCGGCCTGGCCCCCATACCGGTAGCAAATAGAATACTTAAAGGAGTACTTCAGAATCCACCTAACATCTGAAGTGGTTTATCATATAACCTTTGGAAAAGTTCCACATTGGAATCCTCACCATGGGATTCCCAATATCATATTTTTCCAAAGATTATATCCTGATCTCACCAAGAGATCTAATCCATGCCATAACCTTACTCCTTTAAGTCCTATTTACTTTTCCAAACCACATACACATACTTCATAATTATATATATAAACATAATCATAACCATGCCAAATTAAATATCCAAAACAATCACCAACTTGAATAAATAACAACCATCAATTTAAATAAATAACAACCTTCATACAAACAAAATAGCATATTAAAAGTTATACTACTCCTATCATGCTCATGTATACTAGATTAAGTCTTATAAGCACTACCCTTACTTAGCATACTAGATTAATTTTATAAATGCCACCCTTACTTGGATAATCCTGAACTGAAACTCGGGCAGAACCTCCACCTCTCTCCTTAAACAGGAACCGAAACTCGGGCAGAATCTCCTCTACTGGATTCCTCTTCCTCTCTTTCCTCTCTCTTTCTCCCTTTCTCTCTCTAGGAATTTTCTCTCTCAAGGCATACATTCCCAACACCCCAAGGCCCCTATTTATAGCAAATTTTCGCCACCTAACCAGAACGGCCCGTTCCGAAAACGGAACGCCCGTTCTGAATCCTTCAGAACAACGTAAAATTTTCGACTGGAACGGCCCCGGAACGGCCCGTTTCGAAACCCAGCAGAACGGCCCGTTCTCCTTTCGGAACGGCCCGTTCTGCAAGGAGAACGCCCTGTTCTCCAAGTAGAACGGCCCGTTCTGCAAGGGGAACGCCCCGTTCTCCAAGCAGAACGGCCCGTTCTCCTTTGGAGAACGGCCCGTTCCGGCCCTGTTCTGCACAAATCCAGAACACGTATTTTTCTCTTTTGGAACGGCCCGTTCCGCTTTTGGAACAGCCCGTTCCAAAATCCGAAAATGCCCCAAAAATTTTAATAAAAATTACGAAAATGCCACCGATAATTACTAAAATGCCATCCAATAGTAAGATTACAAAAATACCCCTATACCTTTGAAAATTTACGAAAATGTCATAATAATAAAATGGGTATTACAGAAACTAGTGTAGGTATGGCGATGTTGATGATGGTAAAAACATAATTCATGTTTGAATTCTTAAAACAATGCAGCGTGGTATTTTTGTTTAAAATCGAAATAAATAACATTAACCTTTTATACATATGGTAGGGTGATTGGTCATTGTAGTGTCGTTTTTAAAATATTTTACGTAAATAGGGCTGTTTTGAAACTATTTACATCTTTGGGGCTGTTTACAAAGGTTTCGCTATGGACCATAACGACACCGGTGATACGTGTAAATTTTCTTTTTTCTACAAGCCATGAACGTTATATTACTAAAGTCGCTGTAGCCGGTATCGCTTCAAATAAAGTCGCTATAGCCTATACTATTGACCAAGCTAATGAAGAAGAGAGAAAACAAAATACTGTTGCAATTTTATCTAGAGAATGAGAAAAACCTGATAATGAAAATACTAGGCTACCCCTTAAATACATGAGACTAAAGAGAATTGACTAACAAACTAAGCAATGACTAACCGAAAAATAAAACTAACTAAAATATATATTTACAGCATAAATACAATTATATAATCTAATATATAGCGACACAAACGACTTCAAATAAAGTTGTTATAGCCTATAGCGACACAATTTAATTTACTTTTATTAAAAAAAATTTTTGAAAACTGATAAAATAAATGTGGAGAAAAATAGATGTTGAGAAGGAAAAAACAGGAAAAATATAAAAGATAAAAATAAGTGAACGAAAAAAAGTGTAAAAAAACGAGAGAAAAAAAAGAAGGATAAAGAAAAAATATTTAACAAAATTGATAAAATAATTTTTGAAAAAAAAATTAAAAAAATGAGGTCGCTATGGGCCATAGCGTCACACTGTCGCTATGGGCCATAGCGCCTCTGTTGTACATTAAAAAAAAATATAAATGTAATTTTAAAAATATATATAATAAAAAAGAAAAAATTATGTGAAGGAAAACTTTATATAAATAACAGAAATAATAAAAGAAGTAAAATAAATAAATATTGTTAAAAAATGATAATTTAAATGTTAAAAATTAAAAAGTTTAAAATAAAAAAAATTGTTGATATGAACCATAGCGACTTAAAGGCATTATGAGCCATAGCGACTATGTGTAAAATTAATTTTTAAAACTTCTTTTTTTGGTCAGTTTTTTTTTAAATTAATATATAAAAAATCTGAAAAAACTTTAAAAAAATAATTAAAAGTACAAAAATAAATAATTTAATCTTTAATTTTCCATATTTAATTAAAGTAAAAAAATAACAACGCAAATAAATATTTTTAATTTAATTGTAAATAAAAATATAAAAAATAAAAAATAAAATACTAAATAAGGTCGTTATGGCCCATAGTGACATTGTGTCGCTATGGGCCTTAGCGCCTTTAGATAATATATGTTTTTAATAATAAAATATATATTTATTATATTTTTAAAATGAGGATTCATAACGACTCTGCAAAAATCACTATAGCCTATAACGACTTTTATTGACTAAATTTAAGCTGTTTGCGGTTATAAAAAAAAAAATACACGTGACACTGGTGTCGCTATGACCCATAATAACACTGTAGTAAACTGCTCCAAAGATATAAATAATTTGAAAACAGTTCCATTTACGTAAATAATTTTAGAAATTACTCCAAATTGATCACTCAGCTCATATGGCAAAATAAAAAAGAATAACATATGAAAATGTAACATCGTTAATCTCAAATGAATATGGCAAAATAAAAAAGAATAACATATGAAAATGTAACATCGTTAATCTCAAATGAATAGAAAGATCGATTGCATCATTTTAGAAAATCAAACAACTAAATTATACCTTTTTAATAAAAGAGAAGCTAAATTAAATAATTATTTTTTGTATCTGTCAAGCTGCAGCCTTGGCATTTTACATTGACTCTGATTTTAACTGAACTATATTCGAGTAGCAACAAACTCAGTAAAATTAATTGAACCATTTTTTTTTATAGATAAACATCACATCTCAACATATTTAAATCGTATTTATATATTTATTTGTTTGGTGTAAAAATTGATGTATGTCATTGAAGTATATATCATTGATATAAAGTCGTAATATTATATTAATAGATTTTTGTTAGATAAATATTATTTAATAGATATACAATGTGTATAAAAAAAATTACATGATTAACAATCAAAATTTAAGGAGACCCTTACTGATAAGCTCTTTGCTTTGTCATCAAATTAAAGTTGTTGGAGATAATTGGTCTCTCTTCTGTATATTGGCAGAGGACAGAATATGTTTGGCATCTCTCAACAAGTTAGCACTTCTAATGACATAACTTCTCATTAATTTTGTTTGATATCAAGATTCAAAGGTACTACGTACCAATTGCAGTTGTACGCTGTACTTCACTGCCATAGTATTGTTGAGGTGACAATTGAAGTATGGTTTTCAGGGATTTTGATCCTCTGTAGTTATGGATGAAATCATGAAACTGCACGAATCTGGCCTGTTAACAGTTTTTTTTACTACATCATAGATTAAAATTTGAAATTAAATTTATTAAATTTAACGGTGTGATTTAAAACTGCACCTTATGCAGTTTCTTTTGAGACTGTAGATGATCCTGGTCCGGTTTTCAGCCTCTGCATGTTTATAGTTTGAACCGTAGGCAATAGAAGTAGAGGTGGGGACAGGGGATTGGGGGATATTTCAAGGGTAATTTTTCCTTTTCCTTTAAAATTTCTTTACAAGTAAAAAATCATCTCAGAATTTTTTATATATGGTCTACTAAATTAGTGCCTCTTTTAGAAATTTTCTGCTTTTGCTAGTATGTTTTTATGTAGATTTATGTAAACAACTAAACATACAGAAGGTGGATTTTAGTCACTGTAATGTACACATGTATTTGTCTATTTTACCAATCATAAATTTCCAATTTGCTTTCCTCTTTTGAGGATAGGAAAACTTTCTCTTGAACCAAAGTTGATTTGGTCATTGTTATTTGAGATTTCTGTTAAATAAATCTTAATCAGAATTTTTGTGGAAAGATGCATTCGAGGGAAGGAATTGATTTCATGTGTAAAATAAACAGATTCATATGTAATAATGCAACATGCCTAAGTAGTTTGAAACTATTTTCTTTGTAAATCTACGAGGAATGTTGGACACTTGAGTACTCTTCCATGCGTTGAGCTATGCCTATGTCTTCGAGGATTCAGGAGCATTTTTCATTTGTGGTTGTGGGACATGACCAGTTTTGTCCTTGTTCGGATTCATTGTTAGCCAGTTATGAAATTAAATTTAACCGTCAACAAATTAAATTATGATATTGTCTTGTATTGTTCTTTTGTACTGGCATTACAAGAGAGCAATTGTTTTGTTTTAAAGATAGTAATATAACCTCGTGTCCTACCATGAACTTGGTGTGTGTTTGGATCGACTTTTATTATGAATGTTTCACCATAAATTTCCGTTAAATTGTGAATAATACGTTGAAACTACTTAAAAAATACTTTAAAGTGGTGGAATTTGACTCTTATAAGACGAGGAGATTTTACATTAAAAAACAAAGTGTGATAATACTAGTGATTAAAAAATTAATATTAAATATTATAGTTAATTTTAATTTATATATATATATATTTATATAATTATTTTTATTATAATTTTTCATCGTTTATTTTTTAATTAATAGTTATTATTGTATTTTATTCTTTAAAGTTCACTTTATTAGAATAGTCAAATCCAAAATGACTTGCATCTTTTTCTTGACTTATAATCAATTAGATACTTAAATTATGAAGTTGCATGAATTTTTTAACTTGTTATCCATTGTAAGTTTATACCAATTTATGTTATTACAGTCTTGAGATTTTATGGATTTTAGATAAAATATTACGTAAAGACTCTTATTATATGTATAGATAATTTTAAATATAAACATTTATAATATAAAAATAAATACATAATTTAATTAAGATTTAATATATCATTTGATTTATAATTTTATAATAATTTTTAATTAGGTCTTAAACTAAAAATAATAATAATAATTTAGTCTTTCATCTTTTTTATAATTTACTTATTACGGTTAGAGATTCATTTATAATTATAATATTTTAATTTGATATAATATTTTATATTTTTTTATGTTCAGATAATTATATTAAATAACTATTCAATGTCACCATATTTATGTGAATTAAATTTTAAAATTTATTGGTTAAAATTTCTTACTATTCTATAATTGTTATAATTATGGAGATTATAATTTTTTTTATAGATAAATTAAAGTTTCCTAGACATATACGATGATATATGAAACAATAATTTAAAGTAACTCTACGGTATAAAGATGTAAAAAAAAACATTTCATGAAATGTAAACAAATTTCTAATCCTAAAGAGTAAATTACCAAAAAAAAAAGAATGACTTGATTACAATTTTTTTTTAGTTTAGAGACTTAATTAAAATTTTCAAAAGGTTCATAAAACAAACAATGTATTAAAACTTCAATTAAAAAAAAATATTTTATTACATTAAAAAATAACAATGTTAACAAATCTAGAATAGACATATTATATTTTTCATTCAATTTGCTTTTATGCTATCATTTATTACAAAATATTATATAAATAACTTTAAGGATCAAAAGTAATCATCTTCAAATTAGAAGGACAAAAATAAATTGAGAGATTATATAAATAAACTTAAAAAAATTAGAAAGATCAAAAATATATTTTACCCTTTTATAAATGTAATAGATGTGTACTATCCGTACTGCGTAGCTGAGCTCCGAGCTCGACGTCACAACGCGAACCGACCTCGGACACGCACCGGGTAACATCGGCTCGGTATTTAAGCCAATCATAACTGATCCCCGAGGATCTCGTCCCAGATAAGATCCGTTATCTAATCATGTTACACTTCATCTCAGGCCCAAGGCCCAAAGTAACCCTAAATCACAACAAGGTACGTGCATTACATATACGAGACTACTACTCATGCAAACCCTAACTTTAACATCAGAGTCTCTTTTGCAGGTACCACCCCCATCTTGGAGCATCAGCGTACCCGTGAAGGAGGCTCACCGATCTTACCTGGCAGATCAGCTCTACAGCAGATTTCCAGTAAGTACAAGATGAAAATTAACAATATAGATAATAAGACATTGTAATTGTATCATTTTTTATTTTAATATAAAAAAATATATTTATTAAAGATGATGATTTTTTTAAAATAATATAAAAGTTATAACACAATTGTATAATTTTAAAAAAAATAACAAACAAGATCCAAAGTAGACCTTATACCACTCCTTTACGTGACAGAATCTCATTCCGTTGTTAACTTTTTATCCTTATGCTTAATATTTGTGTAACTATTACATGAAAAATTTTCTTTGACACTACTAGAAAATTAAAATTCGTCAATATTTATTTGATAGATGTTAAATCACAATAAATTTAAAAGTGAAAATATTCTGCCAAATGTGATTTAAAAAATATATATCCAAATTAAAAAGATGTAATAAATTCTATTATTGTAAAAAGCGTTTATACACTTTATTATTTATAAGCTACTTGGGTAGTAAAAATAAGATTCAACCCACTGATCAAGCCATACTCTAAAAATAGTAATCCAAAAAGAAATTTGTTTGTAAATTTAGTGAGTATTATTTATTACTTTTTTAAAATTTAAAGAAAAAATATATATATTTTTATTATAAACAAAAAAAAGTACACATATCTTTTGTTTAAATATAAATAAATTTCAATTACTTTTATCTCAATTAATTTTATTCTCCTAAAAATATTATTTTTTTAATAATGATAAGTTAAGAAAAATATTATAAAACTAATCAAATTTAATACAAATAACTGATTTTTTAGTATACATAAAATTATTCTTTTTTAATTATAATAGAAAATAGAGAGGAGTAGCTGATTTGTCCCGGCCTACGGATGAGGCCACGTAATAAGTGACCATAAGAAATTAATGGCAGAGCATGACAACCCACTTTTTACAAACATTAGCAAGATGGTCCGACAGAACCATTTTACACCGTTGGATCATAGTAAATCTTAATTGAACTTAGCAACCATTAAGTCAAAGGAGACAAAGGAAACCCCAACAGCATACGCAAAAATTCTGAGGTGTATTGGAAACGGGAAAGTCTTTTTTTATTTATTTATTTTTCTATGTTGATATTGAAAATTGAACCCCAACTGTATCAAACCCAACCCAACCACCCTCATAAAGTTAAGCTCAAGTAACAAGCATTACACTGGTTTTTGCTACTTCGGGCATCTCTTCTTTACCTTCAATGAATGTCCATTTTGGAAAGAAAAAAAAAATCCCCACAATTCTTAAATGAAATCCTAATCAGGAAAAACATATTACTCGAAAGGTAAGATCATAATTTTCCCAAGTCATGTGTGACCCTACATAATTTGACAACCAAATAAAAAAATTATAATAAACTGCATGCTAAGCAAAATTGTCAACTTTATTTAAAACAATAGACTATGCACTATCAATATAACATCTAATCACTAGTTATATGTATTATAAATTTATTAATTTTTTAACAATTATTTTAAAAATCATATTAATGATAATTTCTGATTAATTAACCGTATAAAATTACTTTACACAGATATAGAAAATCTGAAATAACATGCCCCATTGAATTTGCATGATACTTTACACTACGATCGGTCCAAAGAAAGGATTCTTTTTCCCTTTGTACCTTCCAATGTGGGCGCATGAGGCCTCTATTTCTTGCAAAGTCAAAGTAGACAAAGATGGAATGGTAGAAACTTTGGTTTTTGTATGTAAGCACTCTAGACAGATAATCTGATTCCCAAGGTAAGTACAAACAGAAAGTTTCACATCAATGGTTCAGCAAATCTCTGTACTTTACTTAATCTTGCAGATTTAGTTTCCCTGAAAGGAAGATGGTCCAAATGATGGCCATCCAGAATAGTGACATTGCTGGCTAGATACCTGCAAGTCATGTGCCTCCACCATCCACACCTATCATTCAAAAGGCCCTTTTAAAGAATGTGTAAGCTTACACCAGCCAAATGGCCATCACACCTTGTTTTGTTTCATAGAAATAAATGAAAGTGTGTTTAAAGTTGGCGAGTCAGCAGTTCAAGACAAGAGTTAAAGGGGCAAGGGTACCGTCATTGCTTTGTATTTTGTAATTATATATAGTTGCAAAAACCATGAGTCACAAGCAGATTCAAGTGAAGGGGCCACAGAGAAAAAAAGACTCATTTTAGTGTGTGAACTGAAGATAAAGTGAAGTCCTTGGAAGCCTAAGTGCATAAAGGTAAACCTGGTTTATTTATCTGCTTCTTGGTGAGATTCATTTTACTGCTTCATCCATTTTCATGGTTTAATTTCCGGTTTCTATCCTCATCATAGAGAGAAAAATGCTTGTCCAAAGTCTCGAAAGTCTTTTCTTCTATTTTGGAAAGAAGATGAAATGAATTAGACCCCTTATGCATGTAATTGATGGATCAATTTTAAGACAGAACTCTCACTGGTGCAAATGTTTGTCCAAAATCTCGAAAGTCTCTTCTTTTTCTGGAAAGAAAACGAAATGAATTAGAGCCTTTATGCATGCAATTGATGGATCAATTTTAAGACAGAACAGAACTCTCACCGGTGCAGTTTCATGTTTTATCTTTGTTCCTTTACTGTGATTAATTTGCTCCCTTGTTCTTCATTGTTTCCTTGTGATCTCTTGAAAAACAATTCTGGGTTGGTTTGTCTCCACGTGGAAGAGAAAGTTGAGAAAAGTCTAAGGGAGATACACACGTCTCAGTCTACATTTGACACATCATTTATTTATACACTATACAAACTTCGAAGTTTGTCATGTTTAGCATATTAGTCTTTGATTATGGATGACTTGGAGGCAGAGTCACTGGGTTTCAGTTTAAACACTTTATGTTAACTGTTATTCTTGGTCACTATTAGCCCACCCTTATTCTAGATAGAATAATGCAACATATATACAATGAAATTGATGTTCTAATATGCAGCAGGGAAGCCATGGAAGGTGGTAGATGGAATAGTACAGCTACAGGTATTCATTTCTTTTGATTTTTTATAAGTTTCTATATATATATATATATTGACACATACACACAAACAAATAATCTACTACAATGTTTTTACTCTCTTGAATATGTTTTCTTAAAGGCGAGAAGATTAAAAATCTTTCACATGATATGTATTATGTATATGAAGTAAAAGAGAAACACTCGAAAAGTTAAATAGCTAACCAAGGCATATTCACAGGCATAGTTTTGACAAATTGTATCACCTTTTGCAGTGAATGGTTTCTTGTGGTGACATTTGTTTGTCATTACCTGTAGCATTTGTTTAAGATAAATCTTCATGTGTGAACCAAAAAATAGAAAGCAAGTTTTGTGATTGGCACAATACCATTTTAAAAAATTAGACGAATTTTACAATACAAATATAAATTCTCTTTCAGAAAACTATACATTAAAATGTAGTAAGTTAGTATCATTTTAGCATGACATGGTATGGCAGTGTGTGGTGAAATGAAAATGTGTGATTCTATTGGAAAATTAATTAGGAAGGACAGCGTCAGAGCTGGAAGTGTTACAGAAAGAGCATGAAGAGAAAAATATGAAAATTCAAGAGCTGAAGAAGCAGATTGAATTGACAAAGCATCGGTTGGAAAAGAAAAAGAAAGAGTTGACAGAGGAGCAAATGGGAGGTTTCAATACCCTAAGCAAGAAATACAACAGCCTGAGAGAGGAATACAATGCAATGTTAGCTGAGAAATTAAGGGAATCAAAGTAACTTTCAAATTATTAGGCCTATTAGTTTCGGATATATCTAATCAAAACTATGATTATGAATAAATCCAAGTTTTTTAGTATTGTTTTTCAATGTCACTTGTATTTTCTGTTTCAAGAAAAGAGGGACAGTTCTCCCTTGACATAAAAACATAATCAGATGATTAGTATGGAGTACTTAAAATTGCAGTCAAACTTGAGCCACACCAATAGATTGATCATTAATAAATATACAATTAAGCGAGAGCCATGTTTTTATTAGCGAAATCTGTGTGAAAAAACGTTTTTAGTTATGAAGACTAGAAAGATAAATTTTTAATTTGAAAAAAAAATTACTTTAAATGTGAGAAACTAAAATATATATCTCAAATCTAAGAGACTAAAAATATAATTAAACTTTTTTTTATCAATAAAAAATATTATAAGCAAAGTAACGGAAATTAAACTTAAGTTTCGGCACATATATTTTATTTAGGTATATTAGGTGAAACTTTTAAGATATATTTTTAATAATTATTACTCTTTTATTATGTATTGATATAAATATAATTTTAATAAGAGATATTATCATAGATATTTTTGTCCCAGATTTTGAAAACTGGTTTGTATTGACTTCAAAGTGGAAATATTACAAAACTAATTAATTTGTTCTTCCATATTTTTAATTTCCAGAAATAAGCTTTTAATAGACTCAGCAAACTGATTCGAAGTAAATAAGATTTAGGAGTTTTTAATTAATTAGATCTCGGTGGTGTCTGACGGATTCAAATTTGCAGTTTTCTCATTATGTCTTAATTGACGTTCCACCGATAAAAAAAATTTAATGTTATTTAAAATATACTTATATTTTCATCACTTTTTACATTATTTTATTTGTATTTATTTTTTTTATCACATATGAAGGAATATCTTTTTTTTTTTTAAATGTATCAATTTCATTAAAATCTTCTTTGACTTAATTTCAAGTTATTGTTCATCTCTGTGATAGAAGTGTCAAGAATAATTTAAGGAACTCGAATCAATTAACAAAAAAAAAAAAAATTGTCAGTTATTTATATAAAATGTATTGTTTCATGTTTTTGTCTATCTTGATAAAATTTGGTTAGTCATTCTTTTCATCTGTGTCCTGAGTTTTTGTTTATAAACATGTATATTACTTGTCATAATTGTGGAGTGATATATTTGTGGATAGATATGAAAAGATAAAAGAAATTACTGGGATGCAACTTGATTTGAGTGAACAAAAAATAGATAAATTGAAGCTTAAAATCTCACTGAAAAAGAGTAAACATCTTTTTTGATGAAATTTCAAATTAGAGTAATTTAATTATTTTAAATATAATCATTACTATTTCTTGTTTTCTTCTCTTAATTTAGAGATAAAATAAGGATAAATAAAATAATATTAAAAAATAAAAATATAAGTAAATATTTTAAATAGCGTTTTAATTTTATTTTTTTAATTGATGAGATACCAAATGAAATACAAGGAGGAAACAGGTTATTTGAATCCCATATATCGTGATTGAAGAGACCAGGATGTTTTTCTATTTTTGCACCAGGCGCTTGTGATTTTCATCAAATAAGGCAAACATAAAAGTTTCTATAGGCCCACCAGGCCTCAAGGATTACATTCAATTTCGACGCTCCCACTTCTCGAATGGAGCGTGCATTGAATCCAACTAGGTGAAATAGAATTGGGTTGGGCCGGATTTTATGAATTTATTTATTTTTATTAAAATTTTATGAATTTATTATTGGCTCATTATGTATACATCTTTTTTTATTTATTTATTATTATTATATAATTTCTAAAATATTTATATTTCTTATTTTTAAATTTTACACCTTGAATTTTTAATTTATTGTTTTCTTTTTATTTTTCACAAACATTTTTTTTTCTTTTTTCCAAATTTTCACTTATTTTAATATGTAATTTTAGTTCTCAATTTTTGCATTACTCTCTTTTCCTTTTACCTCCACTTTTTTCACATGCACTAAGACCGTAGAACTGATATGTGACAACATTTTAGAAATGTGCGACTTTCTCGATAGTTTCTGTCGAACTAGATACACTTTTTTTTTCTTCTATCCCTTCCTCTCCTTTAACTTCTCCAAAAAAATCTTAACATTAAATTTAGTTTTATAAAAAGGACATTTTTGGAACATTAATTTTACTATTCTGAAGTACTTTCTGATAGTGTTTCAAAAAACCATTATTCAGAGTGTATTTTTTTTATATATTTCTAAAAAGTACTTTATAGAATAATAAATTTAGTGTTCATAAAGTACTATTTAGAAGTATGGAAAATAACACACTTATGGAAAGTATTTTTCGGAATGTTAAATTTATTATTCTGCAAAAACCTTTCAAAAATTATGTAAAATAATACACTTTCGAAAAGTACATTCTATAATAGTAAAATTAATGTTCTAGAAAGTCCTTTTCGAAAGTATTTGTTTTACATAATTTAAGAATGCACTTTCCAGAAGTATAATCCAATTTCAAAAAATGCTTTTAGTGACACTAATTTTACTATTTCAAAAAAGTACTTTCTAAAATGTTGAAATTATTTGAAATTGTATTTTTTAGATGTATAAATGGGGAAAGTATTTAAATAAAAAATGTACATTTGGTTTGACACTTTCGATACTGGAAAAATAGTTATACGTTTTGGTACATGTAAAAACTAAAAGAGGAAAGAGATAATATAATAGTGAGAAAATTAAATGATGAGAGGGGAAGAAAGTAATGTAAAATTGAAATAATTAAAACTACCTACTAAAATAGGTGGAGGTGAAGGAAAGATAAAGATGTGCATGTAAAAATTGAAAAGATGAGAAAAGGAGGTGTGAAAAAGAAGAAAAAATGTTAAATCAAATATTAGGAATATAAAATTATAAATTATAAAAATTAGGGATATTTGGTTGGGCTATTCACGAGTTCAAGTTCAAAAGCTCAAAATAATTTTAAACTTCTAAAACGAGGTTAAAATTCAATAAAAGTTTAATGGTTAAATTATTATTTTTAAATCTTTTTTATTTATTTTTCAAAATTTAATTTGGTCTTACGATCTTTTAATGATTCAATTTGATACTTTAATTTTTTTTAAAAAAAATGTTTAATGTTATCCTTTCATATAAATTAGTACTAATAGTGTTAATGAAATTGGACAAAAGTGTAATATTAAATATCTTTTGAAAATTATGACCAAATTAAATTATTTAAAAATAGTAAAATCACATTGAACATTTTAAAAATAGAGAGATTAAATTGAATAAAATTTATCTAACATTTGTTTTGTCTAGATAAATTTAAATTTTTTTTTACCTATTTAATAACTTATTTTATTAGACAACTTCTTCATTTTGTGAATTTTTTTAATTTAAAATACTCAATTTGTTATCATTCATGATCATATTAAGTATGTAAAAGAAAATTCAAATTTATTTGGACAAAAAATGTTAAATATATTTTTATTTGATTTGATTTTACTATTTTTAAAATATCCAATTTGGTTTCATTATTTTTTAAATGTTTAATTTGATCCTTCAATTTACAAAACATGTTTAATATTATCTTTTCATCTAATTTAACCAATGTTATTAGTGTCAATTTAGATGAAAGGACAACATTAAATATTCTTTAAAAATTAAATAATTGACTCGAACCTTTTTAAAATAATAAGATTAAATTAAATTTTAAAATAAATAAAGAGATTAAAAATACAATACAAGCAAGTTTAATTTTACATGAGCTTTTTTCTTGCTAAACATAAATTATAGGATTGAAGAAAAACTCAAATTTCATTTGTACAAGTCCTAACATTTAAGCCAATGGGTTTGAGTTGAATCGATTAGGGGTTATAACAATTGTGATAAAATAAAATAAAAATCAATTCAAGCCTCATAAAATAAGTTTCAAACAAAAAGAAAATCCAATTTATACTAAATTTTGTGATTTAAACTCAAATCAAGTAACATAGTCTAGATTTAATTCATACTCAAAATCTAGAGTGCAGACCAGTGACTTTGTTTAAATCTGATTATAAATAGTTTAAAATTGATTCGGTTCTTAAAATCAATTTAAAATTGATTTGGTTATGAAATCTATTATAAATCTGTGTATAAAAATATTTAGTTTTAAACTAATTTATTAATTTGATTCAAATGATTCATAAATTAATTTAGTTCATCAAAATAGTATAATATAATTCAATATGATTTAAAATAAAATAAAAAAAAAAAAAACTGAACCATGCACATCCATAGTAAAGAGTCAGCAAGACTAGGATTAGTACATGACAATAAAGACTTTTTGGCTCCGTCAATCACTCTACAAAAAAACATTCGATAATGTGTCGTTCCCTTTGGAAGTTATTCATTCCTTCATTGATCCAGTTTCCATACTACAATTATAACAGGGCTGAGTCTGCGATGGCTTTGAAAGTTTGAACAAGAAACGACGAATTGTAAGTAAATAATTATCAGTTTAAACTTACCTTCAACCAAAAAAATATACATTTTGATATAAAGAAATAAAAATATGTAAGAGTAGGGGTTATAGTGGGAGAGCTTAATAACATGTCTCCTCCATCGGAATTATATTAATATTTACACGATTAGATTTTTTTTTTTTTTTTTGCTTTTAATCAATGACTCGATCAAATTTATTTTTTCTCTTCTCTTTACACTCTTTCTTTCTCACTCATCTGGGGATGAACTAAATTAGGCACAAGAAACATGTCTATACATCACCACCGTACGTAAGCCATGAATGGAAAAGTCATATTTGCATAACTTAAACCATATTATAAAATGAGTAAATAAGGCATCAATCCGAGAGTAAATAATTAATGTAATAGAAAGTTGGTTTGTATTTATTGAAACAAGGTGAAAATATTACAAAATAAAACGTAAGATGTTCCATAATTATTGTAATATAAGTTTTTGATGGGTGGGCAGAAGCAGAAGCAGCAGCAGCACGCACACTTATTTAATTGAAATAGCATAAGTTTGAATTGAATTAATTGAAAGTGAGTTGGTATTTGGGTGATTTATCAGGAGTGAAGAGACCAAAATGACGCTCAGAATCTTCACCAGTCTTTTGATTTTCGTCAAACATAGCAAACAAGTAAGTCTCTATAGGTCCACCAGGTCTCTTTGGAGTTCCACTCCCACTAGAGGCATGGCTAATCAAATTACCATAATAAGTGGCTGCATTATCAGTAGTGGCCCCATTCCCTCCTTCTGATGGCCACCCACTCTCAGAAACAACTACTTGCAAATTGGAGGCACCAAGTTTCTCAAGAGCAGCATATACTGCATCCAACATAGCATCAAAAAGGTTTTGGTACCCAACATCGTTGTTTCCTTGTTGAGTAAAAAGAGCATAGGCAAGTGGAATGCTTTGGTCACCAGCGTAAGCAAAATACGGGTACACGTTGGCAAGAAGTGGGGCCCCATTGCTCACTAGGAAGTTGATAATTGGTGTTATGTATGACTTTGCCTCGTCAGTGAAAGCACCATCATTGGGTGGATACGAGTTCATAATCAAATCGAACTTTATTGCTGTTGACACCTTGATTTGACCTTGTAAATTGGCTGATGAAATTGCGTTTTGAACGTTGGTCATGGCACTTAGTATGTACTGGGCCTCATTGTCATTGGGGTGAATCTCATTTCCAACAGCGATGTACTTGAATTTGACATCTTGTGAATAAGGTATCACATACTTATTGACCCAATCTTTGGCGACATTGGAGTCTGCTAGAGATTGGAGGGTTTCCTTAGCCACGTCCATGATCAACTCAATGTTTGAACCTTTAAGGGCCTGTAGTGCTTCTTCATCTGGGTAGTATATACGCATTCTACCTATGCCATTCGTTTTATATAAATCCACAACTTCTTGCCTTGATGGTAGATTTCCACCAATTACACCATAGCAAACTCCGATCGATTGTGCAACTACATCAAATTTATAAATATTTAAGTAATTATGTTGGGATATATAAACACTGTCAAAGCAATTCAAATATCAAAATAAATGGAGAGGATCAATTATTTTAAGAGTTTGTAATCTTTAAAATATTATTCAATTTACATATTTTATCAAATTGTTTTATTTTTATTTCCTTTTTTAAAATTAGCATAATGATATATTTTAATTTTATATTATAATTTAACTCTATATAGAACCAAGACATACGACTCACCCTAGTGTGCATGCGTTCCATTTGAAATCCTTAGGCATGCAAGTAATTCTATATATTGAGTGGATTTTCTAACAATAAAGACATTAATTTTACAAAGGATAAAATATATTATAAAGTTAAATACGTGTATGACCATTTAATTGAGAGCAGCTTCATCGCGTGAAAGTAAAAATGAATATATTAATAAATTTTTGTATGTATAAATAACTCGATTTTTAACGAGAGTTTTTTAAGGATTTTCTCACCCACTCATAAATTTTCGATTTAACTTTTTAATCTTTATTTTAAAATTAAAATTAATTTTAATTAAAAAAACTCTAAAATAATTATTTTATGTTCAAGTACTTTTAAATACTATTACTGCTTTTAAAGACATTTATTCGACGATAAAGTTTTTAGAGACTTTTCTTTATTTTTTATCTATCTTAATATATCATTTTTCTTCGTCATTTCTAAATTAAATTTTTAAAAAATTATCAATAGTTAATATTTTTTCATAATATAAATTATTTATTATAAATTTTAAATATATTTTATATTTTAAAAATATTTATTTATTATGATTATTAATTGTAAGATAAATTATATATTCAAAAATATATATTTATTATAAACTTTTGTCGTATAAAATAAATAATTATATATATTATATATACTGAAATAATAATTATAAATAATTAAAAATAAATTTATATCACAACTTTTTTTAGTTAATGAGAAAATTTTATGTATATAAAAATATTACAGCATCTTTTTAAAATATAAAAATTAAGTAATATTTTTTTATCCATTATCATTTGAATAAAAAACACGAAAATATAATAATTTTATTAAATAATTAAAATATAAATTGTTAAATAATTTATTAGACATATTATTTTTATCCCTTTTAAAAATATAATATTACTTTCTAAGAAAAAAAATCCAATGTTTCATGTATAAATTTCTAATAAATTACTTTATTGCATTTTTTTTATTACAAAATATTTTATTGTTGATAGGAACTATTTGTTTTTTAATCACTTTTCTCGTTAATCTAATAATAAAAATTATAATAATTATGTAATTTTCTTAAGATATGATATTTTATAATTATTTAAAGTTTATAAATTGTAAAACTTAATTACTAACTTTTTATTACAATTTTTAGCTTCCAAATTTAATAAATTATTTAAGCAAAATAACACTATATATATTTATTTATTTTCTAGTTTACTTATATTTTAATTTTAATTATTAATTTAATTTATTTTCTTATTATGATAAATCATAAAAACCATATTCTATACTTTGATTTATTGTGATTTAATTTATGTATAGTTAATCATATGTAAATTATTGATTTGTTATTTTAAGCTAAATATGATAATTTTTTTATATTAGATATTATGGTAAGATTATACACTATAAGGAAGGAGAAACTCAAATTTTTTTTTGGTAAAAAATAATTCTAGAAAAAATATTTATATAGTTAATAAAATAATATTGTAACTAAACATAAAAATATTTATTTTTCAGGAAATTTATATCGATATTTTCAAAAACTTTGATGAGTAATTAAATAAATTTTAATTATCACTAAAAATTATGATTATCGGAATTTGTAATTATTAGAAATTATAATTATCATATATGAAAAAATTTCTACTCCAATTTTTTTATAAGTTATAAATGTAAAGGCAGGAATATCCTTGTGAGAAATAATTTCTCACAATTGTTTAATATACATCCCAATATAATGTAAATATATCCAATAAAGTGACTCAAATGTTAACATAAGAAGCGAAGGCTATGAAAAAAAAAAATATGTGCATTACTTAAAAAGGAAGAGAACTATATATATACCTGTAATGGAAGATAATATTCCAACAAAGAACAATATGGCAGACATTGCAGTGCTATTTTTGACAAACATATCGTTAAATCTTCAACTTAAAACTGGATCTTATATTTTTTACTCATGCAGCTAACCTCTATTTATATGCAGAAAGATCCTCATATGTTTTGCATAGCAAGCACGGTACATCTTCGAAAACAAAGACTTTGATTTTTGCCCCGTCAATCACTATTAGGAGTTAATAATTTTGAATTTGAATTCCAACACTCAGTTCCAACCGCATATTTCGGTGAAGGAGCATAGAATATTCATCCATGGCCTAAGTAATGTGAAGGAAAGTTTAAACCTGTATAATACGTCACATATATTAAGTACATTCTCATGAAAAGTCTATGCAACTAAACTGACTCAAATCTGAATTCATACCATTTTGCAACAGGTTAGAGTGAGAAGATTTTTTTTCTTTCGAATATGTAGATTTTCTTACAATGAGACACTAAATACATATATGAAGTTGTGAACACTTTTACAAATTCGAACATTAGTTGAACCTTTGTTGATAAGTCAGAACAGAAGTTCGTTACCCACTTGTTTGGCATCCCAAGAGTCCGAGACTCCTTCAAACTTATATGCACCACACAAGCGTCACCAATTTTTAATTTCTTTTAAAATCGTATCTCTACTTATTATTCATAATGGCGGCTACAAAAAAAAAAGAACCATTCTGAAAAACTATAGTACCTATGGTCCTATGGAGTACATATGTGATCAATTTTAATTTCAGAATACAATTTATTAAAAAATAATTTTGTAGAATCCGTTTGTATATATAAAAAAATATGAATTTAGTTTGAAAGATCATTGAAAGGATAAAATTAAGTTTTTAAATATTGCATTATCAAGAATTAATTGTCATTTAAGGTATAATTATTAAATTTTAAAACAATTATTTTAAAAGTCGTATTTGTGATATTTTTTATTGATTGGTAGTACGTATAAATATTTTAACTAATACTTAAGTATCATAATGATTGAATCATTTAAATTTAATGTAGAATATATATAAGTTATTGGGTGAGGAAAATTTATCAAAACTTAAAATTTTTTTTGAAACTATTTGATACTCCATTTAATTAATTCAAATTAACAAATAAAATGTTTTATTTCGTCAATTTGAATTAAAGAAATGAAATATCAAATAGTTTTCAAAATTTTTAAAAATTTATTAACTTTATTTATGTATTAAGAACTTTTAATTTAACGATTGGATTAATGAAATTTGATGTAGAACGTGAATTATTGAGTAAAGTAAGTTTACAAAGACTTACTCTTGGAAAAAGTAGATTCCTTTTCATATATGTGTGTAGGAAATCAAATGACATCGATGTAACTTTTATCAATCATTACATCACTTAATAACTTTATATTTTTTTACAAGGCTACTTAATAACTTTATATTTTTGAATGTTTTGAAATATATAATATATTATGTTAATTTTAATTTATATGAATGAGGTATCAAATCATCTTGAATTAATATAAAATTTTGTATATATGATTTGTAAGATATTTGCAATATAATAATAAGAAAAAAAATTCACATTTAATATAAAGTTATAAAACGGTATAATAGTTAGTAAAAGTTATATCTATGTCATTTGATCCCTTCTTATATATATATATAGAAAGTTATATCAATATCATTTGATATCATCCGTACAAATATGAACAATATATTTATTCCAAAAATAAATTTTAATAAATTTGTTCTACCTAATAACTCATATTTACATTAAATTTCAATAATCCAATCATTAAATTTAAAATTCTTAATATATAAATTAAGTCTATTTTTGAAAGATATTTAAAAATTATATAATACTTCCTTTTCAATTGATATTGAGTTAGTACTTGGTGATTTGTCTGGTATCTAAAGCGACCAACGTGTGGCTTAATTCCTGGACCTGTTTTCATCAAAGATTATATGGCAGAGGTAAGTCTTTATGGGTCCTTTATTAGGCCTCTCACTTAGTTGTAGAGAAGGCGCGTAGATTAAAAAAGAAATAAATGACCAACTATTGTACCAATGTATTCTGCATTTAATGAAAAGAGAAGGACTCATGTGCGATGGAACTATGGAAGAAAGAAAAGTAACAGCAGAAAAAAAGAAAAGAAAGAGGAATGAGTAGAAAAGTCCGAAGAAGTTGAGTGAGATATTTATAAGTTCTACTAAAAAATTACACAAAAATCGTTTCAAAAATATTAATTTCATTATTTTTTGTATTTTTTTTAATAAAATAAGACAATAAGTCATAAAAAATTTCAATTAAATATTGTATCCTCCGATGATTTAAGGTCGACTAAGTCAATTTGATTGTTCAAAGTTAACCCTTAGCACGACTAGATGACTTGAGATCAACCTCTAATCCAATCTAGGGCCTACTAATGTGGCCAGCTTGAACCTGCAATCCCATCCGTTGACGACCTTCTGTACTGAGCATCAAGTGCCTTGGTGTCCAAGGGTAACCGATACGGCAGTTAGTTGAATCTAAGATGTATCCTTTGATTTTAGTGGCACGTTTTGGTTTTATTATATAATATTATAAAATAAATATAATAAAAATTATTATATCCATACATGGAGGGGTACCAAGTTTGTGTATTAATATATAGACTCTTGGTCCTTATAGTTATAAAATTGTACGCTTTTGATTCCTAAAATTTTTTATTGCAATTTTGGCCATTCCAGGTTGCATGGATATTTGTTTAGCCCCTTGAGTTGTTATTTTTTTCCATTTTTTTTCTAGCATGCGAAGCTCCGTTAGCTAGTTACTTTCTCTGATGGGATTTTTGAGTTGCAAATTAAAGCATTGTAGAAGGGAATAAGAAGTTGCATCATGGACATGGTGCTGCCCTAGCTAGAGGGCGCGCGGAACTGAACACAAGGGCTATCGACCGATGCTTGAAGGGACAAAAAATTAAGTAAAATAAACCAAATGAGATCACCGACTCGGCCGCAGACCGATTGGTATCGCCGACTCGGCCGTAGGCCGATTGGTATCGCCAACTCGGCTGTAGGCCGATTGGTATCTCAGACTATAAGGGTTACTATGCATGTGAGGTCGACTATAAACCTGTGCACTGCCCAGGTCGATTCACGACCTGATCTCCCCTCATTTGATCACCCGATTGTAACCTTGGTCGACTCACCCTCTTAGAGTCAATCGGCATATAACCAATTTGGGCCACGTCAACCAGATACTGATCTCACTCACCCATAAAGGCCTACTCAGTCATTATCCGATTGGACACTCGGCAATGGAGAGGTCCAACCTTCACTCACCAAGTATTTCCATATTGGAACGGCTAAAGAGATCCCTACATTCTCGGGGCCCATAAGGCCCGTGAACAAGAAACTATAAAACCCAAAAACCCTAGAGTTGAGAGGGCAGATTACATTTTTGAATGCTCTGGCTCTAAGGCACGATCTAGGAAAAAACCCTAGTCCACCCTTTGGCCGGAACATTTTGGCGCCCACCGTGGGGCTACGGTGAAACTTTTCCTACGCCCCAAGTAACACAGGAGAACCCGCACTTTACCATGGCGAGAGGCGGCACATCCAACAGCGACTCACAACACCCTACCATGGAGGAGATGATGGCATTGATCAACGGTTTGAGGGAGGAGAATGCGCGATCCAGAGAGAGAGAGGAGGCTATTCAACGAGAAAACGAGGAGATTAGGAGGCGGGCGGACGAGATGCAAGCTATGATAACGGCCAACGCCAGGACGGTGGAGGAAGATGTCATGATGGAAGTCCCCATGGATTTTTAACCTTTTTCGGAGGCCATAGAGGCCGAGACCATCCCGAGGGATCATTGGATTCCTTAAGTCGAACCTTTTGATGAAACTCAGGATCCCAGTCAGCACTTGACGAATTTCCGCGCTCAAATGTTGATTTGTGGAGGAAGTATGGAAGTCCACTACAAACTATTCATGGGTACACTCAAAAAAATAGCACTGGATTGGTTTAGTGGTCTCCCTGACCGATCAATCACCGACTTTGATGTCTTTAGTCGGCTCTTCATGACACAGTTCGCCGCTAACAAGAAGAAGCCACCGATCACATCGTACTTGTTCGATCTCAAACAGCAGCGGGAGGAGTCGTTGAAGGACTTTCTGCAAAGGTTTAATGAGGTCGCCTTGAGGATAGCGTCCTTGGAGGAAAGGATGGCAGTCATCGCGTTCCAGAAGGGCTTAAGGTCTGGAGCTTTCGACATCGCGCTGGAGAAAGTGAATTGTCAAACGATGTCAAAGGTGAGAGCTTTCGCCCTGAGTCACATCAAGACGGAGGAGGGACAAATCAACAAAAGGGCAGCTGAAAGCCGAGAAGCTGGGGTCGTCCCAAGAGATTTTTATTCCATATAAAAATGTGAAAAGGTTTTTTGCCTATAAGGTTTTTAACGAGGCACCACTAACCAATAATTCCAACTTTATTAAATACCATCTCTTTTATCTTTCCATGATCGACAGGTGTGTTATTTAAAGGCACCAAACTCGTGATTGTCGGCAAAAGTCCGACTGGGCGAGTATAAATAACTCGAAGACCAAACTCGTGATTGTCGTCAAAAGTCCGACTGGGCGAGTATAAATAACTCGAAGACCAAACTCGTGATTGTCGGCAAAATACTGACTGGGCGAGTATAAATAACTCGAAGACCAAACTCGTGATTGATCGGTAAAAATCCGACTGGGCGAGTATAAATAACTCGAAGACCAAACTCGTAATTGATCGGTAAAAATCCGAATGGGCGAGTATAAATAACTCGAAGACCAAACTCGTGATTGATCGGTAAAAATCCGACTGGGCGAGTATAAATAACTCGAAGACCAAACTCGTTATTGATCGGTAAAAATCCGACTGGGCGAGTATAAATAACTTGAAGACCAAACTTGTGATTGATCGGTAAAAATTCGACTGGGCGAGTAAATAACTCAAAGACCAAACTCGTGATTGATCGGTAAAAATCCGACTGGGCAAGTATAAATAACTCGAAGACAGACAAAACTCGCGATTGATCGGTAAAATGCCGACTTGGTGGGTATAAATCTGGAGGGTCGGCTTGTCCCCATTCAACCCTTTCAATCGGTATATTGACGACAAAATATGAACTTGGTTACTCATACACAGTCAGATATCGGACGACCCTCTCATATGATTGATTTTTAAACTTAGATGATTTTCTTTACCTCTTTCAAGTCGGTATTTTGGCGACTAAATATGAAACTTGTTGCTTAATTCAGTCGGATTTTGGACGAATTCATTTAATTGATTTTATGCTTGAATTTTTCCCTTATCTTGTTTAAGTCGGAATTTGGATGATCAAAGGAGAATTTTTATTACCAAAATGAATTGGAAATTGGGCGCCTCCTACGTTATTGATTTTAACTTGGAATAGTGCATTTACGTCCTTGAGTCGGAGTCCTAGCAATCAAAGATGAATTTTCTCACCAAAACGGAATCGGGATTCGAGCGACTGCAAGTACGGGACTCGGCATTTGGCCGAGTTTACTTGGAAAACTAATACAATTTTGAGTACAGAACTCGGTGTTTGACCGATTGTCTATGGAAAACTTAGTTTTTAAACTTAGAAAAATTTTGTTTAAAAATCGGCATATGGCCAATTGTATTTGGGAAAAATACGTTTTAAAACTTGGAAGATTTTCATTGCGTAACCCGGAATTGTGGTGATCACTTTTTGTTTGAAAACCTCAAATGTTACAATATATTTTGGGGTCATTGGTCATTGCAATCGGAAATTAAATGATTATCTTTGGTTTAAAAATCCCCATTTTTAACTTAGAATTTTTTCTATTTGTCGTGTGCTCTCGGTATTTGGGCAACTAAACAACGGTTTTCGAAAACAATTAAGCTTGTAACTTAGAATTCTTCCCACTGGCCATTCGAGCTCGGTGTTTAGGCGACTAAATGGTCTTCAAAAAATCCTCAAGTTTCATAACTTAGAATTTTTCTCATGGATCAAGTGCGCTCGGTATTATCTCTTTCTTTAAATCGGAATTGGGGCGATTTGATTGTCAAAACTTAAAGGTTTAACTTAGAAAATCTTTCATCCTTTACTAAGTTAATGTCACGTCATTCTGATCGGTAAATAGATGATTGCTAAAACGAAAGGACATCTCTTGTCAAGTCTCGAGGGATCAAGAATCGAAGCGACAGACGCCCCAAAGACTACACCTTAAGCCTTTTCGCCTTATAGGCTCAAGGCTGGAAGACAAGTGGATCGTCTCGGCCGTAGGCCGATTGGTATCACCGACTTGGCCGTAGGCCGATTGGTATCATCGACTATAAAGACTACACCTTAAGCCTTTTCGCCTTATAGGCTCAAGGCTGGAAGGCAAGTGGACTGTCTCGGCCGCAGGCCGATTGGTATCGCTGACTCGGCCGTAGGCCGATTGGTATCTCGGACTATAAGGGCTACTATGCATGTGAGGTCGACTATAAACCCGAGCACTGCCCAGGTCGATTCACGACCTGATCTCCCCTCATTTGATCACCCGACTGTAACCTTGGCCAACTCACCCTCTTAGAGTCAATCGGCATATAACCAATTTGGGCCACGTCAACCAGATACTGATCTCACTCACCCACAAAGGCCTACTCGGTCATTATCTGATTGGACACTCGGCAATGGAGAGGTCCCACCTTCACTCACCAAGTATTTCCAGATTGGAACGGCTAAAGAGATCCCTACATTCTCGGGGCCCATAAAGCCCGTGAACAAGAAACTATAAAACCCCAAAACCCTAGAGTTGAGAGGGTAGATTACACTTTTGAATATTCTGGCTCTAAGGCACGATCTAGGAAAAAACCCTAGTCCACCCTTTGGCCGGAACAAATTTGCTACTTTTTCATTTATCTAAATAAGTAGAAATTTTCTCTGATTTTTTTTTAATTCTTAACTTTATGTTTCTGTACCGTCCAGGTCGTAATCCGACCTGATCTCCTTATCGGCAATAGGGAGACCATGACCCTCTACTTGGTCAATACCCGACTAGGTTGCTAGGCCCAAAGCCCTCTCGCCTTATAGGCTCAGGGCTGGAAGGCAAATGTACCGTCCAGGTCGTAATCCGACCTGATCTCCTTATTGGCAATAGGGAGACCATGACCCTCTACTCGGCCAATACCCGACTAGGTTGCCAGGCCCAAAGCCCTCTCGCCGTATAGGCTCAGGGCTGGAAGGCAAGTGTATCGTCCAGGTCGTAATCCGACCTGATCTTCCTAACGGCAGTAGGGCGACCTTGACCCTCTACTCGGTCGTAACTCGACTTCCTCTCGCCTATAAAGGGGGGGCTTCTCGGCATTCACCCGACTGGACCCTCAGTGCGGGTCTAATCGGCCAGAACCCGACTCGACTTGTCCTCACTCACCCTGCACCCTCAGTGCGGGTCTAATCGGCCAGAACTCGACTCGACTTGTCCTCACTCACCCTGCACCCTCGTGATAACCAAGTCGGTCAGAACCCGACTCGACTTGTCCTCACTCACCCTGCACCCTCGTGATAACCCAGTCGGTCAGAACCCGACTCGACTTGTCCTCACTCACCCTCCACCCTCGTGATAACAACGATTAAGGAAATCCCATCATTCTCGGGGCCCAAGAGGCCCATGAACGAGGTACCATAAAACCCAAAACCCTAGAGTTGAGGAGGCAAATTACACTTTTGAATGCTCTGGCTTTGAGGCTTGACCTAGGAAAAAACCCTAGTACACCCTTTAGCCGGAACAGTTTCCATTCACAGTAACTTACTTAAAAATCTAATTCCATTCCACCCATCCCCGACTTAACCGTTGACCAACTCTATGATCACCGTCTATTGTCGTTCTCTCATGCATTTACGATGTTGATGACAAAGAAAACACGCAAGGAATTGAATTAAAACATTTAATTTTAGATAGAAAGTGGTAGTGGTAGAGACTGGAGATGCATTTATTAATTATAAATTTAGAAGCTAGCATCACATGCATACTAGTACATTATCTCGGTGCACCTTAAACTAAAACCACAGGCCCAGGCCCTTATTCTTAGCGACACCGAACTTATACATGATCAACACACTGTTTGGAATTTCAAACGTAACTGAGTTGGTACTTAGGTGATTTGTCAGGCCTGAAGAGACCAAAGTGTCGCTCAATTTCTGGACCCTGCTTCTGATTTTCATCGAACATGGCAAAGAGGTAAGTCTCTATGGGTCCATTAGGCCTCTTGGGAGTGCCACCTTTGGCGTGAGCAATCAAATTGCGATAATACGTTCCTGCGTTTTCAACAGTGGCGCCAACTCCACCTTGAGATGGCCACCCACTCTCCGACACGACAACTTTCACATTGGGTGCCCCAACTTTCTCGAGAGCAGCGTATAGGGAATCCAACAATGCATCAAACAGGTTTTGGTAGCCAACCTCGTTTTTACCTTGTTTCGTGAACAAGGCATAGTCAAGTTTAATGTTTTGTTGGTCGTTAGCGTAGGCGAAGTATGGGTACACGTTTGCAAGAAGTGGGGCTCCGTTTTTGTTTAAAAAGTCGATAATTGGCCTTATATATGGACTTGCACTGTCGCTGAAAACGCCATCTTTGGGTGGGTAAGACTTGCCTAGTAGAGTTGTGTCTATTGCGGTTGAGGCCTTGATTTGGCCTAAGTTGGCAGAAGAAATTGCGTTATGAATGTTTTGAAGTGCGGGAAGGACAGAGCCTGATGCAGCATCACCAGGGTGAACTTCGTTACCAACTGCGATGTACTTGAATTTGACGGCTTGAGAGTAGGGTTTGACGTACTTGTTGACCCAATTCGTTGCAGCTGCAGCGTTGGTGAGAGATTGAAGTTGGTCATTAGGGACCCCAAGGATCACTTCTATGTTTGAACCTCTGAGGGCTTGAAGGGCTCCTTCATCTGGATAGTATAAGCGGATTTTGCCAATTCTGTTTGATTTGTATAGATCCACCACTCCTTGCTTTGTAGGTAGATTGTTTCCATTTCCTCCATAACACACACCCACGGATTGTGCACCTGCATGTAAGTAACTGAGCATATGAATTGAACTAAAGGAAATTAAATGGGACATAGAGCAATAAAGAGAGAGTGTCATGTATATATCATTGAATTGATTGGGAGAGAGAGAGAGAGAGTAATATGTACAGACCTATTACAATGGAAGATAATATTCCAAGAAGCAGCAATATGGCAGACATGGCAGTGTTGCCTCTTGAGAAGATCATATTGATTATACAGAACAGAACTATAACACCAACTGGTAAGTACGTGGTATCTATATTTTTCTCCACACAATCATCACCTATTTAATTAGGCCAAGTGGTGGAGAGTGGGCAAGACTAGGATTAGTAGATTGCAAAGACTTTTTTGGCCCCTTCGTCCGTCAATCACTCCACAGTATACACAATAATTTGTCGTTCAGCTTGAATAATGTTCATTGATTCAGTTCAATTTCCTGTAAGATGGATATTATAATTATAACTAGACCGAGTTGGCGATGGCTTTGAATAAGAAACGACAACCTCAAGAGTCAAGAGTCTGAGAAGTCCACTAAGCCATGCACCCTAACGTGCCGGAAACGTTCCTATATACCCCAAACAAACGTCACTCGCTTTGTTGCTTCCTTACCAGAACACTTTGCATTCATCATGATTCATACTGTTAATGCACGACGTCGTTGAATAGTCGCATGCGTATGTTATCAGCTAAAGTAGCATACGCGCATAGCACTTGTGTTGAAGCCACGTACCTAGCCTCTGTTATGTAAGTATTATTAATTGGAAAACAATACGGTACCATGAGTACCGGAACAGTCGCATATATATATAATATTTTTTTTATTGTAATTATTTGTTTTATTTTTATTTTTATTTATTATTTTTAATCATTTATCTTTATAAAATTTTTTATATCTTTAAATTATTTTTATATTTTTTAAATTTTATCTTAATGTAACATCTATTATAATTAAATAATTTAATATTAATATTTTGTTAATACGTTTTAATTTTTTTTAGTGTTAATTTTTTTAATTTATAGTATAAATTAGTTTTTCAATTATATTATTTATTATTTTTCTTATTTTAATATTTTTATAATATTATTATATTTTTTGTTTTTAATTTTTTAATTTTTACATATAAATAAAATTTGTTATGAAAATTAACTTTTGATTATTTTTTTTTGAATTAGTCTTTTTGATTGATTCATCTTTTACAAATTTTTTATCTAAAATTTATGTTATTTTAAATTTATTTTTTAAAATTTATTTATTCACATAGTTTGAGGTACCAAAACTTTTCAATTATCATGGGTACCATAGCAATTCCCTTATTAATTTAGAAAAATTTTACGATAACCACTATAATTATGGGAGTATCGGAACAATTATTTTATTTTTATTTTTTTTATTGTAATTACTTGTTTTATTTTTATTTTAATTTAATATTTTTAATAATTTATCTGTATAAATTTTTTTATATCTTTATATTATTTTTTTATTTTTTTAATTTATATCTTAATGTAGTATCTATTATAATTAAAAAATTTAATATTAATATTTTGTTAATATGTTTTAGTTTTTTTTTGTGATAATTTTTTTGAATTTATAGTATAAATTAGTTTTTCAATTGTATTATTTGTTTTTTTTATTTTAATGTTTTTATAATATTATTATAATTTTTTGTTTTTAATTTTTTAATTTTATCATATATAAACAAAATTTGTTATGAAAATTGACCTTTTAATTATTTTTTTTAAAATTAGTCTTTTTGATTGATTCATCTTATACAAATTTTTAATCTAAAATTTGTGTTATTTTGAATTTATTTTTTAAAATTTATTTGTTCACATAATTTAATGTACCAAAACTCTTCAATTTTCATGGGTACCGTAACAACTCTCATTAATTTATCATCGTATTGACACCCTTAGCTTGGTATTGTTTTTGTCAAATTTTTCGATTGTAATTTATACATTTAAATTAAAAATTGAATTCTAATTTTTAGTTAAAAATTACAAGTGCTAAAATTTAAGCAATCCATAAAATAAAAAAGTGTTGATGTGACATGATGTGACACAAGGAGTTACTTATAAGCAACTCCCACTGAAAATTCTCTTAGCATTAATTGAGAGTTAATGGCTAAAGATGCATATAAATATAGATGTTTGTAATAACATTAACATAATTAATTAAATTAACATGAGTAAATACAAACTTTAATATCTATAGAAGAATTATACCTCTTATATCTAACACGCAAGTTGTATACTAGCATCATCAAGGTGCTTGTACATATATACTAAGACAAATACACCCCATGCATACATGTCACACATTTAGAGGTTCAAGAAGGCTACATTAGCACATGTGTCACTCTTGTCACCAAAGATGGTGGGACCCACCAAATGCATAAGAAAAACTCTTATCGCATATTTTAAATGTTTGTCCCGAATGCGTACCTCATACAAATTTTTGCAATCACCTTAAACGCGTGTATGCTCCTTGTGAAATCTTTGTGAGTGCCTGGTAAATGTACGTAAAATGACACAACCTCTAAACTTTTCTTGCTCCGTTCACAAAGGAAGATGACATGTTAAAAATAAATTTACCCTTATATTTTTATAATTTTAAAATTAAAAATATAAGTCAAAATATTTTAGACATTATACTCAATATTTAAAATCTTTTTTTCTTTCTCTCCAACCCCAATAATATTGGACAGAGATAAAATTAAATAAAATAATAAAAGTATATAAAAATTCGTTCCTGCCCCTCCTGTCCGATTATTCCATCCAAACACTATGTGCATGTGTCTGGGTTAAAGTTTGCTGACCTAAGTTTGAGTAGTTTTTCATTTTTGCAAATTGAGTTTGCAAAATAAACCTTGATCTTGTTTTTATGAAACCAAATTTCCAGTCAAAATATAAGTTTGCAAATATATTTCCGTAGGTATCTAAACATATAATAAAATTGAGTTTACTCTCCAAAAACTAAGCTTGGACTCTAAATGTAGCCTACGTTATATTACTTCATGTAACACACACTTTATAGTTTTTTTTATTTTGTTTTATTTTTTTTATTTATAAATTTTTAAATCATGAGAGACTTATTAAACAAGAAATAACAGTAACAAAATTTTATGTTTTTAATTTTTAATAAATTTTATTAAAAAATCTAAAAAATGCTTTTATCCTTTATTTTATTATTAAAATTTATTTTAATATTTTATTTTTAAAAAAATTATTTTAGTCCTTTAACATTCAATTTTAAGTTAATGTTATTCCTCTAAACTAATGATCATATTCAATTTTAGGACATAAATATTTAAAGCGTAAAATTTGATTGATTAAATTTATTAAATAAAAATTATAAAATTCAACTAGTGATGATATAAAAAAACATCATAATTATTGTGAAAATTTCACAAAAAGTGAGCATTGAAAAAAAATATAATATTAGATTCTACAATTTTTTAGTTGCATACAAAATTCAATTTTCATGTAATTTTTATAATGTTTATGAGTTTTTTTTAATATTAGTTAATTATATATTTTTTAATAAAATTTAATATATAAATTTTATGATTTGAATAAAATGAAAAAAAATCGTAAAAACTAAAATTAATATTAAAACAAATAACTAAAAATATATTTTATCTAATAAAAAGTTTGTATTTAAAATAATTTGAAAAAAAAAATGAAGGCTTTAGAAAGTCGTAAAAACTAAAAACTAAAAAAAAAAAAAAAAAAAAAAAAAAAAAAAAAGAGAGAGAGAAAAAAAAGTGAAGTAAAAGTAAAACTAAAATCACATCCTTGTAATAGTTGCATTCTGTTGCGTTGGTTTCCAATGATTGCAGAAACCCAAAGAACAATCGTTGATTCAATCACCACTCCGATGATTCCTCCGCGTCTCCGGCGTCGCTAGTCGCTGTAGCTCCGTCGCCTCTCTCCTTCGATTCAGCTTGTCGAAAATTCAAAAAACGACACATGGAACCTCCCACTCCCGGCGCCACTAGTGACGATAGGTTTTCGAATCCAAACGCAACCGCCACGACCTCAACCTCAACCTTCACTTTCAGCTCCCCTTCCGTTTCGGGCCTGTCCAGGCCCAGATTCGTCAAGGTTCGCAAGCCCAACAACGCCCCCGCTTTCAATCCATATCGCAACGGTGCCGCTGCCAATGCCGCATTCGCTCCTCCGCATCCCGAACCTGAAATCGCCGATCGATTCGGGAATCTCAATATCGGTGAGCCTTTCGACGCCACACGCCACGCCGAGTTCGTATTTACGTCCTCTGCTTCTTCCCGTGTTGACGAAAACTCGGTCTCCCAACAGATGAACAAATTGAAGATTGCAACCGAAGACGGAACAGGTTTTAACGTATCGGACCTACGCGATGAGCTGAAGAAGAAATTGAGTATTAAAGAAGGAGGAGGTAGCAATGCAGTTGCTGAGAGCTCGGCGAATGATTTTATATACCAAATGAAGAATCTGAATGTGAATGACTCTATCGGTAGTAATGCCTCTAAGAGTGAAGGTAACGCGACTCTGTTTGGAAAATGTGAAACGGAAGCGGAGGGAATTTTGTTGAGGAAGTTGGAGAAGTTAAACCTAGTTAAGGAGAAGAAGGAGGATTGTGTTGAGCCGAATTTGTGCAATCCTTTTAGAGAGGGAATTCACCGAAGAGATGCGAGTGGAGATTCCGCTCGAGTTTCTGAAGACATTGGAATGTCGCAAAGTGCTGCATCAGCTTCATCCTCTGTGTTCTTTCAACCTGTTGGAGTTGGCAAGAGGGAGGAATTTGTGTTCACTGGTAAACAAGATAGTTCAGGTTCATCTTTTGTTGAGTTTAAAACACCTGCACCAAAAATTGGCAAAGAAGGGAAACTTAAGGAAAAAGGTAGCAAAATGAGAACGAGTAAAAGTAGGGAAAAACTGAAGCATTATACCTCGGCCCAGCCATGGCGTGGACAGGGTTTTATTTTTAAAGGAAGCGTTTCGCAAGAGGAACCGCAGGGTTCTTTTGAGAGTTTTTCACCAATGGATGTGTCTCCCTATCGGGAAAAACTGGCTGAAAATGAAAGGTCAAGGGAAAGTTCTTTGACATCCAATGAGTCATTCAGTGTTGATAACAACCCTGTAGTTAATGATTCGGTACCGACCACTTCTATTGATCCCATTGATGAAGATTTGATTACTGCGGCAGAGAGCTTGAATATAAATGGGGGTGATGGTGCAAGCAGAGACACAAAGGAGGAAAGTTTAGAGTATCAAATACGTGAAAATACTTGTGTTGAAGACCCAAAGGATGAGTCGATTTCTGGGGTTGAAACTGAAAGCTTTAAGTCTGCCAATGATGAAGTGGACATAACTAGTGATGCGGCTGGTGTATCAGTAGAAACTGAAGCACATAGCAGTGATGGAATGTTGCATCTTGGTAGTGCTTTGAGTTCAACAAACGTAAGTGGGTCTGCCTTCACATTTGCTGCTTCTTCTTCGGCTGAGGCTCAATCATGTAGTCCAAAACGTCCTCACAAAAAGAAAAACTGGGCAAATGTTGGTCACGATTCTTATAACCACTTACCAAGCATAAAGGTTCCTTGTTCGTCATCGTCTGTGGCATTTTCTCCGTTTTCTGGAACTCCATCTCTTTTCACATCAGGGCAAGGTTTAAAACCCAAGGTATCTTCTCAACCCAAAACAAGGGATTTTGATGAGAATGAGGAGCAGGGGGCAAAGAAGGCTTCTGCTTCTATTTCTGTTACAACCATTGCTGTTCAGGAAGCATGTGAAAAGTGGAGGCTCCGGTGAGTATATGTATATATTTGATAGTTCTATTAATATCCAGTCACTTGCTTGTAATATATTTATTTTTGTTATTCTGGATACAAAGCCTGGCTTTCTACGACTGCTTCTGATTTGTATATTGAAATAGAATACAATATATCAGTGTTTATTTTAAACACAGACAAATAGATTTTGCTAAGTAACTTTGAAATGGTTCCTTTGATTTTGGCATCATACTTTACCAACATTGCAACCATTATTCACAATACTGACTGAATATGCTTTATATCAGAGGAAACCAAGCCTATAAAAATGGGGATCTGTCTACGGCTGAGAATTGTTACAAACAAGGACTTAGTTGTGTATCTAAAGAAGAAGCATCCCGTACCTGTCTCAGGGCTTTGCTGCTATGTTACAGCAACCTTGCTGCCACACACATGTCTCTTGGTAGGATGAGAGATGCACTAGAAGATTGTAAGATGGCTGCTGAAATAGATCAAAATTTCCTAAGGGTGCAACTTAGAGCTGCAAAGTAAGTTACCATTGTTTCTTCTTAATCACTTTGTACTGTATGATTTAAGTTGTATGAATTTTAAGTTTCATGTCAGATGAATGAAACCTCAGGATACATCTAGTGGGAGTAATGATTCATGATGTAAAAAGAATGGATCTAATGAGGGAACCCTATGAAAGTGCAAGTACATTAATGTGACATTTGGTTTGAGAAAATGCTTTTTATTTTCACTTTTAATTACAAAATGTTTTCACTTTATTTCCTGTTTTTAAAACGATAAAAAATTGTTTTCATTCTTTCCTATGCAAATTATTGAAAACAGGAAACAAGTTAAATCAAGGCAGTATTTTTGTAAATAAAAGTGATAACAAAGAATGTTTCTCAAAACCAAACAGCCCCTTAGTATTTAGTACCAAATGCTTGATTGTTATTTAAAGTTTGGAAACACATTTAGTTAATAACATGGAAATATAAAAGTGTCTAGCACCATGCATGCTTGTGCTTCATGTCTAAAGTTGCAAGTGTCGAGATAGTTGATTGTGTCCCTCAAGTCCTTTTGTTTTTCATTCTTGTTTAAGTTGTTGCCTTGCTCTGGGAGAAGTTGAAGGCGCATCACAATATTTTAAAAGGTGCTTGCAATCAGGAACTGATGTTTGTGTGGATCGAAAAATTGCCGTGGAAGCCTCTGATGGCTTACAAAAGGCACAGGTTTGATTATTTATAATATTTTATAGATAACTTGATATATTGTGGAGGCTTTGGTTATTAGCATTTCCTTTTGGTTAAAGATTTTTAATTAGCTACAGGCTGTACGTGTAAATGAGTTAAATAGAAGTCTCTTAGGCTCTCACTCTGAACTGTTTTGATATTTTACTATATTACCCTTCTAGGGGTAGACTTCATTCCAAGGGTTTAAAGTGCATATAATAAATTCAATACAAGTTTTTTTTTCTTCCAATATTTATTTGGATGTTGGCTTTTGAAGAGATAATTAATTGGACATTTTGAGGGTTACTATTACTTTTGAAACATCTATCTGATATATATGTTTTTAGAATTATAAATATTTTGTTGGAATACCTTTTTGATACCTATACAAAACTCATTTTTTATATTTGATTCCTACATAAAAAAAAAAGTTTGTAAACAAGTCAATCTTGACAAAATATATTTTTAAAATGGTCCCTGCTGTTATCTGACATTATAAGGCCGTTAGAACAAGTTTGACATGGTTAAAGAATTTATGAGGTAGCTTTTGACGTGTGAGAAATCTGTACACATTTCTTTGTTTTGCTCCCTATATATAAACATATCTTTTCATTTTGGCACCTAAATAAAAAGATGGAATTTTTCAAATCAATCCCTATATATATGTGTGTGTATATATATAATGTGAAGGCAGGCAAAAAATTACAATATTTTAAAGATTTTCCTTTTGGTTTAAGATTTTTAATTTGCTACAGGCTGCACATGCAATGAGTTTACATTAAAAGCTTCTTACACTGAACTGGTTTGACATTGTACTATATTGCCCTTCTACAGAACATGTATCTGATATATTTTTTAGAATTTAGAAATATTTTGTTAAGGTTTAAATACATTTTTGATCCCTATACAAAACCCATTGTTTTATTTGGGCCAAAATAGTTTGTAAGGGAGTCCCTTGATGAAAAATAAAAAAATATTTTAAATGGTCCCTGTCATTATATAGTTATAACATTTAGAGTAAGTCTGACATAGTGCACAAGAATTTCTGACATGGCTTCTAGCGGCATGTGAGGACACTTTACACATTTATTTTGGTCCTTGTACATAACACATTTTTTCATCTTGATCCCTGTATGAAAATGTTTTTTAAATTAGCCTCTATACATACATATACATATACGTGTCATACAATGCAAAGGCAAATATAAAGCACAACGCAACCAAAAAAAAGTACAATTGTATATCAAAAGTCTTGAGGAAATTTGACCTTAAGAGAGAGCTTATTAAGTGAAGGAGCATAACTTAAGAGAGCTTTCACTACTCTCCCCAACACGCACATACACAGAAATTAATGGCTTTGACAACCAAAAGCTAGTGTACAGACTTTGAACAAGGTTGTTGTAGCTTGAGGTGGGTATGGAGATTGTGACGAGAAGATGGTGTTTGAGAGTTGGGTAATGTTTTGCTCATTATGGAGGATCGAAAGGAGTGAATGTGGTCTGACTTTTGTGGACCTAAGCCATTATTATTTTTTTGTTGTTGGAGAGTAGTGGAAAGCCTCTCTTTAGCTGTGTTCCTTCTTAGTCCGAAACACATGGTCAAATTTGTTCATAATTTTTATGTATAATTGTAATGGGTTGTTTGTTTTTGTTTTGTTGTATTGCTCTTTTTCTTTGCCTTCACATTATGCTTTGGTATGTACAGGAAATAGGGACTATTTTTATTTTTTTTTTCATATAGGGGGACCAAGATGACAAAATGTGTTATGTACAAGGAAAAAATTGTGTAAAGCTTTCTCACACATCATAAACTATGTCAGAAATCTGTTAGCCACATCAGACTTGCTCTAACAGCAGTAGAACCTGAGAAAATGGCAGGGACCATTTTGAAAACATTTTTTCATCAAGGAACTTGTTTACTAATTTTTCATGTGGGGATCAAATAAAAAAGGGAATATGTATAGGGACCAAAAAGATATTTAAACCTTTTGTTAATGATTTAAATATTAAAATATTTTTTGTAAAGTGGTGATGACTAGACATGTAGAAATAGATGGTAAAGAAGACAGATTGTATGTTACCGTTGTTTTGTTCAATTATATTCTGCCACTTTATGGATTGCAAATTTTGCATTTTGTTTCCATTCTCTTTAATAAGATCCCAGTGTTTTTGAATTTATATTTCTCTAAGTGGCTGTGGTGTGAAGGTGTGTCCCCAACTTCCTGAACTGACTAGTTTTCAATGGATTTAACAGAAAGTATCAGATGTCATCAATCATTCTGCTCAACTTTTGCAAAGAAGAACATCCTCTGATGCAGAGAGAGCATTAGAACATATTAATGAGGCGTTAATGATAAGTTCATACTCTGAAAAATTGCTTGAAATGAAAGCGGAGGCTCTGCTTATGGTTAGTGCTCTTTCTTATAATATACTGGAATTTCACTAAAGCTTAGATCATGATTTATGACTATCTCAAAATTCAGCTTTAAGTCTATTTGTACAATAATTTATGTCTGTTGGATAACTTTTGCCACACATATCAGCTTTGTAGATATGAGGAGGTGATTCAGCTGTGTGACAAGACCCTTGATTCTGCTGAGAAGAATGCCTGTCCATTGGATGCTGGTTGCCAAATCACAGATCTGGATAATTCACAACTCTCAAAAGGCTTCTACTTCAGAGTGTGGCGATGCTCAATGATGCTTAAAGCCCACTTTTACCTAGGGAAATTTGAAGAAGGTCTTTCTTTGCTGGAGCAATTAGTGGAAAAGGTGTCTGGCATAAACAAGTAAGTATTACTAACCTCTGGCTCATCCACCCTACTCTGCCCCTCCTCAAGTGTAAACAGAAAAGAAAAGGGCAAAGTGAAATGTGAATATTTGAAAGCTATGATCCTTTTTATCATCAGCTTAGATTCTGTTCCTGCAGGAGCGGAAGCAAGGTTTTGGATTCACTCATACCACTGGCTGCCATCATACGTGAGCTCTTGCATCATAAGGTTAGCTTATGCTGTGTTTCATTATATCGTTATGTTGATTATTTATATTATTATTGATATTGTTTGTTAAATAATAAATACCTTGATTTCCTAGAACATTTTCACTGTTTCAAAGTAACACCTATTGTTTTTTTGGTCCTGGGAGCTAATTGTTATTTTAGCTATTTGATTTGACTATATTATTTTGTTTCTAATATACTTTCTTTGAACAATATTTTGAGCTTTTAAAATGAACTTTTGGATTAGCATTTATCAGTGTAAATCCTTTTATCTGCAATCATTTATTTCTACAGTTCCACTAATTGTGCTTGCTGTTGCCCAAGGTGACAGTCGTTGACTCATTCTGCACATGTTCTTGTTTTTATTTATAGAAAGAAATAAAAAAGGGTGAAAATTGCTCTATATTATAGAATGGAAATCACCAAGACACTAGATTGATTTAGGGTGCATTTGGATAAGCTTTGATAAAAGTGCTATTATGATATCAATTTTTTTTTTCACATTTTAAGGAAAGCATAAAAACTGCTTTATTTAAGATTTTTGTGTCTTTTATTTAAAGCACAGACACACATGTTGGAAAACCACCTCAATTGCGGCCACCCCTAGGCCAGAAAGGGGCTTCCTACAGAGGAGCTGACCAGAAAGGTTGAATTAAGCATCATAGATACAAGGCTTGCATAGTTTGCATCTTACACGTCAGTTTTGTAAGATCCAAATTCTAAGACCACAAACAGACCCTTAGGCTCCCTGTGTGCGTATTTATGTTCATATACTGTGGAATGTGGATTAACACAACTATAGTCCACCTATATTTTGTGCAAGCCCATCTGAATACCCATCACATGCACGGACACTGCCCTAATTTCCTTTAACTTGATAATTTATCCTCTTTGTTTGTGTTTCTATGCTCTTCTCTAATACAATTCTTCCAACATTAAATGACTGAAGAAAACAATTTAAGTGCCACACTGATGTTGTATTCTAATTAGTTTCTATTAGTTTAAATCCTTCTGTCCTTTTCCTGTGACAAGAAAATTGCTTTTGATTAGGATTGGTATAAATCTATTCATTTGTAGACTGCAGGAAATTCAGCATTTCAGTCTGGAAGGCATGCAGAAGCTGTTGAACACTATACAACTGCTTTGTCATATAATGTGGAGTCTCGTCCATTTGCAGCTGTCTGTTATTGTAATCGTGCCACTGCATATAAAGCTTTAGGTCAAATTACCGATGCTATTGCAGATTGCAGTCTATCTATAGCTCTTGATGGAAATTATTTGAAGGTTTCTCTCTTCAGCTGTAACTTCATTTTTTTTTCTTGGAATTGTTATAATTTAATAATCAGAAGGGAGGTTAACCTGACATATGATAAAAACACCTAGGGTAAATTATAGCACATGAGAAATACAGGGAGAAGGAATGGGTCAAGTAGTGAAAGGATCTGGCACGCAGCCAAATAGCCAATACAGAGCTTTATTCTCTTTGACAACTAGAAGAAAACTTTTGTTATTCAGGAAAAATGAGGTATCCTTGTTATAACCATTATATTTATACCCCTTTTTATAGCTTAAAAATCCTAACCGTAAAAATATCCTAATGTTATCCATGTAAACTAACTTGAATAAAAATTAAGTAAAAGATACAAAAACAAAAAATTATAACATAAAAAACTGTTATGTTGCCCAGGCTACGGTTGTATAATCTTCAATAGCCCAAACAGAAATCCAACATATAATTGACCTCCTTTTTCCTGTGGATCATAACCATAGGGATTAATCAGTTAAAAACCTGTAGCATTTAAGTTATTTGTTATTCTTTACATCCAAACATGAACACAAGAACCAAACTATTTGAAATGGGTCACCAATAATAATAATTTTGAATTGTTTAACCCATAGGAGAGAAAATGAAGCAATTTAAACGTGGCATTACAATTTTCCTATCTGTGTAGCTTTCGTATGTGTTGTAGTTGTATAATTATATTAGAAAGCCTGAATGAGTTTCTGTCAAAGTCTTAGTGGGTGTTACGCAATATTATCAAATAACCGTTATACGAAATAGCATAAAGGTCTCCTGCCAAATCTTCATTCACCATCCGTTATTTGGTGTTATATGACAGCGTCCGCCATATCTGCCATGGCACCTGCCATGGCCGTCATGCCGTAAAGGACTAAAGGTTTATAATGGTCATGGCAGATATGGCGCTTTTTTACTATAAAAAACCCCATTTTACAGTTTCTGACCCAAGCTCAACCCATTCTAAAGAAAAATCCAAAACACTTATGTCCCAAATGTGGAAGTTGTTGCTGCCAACCCTAAACGTTGATGCCACCCTAGGGTTCTCTAAACCTTCATTTAACTCTGGCGACCTTAATGGAAGCGGTCCCTCACTCCAACGAACCTTGGAGTGTGGTTCAAAACAAATTCTGTATTTTAGTGTTTTTTTTCTACTTCTTCCTCTTCTATCCAATGATTTTTCATCTATTTTGTTTTGTTTGAGTTCGTGTTATTCATATTTTATTCTTCTATTCCTCTTCATCTAATATTCATCTCCTTCATGTTGGGTCTAGTTTGAGTTCCTAGTTTGTTCAAATATTGAAAATTATATTTTGTTCCTTATCCTTTATTATGCTTTGTTTGTTTGTTTGTTTTTTTAATTTTTAATTTTATATTAAACTATTTAAGTTGATATTTTGTTTTTAATTAATTTTTGCTGTTTGCAATTTATTTTTTGCAGTTTTTTTGGTATATGTATATTATTATTATTTTTGTCCGTCATATGCTTATAACGGATTTTTGGCTCACCACCATAGACCGCTATCATTAACGATAACTTTGGTGTTACGACATGCTATAGAGTAGTAACGACTGTAACGTGCATTGATTTTTTGCATTTTCAAATATATATCTATTTTTAACTTTTTAAAGGAATTTATTTAGGATTTCAATTTATATGATAGTATGACAAAAATGCTTTCATACACTTGCAGGCACTTTCTAGACGTGCAACTCTGTACGAGATGATCAGAGATTATGCTCAAGCAGCCAGTGATCTTAGGAGGCTTGTCTCTCTTCTCAGCAAGGATGTGGAGGACAATAAACTTGGAATAACTGATAAATCAATTAATTATGCTTATGATTTGAAGCAAAATCGCATTCGTCTTTCTGATATGGAAGAAGAAGCCAGAAAGGAGATCCCTCTTGATATGTACCTCATTTTGTAAGTTATTTACTAATAATCGACACTTCTTCATCATATCATTGATATTAGTTTAAAGCTTAAATATGTTTTTAGTCTCTCAAATTTATAGTAAATTTATTTTTGATCCTTCAAATTTAAAATTGTTGTTTTAGTCTCTATAATTTCAAAAAATCTTGTTTTAGTCCTTATATTCAAATTTTGTTAAGAAATTTATTAAATATTATTGCATAAAATCTACTTATTGGTATCCCTGATAGTGATTAAATTCAATTGTTATTGTATAACCGTCTTAATTTGTCACTTTCATATATGTTATTAGTGATCTGAGGAACTAAAACAAGATTTTTGAAAATTACAAGAACTAAAAACAACAGTTTTAAATTTGAGGCACCAAAAATAAATTTGTCTTAAAATTGAGAGACTAAAAACATATTTAAACCTTAATTTAATTAACTCCATTTTTCTTGTAGTCTAAATCACCTTTCTAAAGAAAACATAACTTCTACTTTTGCATGTTTTTCAAGTCAAAGCTACGAGATATATCATTCCATTTACGAGGATGAAATGGGAAAATTCTAGACATAAAGGGAAGATTTTAGAATCTTCCTTCTTCGTATGAAATAATAGCTTTAGAGATCCAATTGTCAGTATCCAGAATTAGAAAATAAATAAAATTCATTTATGATTTGCAACTGAATGAGGATAGATAGATAACAATAATGTATCCTGAATCCCGAGGAATACAGGCTTACACAGAAGAATAGATTTATAACCATTTAAAGAATGCATCTAGGTATTAATTCTTTAAAAATGTGTCCAGAATAAAAAAAATGCTATGCAAGAAAGAGACTCAAGTTCTTTTATAATTGTCATCATTCTGTGTGCAAGTTGTGTTTAATGCGGCTAAAATACCTGTTTGTTGTTATTCGAGGGAGATATTATCATTCATTTAGGACTATCAACTAACTGACATTATGATGGCAGGGGAGTTGAACCATCTGTTTCGATATCTGAAATCAAGAAGGCCTATCGGAAAGCTGCACTTAGACACCATCCAGACAAGGTTGTTTGATTGGGCACTTGGTTTGATGCTCATACCAACAGTAATCACTGTTAACATTTTATCTTATTCTGTAGGCTGGCCAGTCGTTGACCAGAAGTGACAATGGAGATGATCAGATATGGAAGGTTATTGCTGAAGAAGCACACAGAGATGCTGATAGGCTTTTCAAAATAATTGGGGAGGCATATGCCATCCTGTCAGACCCTGACAAGGTATTTTCTATATTTTCAACTAATCAATGTTGCTGAAAGGCTTGCTGTAGGAAAATTGGTTTTTTGTGGACTCCGATGGCATGTCAGTTAACCATGTAGTCGAAGCCCACCTAGTGGGATAAGGATTTGTTATTGACAATTAACATGTAATGTCCGAAGTTCCTTTGTCTTAAAATAAGGGAAGTAACAACTACAAATGGTCAGTAGCTTATATCTAGCATACGGGAATTAGAAAAGTTTCTTTCCTTAGTCGGAAACCAAATTTTTACTAGTGTTTTAAACACTTAGCAAAGTATCAATGGTATAAATTTTGATGTGTTTCCTTCCTTGTTCACTAATACCAAATTACTTCACTTTTTATTTAATTTCTAGCCAAAGACCATATTGCTTAATAAAACTTGATGCTGGATGTTGTGGATAGTACAATACTAGAGCCGTGAAATTGTCAAATAATAAATGTGCATCAATAATAGCAGTAAATGAGAAAATCTTGCAATAAAATAAAAAAATAAAAATAAAAATAAAAATAAAAAAAGGACTTCTTTGCTGCTCCATTTAGAGAAGAGTCGCTATGTAAAGCAGCAGGATTTAACAATGCTTGTGAGCTTTTTACTTCTTGCGGTGTTTAGCCAAACAACCATGCTTCTGGGAAGTCGTTTAAATTTTTAAGCTTAAGCATATTATGCTGCGTATTCATTTGGTCATTATTCCATTTATGCAGCGGGCACGTTATGATGCAGAAGAAGAAATGAGGAATTCCCAAAAGAAACGGTATGGACCTATGGCTAGAAATAATGTGGATGCTCAGTATTATTACCCGTTTGAACAAAGCAGCAGAAGACAGTGGAGAGAGGTTTATAGATCATATGGTAATCCATCATATCGAGGTTCTGAACCTGGCCGATCAAGTAGGAAATAAGAAAATCTGCATGAAATGTTAATCCTGTTTGACTCTTTAAATGTGGCCTAGTTAGATGGTGCCTTTTAAGTTATCCGCTGCAATTGGCCTTCTGAATTTCGGCATTATGCTGAGTTCGGTGCTGCATTGATCCAGCTGTTACGCGGCTTCCATCCTTCGAGTTAGGAGAGGTCCAACAGGTACACAATTCTGCAACTGATGACATAGCGGTTGGAGAAGAAGCTTAGCTGGTCAATGCATCCAGTTAGAATTTTTCTCTTGGCAAGAGAAAGACTGCATAAGAATTTTGTCTTCTTTTACAGCTGACCACGACTTTGAGCGAGGACTTGGTGTTTTAACTTGGCTGCTAAAACCCAGCACAGGAAAAAGAAGCTTGAAAATTTTGCAGTGGTTGAGTGAGGGCTCTGATTTTTTTAGATATGTAAAGTTTATCGACATAAGTTGATGTTGAGATGTACAGACGAAATTAAATTGCTATACCACAACGATTGTAATTAACAAAACACAGTTGGGCTTGTGTAAAAATAATTCATTTTTTGACGAGTCATAACTAAGCCAACTTGGCACTTGCGAGCTAGAAGTAATCCAACCTATGTCATCTGGGAAACTTGGGACTAAAAACAAACAAAACTTCAACATAAATTTAGGCAATTAATTGAACCAGTCCTAAAAATAAATAAGTAAATTAAGGTTTAATTATTCTTTTAGTCTTTATAATTTTATAAATTTTGCTCTTTAATTCTTATAGCTAAAAATATCTTATTTTAATTTTTATATTTATTATTTTTGTTCTTTAATTTTTGTCGTTTATTTTTATAAGAAATAAAAGAAAAAAATATATATAACTGCAAGGACTAAAGAAAAATTATACAACTATAAGAAATAAAAGAGAGCTTATGTAACCATAAAGACCGAAAAAAATGGAAACTAATGTGTAAAGTTTATGAAATTATAAAAATTAATTTTTTTTAAATAGGAACTAATGTGTAAAGCTTATGAAATTATAAGATTAAAAAATTAAGTAATCCATAAATTAATAACAATAATATTATTATGTTGAATATGTGTCTACACATTTTATATTAGTTTCATAACCTGTGGTAGTACAAAAAGTACTAGTTTATTTTTTTTATCATCCAAAATGTACTTGTTTCATAACAGCTTTGCTTCAAATTAAGAATATAATATATAACCCTTAACTGAAAAAAAATAATTAGTAGATTTTAACTTTGATCTTTTAATTAATAGTTAAGATTCCCTATTTTTCACCTTAAGTTTATTGTTATAGCAGTTTAAAAAAAAAACATTTACATTACTTGGGTTGCTTTCTATGAAAAAAAAAAAAAAAAAGAAGGAAATTTTAGAAGCAACTTAAGAAACTCTTACAAAATCCTAATCACAAATAACAAAATTATGTGATTTTTGTTTTTCTTCTACCGGAGAAAGATATAGCTCATTTTCATTAAGCAAATCCAAATAGATAGGCACAGTGCCTTGTTCTTATGAGCATCTCATCGATTAAGCCCGTACATGAATGAAAATGAACGCTGTCTCAAGAACTGAACTATACACAGCCTTGAAGTACAATAGAAAGAATTTTACCGAATTTCACTTTTGCTTTGGTACGGAAAGACTTAAAGGTATATTCCTAACCCAAACTCCTTTGGATCTGTTTCAACCATCCATGGTGACCTGTTTATTTTCAGAAAGAAAGACGATAAAACAAAGAAAAACATGGTCATAAATTTCCAAAATAAGTCGCCAATAATACAGAACACCAGCACTAAGATTAGAAAGTTAACCTGTTCATCACAAAGTTAAACGTTCCCTGGCTAGCACGCCTTAGAAGAACTTCTCTGGCTTCAATTGGAAGTCCTTGGGGCTGCATTTAGAATTCGATGAAATTATTATATAGCAGAAAGCAAAATTTGTTTGCGAAATGTTCAACATTACACTTTAAAATTGCATAAAAAATGTGAATTGGATACACTTACCTCTTCCGGAAACCAAACTCCTGGCTGCGTGTTTCCTTCAAGAACTGCAAGTGCAAAAGCAGCTGTTGCAATTCCTACAGATCTGAAAAACGTGCCCACTGCATTCGTCAATCGTCATTACTAATAAAAAGCAACTATATTCCGGCTTTATCAAATTAATATCTCATAGCATGCACAATTTATTGGCAAAAATGCTAAATTGTGTGGTTTCCCCGTTGTTAGCCTACATCACGTCTGCGTTTCCACAATTTCGTCTTCGTTTGGTCAGTTAAGCTAAAGTGTCTAGTTCTCCTGACAGTTAGTTGTTCGTGCGGTAAAATTGTAGAAATGCGGTAGACCAAAATAAATAAATTTTAAAAGGCATGTAAAAGTTTTTAAACTGTCAATCAGTTAAAAATCTTGGTATAATTTTTAAGATGATCATTATAAAAATCAATAAATATATTTTACACACGGTTGCAGTTTATAATTAGATGAATGTGTAAAAACCTTTTACCCTTTACTATTTATCAAATAAAAAGGCAGTAAGAATTTGGCAAGTAAGAATTTACATAATTCACAATTAATATAAAATTAATACTTATTAAAAATTAAATTTTTTTTTATATATACTCATATATATATATATATATATATATATTAATATCATATTTGTATATTATTATATTATTAATTATAATAAAATTAAAAATTAAGTAAAAAAATGAGAAGTTCTATTTATTTTTAATTAATAAAAAATTTAATTTATATATAAGAAAATTAATTTAGTACCTCTAAATTTTTTATCCAAGTTTTGTCACTATATATATATATATATTTAATGATTTGATATTATGTATTTAAAAAAAATTAACCCTTAAATTTAGTGACAAATACATTTTGTTTTTGATAATTTAGGCAACAAAAGCTAGCCTAATAAAAGCATGGTTAAAACTTACTCAAAATTTCACCCAAAAATTAGAGAAAAGGAAAACTTACACTGAAAGTCTCCTATGACTGAATATACCAACAGTGTTGCGTCCACTTGCGCAATCCAAATCAACCTGTCCATTAGATAAGAAAAAGATTTTTTTTTTACGTAAATAATTAGTTTATTTACGCACTTTACAAACATCATAACAACTAGTAACTTCTAGAAGAAAGAAATAGCTAAACCAGTACTAGTTTAACCCTTTCCACTCCCCTCACCCTCATTGATACGCGTTCTCCAGCAATCCCATCAATTGCTCTAACAAAAGGATCAAACAACTGAACCAAACTTCGGACTCTGTTTCTGTCTCTCAGAAACTCCTGCATGTTTAGTCACAGATCATTGGCAGAATAATCAACTATATATACTTTAATTTCCCTTTTCATGAAAGTAAATAACAATCCTATATAAATTACTATTGGTAGGGAGAGATGAAATATTGTACATTGATATTTCGGGTTATGCCGTTATAGCTCTTCAGATATCATTGTCAAAGAATTTAGCATGCACAAATTCAATTTTTAAAATAAAATCTTTAAAACAAATCACGTGAGAATATTAGGGTTAGTTTGTTTCTTGTTTTTAAAAAATTGTTTGTTTTATAAATAAAAAAATGCTTGATCGAAGTAAATTTTGAAATCTATTTTTAAAAACAATCTCTTTTTAAGTTATTAAAATTAAAAACTCTAGACCGTTCCAATTTTTTATTTTCAGTTTTCTTCTAAGCCATTCCAATAAAAGTTTAAAATCAAATTTTCAAAAAAAAGATTTCCTTCTAAAAAAGATTTTGCAATATAATTTTAAGGTTTAAAAATGTATTTAGTTTCTCAAATTTAAGATAAATTTATTTTTAATCTCTCAAATTTAAAACTGGTCTTTTTAATTCCTATAATTTTAAAAAAAATCTGATTTTAGTCTTTATATTCAAATTTTGTTAGAGAATTAAAAATATTTAGAACTAAAAACAATTGTTTTAAATTTGAGGAATCAAAAATAAATTCATCCTTAATTTAAGGGACTAAAATCATATTTAAACCTAATTTTAAAAACCAAAACACTCAAAAGAAAAAAATCTAACATCCTTTTTCATTTTATTATTTACAAAACCTAAATATTAGTAAAATTCATATTATAGTAAGAAGTTCGTATTTGCGAAGCATAGGCTCAAAAATATTAATTAGTGTATTACCAAAGGAGGTGCGAGATCAGATGCAGCTCATTAATTGAATCAAACCTTCCAAAGATCAACTAAGGTTAGTATAATGCTCATATAACCTACAAAACTAATTCTTGACTTTGTTATTACTTATCCTACTTGTTTGCATCATAACATCGGATTTTACGACATCGTGGATGTCATAATAAGTATAAAGGAAATACTTGCTATCTGATTTGATACGCAGAAATTTGCTGTAACATTTCATAATATAGCGAGTAACCTATTAAAGTCAATATTGTATTTGATATAATATTTCCATGCATATTATTAGCAATTGCACTTATCTGCAACCAAGTCATTCCAAGTGATTCAAGAGCATACCGGAGGAAGAAGGTTTGTCATAGCTTCCATTCCCCAATTCCAGAAAAATGGTGCTGTTCCGAATCGAGCACTTACAGTTGGCACTCCTAGAATCTCATGAGCACTTCTAACCTCTGGTAAATTCCTGAAAACCATGTATTGAAGTGGGATCCTAATTTCTGAAGAAAGCAAATATATAGGGGTAATTAAATCAATTTGTTGTGGACTGGATATCATATGAGATATGACTGAAACAGTACCAGATTCAATGAAGATTTTGTATTTTTTATTTTGGTTTTGAATCAGGTTGCAAGGGGTATTCTGACTTGCAATGCTTTCTAAGTTTCTATATATCGACAAACTTACAATAGATAAACATCTCTTTTGCCAATTCCTTTTCCAAAGTCGACGTTGAGCATTCCACTATATGGCTTCATTCTGATCTTTTCTCCTAGTTGAACATTCCAGCATCATCATTTAATCCTACAAACAAAATGGTAATTTAATCTAGATAAAATAAATAACTTGTATAAACTCTTAGAAAACAACCTTTGTTATATGCAACTACTTCCTCTCCCAACAGAAAGAAGCTTGTAGCTAATATGGTTGGGCCAGCACCACCAGTTCCAGCTGTGTAGTAGTAGAATCTGAGTTGGCGATAGTAGCTTATAAGTTGCTAAATCAACATGAAACTCAGAAAATAAATAAACAAGAATATTCCCCATGTCCTTTTTGGATTATTTTTTTTGTCATTTTTCTGCTATGCTTATTTCACCTCAGAAGATAATGTAAAATTTAATAACATAGAAGGACTTTAAGGATGCATTTGATGTGCACTATGTTACATTACATTCTCAATTATCTTAAATGTCTAGGCATAATATGTCGAGGAATTCAACATACGATGACAAATCCAACCGGTAAGATAAGTAATGACATATCAACCAAAATACATTTACATTTAAAAAAAGGAATCATAAACTTTGGAATTATATGAAAGGATCCACCAACCTTAGCCTCTCTGGCTTATCGTTACTTTCGTTTGCAGCACGGACTAGCTCTGCTGCCATGACTGACAAAATTGTAGGAAATGTTAGCTACCAAAATACAGCAGACACAGAAAAGATCGGTTCACCCTAAATCGTGATCTGCCCTAACTTCACACTAATCTACAAACAAAATTACTGTCAATCTGCATGAACTTTTTGTCTTGTATATTCAGCAACATATGGTCAATTTGAATCAAATTACTCTCATAAGTTGAAATTAACCTATGCACCTCAAATATTTTTGAAACTTTAGTCATGAATACTAGAAGAAATCCAATAATTATGAACTGAGTCACACCATATAAACAGCATGGATCAGTCAGTCAATCAAAATTCCAAACACATGTTTTACCTCACATTGAGTACGGATAAGAATAAAACTAGAATCAACAGTTATACAATTTTTCATACTCATCTGAACAGCTGTGTTACTTTTGATAATCAAGTACTATCCACGTCAGTTTAACATAAATTGATGATCAAATAATTTTCACATTAATTCCGATTCTGATTTGGAAACGAAAGAACAATGAAGATAGATAGGTAAAAGCACCATTGCTAACTCCAGGGTATATTCCTCCAGTTGTTATAGCCGGAACATTTGCAGCTATCGCTCTATTCATCAAGGACTTCGCACGACATGAATAGCTTGTGTCATCACAAACATCAACATACGCTGTCTGCGGAAAAATATACATTAAATATATGCATGCGTATAAGTGAAGATGCATGCACACATAGCATAAACAAAATAATTCAGAAACGATGATTGAAAATAATAGTAACCTTAGTATTTATTGCAGCTTCAAGCACGCTACACCTCTCTGCACATTGGAAGGGTCCAGCGGCATGAACTACGAGATCTACACCTGCACAGATCGCATTCACAATATTAACAATCGATTTCAATTCACAAGCATAAGACAACGAACGGTGATTGGAAGCGAGTGCAATTTTACTCTTCAACGCGGTTTCCAGCGAATTCACGTCGTCGATGTCAACACGAGCAAAACTTGAATTACCGCCAAGTTTTGCAGTGAGAGCTTCGGCTTTCTCCCTGTCGCACGTGCAACGAATTAGAAATGTAGAATAACTCGCAAACGCAATTTTAGAGGACGCACGTTCGCCGTGACTGACCTGTTTCGGCCGGCGACGAGGATTTGAAGGTCGGGACAGAAGTTGGAGAGTGCAACGGCGGTGGATCCTCCGACCCGACCCGTTCCTCCGAGGACCAATATTCTGGAGTTTCGGATCTTCTCCGGCAGCGGCAGCTCAGGGACCTTGCTGGTGGCGGGAGCGGTGGCGGTGGCTTTGATATTCAACGGCGTCCATTTCAAATTCAGAGGCAGTGAAAGTGGCGGCATTGAATTCAATTGAGTTTCCTCTTCTTTCTCTTTCTACAACACTTCGCGCGCGGTGCGTCCGTTATCACAACACACTTTATCCCTGTTCTGCTCAATACTTGGCAAAATCCACGCCACAACCACAGCATATTTTAAAATATCTAAATTAATTATATACTTTCCTAAGAAAGAAATGAGGAAGTAACGATACCACATACGTCCATAACTCCATACCAAGTATGTATTCTTTTTATTAAATAATCTAAATTCACTTCTATTAATGAAATCGGTATAAATTTTTAATTTAATAAGAACAAACACACTAAAAACTATAATTAATTTTGATTTTTATAATAAAATATTAAAATATACCAAAAAAAATGTTCTAATCGTCAAAGATAAAAATTGGCTTGCTTACTCAATGCAACCTTACCGTCTAATAACTTTCATCGTATCTCCCAGTAAAAAAAAAAAAAAAAAAAAAAAAAACGTTCATCATATCTAAGACATTAAATAATAAATAGTCAAGTTAAAACTTAAAATTAAGTAAGACTATTTAAACTTTAAAGGAACAAATCAAGTCTTGATCTATTTCAAGTAAATAAATCAACTTCACGTCTTAGATTTGGAAACCAACACAACTTAAAGCTTGCAAGGTCTAACCCAAGTAAATTTAATTTTAAATTTTAACCCCAAAACAAATTAATAAAAATGCAAAAGTAGAAAATTATGAGTCCATGTATCACATTCAAAAGTAAAAATTAACTTCATTTGATATGAAAATAAAGAATAAAAAAAGTAAAAATTAACTTCATTGTGCAACAAAAAAAACATTAACTTCATTTAATATGAAAATAAAGAATAAAAAATCAATAGAAGTTAGATTTAATAGAAGAAATTAATCTCTCATAATAAAACAAACCAAGATTTGAATCTTGGTTGTTGAAATAAGTGTTTACATTTAGTGTTTGATCATGTTTTGAATATAATTGTCTCTAAATAAGATTATGTGTGGAAAAAAGTTATATTATTTAAAAATTATCACAAACAATAGCTAAAATCAAAATTATGCAAAGAATAAACCACTAATTCAAACAGTACATGTCTTATTTCCATGATGTAATCAACACACAGATACCCATGTCTTACATTCATAAGTGTGACCCAACCCATCTAAAAAATAGTAATTAATTTCAAATGACTAACCCCTAAATCTCAACGTAATTCATTAAATTTTAGCAATATCTTATACCCTCGACTACGAAAATGTTGATTTATTAGTTTCCCATGACAAAATTATTCATGTCCGTCAGACTAATAAATGTTGATTTAGTAATTTCCCATCACAAAAATACTCATTATATTTATGAGTATATTACATTCCCTTCATTTGAGAGATGCCTAATATTTACTCCTTTATTCTCTTCTAAATATCAATATATGTTAAATCTTTAATTAAAAACGTTAATATTTAAATCATTTTAATGCATAAGCGTTTAATTTAATTTTTCTTTTATGGTAATTCTCAACATAATTAGTAGCTGATTTTAAATATTTATTATCAACTTTGACCTTGAAAGATAAAATAAAAGATTTTAAAATGAAAATGGAGAGCAATGTAATTTAAGCAAGAGATTATAGTTTACACTATATTTGTTAACATGAATTTGTTACCAGTTTCCACCTCTTGATCAAGCTAATTTTATAATGAGATGATTATGTAAAGAACCTAAAATTTGATACAAAATGTTAATAGCATCCAGGTAATCATTGTTTTTACAAATAAAGCAGAATATTACAAACCATCCAACCTTGTAACAAACGCTGTCCACAAGACCCCACAGCTATATATAAGCGGGTAAAAAAAATTTCGAAGATACCACCCGTGTCCAAAATAATGAAAAATATCTATCAAAGATGCTAATGAAAACAATGTATAAACAAAATTAAATGAAAAAATAACAACATAAATAATAATAATAATCATCATAATATTAGCTCCTGAGAAGAGTCTCGATGGCTTCAAAGAAAAATGGTGACAGTTCAGAGCTTGGGGTCTTGATTGCACATTTGACACCAGGACTTCCGACCACTGTGGTTAGTTCAATTAATAATGGTATCCCTCGAGGGATCTTAGCTGAGAGGTAAAACACATCCTGGTTCGCATTCTTGCGCTTTGCAATAAAGAACACGTTTGCTGCAGCTAGTCGGTCCAGTGTCGCGTCCACACTGCCAATCACAATGCCTGGGAAGTCCCTGGAAACCTCGTTTGAATCAGGTAGGGACCTCCAAGTCTGTAACACAGATAATGATCAGTTTTCAATTTCTGCATTCAAGTATTGATCATAAAAGGGGGCAAAGTTATTGAATTTGTATAAATTTCTCATTGTCCTCAGCCTTCTTTGTAACATGTATAAAAATAGGCTCACTGAAGAAAAACTTGGAAATTTTACACATCAAAGAATCAAACTTTATTGCAGTGTAAAAGGATAAAACGAATGAAAAAGTATACCTCTAAGAAAGTGGGACGTTCCATTCTACCGTCCTCGGTGAAAAATACATGGAATGAGATTTTATCGTTAAAATACCACACAGGCTGTTGGCTGTTTTTTACAGCCACCTGCAAAACTGAGCTGGGAGGACCTTGGGACATATTCTGGAACATAACCATAGGAAGGAGTGTCCTGACTGATGTTCCAGGTTGCACTTGTGGGACCTGAAAAGCAACTAGCCATCTATTAGAACTTATTTTGATAGATATCTCCAAATAAAACCATACGTGTAATAATAACCTGGAGGGTTCCAGCAGCTGCTAGACCAAACGTGTTCTTGTTAAATTGAATCATGAAGCCATCAAGTGGAACTTGAGTGTTGTTCTCAAACAACATACTGTAAAATATTTGACCATCTTGCCTGGTCAGCTGGGCACTGATTTGTAAACCCTGACCAGTTGAAGCAGGAAGTACAATAGGCAATGGAGGTCTGCATGCCGGGCAGAAAAACTAATTAAGCATAATTTCATTAAATGCAAAGTAATGAAGGTTTTAGAAACAGCTCAACCATTACGAGTGTTGATAGGATTTCCCAAATTCAAGTGAAATAGTTTTAATATTTAATAATAAAATGTGGCATTGCAAAAATTGTCATTAATCTCTATTTCTATTAAAAAGAAAAATCTTTAAAAAAAATTAAATGCAACACTTCTAAAGGGCATAGCAGATTACAGTCGGAAATTTCATACAAGTAAACCACAATTTACTTCCTAGTTTCACTCACCCGGTAGGAGTAGCTGGCTGATCAACGGGAACAATAGAACCATTATCCGTGCCCATCAAATCGCCAAGTAAATCTGGAACAGGTGGAGTAGGTGGTGGTGAAGCTGGTGCAACAGATGCACGTGCTGTAAAGCTGGCACTTGGTGGTGAAGTGAAACCATTAGCAGGGTTTGCAGGTGACTCAGAATACCCTATTTCACTTCCCTCAGGATAGTCATCATCTTCGGTTTTCTGGGCAGACGAGAGTGTTCGGGTTACAAATGCATCTGGCGGCTTGTGATAAACAGAAGATACTGTAGCAATGTTGACCAGAAGCTCGTCAAGTAGAGAAGGATCGAGTTGGTTTGAGTCATCAGTTATAACAGGCTTCTCGGCTAACACCACATCCTTAGCTGCCTGGGGAAGATAAACAAGGTACATGTACATCAAATCTAAAACTCGAAATTGGTGTCCAAAAAGGAAATTAAAAAATAATAATCTGAGGGGAAAAACTATCATTTGCATGCGGTTAGGCACTAAATTCTAATTAATTACAAATGGTCAGTCATGGTGTGTACACCTAATCCTTAGCATAGAATGATAAAACAAATGAATAACTTCTCTGTAAAGAGTTTATAGTTGATAAAAAAAAAAGTTCATCATGACTATCCAATCTTCAGTCGGGTATGCACCTCAACAGATTGACCACATTTTGGAGAAGATCACAGACAAAGAAGAAAATTCTAATTCAAGCAATCAAACCTCGGGATCAGTTGAGAGGAGACGCCAATATATGTATGCCCGGTCTCGCAAATCAGGATTATCTGTTTCCACAGTAGCATTGTTCAAAACAACCTGTGATGATTAACTATAAAGTGAAACTTAGTATAGCAGCATATGAAGAATGAACATGAAATAACTTCCACCATTTTTAAGGAACAATATAAAGGAGACTCTTAAAACCAACTTAGATGAGTGATGATAGAATGGCGGATTTGTCTTATGGATTTGTTACAATAATTTTGGGAATTGTTTTAGATATAAATCTCAAATATTCACTCTCAAGTAATGCTAGGACTCGTATTTCTGTTAAAAAAAATCCTAAGCAAGAAGGAAAGGAGTGAATAGATTTGCATGCTTAGTAAAGGGTATTCCAACTTGATTTTGCTAGAGAAAGATCAGTACCATCTCGCATGTTAACCCTATCTATAATTCACAGATGGGTGTTTGAGGAAATTCAAGGTAGAGAAATACTAACAGAAAAAATGCCAAAGATATCCTTTGAATTGAAAAATACAAGAAAACAAGCCACACACAAGTGTGAATAAAACATGATTTATGTGGCTGGACCTGAATCATCTGCTGTGGGCCTTCAGTTGGCTTCTTAAGGAAAAGTTTTACAGTAGCTGTCAACAATTGCAATTGGACTTGTGCAGGTTCTTCAGGGAAACTTTCCAAGAAACTTTCAAGAAGCTCATCAGCATTGTCAATTCTTTCCGCATATTCTCCAATTATCCATATCATTGATGCCTGGCCACAGAGGAAAGGGAATGAAAAGGTAAGCATTCATACTAATGCAAAATGACAATTACAAGGACATACAGAGAAACTGATACCTTGGCTTCAGGCTCGTCTAAGGTGTCTAAGCTCTCACAAAGTGTTGCAATTATGGACTCGTATCTGCAAAAGTGAAACAAAGGTTCAAATAAAGTTTGAATATGATAATAAACAAACTAAGCAATCTTTTGTCCCCCACCCCCCCAAAAAAAAATAAAAGATAAGAGAATATAGTACGTGTTGGGGTATCTTCTAAATATATCTTTGATAACAATGATTGCCTCTTGAACCACATAATTTACTTTTATCTTGATCAATTCAAGCAAAACACTAATACATCTTTCAGCCGCTCTTTCTAATTTGATGGCACAACGACCAATTGCACGAACAGCTTTTCTAACAAACTCTACATCAACTTCAGTAGCATATTCCTTAAACTCCAATAAAACCTGCCAATATCATAATCAAGAGGTCAACAAAAATCAAAACTGACCCCATACTTAATATACAAAATAGAGTGAAGTTGCAGGGACCAAAAGTTTTAGAAGGGAAAAAATGTTCTACTATATTAAATGGATATGCAAATGATAAAGCTGCGATTCTGTATCAAATGAATAAAAGAAATGTGAGTTTCATTCATGTAATAGGATAACTTTTTTTCAATAGACGAAGAAATTTCATTAGAGAGCAGAGAAAAAGTACAAGGATAAATTATCCTAGAAAACAGAACCATAACAAAAAAAAGAGCTAAAATGGCTAAAGGATAAGTCCTTTCCATGGAATAGGATAAAATGGTTAAGACGTCTTTGGTCAAACACATTTTGTGCAGTTTAAGCTAAAATCAGTTTTTACCATATAAAAAAAATGCGGAGGGGAAAGGAAATACGAACTGAAAGAAAGTAAAGCTTGCCTGATCTATATTTCGGTCTGAAGCAAGTTTTATCATAATTTCTAACTTTTCCATTTTCACATAGATGGGATCATTGTACTTGCAGAAGAACACCTGACAGAATAAAAGATCCATAATCACTCTATCTTTTGCAATGGAGTACAAAAGTTCTTCACAAGTGCCCAAGTGTATTATATTATAAATTTATAACTCGGTGACAACTGACAAGTTCACAAACTAAAATTTAGACCGCTACCTTAATTTCATGTGCAAGAATTGTTGGTCTTCTTTGTACTATAAGATTGATATTCCGCAGAGCAACATATTGTATCTCAGGTTCTGCTGAGAGTAATGTCACAAGAGGAGGAGCCATCTTTTTGCAAAGATTCCGAACCACATCAGTACTGATGATGAGCTCCATTTGTTGAAGGATCATCTACATGTTATTATATATTGTGGTTAGCAAACCAGGCAAAATGCAAAATTGTTCCTCAAGCATTAACACCAACACATGGTAACATAAAAAGTTGCAGAAAAAAAAATCACCTTAACAGCTGATAGTACAACTGCACAGTTGGCATGCTGTAGCCGCGGTGTAACTCTTTCTACTATGTTTTCTGCCTCACGAGCATCAGCTGCCTTGTATCTAGAAAGAGCATCCAGTATAAAAACTTGGCCCCATCTGGTACATTAAGTAAAAGCAAGTTATTTTTTATTGAATGGAGCAATATGTGATCAAAATTCAAAGATGAAAGCAATTACTAATAAATTGCACAATCAAGTAATCAACTAGACAAAATAATGCAGTGAGACTTTTTGGTCTTATGAATAGACTCCCTAGCGACTTCCTCCAGACTGTCACCCCGTTTACTATTAATTATAATCTCTACAGCGGATGGTTTATTAACATATATTGCCCTGAAGCAACAAAATCATAACTTAATCAGCTGCTCAAGATAGCATCGGAATCTACCAACTATTATTGCATCTTTTATCTTAGAGGAAGAGATAGCTAAAATCAAAAAAATTTCAATTTCAATTACAATATCAAACATATAAAATATAAACTTACTCTGTACATTCATTTAAAGCAGTGAGGAGCTTTGCGAGTATGCTGCTAGTGATCTCAAAGATGGGTCTGCTACTACTTTCCTGAATTTCAGCAAGTGCTGCTACTGCATTAGCTACAACCATTGGATTATTATCAGATATCAAGTCCTTCAGAGAATCCAAAAAGCCCCTGTCCTCAACTAACTCTGCGTTTATATCATAAAGCTTTGCAACACAAATGGCTGCTGTCTTACGAACATATGGATCATCATCCTGTCAACATATCACATACAAGTAAGAGTTACAAATAGGTGGCCGCTAAAAAATTTAAAGTAGTGTCATTTTCAAACTTAATATTAGACACATGCAAAATTTGAGTACCTTTAGGCATCTTTGAAGGGGATCACATAGATACTCAGTAATTTTATCAACACGAATGCAGCCCATTGTCCGTACGGCTAAGGCGCGAATTAAAGGATTTGGATCTTGTGAATCCTGTGCATCGTTTAAAAAAAAAATGCAACATTCAAATTCAGATTCCCTTCCATCAGGGAACAATATTCAGTTCATGAGTATTAATTTATGATTTCAGTCTTCAGATAAACATCTCTATGGGGGGAAGGGGAACTGCCCCTGAGGGTTAATGAATAAAAATTTGATTAAATTATTACAATATAAAAGTTGGGAGCACAAGGTGGGGAGGGGGAAGGGAATATATAGTGAAGATAAGCCAGGAAACAAATAAAATAGTAAATAGAAGTACAAAAGAATAACAGAAGAACCAATACATTAGGAACAAAAGAATGGAAAACAAACAAAAATAATGTTACTTCCAGCTTTTACCTTCACAAATGTATTTACAGCAAGTATTGCAAGATCAGGCTGGCTCTTAGCATAATTTATCAGGTATAAGTAAACCAACTTCTTCAGCTCCAAATTTTCTGTTTGCATGCAATTCACGACATCTGTGAACAATGACGAGACGTCCTTCCCAACAGTCATAGCGGCAATCACTTTTTTTACAGCATCTTTTCTTTTATCCTGCAAAACATGAAAATAGAGAAGTGAGATTCTCATCCCATGCCTTCTAGCATCCAATTCTCAACTTGGCATTTCTGTTTTCGACAATGGCAATAAAATGCAAGACAAAGACGTCCAAGAAAAGATGTCCACCAATTCAAAAACAGTGAAACAGCAATTCCCATATGGTGAGTTGTTAATCAGAACATCAACAAATCCTATCAACACAGTAATGTAATAAACAATCGCCTGCTCAGTGACATCAACCTATAGAATGATACAAAATTCACTCACGCTAACAATCAAATTAGTAAAACGAAAACGGGAACATTGCAGAGGGCTCCATAGGTCATTAAGTGAATATCACGATAGTGAAAGTTCCAAGTTGAGATTGAGGCACTAAATCCGCGGGGATCAAAATGAAAGCATAAGATAAGGCGATTAAAATTAAAATCTCAATCGACCGTCGTATAAATCGGGATATTCTTATTCGTTCAGTTATTATTTAGGCATTGGCGAATTGTCTGATAATGAAAAGAGAGAATGTTGGGATCGAGAAATGAGAAAAGGAGAATGTGTATGGATCTGGGGGATGGAAAGGAAACCTTGTACTGAGAATTGAGCTCCTCTTTGAGCTCGGGGATTTCACCCTTCTTGGTGGTAGAGAAGTACTTGGAATCGTTCCTACTCATATTCTTCTCTCAATTTGCGCCCTTCTGCTTCCTCTTCCCTGTGTCCCTCTAATGCCTTCACCAGGAAGGGCAGAGAACGTTACAAAACCAATGCGTATGACTATCACAGTTCAAAAACGGTGTCGTCTCTTCGCCGTTCCCAATTTCTCAACCATCATTGAATTTTTTCAGTTTTTTTTTTTTTAAAGAGATTTTATAATTATTACACCAAAAGATTTCGTTAGATTTTTTTAATTATAAACTATAATATTATTGAGGTTAAAATATATCTTTGGTACTTAATTTAATTTAAGGTTTCTTCTTAGTTTTCTAATTATTAAAAGTTGTAAAATGGTTTTTTAAATAATTTATTGAATAGAATGTATGTCTTTTAATTATGAACTCTTATATATGAAAATAGATGGAAATTTCTTATAAGAATGACATGAAGCATAATTTCATTAATAGTGTCCACATGTCTTATAATTTTAAAATGATGTTATTTTAGTCGATCAAAACAATTTTGTTTTATGTAAATAATAAAATAGAATTATTAAGGTTATAATTGTTAAATTTTATTAAATATAAGATTTGTTATCATTAAATCTTATAAAATTAAGGATTATGAGTGTTGAGCCTTAATAAAACAACAACTATTTATGATCAAAGTTATAACTTTTAAAGGTAAGATTTTTATTTATATTATATTCTAATGTTTTAGGATTTGTACTCAGACATTGTTATCGTATTTGATACTGGTGTTTAAGTTTGTGGCCTTGCACACGGTGGGTAAAAATGGTACATTTGTTTTGTTTTTATTGTGGTTTCATGACATAGTTGTGTCTGGTACGTGATTAGAGTTATATCAATATTCTTGGGCATATTGTGGCGTTTGAGATTGTCTTTGAGCTAGAATTTGCATTTTTTATTGTTGTCATGTTTTGCATGTTATTATTTTTTTGTCATTTCTTTTATTTTTTATCACGTGTGTTTAAAGCAATATATTTGTATTCATAAATAATAACTCACTAATTTTTTCATGATTTATTTCTATATGACTATTTTGACCTGAAACAAAATTAATGGGTTTTATTTTTCCTCCTATCCTAACAATGTTTTTGTAAAGCAAAACCCACAAAACCCACAAATTGATCTAATTAATTTTGATTCCACTCATTCGTACCCCAAATTTTATGAACATACTATCTTTAATTAAATTGTTTGATATGGATTAAGTTTTTTATTTTTATTAATGCAACTTGCTTATGAAGTTTTTAAGTATGTTGACCTTGATGTGTTAATTGATTGTGATTGGTTTAGGGATTGTGAATTTAATCTATGTGTGTTAGGGATTATTTTAGTATTTTAGTCTTAATGTGTTGAACTCATTATAATAATTTGGAAATAGACTATTTGTTGTAATTGTTAACTTCTTTTATGTTATCATGGAATAAAACTTGTTTACAAAGAGACCTTAGACTACTTATGAATTGTGAGAACATGGAAATGTGACCTATATAGGTGAAGTTATTATGAAATTTCAGACTTTTTAAAAGGAATAAGCTATATTGAAGTTATAGCATTTGATACCATGATCCAAGTGAATCACATGAGTTGCTAGACTTGAGCTAGGGACTTATGTTGTTGGTTGATGATAAGAGAGCAATGCATACAGTTGATTTGGCAAAGACTAATAGGAACATTGGAAAAGGAACACATGGTTGTTTTGGATCAAATTCATAAGTATTTTGTAATTTTTAATGGACCACTTGATGAAGTAAATGTGTATGGTGACACACACGAGTAGACTTAGGTTGATGAATAGTGTGGAACCTGATCCATACGAGAAAGATGAGTCAAATGAGACTAGTGATCCAATTGTGCAATCTAATGTTAGTGAACAAGCCAGTGATCCAAGTGTGGAGATGACTACAAGTGAGATGGATGTCGTAGATAAGATAAGTGATATAATTGTGTAATATAAATGAAGTTGTTCAATGAATAAGCCAATTATAACTTAGATGAATTTGATTTATTTAACAATAAAATGATAGAGAAGACAATATAATAAATATTAGTTTCGTTGATTTTAAGGAAAAAATAAATTGAAAAGATATGATTTGGGATATATATTTTTCTAAATCTATTATTTTGTGAGAAAAACATAATTGAGCGAAGAATTATCATTTATTAAATTTATTTTGTGATGAAAAAAATGTAGTTGAAATAATTTTTTTTATTAAAGATGATTAATTATAAATTTTTTAACAAATATTAATTATCAATAAAATCAAGAAATATTTCGTACTAATAATATTATAATTTATTTTTAAAAGAAAGGTAATATAAATTAAAGAAAATACTCGAAACTATTGGATGATATATACATTTTGTATTAAAAAAAAAAAGAAGAAAAGAACATATGCCGCTGAGCATGCTGAGAAAAGTAAGGGAAAAAAAAAAAAGAAAAAAAGAGATGACAAACAACCAAACGGATAACATGAGATGTTGACATTAGATCTACAATAATTATAAGAATGAAAGAAACAATGAATGCAGGTGGAAATCAAAACTACGAATTTGGAATACATTAGTTGATAATAAAACATGATTCAAATAAGTCACGGATACATGCTCCATTGGGTTTGGGTTTACTAATTTGGTACACGAATCTTGACACTATAACTAAATATTTTTGGTGAGGTCTATTTAAATTTACGAACCAACAAAGTGATCCGAAGCAACCCTATTAGATCGAATAGATTTATGTTCATTGAATTCCCGAATTAATATACACTTATACAGTTATACCCGCTTCAATTTATTTTAATCATGTATCTAATAATTTTGTCTATGACTAATTTATGTAAGAGAATCCGACTAGTTAGCTTTAACGAAATTCTCCTTTTCTAATTACGTTTTTTCAGACCCAATTCATTTAAGTCCATGTTTGTTAAAGGATTTTTTTATATATATATATAAATGATTAGTTATTAGTTAAAAAATTTAAGTTTGAAAATATTTTTCTTTTTAAGATGTGAATTTATTTCTTACTGATCAAAAGGATATTTGTTCACATATAATCTAATTAATAATGATTATCGATTGAGAAACAAAGTATATGACAGAAGTGACAATAAGAATTTTTTACCTAAATATTATTATTTAAAAAAAAAAAAACCCAAATAACCACTGTGCAAGTTTATTTACACAGATAGAACTATTCACTGTTCAAGCTCAGAATAAATAAACCTGCACAGTAGTTATTTGGGTATTTTTTTTAAAAAAAAATAATATTTAGGTAAAAAATTCGTGACAATAATGTTACTGTTTTTTTTATTAATAAAATGAGAAGAAAAAGAAAAAAAGAAAAAGGTAGGGTGGAGGGTACGGTGCGTGTAGTTGTGCGTCAGTGAACACTGACAGCTGAGCAACACAGCTGGACTTAGCAGAGGCCAGCTGGCACGTACGAATCCAAATACGGAATTCATCTTTTCCTTTTCAAATACACAACCACATCTTTCTCAATCTTATGTACTCTACTAACCGATTAATTAAGTGTTCAATATCACGTCCAAAACGTGATTCGTAAAAAAAAAAATATATATATTTAAAATATAAAAGTTATAATTAATAATTTTTATTTTAACGTAATAAATCATGTTCAAAATTTTAACTAAATACACACTAATACTTCTTCTGTTTTTTTACATTCTTTTTTAAATAAGGCCATTAAATCTCTCCTCTTCGATATTAAAACTAAGATATTTAAAATTGAATAAAATTCATCAAAAAAGAATTGTAAATTGATAAAAAAAAATTGTAAATTAGTGATTCGGTATAATTTTTAAATTTCTAAAACTGTATGATTTGATTCAGCTTTTTAATTAAAATTTAAAATCATATCAAATTATACTTTTTTGTAAATATTTTTTTTCCTAAATGCACAATATATATACAAAATTTAAACATATAATAAAAAGTATTTTATAAAATTGCAAATAGTTAGAATTGTTTTTCTCTCCAAATTTACGTAATATTATTTAAAAAATATTTTATAAAATATAAGTTATTTAACTGAATTCTAGAATAGTAAATTATGATTTATTTATAATGTTTAAAAGTAGATTTTTAAGTGATAAATTCTATATATGAAAAAATACTTATTGTAATAACTAAATTGTATTAAATAAATATTTTTATTAAAATAATAAGATAAATATTAGTATTGAATACTTACATTGAAATATTTTAATATTTATATATTTTTATTTTATTTTTCAATATATATTCCTAAATAAAAAAGGTAATATTATATATTTTAAAATAATTTTTAAATAACAAATTTTTAAAATGGGAAAAATCGAATTTAACCAAATTATAAATTAATGGTTTGGTTTGGTACCCCATACATGGAACCATAACACGAGTGTACTAATGCACTACGCAGACCCAAATGCCCTAATATCGTTCTGGATTTACAGTCTTACCCTTCAGACTTCCTTTTCTTTTGAACGTTGGTTGACGATCATTTTCCGTCAAAGGCTCTTCTTGGTACTTGGAACATGGAACAATAACATAACTATAAAAGGAAAGGGAGAAAAATTAATTAAAAGGAAAGAAAGGGGTAAATAAATTATTATTATCGTTTTTATTTGTGTCTGGCATCATTTAATAAAACATGAACGATTTTATTTCTACGCTTAAATTGGCGAAGGAAAAACATATAAAAATAAAAAAAATTAAGAAATGTGTGATAGTGATATCTATTTTTATTTTCCATCTAAGAAGAAAAGAATATAATCAATAAATTCCGTGAAATATTATTCTACTACATCTATTTAATTCACAAATGTTTAAGTAATATATATATATATATATATATATATATATATATATATATATATATATATATATAGCAATAGCATACATAATTTAGTTTTAAAAAGTAAACTTAGTGTGTCAAAACAACTGATTAGAAATGTTAGAAATATTATAAATTATTAACAAGAAAAAGGTACTTAGTACCTGCATTATATTAAAATAAATAAATAAAAAAAAAAGAAAAATAAGAAATTACTCATAAAAAATAATTATTAAAAAATAAATAAAGGATAAAATGGTTCATGTAAAAATGAAAAACAAAAATAATTATTAAAAGTGGTATCTTCTTTATATATTAGTATATATTTATTAGTTTCAAGTTCTTAAAATTGATTAAAAAATATTTTTAAAATATTTTTAAAATAAAAGGGTATAATAGACAAAAAAAAAGTAAAGATCAAAATAATTACCAAAAAGGATACCTCTTTATATATTAATATAAATAAAAATGCATACTAAAAGTCAATTGTTGGTTATAGCATGGAGTAGTAATTCTTAAATGTAATTTATTATTTATCGTGTGAATATTTATTATTTATTTTGAGTGGTTATTAATTACTATCATTACATTAGCATTGTACTCCTATTGAAGTTAACTTTGTCTTTCAAAATTAAATATAACTACATGGTTAATGTCATTATTATTAGTATATATATATAAATAAAAATAAATAAATAAATAAAAAAGAGGTTAGAAATAGAAAGAAAGAAGAGAGAGAGCGGAAGTCAAAGTTGGAAGTCGCAAACAAACGGTAAAGAGAAAGGAGGAGAAATCCGAAATTTTGCAAGCTGTCGGGGACATATCCGTCTTTTCATCTCCACATCGCTTCATTCCAAGTGCTTAAATACTGCTGCGAAGCCGCCGCGTCTCTCTTCTCTTTTTTTTTTTTTTTTTCATTCTCCACTTTTCCGGTAACCGTCACCGGCGCGTAATGCTATCATCTGCGGAGCTTCCTTCGCATCGATTGCGGCGCGGTGGGATGTAGTTTTGGCTGGTTGGATCGGTCGGGGGGAATGGGGAGAGCGGCGGTGGGAGTGGCGGTGGGGGTGGCGGCGGTGGCGTGCGCGGTGGCGGCGGTGGCAGTGGGGCGGAGAATAAGGAGCAGGGGGAAGTGGAAGAGAGTGGCGAGAGTGTTGAGGGAAGTTGAGGAAGGGTGCGAGGGTTCGGTTGGGAGGCTGAGGCAGGTGGTGGATGCTATGGCTGTTGAGATGCACGCAGGGTTGGCTTCTGAAGGTGGTTCTAAGCTCAAAATGCTTCTCACATATGTTCATACTCTCCCTAATGGGTAATCTAATTCATTTTAATCCTTTCTTTTCTTCGTTGCCGTTTAATCATTCTTACACACTCATTCACTCGTCTTTTCTTTCTTGCCACTGGGATTTTGCTAACTTGTCAATCTTTGATTGGAGCATTTAGATTTCTACAATAGTATAATGTTTTCGGCTTCCTTTCGCGTACCTTTTTATTAGTTAATATTAATAATTAACTAAATATTTTTTTTAAAAAATAAAATTCCAAAATAGAAATAATAGATATTTAATAATAGTCAGTGATTTTAATCGAAAAATATAAATGATTACATAGATAAAATAGAATTAAAATATATGATCACCAAAGCCACTGCGTATTCTCTCTTTTTTTTTTTTTTTTGTATACGATGGAAGAATATATATATTATAGCATAATTACTTATTTTTAAGTTAAATAAAATTTTCGTTTTTTTGCCTGTAAAAAATGTTTTTCTAATTTTTGATTTTATTTTTGGTCTTTGTATTTTAAAGAAACAATACAGTTTTAATAATCCCTCTCCTTAGGACTAAAAACATGTGTAATGACTAATTGTTAAATATAGAAATAGAAATTGAAAATGAATATCTTTAGGGACTAAATTAAAGAGTTATGATATTTTCAGCGACTAAAAGTATATTTTTTAAAAAATATATTTGTTTTTTTTCTGTTTCCGGTCCTATTATGTTTCGTTGTTATATTGTTTTGAAATATTTAACATTTGTCAATTTGTTCCTTTGACTTTATGTGTTTCGTGTATCCTTTTGTTGTTTGTGTGGAAGCTTTCGAGTATCCTTTGACATTGTTCGTATATTCTGACCGTTTTTTTTTTTTTTGGCATTATTCCTTGGGTATTCATTCTTAGTTAGAATTGATTGGTCTACTGGGATTTTTTGTTTTTAAACAGAACATTCTCTGTATTCGACACCATATGTATGGTTTAGTACTGTACTGTTTTGAGAATTTGACATGTGACGCATAGTTCATATAATATACCAGATAGTTTTAAAACTTTAGAAATGGTTCCTAAGTTCTTGTGCTTTACTGGGAATCTGGGTCAAGATTCACCCGGTGGAATCTAGAGATATGCTGCTATAAGTATGACTGTATGAGCATTTAGTTAAATGAAGGAAATGTTTGCATCTTATCAACATGTTTTAGCATGCCTTTTTAACTGATTAAGGAATCTGGTTGATTTGTTTGTATCCACGTACACGTTTGATGGCTGCATGGATTAAATACTAATGTACTATGTACGTATTATTCTTTGATTAGGACTGAGAAAGGAACATATTATGCACTTCATCTTGGGAGTACAGATTTTAGGGCTTTGCGGGTTCATTTACATGGTCAACAATCTTCTGTCTTGGAACATGAAGTAGAGCAACAGCCTATTCCCCAACATCTCATGACCAGCACAAGCAAGGTGACTTGCTCTCTCTCTTTTGTGTGTGTGTGTCTTCTTTTAGTGCAGTAGAATATAATTGATTTTGCTGCTTGCAGGATCTCTTTGATTTCATTGCTTCTTCATTAAAGGAATTCATTGAGAAAGAAGGCAATGGTTCTGAGCTTTCACCGGACAGAAGAAGGGAACTGGGATTCACATTTTCTTTCCCTGTGAAACAAATGTCTGTTTCCTCGGGCATTTTAATAAAATGGACGAAAGGGTTTTCAATTGTAGATATGGTTAGTCAGTTGGCTTTCGAGCACTTTCATTATGAAAAGTTCTATTCATATGGATCTTGTGTATAAGAAACAATTCTTGTATATTTTTCATGATCGATCTCGGTCACGAACTTGTATGGTGATTTGTGGGCTTGATCTTGAATTAGTATCTTTTTTTACTTTATATATATATATATATATATATATATATATATATATATATATATATTCTTGTATTTATTTTCTAGGTTCAAAATACTCAATTTTTTAAGTGGTAGCAATTAGTTATTGATTTAGGGTAAATTCTCCTAGCTCCATTACTCTTTAAAAATTGTTACTTGTGTATCTATTCCTTCCATAAGTTACAACATAAATAGGAAAAAAATTATTCAAGTTGCATTTGGTCTTTCGGTATCAGTGAAGTAAATAGCAAAGGTATATATTTGAATAATATGACAAATATTGAGTGCAAAAACTGTTTGTTGTCAGGAAGGAATAGATGTTCCTGCATGTTTGCAGGAAGCATTGGCACGAAAAGGACTAGACATGAGGGTGGCTGCCCTGGTAAGGACGTTCTTTCTTTGTCTTAAGGCTATGATTCATTTTGCATTTTTCTGCTTTGTTACCATCAAAATTTATGCTTCTATTTGTTGTCATTGTCATGCAAGTGGGGTCAATTTCCCATATCATTCTTCCTTTAATAATTTAGATTGTTCTATGATATATTCTTATAGAATGTCAGAATTTTGCAAACTGTTACCATTATGTTTATCTCCATGCTGCCTCTCTTCTGGAAGTTTTACTAACTATTCCTGCATGACTTTGTTTAGTGATGAGGAAATTATATATTATTGCATCTCAAAGTTGTTATTGTCGTTATTGTACTGCTTTCTATTGTTGCATTTACTCTTTTTTTTCTTCCTAAACACCACTCTTTTTTTTCTAAACACCAAGCATTCTGTTTTAATTTAGAGGATATGATTTTTAAGTCCCTAATTTTATATTAGGAACAGAGAGTACTGTCATGTATAATAAATCCTTTAGGTTTCATTGCATTGCTTAAAACATGATTTTATGATAATTTTAATCAGGTCAATGACACTGTTGGAACATTAGCTCTCGGCCACTATCATGACTCAGATACTGTTGCTTCTGTAATAATTGGCACTGGTACCAATGCTTGCTATTTGGAAAGGGTTGATGGTATCATCAAGTGTCAAGGTCTTCTTACAACCTCAGGATACATGGTATTGCTCCTGTTTTTTCTTTTCACTTTTAGTTATTGTCTATTGTTGAGAACTGATTATAACTCCTGTTTATTAGGTTGTAAATATGGAATGGGGAAACTTTTGGTCGTCTCATTTGCCAAGAACATCCTATGATATTGATTTAGATTCCGAAAGCCCTAATCCAAATGATCAGGTTAGGTTCTGCTGTTCATTAATCCTGTTGCTTGATTTAAGATGACTCAGATTTTGGAGATCTTGATGTAGGGTTTTGAGAAAATGATATCAGGAATGTATCTTGGTGACATTGTGAGGAGAGTCATTCTCAGGATGTTGCTAGAGTCAGATATTCTTGGACCTATTTCTTCCAAGCTTTCAATGCCTTTCATACTGAGGTGTGTACTGAATCTCAGTCATGCACTGTGAATATGTAGACAGACTAACAGCCGAACAGGAATGTATATATTATTCAACATTGCTATGGATATCCATCTTTGTTTGATCAACTATGCTGATTATAAATGAATCCTATTTTGATTTTCTATTAGAAGTTAGGATTTCATTTATTTATAACCAATTTTAGTGCCTCATACATGGTTGATCAATTATTTCCTTGTGTCATATTTCAGGACTCCTATGATGGCAGCCATGCACGAGGATGATTCTCCTGACTTGAGAGAAGTAGCAAGGATCCTTAAAGACATCCTTGAGGTAAAAAAAGTCTGACCCCATATCTTTTGTCCTCAAATGCCTGTTAAGTCTAACAACCATCCCTTATGTTTGGCTTGTGCTGTCTCAGATTCCTCAAGTTCCTTTGAAGTTAAGAAAAGTTGTGGTGAAGGTGTGTGACGTGGTGACTCGCAGAGCTGCGCGATTGGCAGCTGCTGGTATTGTTGGCATCTTGAAGAAGATTGGTAGGGATGGAAGTGGTGGCATTACAGGTGGTGGACGTCGAAGTGATGTGAAAATGAAAAGAACAGTTGTGGCAGTTGAAGGAGGTTTATATTCTGGCTACACATTGTTTAGAGAGTACTTGCATGAAGCTTTGAATGAAATATTGGGGGAAGATATTGCTAAGCATGTGATACTTAAGGTCACTGAAGATGGATCGGGCATTGGAGCAGCACTGCTTGCTGCCTCGCATTCATCTTATAATGTGGATACAGCAAAGATGCTATAAGTATATATATATTTTATATGTATACGTATAATCCTGTAAATCAGAAAGGAATATTTCCCTCTTTTCAATATCTGTATTCTGTATAAAGGAGGTTGTCTATTCTTTGTTAAGATCATTAATATTAATATTATTCTTGTCAATTTTTTTATTCACTGAATAGTATTAGGAAGTCTTCAATGTATTAATTTCTTGTCAAGTTTGGACATGACACAATTGGATTAAGAAATCTTTAATTTGGTTAAAGAAAATTATTTATTACAGTACTTTGTGTAATTATTATTCTTTAAGTAGTGTGCATTATCTTCTTAAAAAAAAAAATAATGAGACTGGTGAAAAAAATTTGTTTATATTTTGAAAATTAAAAATTGATCAAAATAATATAGTACTTATAATGTATTTTAAAATGATTTTTTGATCCATTTTTTGAATAAGAATATGAATCAATTTTTTGTGACACGAACATAACCATCCTAGTTAGTCCATCTGACCTTGTGTTCATTTTTATCTGCATGCTACGAAAGGTAATGTTTGAACTTTGGATCGTTTTCCTTTCATCTATTTTTCGAAAATGGATCCTCTCCCATTGCCACCATTTTCGTCAAATTTTCAAGAGAAAATGCATTGACTTGAGAAATTCTTCCAATAAACAAATTCCAACAGCATGTTTGTCTCTCCATTATGGAAATGAAACTCGATTCGATTTTCGAAACAAGATAAACAGCTGAATTTGAGTTTGACACGAAATAAGGGACACATTGAATGATAGTAGATTATTACATTATTTGGATCAGAGGTAAAAGATTACAGCGAGTGCAAATAATGGTGAAATCAACTCAAAAACAATTAATTATTGCTTTAAAAATCTATTCTGCAAGTTACCAAACATAACATGCACTTTTACTTGAATGAAAATCTATTTTGCATGCATTGATGTCTACAACATCCCCATCATATCATGTTTTACACAATAAGAAAAACTCATGTCTAGGAACTAATAGGCTATATCGTATCATATTAGAGTTTGGCCGAATTTAACTTCAAAACTAGCTTAGTTACGAGGGCATTAACTATATTTCTGATTAATGTAATATTGCAAAACATTTTAGTTAATTTAGTTTGGTTAATTAATTTTTAATAACAAATAATTGGTTTATATATTGGACGTGTAATCTTTAAAAAATCGTAATCAAATTATCTTCTGAGCTAAAATCCGTCAGTAATTAATTATTAATATAAAAACCATAATTAATTATATGTAAGAGTTTCTTTAATTTTTAGCCTTTTATTAATTTTTGTTCTCAATTATTTTTTCTCTTTTGATTTAGTATCTCTTCATACTTATTATTTCATTAAGTATATCTGCATCCACAATTTTAGTTAAATTTTAAAGGTATTTTTTTATTCATCAAAATCATATTAACCGTATCAAAATTTGAACCTAAAATTACGTGATTTCTACCATTAATCTGACCTTAGTTCTAATAACATTTTTATATTATTATTAGTTGAAATTTATATCACTAAAACTTACATAATTATGTAATTTTTCATGAATTTTAACTAATAATAATTTGTTAGAAAATATATCGCATTTTTCTAAATATCCTCTCAGCACATACTGAGGAAGATCCATTCATGTTTTAAGCCTAAAAAACATCATTTTCTTCTACTTTTTCAATTAATTTTTTGAAACCGTCATGTTTGTCATAGAATGTGACTTTTTAGAATAATTTCTCCTAGAATGTGATTGTATAATATTAATGCTTGATGCGTTTGGTGGTGCAAGCAATGGCAATGGCCTCGCAATTTTTTCAGTGTGCCTGCCAATTAATAGAGTCTATTGGCCACGCTCGAATTTTCAAAAAAAAGCTGTTTTTTATTTTTTTATGACCTTATTTTTCTAAACTTTCTTTTAATGATACATATAGCTATCTTTTGAATTTTGCTCTAAAATTTAGTGTGCTGGTCTTTTCATGATTTTAGAGTGTTGCTCACAAAATCTAAGTCAATTCTGAGTTAATAGAAAAAAGTGAATTCATGGGTGAAAATAATAGGAGGGAAAAGATTATAACGTTAAGTTAATAGAAATGATAATTAAGAAATATGGTATGAATAAAAAAAGATAATGAAGCTATTTAATTTAGGCAACAACGTGGAGACTGGAGGATATGCAAATGACAGAAAAATCCTATTTTAAGTTTTAAACTTTTAATTATTCCTGTTTTAAAACTTTTCAAACATACAACGACAATTTAGTGAATACCTTCCCATGAATAAAAAAAAATCGTACAAAGGTTGAGATAAACTTATAACAAGTTTTGGAAGGATTTTTAATTTGAAAATCGTAATAGTTTAATAGTCATGAGTAAAGTTTTACAATTATCGCTTGTAATTGTAAAAGAATTTTAGCATTTTTAAATAAGTTTTTCATGATAGTTTATGAAAATAATTTTACAACTTCTATGAAAATAAATAATTATGTATTTTTTTATGATTGTTAAACTCATGTTTAATACCCCTCCTATACCCGGTAGAGACCTAGTTGGTTTGGGCTGATGAACGAAAATTAATAACATAAATTCACAAAGAGAATTGACTGAAAAACAAATCCTTTAACTTTCACTTTGATTTGTAAAGAAGATAAACAATGGTTCGTAATTGTAAGAAAAAATAAAGCAGGCCCATCATAAAAGGACACCTAAAAATAAGTATGGCTTCAATCCTTTCTCTTCTCCGAAGCAGACAGGAATGGACCTTATCTCTCTCAACATTCATCAATTTGCAGATTTGTACAACTTCTCCACCATCTTCCTGTACTCTGTACAACACATCACAAACCTATATTAGTTTTAGCCCTTTAAGAATTCAAAATCCTCACCAATTATATTTTAAAGATGAAGCATGTATTAATGTGTGTTACCTTCTTGATTGCTCCAAAGCTGTGCTGCTTGTGGATTTAGTGGTGAACTAATGTTTGGCTCTAAATTATGAAGAGAAAAAAAAAAGTGAGAACAAAAAAATAACAGGGGAGAACATTATTCATAAAGAGAATTTTCAAGTTATTACCTCCAAGCAGACTTTGGATAGATAGAAGAATTGTTCTGACATCATAAGCAGATGACCATTTATCCTATAAATAAACGAAAATCCCTAATATCAGAATATTACAGTGTGGCAATGTAAGAACTAAAAACAAAATTAATTAATATATGATCAACAAAATAAAAATGTCACATCACATCACATTACCTGGAGTATGTCCAAGCATATATTGCCATGCACATCCACATTGGGGTGGAAGCATGTTGTTTCAAACTTGACTTTTGGAGACTTAAAAGGGTAATCATTGGGAAATGAGAGGGACAGCTTATACTCTGTGCCTTCAAACACTGTATCTTTGCTTCCTGTTATTGTTCCTTTCCAGAAGAATATGTTGTCCTCCTCAGGAAATGCAGATATTCCAGAATCTCCACTCATCTAAATATCAACCCACAAAACAAAAAAAATAATTAAAAAAAATGAATTTTTTTCTTACAATTAGACAAAACAAATTAAATCATTCATTGAAATGAATATGCTAAAGCCAATTGTATATCTTTCTTAATTACCATCAAAGCCATCAATTCAGATTGCAACCTGTTTAACAACACAAAACAAAAAACGAATTAGACATGAAAAAAAAATCATAAAAGAGAGAAAACTATGTGATTATAAGAATTAAAAACCTTCTGAGAACAGATTGAGAATCAACAGTCTTGGCAGGAGGGAGAGGCTGCTTTGTGGAAGCAATGATATTGGGTTGAGCAGTTTCAGTAGTGTTCCCATTAATGGTATTAGTGGTGGCCATGTGGTATGATTAAAAAAATTTGATTTTCAGAGAGAATGTGAAGAAGGAAGTGATCTTTAATCTTAATCTTCCTTCTTTGCAAAAGGTGGAGAAGAAGAAGAATGGTGAATGAGAATGAGAAAAAGTGTGACTTAAAAGGTTGTGCTAGCCGTTGAGGAAATCAACAACTCAAATTGCTGAATGATTTAAATAATATGAACGTTAGAAGAGAAGGGACACACAAGGTAACAACGCAACGGCTAATTGTCACAAAAGACTTTGCCACTTCAAAGACGCCCTCCTCCAACCCTACTTTGCTTTCCTTTTGGATCTACATTATTTTTTTATTATTATTTTATACAACACATATTTTATATTTTCTCTGAACTGATCACATATTATATTAATTGGTTGTCAGCGTACAACTACTCTATATTATCGCAATGTTTTTTTTAATTAAAAAAATTTGATAAAGGAAACAAGAGAAAAGGGAAAATAAATAGATTTAATAATAATTAATTTATTAATTTAATTAATGTAAAAGTTTTTCTCTTCTCCAAATTTCTTCATTGGATGCCTGTCAAAATTGAGTAAGGTAAAATCTTTTTTTTTTTCCCTATTTTTTCCTTTCATAAAAAAAAAATTATAAAAAAATCTTTTGAATATCTTTTGCATTATTCTCTAACATTTAAGTCATATCAGCAAAAAAATTAAATCTATTTTTTTTAACACATGTTAAAATTATGTGTTAAATTGGTCTAATCATTAATATTTCATAAATTTTTCAACATTTAATATATATGACATTTAATGATGTTAAAATATTAAATTATATAGTAATTAATTAAACTAATCTATCTCGATAAAAAAAAGTAAGTAAAATTTTGACTAAAAATTATATTTGTCAAAGATTGAATTTAGTCCATGTTCAAACGATTTAACCTAAACTCAACTAATTATTCTATCAATTATTAAATTTTATTAATTTAATTATTGAATTACAATTAGATGTAAATTTTGTCAAAATTAAACAATGATAAAATGTTAATAAAATTACATATCTTTTTTAAAATTTTAAAATGATATATTTTATTAATTTTGAATGATAAATGATATGTCAAAATAATTTTTATCAAATATTTATAAATAAAATTTACAATATAAAAATGAGTTCTTGAAAAAGAATATAGTATAAAAGAAAGTTTGTTATATAAACAGATATTTTTGCATCATCACATTAATTTGTATCTTGTTGAAATAATGTTGAATTATTTTATTTTATTTTTAAATTATAAAATACATAATTAAAATAATTCAAGTGGTAAAAAGTACCTCTCTTTACTTAAAAGATGAAAATGACTAAGTTAGATTTTAAATATATAAGTCGATGTATTTTATAAAATTAAAGTATAAATTTAATTAATTAGCCTATTTTTTTAAGGGACGTTTAAAACAAATTTTACATTAAAATGTTAAATAAGTAAATAAACTTTCTTTTAACTAAATAAACAAAATTATTTACGTGTGTGAAACTTTTTAAATTTATGATATTTTTTTATATATTATTATTGTTATAATTAAAAATTAGAATTTAAAATAAAAAATTAAAACTAAAGTAAGAAAAAAACAACTTATACATACCTCTATATATATATATATTAATGTACATCCATGCACAATTTTATTCAAAAGAAAAATTTTTCTAAATATTTCATATCTTATTTAAAATATTTTAAATAATCAAACATAAAGATGAAAGAAAAGAACATATAAAATATTTAAGTAAAACATTTTTTATTATAAATTTATTTATTTTACTATATTGTTAATAATATATATATATATATTATTTTTAATTATATCATATAAATAAATAAGTTGAGTTATCAAATTTAACAGATTTTTTTTAAATTTAAGTCCAACTGTTTTAAATAAATAATTTTTTTAAAAGTCAAAATCCACTATAACCATCTACATCCACAATCTTCCCTACCCATACTCCTGTGACTGTTCATCCTCACTTCATATTATATTTTGCAAAACATAAAATTATAATTGTAAGTAACTGCAACATAAGAATCACCACATTGGTAATTCCTATCAAAGGAAAATTCGTGTTCAGTATATTTGTGGCTCTTGATAAGCCTCTCTCCTGAATTACCAGGCTTCATTTGTCTAAGGACATTTTTAATGATAATTTCTTTTCAATTAGCATTTCTGAAAGCAATTTTGAGAGAAATACAACATTGGAGGATACCCGACCCAATACCAAAACAAGGACATTTAACAACTGTGAAAAAAGATTTTACATTATTTTTTTTTGGAGCCTATAAATCACCACATTCATAGATTTTACATTAATATATTTTTAAGTATTTTTAATTTAAAAAATCGGGAGTTTAATGTATTTACACACGCATAATGAAACGTGACATTTGCAAGATTCTTTTGAAAAATGTGACATGCTGAACAGAGGTGAAAAATTAATTTACTTATACATCATCAATAAGTAATTTTATTAAAATCCATCTATTACAAAAATATAATAATAATAAATTAGCTCTAATTTATCAAATTAATTTTATAGTCAAAATAGTAATTCATCCACTACTTTCTTTCAAAATTTATTAGATTACAATAAAAAAGAGTGTATTAAATTGAGATTTTAAAACAACATTTTAACATGTAAAAAGTCTTATAAATTTTGAAAAATAGATACTCCCTCTGTTCCTTTTTATTTGCAGATTTTTAATAAAATTATCTTTATATACTTGTTATTTTTAAGTTTCAAGATAACATTAATTCCTACATTATCAATTATACCTTTAATTTTAACTTTTAATTAATTTACAAGATAATTAGTATATATTTATTATAAAACAAAAATAAAAAAAGGCATAATAAAAAACATCAAAATTATTATATAAAAAATAAAAATATATATTATATTTCTTACTATGTGTACCTTAAACGCTTATTATAAAATAATTGAAGCTATATAAAAGAATGAGAACAGGTATAAAATAAAGAGAAAAATAATATAATAAGAATAATAACAAAATATTTAATTTTTAAGTCATTTTCATGATATCAGTTTGACACCTGTAATGTTGAGTCACTAATCCCCAATGACAACAATGTAACAGATTTATTAGCTAAAGATACGTTAGGAACCCACTCGAATGTCTCAAGACACGAGCACACAAACATACCAAATTTGTAAAAATACAAGAGTAATGTTACAACAGTTAATAAATTTTTTAACAGATTTAAATTAACAGCATTTTATTGAGAAAACACTACTGGGAACAAAAATTGAATCCTGAGTCGTGCTTGCAGACTAATAAGACAATAACGGGATGTTGAAGACCTAAATTCTAGGTTAAAATGAATGCCTATATTGCTTTATATCTTATTTAAACTTAATGCACAACATAAAAGGCATACATTAACAAGCACTCATGCGGCTAACATACACAATTATATAGCAATCATAAAAATATAATTTCTAAACAGATTTAACCATCACTTTTTCCAATATTAACAAACTTCAAGGTTTAGTTGAAACTACAAACAGTATCACATCAAGGGTATCTTAGAATTAACAGCATTATATGGACGTTCTATACACTTCGGACTCAAAAAATAACTTTCCAACACCCCCAAAAAAAACCCCTTGCTCCATGTTTAAGTTTTCACCAAGACAACGACAAATCTAAAAGAAAAATTCTCTTAGAGAGCAAGGTTCTATTTACTATCTGCAATGATCAATATTTTCTTTACTGAGATCTGCTATGATTTATATACTCCATTCCTTTAAGAGTTAAATTGACAAGACATTAGTGAAATCAGTTCGAGCGGTGAAAGGCCTACGTTAAAGAATGCTACAATGAATGCTGATGGGTTAGAATAACAATCATGAATGCAATTGATGTATGAACTCTACTTAACTATGTCCTGATTACAAAATATCTTCAGCCTTTGGAGCTAGCATGCTTGTTCCGTTATTCTTCTTTCCCTTTCGAGGACAGTTGAAATAGAAAACAACAGAGCAGACGCCTGATCAAGCTGTCATTCCTACAGTGATCCTGTCTAACCACAATTTTTTTTATATATATAAAAAATTAAAAATCATTTGCCACCAATCCTGCAGGAAGAAAAACAACCCTACAAGAAGCTGGCATCTGATGTCCTCCCATGTCCTTTCAAAGAAAATCATCAAACCTGCAAGAAAGATATACAAGTATAAGAATCTTGCAGATATTGGGTGTAATGTGACAAATGTACAACCAATAGAATTAGACACTCACAAGGGACATTATGACTTGACAGATAAATGTTAGACAAAATGTACAAGCATGAACTACTAATAGAATTGAACACTCACAAGAGACAATGTAACAACTTGTCTACAAGATACCACAGAATCACAGAAAAAGGTTTGTTTCCAAGGATCAAACATAAGAAATTTTACACAACCTTGCTGATTTTAACTACAAGCTATTGTATTTTGAATAGAACAGGGGTTAATACCGCTTCAAACTTGCTGATTCAATACTCTGTTACACTAGAAGGCCCCGCACCAGCTACTGTATTCAAAAAATTTCAGCTTAACCCAAATAGACTCCTCATATCAAAGAAAAACCTCTCCTCAGAGTATCTGGACCCAATTTCTGTAAACTTATTTATCTAACTAGCTGTAACAATATGCATCTTTCCACAAAAAGATATGCATCGTACCCCTAGCACGGTGAAGATTTCATCCATGACTGCCAACAGTATTTAATTGCAAGGGATCTGCAATGACAAGTGAAATTTTCACTTCAACCATTTATGTAAAACTGACATAAAAACTACAAAAAAGGTTTTATGTCATCTTTTTAAAAAGAAGAGGGAACTATAAAAACAATGTGGATGTTGTTATTAACGATGTACATATCCTGAGGTGAAATTTGACAACAAATTCATTAACTAAATATAATCCAAGGACTTGAAACATTTCTTTAGTGGTAGTTATACTTAAATGATACTGATAATTCTGAGATGGTTTTCTCAACCTACGGGGTGTGCGTTGTATTGTTAATAACCCAATGAAAGCATCCACTTTGGTGGGGAATGAGTGAATTTCTCATTAATAAACTTCACAATAAATTAAAAGAATAAAATAAAATTAGACTAAAAATTTTAAAACTATTTAATAATTCATTTTATTAATTTCAATTGAAGGATATTCATAAAAATATTTTATACATTAAGTTGAATTTATATAAAGATTTATTGTATAATTTTTAAACCTTGCAAAAATTTATAAACTAGATTCATACAGGAACTTGTAATTTATCAATTGGATTGCTAAAATTAATATAGAACAGGAGTTATTGAATGAAATACGTCTACCAAAACTTATTCTTAAAGTAAGTATTCCTCCTCTTTCTCTCTCTCTCTCTTGATATATATATATATATATATATATATATATATATTACTATTTTAGATATGTCTCTATTGTATAATAAATAATTATGAATAAATATTCTTAAATATTATAGTATTTTATAGTCTTATGATAATATTATATGATTAGTTATAAATAGAACTTAAAAAAATCCCTAATTTTAGGATTATTTGCAATGAAGAATGACCCACTTTGGAATGCAGGACCAACAACCACTAACAAAAAAAGAAACAAAAGAAACCCTAGTTTATTTTTCTCTCCCAGCTGCTGTCATTTTCTTTCAGAAAAAGTAATAAAACCCTAGTATCTTTCTGTTCCTCCTAAAACATATCTGCCAAATCAGCATGGTAGTCAACCAAAGTACAATTGGGGCATTTCATAGCATCTTCAATGATGCAGATGCAAATACGCCCCAGGAGTGGGTTTGCAGCAGCTTCACTTCAAGCGCTGACATGAAAAGAGAACAAAACACTATGCAACAGCATCTTTGTCGTGCCATACAGCCATTCCACCACTATTTTTCTCAACAATAATTAATACATACAATATCTCCTCCAATCTTCACTCTGAACATGATCTCATTCTAGTTCTAGGTAGGAATTATTTCTATCACATTCACAGTGCAACAAAACAATTCTTTAGATAAAATGAGAAATATTTTCCTGTATCATTGAAACCAAACTAATAGATCCAGATATCATAGTAGCCAATCCTGGACCGCAACACGGCCGACTTTAAAACTGGGATAGCAGGATGACTGCTAGTCTAATTTTACTATATATGTACATATATATATATATATATATATATATATATATATATATATATATAGTTTAATACTATTTAATAATCTTTCTACATATTATTTTACTGATTTTAGGATTAAATACATTTTTAGTCACTAGTACTTTCTAGATTTTCACTTTTAGTGCCTAATCTAAACATTGACTGGCCATGGTCCATGAACTTTGATTCTGTTATTACTTTTAGTCCCTCACGTTATTATGCTTCGTTATCTGGTGAGTTGGATGCACACAAACCGCTGGTGGGACAAGTGGTTGACATCCCTGACGTGGCATGGAGCATGGATCAAGTAGAAATTTAGGACTAAACACATTTTTAGTCCCTAATCTTTTCCAGATTTTCACTTTTAGTCCGTAAACTAAATGTCAACTAGGGATGGAAATAGACCGAGCCTTAAACCGGGATTTATGGCCCATCCTCTTTAAAGTCTTGCTTGGCTTGTTTAATGAAAAGACAAGTTTAGGCTATTAAAAAAGTCTATTTATATAAAAAGGTAAGAATTAAGCTTATAGAAAAGACTGTTAAGCTCGATAGGTCAGCCTATTTATTTATATAATATAATAAAAAAAATATAAATGACCAAATAAATTTATAAAGCAAAAATAAATTATCAATATTTAAAATATTTTTTTATACAATTATTTTTTTTCATTATAGATTCATAAGCTTACATCAACATACATGACTACACATGAATTGTCCCTTTAATAGTAAATGATTCAATTTTTCCCTAAATTTAAATTTTAAAATAATATTGAGTAAATTATATTTTAAAAATAATTTTGTTAATTTTTAAAAATTAAGTTTATTAGCTTAATTAACATTAATAATTTAAATAAGCTTTTAAATAGGCTAATAAGTCAGGCCTATAAAAAAAAACCTACGATCGATAATAAGTGAGGCTTGGCTTTAATTTTGGAAAATAAAATCAGCCTTTATATTCAAGCCTAACCTATTTTCATTCCTAATGTTGACTAATAACGGCTCCTGAACTTGGAGTCCATGCTGTTTCTGTACTTTGTTACCTGATGTGTTTTATGTGACCAATGTATGGTTGTCAGCTGTATTAAGTGTGTGACTTGGTCTACGAGTGGACGTACACATCAGCTGGTGTTTTTTATTTTATTAAATATTATTTTATTATGTGTAATCAAACCTCAAATATGAAACGTGAATCTTTATATTGGATGAGAGCCCAGAGACTTTTCTTCTATAAGAGTTTGTAGGAATTTTTTTAAGTTTTTAATTAATTCATTTTTAATTTTTTATAATTATTTATGAATTAAATTTTAATATTTTAAAAATAAATTATTTATATTAAATCTAAAATATAATTTATATGTTTTAAATATCTATTTATTCAAATTTTAAACATGATTTATATATTCAAACACAATATTTATTTGTATATAATTTGTTATAAATGTTAGTTATGTATAATAAATATTTAGTCTATGCATTATACAAACTAAAAGACTAATTAGAATTATTCTAGAACTTTTATAATTTGTAATTTGGAGTCGTAATTGAGACAGAGGGAGCATGTGATGTGTCATCATGCCCATGCTCTCTCTACTGCTGCTAGGTTTCTAAAAATGAGATTGGAGACATAATTATTTATTAAATTATTATTATCTATTTATATACATTTTCTCTCTATATATTTATAAATTATTGTTATATATTTATATCTATTCCATAATAAATAATTATGTCTTAATATTTTTTACTACATTTTTTTAAATTCTTAAATATAAGAGTAATTTATAGTTTTACCATAATATATTATTAATTATGAGTAAAAAAAGACTAATTTTAGGATTTTTCAGGATGGAGTGGCCTAATTTGGGATGCAGGCTCAACACCCACTCTCAAAAAGAAAATAAAAGAAACCCTAGTCCCGCATTCCTCCTCCCATCAGCTGCCACCTCCTAATCTTCTTCTTTTGAAGAAAAAGAAATCATCTCTTCCTAACCAACAAGAGGTTGTTTGCCAGAAGTTGCAGAACATCCCTGCCTCCCCAGCATAGTATTCGATCTAAAATACAATGGGAATATTTCATAAGGTCTTCAATGATGCGGATTTAAAAACACCCAAGGAGCAGAAATGCAGCTCCGCAGCCACTACTGCGGCCTCTCTGACTGCAACGCAAAAATGCTATGCAACAAAATTTTATCGCACCGCTCCACCGTTATTGTAGCTGCTATTAACTACTATGGCAGATATACTGTCCACCAATTGCCTTTGACCACAGCATATAACTAAATAGGAATATAGGATATCAAGACTAAATCTAAAACCAAGTTGGCCATCAAATCCTCTAATATTAGGAAACTTTATGTGCAGTAAATGTTATGACATACACACTGGACAAATTCATCATCCAAAAGTTAATATATTATATATAATTAAAAGAAAATGCATGATCTGTTCAATTGACCTTTTATAATTTCATTCTCTAGGTCAATCAACAAGTCCGGTTTAAAAGAGGCAAACATACCTCGCTTGAAGGTTGGAGAGAAACAGGATTAGATAGTTCCTCTGCACCATCGATTGCAGCATTGCTTTCAGTGCGAGACAATGCATTAATCTTCATATGGGGACAGATTGGAGCAGTTCTATCAAGACAAACATGGCACTTAAATCCAATAAGTTGTCTGGCATTCTCCGCGTTGAGCCCAAAAGCATCACCATGAAACCAATCTGTATAATAGAATAAGTATGTTCAAAATATATTTTGATAGATGCTCAAAAGGTGTAGTAAAGTTGCAACAAGTGTTGGCCTCTCCTTCCCCCACCCAGCCCCCTTGCCCAAAAGGAAGAAAAACAGACAAGAAGAAAAGTAGTCACCTCCACAGATTTCACAAGCAATATAACACAAAGTGCACTCATTTCCACAACAAAGGCTGCATTTAGGATAATCAAGAGAGACAGAAAAATCATCAGAGAAGACAACACGCTTTTTCTCTTTAAACAGCGTTACTCGTTCATCATTTAGCTTTCTGGACAACTGAAGACCATTATGCCAGTAACTGCTACAGATTTTTGCTCTCTTCTTAAGTGCAGTTATTACTGCCAACTTTTTATGTTGACTAGTGGTTTCCTTGGACTTCTGAGAGGTCAGCTTCGATTTACTTTGCTTTCCCTTTTTACGCCCCACATTCTTTTTACCTTGCTTTCCTTTTTTATGTCCTCCATTCATTTGATTATGCATATACAAGGATTTGGCCTTCCTAGTAGAACGGCGAAGAGGTACACTTGATGGGATATTCTTACTGTTTCGAGACCTCACCTGTCGTATCTTGCTCAATGTCTTTTTATTGCCCTTGAGGTTCACTGATTTGCAAACTGAAGGAACAGTTTTACGTTTCTTTGCTTGAATCTTCTGCAGTTTTGAGTCAATTTTCCTTTTATTAGTATTAGTCTTTGCAGGCAACCCATCCTGACATCTGTGACATGAATATGTGCTTCCAGTAGTCCTTGTCCCACCTGATTTCCTGACATGCCTCTTGTGGAAATATCCTATAAATTATAAAATAATAATGAGGAATAGAAACGCAAACAGTATATGAAAAATAACCAACATCCAAAGTTAACCTATTCAGTATTGGAGTCAGAGTTATGGTAGGTTTGGCCTCACTTAAATCTTACTTAAGAGTTACTTTAAAGTTTAAGTTAAAAATTAAAACCTAAAATAATTAAAAGTTATTTGTTAATTTTCATTTTTCAACATAAAAATATATTTTATAAAAAAAATTATATAACTAAAAAGTACATTTATAAAATTAAATTGTGGAAAATTAATTAATTATTTACAATTATTTTTATGATAAAAATATTAATTAATTAATAAAAATATTTTAATGATGATTTAAAGATAGTTTATTATATATAATATTAATAGATAGTTTTTTAAGAGCTTTTATAAATAAAAAAAAGTGTTTGACCTAGCTTTTACTTTTAAGGAAAAAAAAACTTCAAAAAAATTACCGAGTCAAACGTTACCTAGTCTATTAGAGGTCTAAACTACGTTGTTTAAGTGGTTTTGTTACAGTGCAGTATTTTAACTTTTTTAGTTGTGTTGTTGGTTATTTCAATTTTGTATGAAGTTTAGATTTTGCCTTTTTATGCTTATGAATACGTTATTATAAATTTAAGCTTAAATAATTAAGTATTCCCTGTGTTATGAACTAATGATGGTTTTTTCCCCTTATTTCTGCTATATTAGATGCATAGATAAGAATTTATATGCTTATATTTGGATCTTATAATTTTAGTAGAATTTTATGTTATAAGTCCACGAGTTACAATTCTGTGACCCTGTTCCGAGTCGATCTAGAATCTCAATTTTGACTACGTTGACTACATCTTATGTTAAGACATTGAAATTAAAACATCAGATTCAGTTAGAAACAAGTTATACATTAAAATGGAATATAAAAAAGAGTTAAGAAAATTGTGAAATAAATAAAACCATTCCCTGGATTCAAAGCAAAATAATGAGAAATAAGGGCCAGATTAAAAGAGAGAAGCACACCTTTGCAATGAAGGCACCTCACACCATCCCTGCCAATTTCATAAAAAAAAAGGGTATATTTATTAGTATGTAAATTGTCAAGTAACAAATTACACATTTTAAAGGCAAGATCTCAGTGCATTTGAAAGTTGCCTGTGACGAGCAACACACAAGATAGATGCATAAACAAGAATCAACACATAATAATGATTAATAAAAATTATTAAAAAGAAAAAAAATAAGTACAAGTAAAGATAACACTCAATCCTCTAATAACACAGTGAATCAAATTATTGTGGTTCAACATATATAAAAAAATAATTATATATATATATATTCGGTCCACAGGAGAAATATAAAAATACCATATACTTGATAACTATTACAATGAGTGGCCCTCAATTGCTCAAAGCACAATCACAATATACAAAAATCCCTATTGTTGTGAAAATTTAATACACTCCACAAAATCTCCATAAAAACTTATTGTCGGGGTTGACTCATGTTGACCAATCTTTGACAAATCTCATCTTTAGCCAAACAATTATAATGCATCTAGAGTCCTATTTTGTACTGGTTTAAATGCATAACACTAGTTAAAAGCTAATGTTCTAGAAACACAAATATATCATCATACAAATGCATGAATTGTTGTTATAATGAAAGTCCAACATATTCTCTATAATGCCAATATTAGATTTGTTTCTTAAGAAGTATCTCTCAGGTATATGCTCCTTACAGACAAACAGTATCCAAGTTTGAATTTTAGTTTTCATTTCAGGTTTTGGGAAGATTTGGGAAGGAATATTTATTTTGTAGACTCTTTTTCTCAGCCTTGTAATTTTTCCTCTTTAGTTAACAGACACAGGAATATTATCAGTAAACTTGAATAAACATAGTCCCATCCTCAAACAACAAAAACAAAAGTATCATGTACAACATTAAAATACAATAAAGAAAAGAAAACCCAAATATCAAACAGCAGAAAAGGTAATTATCAAAACACAAGAATACCACAAATACCTCATTGCAATATCTTTCTTGCAGTGCCCGCACTGATGATAATCAGATCTTTCCAATCTGGTAAACAAATATGAAAACCCCCTTTCTTGACGAGTTTTCTTGTTTACTCTACCCACCTCAAGAATTTTTCCGAGTTTCTTATCAGTGGACTTGCGAACAATTCTTTTTTCCTCAAAATTCTTTAGAAGATGCAATGGAACATGAGACTCCTCCAGCCAATATTTTTTTCTCTCACTAGAGGATTGTTCCAACAAAGAACCATGTTTAATAACAACATCTGGAATAGCCCTTCTCTTCCCAAAATCAATAAGGTATTTCACAGATTGCCCTTCAGTGCACTTCCTGCGTACAATTGCCTTTTTGAACAGCCTGACTGATTTTCTAGATTCCTTGTCCAACACATATAGGGGATGGCTGTTCTCAATATCATGCCACCTTATGTTTGAATAAAGCTCTCTAACCTGAAAACATAAATAGTTGATCTTAAGATTAAAACCTATTTCATTACACAAAAATAAGACAAGTTCATCAGCTTCCACCAATTATGAAATGTCAGAGCGCAACATTGAATGAAAGATACTAATAAAACATGTACACAATATCAAGATTTCAATGTTTTTACATATATCACTCTAATTCTCATCCTCATTCTAGGTTTCCCAGGTTAATAGAATGTTAGATCCTCCCTTGACTTCACACGAGCAAACAATTATTTGTGTTCACTTCAAGGTCCTATTCAGTTTTAAAACTCAGACCAACTGGTTCAATCGGAAATTCGACCTATGTCCATTCCATTCATCTTATTGGATCGGATATGCTATTCACTTGGTGGTTACGTCTTTGACTCAGCCTCAAACCAGTCAAAACCAGTAAATTTGACTGATTTTCAGGTTATTCAAACTCTGTTCCATGCTTCCCATATTTACTTTTCACACTGCACAAGGCACCATTTTTTACCTTGCAAGATACCAACACGCAACACATTTATGCTTTCAAAGAGTTTTTTTTTTTTTTCTTTTGCCGTCCTCCACAGTAGTTATATGAAAATTCAAATTTTAAATTTTAAATGGAAGCAGGTAGGATTCGAACCCATATAAGATTTAAAAAAGAACTTAACCACTTCTCCAAAGCATATATTTAACATTTATGTGGCAAATATTATTTATATGCATACATTCAATATAAATTTTATAAATTTAATAAATATTAATTCATGTGGTTCAAGTAGTGACCCATCAACCCTAACCCTGACTGAGTCAATAACCTGTCCGAGTTTTAAACCACTGGTCCTATTCAAATTTGGATGGCTGCTGTAGTCATGTTACTTTATTTTTTTTACTCTTTTTTTATACAATCACTATAGCAAAATCAATGACAAGCAAATCTAATTTCAGTCTCTTTCTATGCCAGGGAGACGAATCTAAAATCTCCTCAATAATCAAGCCCTTAGAATAGATACTAACTAAACAGATATGTTGGCCCCACGTAGCACACTCTCCAAATATTTATGCTTAGTGCAGCTCAAGTTTGGAAACAACAGTCCATTAATGTTTCCAACGTCCAGAGGTCTTGTACTTCAGAATAATGGTTGATGAGAAGGATGAATATTAGGCATGACCATTCATTTTGTAACAATTTCACTTGCTCTGTTTTAAAAGATTTGAATAAAAATAAGGAGACAAAAGTTTAGTAACAATTTTTTCCCATTTCTATCATAAAAATGGTCAGAGCAAAACCATTTTAGTGGCATCTCTTAACTCCCAGCTTTCTTCTGGGACAAGGATCATCTCTGCCATGCTCAGCTCATGGATGTTACAATGGAAATTCCCAAAATTTGTTATGCAAGAGAATAGACAACATTGTTGCATTCTTAAACCTTACTGTTCTTTGTTTATTACTTTTTCTGTTTTGAATAATTATTAATCTCCTATTTGTATTTCCCCTCTTTTCTTTTGAACATAACAAAGGATTGTTTTATACCAAAGCAAAAATCATCTTCAACAAGGCAGGTTATCATACCTGTAAAGCAAGCTGCTCAGCACTAGTTGACATCTGAACAGCAGCTCGCCAGGCAACATATCTGCTTCTCCGTGCAAAATCTGAATTCTCAGGATATAAAATGCCTGGTATCTTCCTACACCCACCTACAGAATTTCACAATTTCAAAGAAATTCATATAAAATGAAAAGAGGCTCCTAACATAACCACTATGCATGTCATGCTAAAGAGAACAATTTGCATACCTTGTCGAGCAGCCTTGGTAACCAAGGAGTGAGGCAAAACCTTCCAATTAAACAATTTTCGGGAAAGCCTACCACCTCTCCACCAGTACATCCCCAAACCACTAGCAGTGTTTGAAGATGAACTGGTTTCAATATCTGAATGTCTGGCCCTTTTCCTTCCAATACCATGCCTTGACGATGAGCGTGATGAACTGACTACAATATGAGCAGAGGATCCCATTGTAGCAACAGAATCCACATGCTTTAACCAATCTGCTGAAAGTCCAAGAGGCCGTAAATTGGATTCTAACTGCCAAATCCAAAATTAGACAGTGTCAAACATTTAAATAGAAATATTCAGAGAGCAATGTAAATCGAAAAGCCATGTGATGTTAGCCAGCTTGCTATAAAAAGGTGTTTCTTTTGTTGCAAGTAGTCTTGAGATTAAGTAATTCTACAACATAATTTCAGCTTCTTTAATAGCAAAGGCGTTATAAAAAGCATAGTGAGAAAATAGTAAAAAGATATACATCTATGTACATTTATGGAGACATATACATATTTATTTGGTGTATCATGAAGACCCACTCCACCTGGTTTTGTTTATTTATTTTCTGTCAATCAGTTATATCACTTATGACTAGCCAAATCTAGGCACAAGCTATCTAGAACTTAAAGCCCAAGTCAAATAATCAACACCTAATAAACAAACAAAAACCTAAATAAGAAAAATAAAAGAAAAGACCACAATAACTACTCTAAGATCCTAATTCAAAATTAATGGGAAAATTACAAAAAACAAATTCTTGTTAAATATTTCAATTTCCAATTCAGGAACACTTAACCGCTCAAGTGGTTAACCATGTCCAAGAAGACCAATTGCGACTGATTCTTAGACTTCAAACCACTCTCTTTGATGATATCGTATCACAATTGTGTCTGTCTTGCTCAAAATAGAAGACCATTTATGTTCATATCATAAGGAGTCGGTTTGTTATGGAATAGCTCATTAGGAATTATTGGTGAACAATGACTGTACCTTACAGTCTTGCACCTTGAAATGGTTTCCAATGATAAGTTTCAAAGCTTCCAGAGGATAAAGGTGTCAAGGATAGGTTCATGGAATGCCTACATCATCAAAGTGTCTCTTTTATCATAAATTAGAGAGAGCTCTGTTTATGGATTCTCTATGGTGCTCTGCTAAGGTTGGTCTAAAGGGAATTTCTATTACAGATATGCAAAAAGATACAACTCTGCTGTATCTTTGAGCCAATTTGGCTCTAAATTTTCCTCTTCAATCTTTTTAGGATGATTTCTGATCCTTCTCCCTTGACATGTACATTATCTCTTCTATTTATATATTCCTCATCTATCAAATAAAAACAAAGGAGAAAAGGAATAAAACCTTTAGCACAGCCCAAGTTAAAATACCAATCACACACTCATGTGCAAAACACTATACTTAAATTAACAAAAAAGATTATGTTCTTATTTGATTTCCATGAATTGTAAAAAGAAAAGAGCTCTAAAATGATTTGACTAATCGTGTCAAACTAGTATCTCATAACTTGGAACCAGACATAAAACATTCATAGTATTAATGTCTATGATAAAAATGATAGACAGATAGAAAGCTTATCCTTACAAGAAGCAATAATTGTTTAACAGGAAGAACATCATATGACTTCAAAAGATCCTTATGCCAAAGATTAGTCTGATGCAGATTCAACCATGGACCCAACAAAAGCCCACGTAACCGAACCTCAAGAGAGAAGATCTGACATATGATATCTCTAAGATGTCCATTCTGAATCTTCCTGGGTTGAAGCCCAACTAAAGTACTATTAGTCTTAGACACTTCCCAAGCAGGCTTCACCACAGAATTAAACAAGCAATCCCTGTCCTCATTTGCAACTTTGCAAGTATAGCACCACCCACATTTTTCTTTTTGGGCAGCTGCACTCAAGTTCTGAATACTTGGCCAACAGAAGTTAGCAGATTTTTTCATAATGACTTTTGCTTGGTCTGAAATAATTTCTTCTTCAGACATTGCAAAAATCTTATTCATTTTTTCAGGTGACTTGCACATCAACTCCTGTGCAACAAAGGAAGCCGTTCGGGCAAAGCTATAATAGTTTATGTAGTCAATTCCACAAGGTGCTTTTGAAGTATCCTTATTGTCTGTTGAGGGGGTACTGCTAGCACCTACAGATCTTAAGTTTATTTTACGTCCCACGTCTAAGCTGGAAGATGTCAAAGAACAGTCACCAACAGGATGGCATCTTTCTGGTATTCCTAGCTGATTCAAGGAATCATCACATCTATTGGAATCATTGAGCCCATATATCTGAACATTCTCGATGCCTGTTTTCATCTGTGTGGTATCAGCTGATCCTTCTGAAACAACACAAGGACTTTCTATGGTGGTCGTTGAATCTAGACGGTTCCCAGACTTTGGAAACTCTTGGCCAAGATGCATACAACAGTCATTAGTTGAATTATCATCCAACTTTCTTTGATCATTAGCCTGATTCTTGTCCAAAAATGTCTCTGAAGTCAAAGGTCCTAAAGATGTATGCATAGTAGAATATTCTCCCTTCATCTGCATGTTCTTACAGGAACTATGATTAAAGACACTATCCCCCATACTCAAGTTAGCAGGGATATCCCAATGCTTATAGATAGCAATTAATATGCCTTCGTATAAAGGATCCATAGATTTTAGAGCTTCAATTACTACATGTAGATCATTTCTGTGGTAGTAATTGAACGATGACTCTATTTCAGATGAACTTGACCTGCAAAGGTTTCAGCAATAAAATAAAGTGAGAACATACTAATACGATAAAAAGAAGCACAGAACAGTTTACACTTAAGACATCTGAAATACTCAAGGACATTATCCACTTCAAACTTCATACTCAATAGGGAAAACCAAATTTACCAAAGAGACGGTTTGTGATAGAAATGATTGTCAAATAGACAAGGACAAGAAAACTGTAGGTAATCTAAATCTATATGTTGTCTACTAGAGGCCCTGCTTTAATGTTGTATAATACATTGGGGATAATAGTGGGAAGGGCTTCCAAGCAGCCTGGAAATTGATCAGAAAGTCATACAGCTATTTCCATTAAAGGAATTTGATGGTTACGTATGAAAGAATATTCGGCAAGCTAAGAGTATAAGACAAGTGATGGACACACTAATATGCAAGTTTATCCAGAAAAAAGATATATAACTACACTTACACCAACAGGTAACCACAGCTGTTAAAATAGAGACGGCCATCCAGATCAATCCCTAATAAGTCTGCTCCTCGAAGTGACCTCCGTGATTTCATCCAAGCCCTGTTTTTGCCACCACACTCAGGGCAATACCAGTCACCTTCAGGCAGACTGTCACTGACAATTCCCACACATCTTGAGTGGAATGCAGCAGGGCAACCATCACAGCATATTAAACTACCATCCATCTTGCAGAGGCAACATTCATCACTGTTCCAGTCAGTTGGGTCATCCACATTCTCCTCGGTCAAGCAAGAGCCACCAGACACATCCATTACAGCTTTTCTTTTCTTGCAAGTGTCAAAATACATATTCTGATCAAAACCTATATCAGCCTCAGTTACCAAAGATCTTCTGTTAAGCTCTGACCTTATGGCTTCTGATTCAATCATATCATCACACAGGTACTGAAGAATTTCAACCTTCACAATTACAGGTTGTTTGTAGTAATCAGTTCTGAGCATTAGGTGTTTAAGATCAAAACCAGTTTTAAATCCTGAGCCATGAATCAAAAGGTACTCAGCCATGAAAATAGGCCATGTGACCAGGTCCAAAAAATCCCAGTTAAGATTCCTGCATTGAAGTAAAATATATAAAAATGTAAAACTTATAAAGTCATAAAGATAAAAAAAAGTCAAACAGATTGACTAGTATAGTAGTATTTATGCCCAATGAAAATTTGAAATAAAATATACCTCAGACAACTGGAAGCAGATTGGCAACCCTCATTAGAAAGGAATTCCAAATGCTTTCGCAGAGTTTGCAAGATAGAAACATGAATGCTGTCAAATAATATACTTGGGATTTCAGACTTTAGTGCAGCTACAAGATCCTCCAACTCAAATGGACTCAAAAACAAGAAAGTACTGAACGATCTTAAACAGGCATAAATAGAAAAAAGTTCAAGAACAGGAACATGATCTAAATTCAAACTTGTAGAAGACGGGGGTAATTGAAGCTTTGGAAGAGGATCATTGCATTGCCCGTATTTCTGAGAATTAGGGATTAGAGGCTTTTCTTCTGTTAAGGCACTGGTTTCCATGGACAACAAAGGATCTTCAGTCACCTCCACCAGTACAGTGCTTGAAACCCGTTTTCTAGCTGATGCTCGACGAGAACTCCTCCTTAAAACTGTCTCTGGTGACGCTTTCAGATTATCTGATACTTTTCTTCTCTTCCTTCGACCATTTCCTGGTTCACATGGACTACCTGGATCGTCTTGGTATTCATGAATTATGGCAACACCGCCTTCAGAAGGACAATCCATTTGCTGAACCTCCACAGAATCAGAATCCCTAACAGAAATAGCATTTGAAACCTGATGAGAACCAATAGCTGCTGCATCTTCTTTGCCATCATTGCCTCCATTCTCTTCAACCAAACACAAAGAAGCATCTTCAGCTGCATACACACCAGAAACATGAACTACCTCCAATTTGACAGCATCAGATACATGATTCAAATTACCTTGAACACCATCCTCTTTGACGGAACCCATACTAATATTTATCTCTTCCTTTCCGAGCTGTCCCATCTTACCAAACAAAGCATCACCTAGGTCAGGATGTCCATTTCTGTCAGCATCACACTGAGTTTCCTTAACTTCCTCACACACCTCCACGTTTAAATCAAAGTTACACTCCCGCTGTAACGTCTCCCCTCCCGAACAACCAACATTCGGGCTGACATCATCCTCAGCACACACATCCAAATTTAAATCAATGCAATCTCTCCTCTTCAAACCATCCTCAGTGTTCGACGGCGAATTAAATGCATCATTCAAATTTAAATCCTCGTTAAGATTAAGACCAGCATTCAAATCAAGCCCATCATTGACACAATTACCATTAGCAACAACATTCTTATCCAAACTATCTTCCAAACCAATTTCCTTACCCTCTGTCTCTCTTACCCCGTTTTCCTTCACAGTCCCATTAACATTGCCCATAAGATTCCCTCCATTCCCAATTCCCACATCCAAGGCTCTCTCAAACCCACCACAACCTAGTTCCAAATTCTCACTAGCACCAGCAGAAGCATCACCATCCAAAACCCCCCTAAAATCACTACCCTCCGGCAGCGAATTCTCGCTAGCATTACCTGAAACGGCTCCGGAATCGCGCCTCCGCTCGACGCGACGGCGCTTCTTAGGTTTCCGACCGACCCGAGGCTTGGCCTTGACAGTCTCCGGCTGAGATTGCAGAAGAGCAGCCACGTCAGAGGACTCCAACTCCTCAGAATCGCCGTCTTCGTAAACGATCTCGAAAAAACCAGAGGAAGGTTCGTAGGATTTCACTGTTCCCGAGACAAACCCAACCCCCTTCACCTCTTTCCTAACGGCTTTCCCCACGAACTCCATGGCAACAGTACAATCCTAACAAACGACGTGATCTCTGTGAGAAATTAAGGAGGGAAGTGAAAAAAGAGAAAATGATCGAAAGGGAAGATAAAAAGTGAGGGAAGAGAAACCAAACCCTTGGGCGCAGAGAGGAGGAAGAGAGCAATTGCGAGTGTTTGGGAATTGAAGTGCGAGGGAAGAGAAAGGGTGTGGAAGTTGGAACGAAAAGAAACCCAAAGGAGTCTCTCCCTCTCTCTAAAGTGGAAGTGGGTCAAACCAAGTAGTGCGGACTGCGGAGAGAGAAGAGAAACCAAACAGTAATAACAAATTCTTCGGATTTTAAACCATTTTTTTTCTCTACCAAATAACTCTCAATTTATAATGTCGATTTTTTTTTTTATTTATAAAAAATATCAAAAATGAAAATGCGTTGGTCAGAGAAAGGGCAATTCGTAGTTGGTTCGATCATCTTTGATCTCATTCTATCTGCAATTCTCTTCAGATCATTCAATGGTTTGCACACAAAAAGACTAACAAACCAGAAATGAAAACACAAGAAAACTGTTCTCTCCGTAAATTTATCAAAAAATCGAAATGTTAATAATTTGACATTACAGATCGCTTTGTTTTTGAGTTGGTCTCATATATTACTCTTTCCTTGTCTATTTCGTCTTAGGTTGATTTATAAGTGCGACTTTTATAATTTCATGGTATATTCATGGGTTGATAAAAAATAAAATAAAAATCGGTGTAAGAAATGTTTGTTTTTTTTAATTTGTGTTTGTCTTAAAACTAAAAATTAATGAGATATAGTTTTTATCAAGTGTTTCTTTGCAAGTTTTATATCTCGTGCCTTGTGTATGTTTAGTGAGAAAATCATATCAAAATCTAGAATGAATACATACATGATATTGTGATGTTCTGAAAATACTTGCGTCACAAGATTGATGACATGCAACCAAACATCTATCTATGAATATCTAAGCGTGGATTGTAAAAAATATAATTGTTAAGTCAATATAAAAATTGTATATTAGTTGTTAGTTGTTATGATGATGAAAAATTATGAAATATTCTAAGGGACTTGTGTTAGACTATTAATAACATGTAACTAAATATGCAATAATGTCTTTGATTTGTTGTTGAAAACTTATAAACATGCCTTTAAAGGAAGAGATAAAAAAAAATTGTTTCATATTTTAATGCTTTAGAAAGAGTAAATTTACATTTTCAGTGAAAACAACATATTTTTAAACACGAAATTTATAAATATCTAAATGTAAATCATAAAATGTAAACATTTATAATAACAAAGTCAATATAAAAGCCTACATTAATTGGTATGATGATGAAAAAATCTCCAAAATAAATTATGAATTATAGTATAAGGGGAGATGTTTATAAGAAAGATTAAACTAGCATTCAAAATCTAACTCTAACAAAGTAACAGGTAATCTTTCTTATAATAATGATGTGACACTTTTAGTCAAAATTTTAAATGACATTTAAGTAGAGTCCACTCAAATTCACCCCACATTGAGTTCGTTACAATAAAAGTTTTTTTCTTGTATTGTATTAAATCATATATATCAATCAAAATGGATATTGACACTCTTATTGCAATGATGGTCATTTTGCATAAGTATGTCGTAAAAAAATTATTTAAACAATATAACTACCAACAAAGTACAAGTTGATGGGCATTAGTATAGAGTAGGTTAAAATGAACTTTATACTATTTGTTCAATGTGTGGTTATTATCGTAATGAAGCCCAAGTTGCCTTGTTTAACCCACCTCCCCGACTAAAACCTATAAAGAATGTGCAAGTTCCAATTAGTAATGGCATGACTAAAATTGACAATGGCAACAATGGCGTCAATAACCATGACAATATTTATGATTTGAAAAATAATCACACTCCTACAATTTTGGAGTCAATCCACAATAATTATATGGAGGTTTTTCATAGAATGAGAAAATCGAATAATTTGTTCTAATTAGTTCAAAACAATACTTAATATTGTTAGCAGATACTTTTATGTAAATAGTTAGAAATCAAGTCAAAATAGTTAGAAATCAAGTCTTATAAGGTATGTATAAAAAGTGTGTTTATACATGTGTGAAATAATACAAGTTATCTTTCATCCTCTTATCTCATGTTTAATGTATGTGTAAGGATCAGTTTAAAACACCAACAACTGGTATTAAAAGTTAGGTTTTCGATCTTAGAGATAGAGATAGAGTTTTTTTTTAAATGGCAACAACATTAGGAAATCAACTTCTATTCCTATTCTCAATGGGAATGACTATGATCGATGGTGTGCTCAAATGAAGGCTATCTTTTAATTTCAAGATGTGAATCAAATTATCAAGACAGGAGTCCAAGATTTGATGTTAAAGCAACAAATCCACAAAAGGCAACACTTCAAGAAGCAAACAAGAAGGATGGGAAGGCTTTATTCATCATTCATCAAAGTGTTTATACAAATATTTTAGATAATGTATTAGGGGCTAGTATTGCAAAGGAAGCATGGGACACTTGCAAAGTCCTATGAAGGCACTAACAAATTGAAGAAAGTGAAGTTGTAGACTTTGAGGAGGCAGTACAAGCTAATGTAGATGAATGATTAAGAGAGTGTGGCTGAGTATTTTACTCGCATGTTGACCATCATCAATCAAATGAAGAATTATGGTGACAAGATAGAAAATGGTGTTGTAATTGATAATATCTTAAGGACCCTCGCTCTAAGGTTCGGTCACATTGTTGTTGTGATTGAATAAGGAGTTGGAATTGATGGGATTAAGGTTGATGAACTACAAGGCATTCTTAAGGCCCAATAAATCAGATTAAATGAAAGGAACTATATAAGATCTTCAAATTAATCTTTGCAGGCACAAACATCAAAAGTGAACTCAAATAAGAACAAGAAAAGAAAAGGAAATTGGAAGAAAGAGAGAAATCAAGATGACGAGTCATCGAATTCTGCACCCAAGAAACAACAAAATTTTGAAGATTAAAAAAAAAATGATGCACCCAATAAGGAAAGGATAAAGAAACTTGGTAGAAAAACAAAACAATTTTATAAATGTCAAAAGTTTGGTCACTTTGCTAAAAATATAAAGGAAAGAAGGTTCCAAGGAACTATGATGTATCAATTGGTACATGATGAAGATTCTAATGTAGTGGTATGTTATTCATGGCAACAACCACTTATGATGAAAAAAGTACAAATTTGTCGTACTTGGATACATGGTGTTTAAATCACATGATAGGGTGCAGAAAATGGTTTGCTTCTATGGATAATAAGGTGAAAAGCAAAATCAAGTTTATAGACAACAATTCTATTAATGCTAGAGGAATAGGCAAAGTGATGGTTCAAAGGAAAGATGACCAACAAACTCCCATTATTAATGTTCTTTTTGTTCTTAACACAAAGAGCAATTTATTGAGCAGAGGACAGTTGCTTGAAAAAGGGTTTTCAATACATATGGAGGACAACTATATGAAGTTGTAGGATCCATTTTGTAAGACTGTTCTGAAGTCAAATCTATCTATAAATAAGGCATATAAGATTGAACTCCAAATTGGAGAACAAAAATGCTCGAAAACTTTGAGTGATAAGAATAGGATGTGGCATCATAGATATAGTCATCTGAATTTCAAAAACTTAAGTGATTTGAAAAACAAAAAAAAAATGGTACATGGCTTGCCTGACATTGAAATTCCTAAGCAATTATGTTTTTAATGTTGTGAAGCTAAGAAACTTAGAAATTCTTTCAAATTTGGAATGCCTAATATATCAAATGATAAACTAGAAGTGGTGTATTGTGATGTGAGTAGAGCCTTTGAGATACAATCCTTGGGAGGAAATAGTTATTTTGTCTCCTTCATTGATGAGTTTACTTGAAATATCTAGATCTATTTCATCAAACAAAAAAAGTGAATGTTTGAAAACTTTAAGAAGTTTACACTATCGAGTGAGAAACAAAGTGATAAAGTTCTAAATATTTTTAGGACTAATGGAGGAGGAAAGTATAACTCCAACAAGTTTCAACAGTTACATGATAAAAAAAAGAGTAGTTCATGAAGTTACTGCACCATATACACCACAACATAGTGGTGTAACAAAAAGGAAAAACATAAGCATTCTGAATATGCCTAGAAGTACGATGAAAGGGAAAGAAATGTTACATTATTTATGAGGAAAGGCAGTGTTTACTGTTGTGTATATTCTTAATAGGAGTCTTATAAAAAATTTGCAATGATGTACTCCTCAAGAGGCATGTCCAAGTTATAAGTGCAAATCACTTTCAAATTTTTGGCTCATTATGCTACAAACATGTGCCTAACCAACTTAGGAAGAAACTTAATGCTAGAGCAGAATCAATGGTTCTCATAGGCTACATTTAACAGGTGACTACAAGTTGTATAATCCTATAAATAAGTAGGTTCACATCAGTAGAGATGTCCTCATTGATAAGTCATAAAGATGGGATTGGTCTACACATGACAAGGATGTTCTTATGCACTTTGATGACTCAATTAATATTCAACATTTTACTGAATCACTTGATCATCAGCGAAGAAGATCTTAGAGGATAAGACAAACACCTCATTCACTTGAAAACTATGAAGTCTATTATGAGACAACAATCAAGGTAGAGGGAGAATTAGTGCATTTCACCTTACTTGCTAAATCAAACCCATAAAGTCAAAAGGAAGCATCTCAAGGTGTTCAGCCATGAAGAAAGAACTAAAGTCAATTGAAAAGAACGAGACTTGAGAATTAGTTGATTTGGCAAAAGGAAATAAGCCAATTGATGTGAACTGGTAAGCTTGTTGCAAGAGGATTCCTACAAAAGCATGGCCAATACTATAATGAAGCTTTTGCTCCGGTAACAAGGCTTGACACTATGAGATTGATTGTAGCAGCTAAAAACTATAGAAGTTGGTCAATCTACCTTTTTGATATAAAATTAGCTTTCCTAAATGGTCCTATACAAGAAGAAGTTTACACAATACAACCACTTGGGTATGTAGTGATTGAATAAGAAAATAAGGTTTACAAGCTAAAAAAGGCGTTATATGGCCTTAAGCAAGCTCTAAGAGTTTGGAACTTGAGGACTGACAACTTTTTGAGTCAATAGAAATTATATATATGTATTATTGAGCATGGCATCTACATAAGAAATCAAAATAATAATCTACTTATCATATGTCTCTCTGTAGACAACCTTTTGATTACTATAAGTAATCCAAGAGATATCAAAAGAACAACTATGCAGGAATTTAAGATGACTGATTTAAGAGAGCTATCATACTTCTTAGGTATTGAGTTTGTTGAGACAAGTAAAAGGATGCTCATGCACCAAAAGAAATATGTTAAGGATATCTTAAAGAAACTTAATGAGTGAGTGCAATCTTTTGATCACTTTTGTTGAAGTTGGAATCTATCTTCAATTATAAGGAGATGAAGAGGAACTTGATTCAACATTGTACAAGAAAATTGTAGGTTCACTAAGGTACCTATGCAATACCAAGCCAGATATTACATATAGTGTTAGGTTAATAAGCAGGTTTATGAGGGAGCTAAGGACTTTTCATCCCCAAGCAACAAAAAAAATCTTGAGATACTTAAAGGGTACCCTAATTTGGGTTTTTCTATACTCACAATGAGACGAATTTAGAATGAGAAGTTTATGACTATAGTGATTTAAATTGGTGCAGAGACAAAACAGATAAAAAAAGCACCACAAGTTATGTTTTTCAAATTTGAATCATCACCAGTTTCTTGGTGCTCAAAGAAACAGGGAGTGTTTGCCTTGTCAACATGTGAGACTGAATACATCTCTGCAATTATGGCAGCATGTGAAGCAGTTTGGCTTGAGGTTGTGATGAAAAAGCTAAATCTAGAATCAACTAAGCCTACGAGACTACTAGTTGATAACATATCAGCTATTGACTTGGCAAAGCATTTAGTTGCACATAGCATTTAGTTGCACGTGGAAAGAGTAAACACATGGAAATCAAATTCTAATTATTGAGAGATCAAGTAAACAAGCAAAAACTTGAACTTGAATTTTGCAAGTTTAAGGAACGAGTAGAAATATTAACCAAGCCTTCAAAGAACATAAAGTTTAAAGAAATGAGTGAAAAATTAAGAGTAATGTCTTTACTAGATTTGAACTAAGAGGGAATGTTGTAATTAGTTCAAAATATAGTAGTTAATTTTGTTAGCAGTTACTTAAGTTTTATAAGGCATGTATAAAAGTGTGCATATACTTACATGAGATAATACAAGTTTTCTTTCATTTTATTCTCTCGTATCTAGTGTATGTGTAGGGATCAGTTTAAAACACCAACATAATCATGGATGTTTGAAGAAGAAAAAATACCAATATAAAGAAAATTTTGTCAATGCTAATAAATTTGGAATCTTAACCTTTAAAATAATAAATTAATTAAGTAAAAAATTAGAGTCAATTACAATAAATGAAGAGGTTAATAGACATTTGTAATCTAAAGACAAAAGAAAAAAATAAAAGTTAAATGTCAATAATTGTAGTAATACCAAGGGAATCATACATAATTTACTCTTATGGTGGAAAAGTTTGTTAAGTCTTTGATGTGCTGTCACATAACACAAAAAGGTGTATAAGTAAGGTCAAATAGGGGTGACAAAGACCGCGACAATTTTACCGAATTAACTTGCTCTAACTTGTCTCGTTGAAAATGAGATAAAATGAGTTAACTCACTTAATTTATCGACTAATCTATCGAATTTAAATGTGTTTAAAAATTTCTAAGAGTAGATATACTTAAACTTATTTCATTCAATAACTTATATTCTACATTAATTTTTAATATTCAAATCATTAAGTTAAAATTTTTTAATGCATAGATCAAGTTTGTATATTTTTTTAAAATTTAAAAATTATTTGATACTTTATTTCATTAATTCAAATTGACGAATAGTCATAAAAATATTTTATATATTGATTTGGATTTATATAACAAAATATTAAATAATTTTCAAAATTTTTAAAAAATTACAAATTTAATTTATGCATTAAATTTTTTTAAGTAAATATAAGTAAATTTACTCATAGAATAAGTAAATCTCTCATTTATGTGCTTGTGTGTGAAATAAGATAACTGATTTGTTGAAATTAAATATATTTTCCTTTCTTTATATTGTTGAACATTTTATCAAATCAATTCGTTAATTTATAGTCCATAACTCATAATTAAGGGTGAAAATAGACCATGTCAAACTTTGAATATACAAACTGTACAGGTAGGGACGTTTGGTCATTCTTACATCGGCCACCAAATGGAAGAATCAGGTAGCCGAACGCCAATCGGCCACCTGAATCAGCCCATCATCACTTAACACTTGATCTAGGCTTAGGGGATAATTACTTGATTAAATCCTAAACCCTAAACCCTAATACGATAAATACGCTATAGGGCCCATAAGGCTCAAGGCCCATAAATGTCAGTATAAATAGCTCAGGTCAAAAGGTAACGTCACTGTTCATTAATTATCCTAGAGATTCGAGCTTGTCCTGACTTGAGCGTTGGAGTGCCTTTTGCAGGTACCAACCCCCTCTTCGGCGTATCGGATTATTGGATCGGGAGTCTCGTTCGGCCTTCGAATTACAAGAAGACTTAGTGTGCCCTTCAGACAGACAGGTACATTTGGCGCCCACCGTGGGGCCGAACGAAGTTGGTTGAAAGTTTGCTGAGAAGAACGATGCCGATAACTAGGAGAACAAACACAAGATCGTCCTACGGAAGGGCATGTGGAGGTTGTGGATGAAACTGACCTCTCTGAAACAGTGCGATTGCTGAAACAAGAAATGGAGTTAATGAAACAACAAAGAGAGAAAGATGCAAGGGAGCTTTCGGCCTTGAGGGCTGAGAATGAAGCATTGAAAAGTTAGGATACTTCATGGAAGCCTACTCATGTCACCAACACACAAACTCAAGGGTCGTATCAATCTCACGCGATTCATACATCAGCTCCTCATGCTTCGGCAGTAGCCCCTGAGAAGTTCCCTTCGGCTTTACCTACTATGGGTCGTCCTGCAGATATGACCACTGTCGAATCACACCGACATCCGTTTACTCCCTCTATTATGCAGCTCCCTTTAATGGATAATTGGAAGGCTTTGCCTATTGATAAATATGATGGTACTACTGATCCTGATGAACATTTAGATGTTTTTCTGACACAGGTAACTCTAAGTACGACAGATGACGCTGCGTTGTGTCGGATTTTTCCCACGTCCCTCAAAGGCAGAGCTCTTAGTTGGTTCACTCGTCTCCCACCCAACTCAATCGATTCCTTCAATACATTGTCATCACAGTTCACTATCCAATTCGCAACAAGTCGCCCTCATAGTCTAACGTCTTTATCTCTGGTTGGTCTTAGACAGGATAAAAAGGAGTCTCTTCGGGCGTTTATGGACCGGTTCAACAAGGCTGCTTTGGAAATCAAAGATCTCAACCCAGCTGTGGCACTACATCATCTTACAACAGCATTGAAACCAGGCCCATTTGTCAACAGCATTTGTAAAAAGCCTCCTTCGGACATGAATGATCTACGTAGGAGGGCTGATAAATACATGCAGATGGAGGAGTTGGCAGAATTTAGAAATCAAGCCCGAGCCGAGCAGTCTGCTAAACCCGAGAGATCGGTAGAACAACCATACAGGGGGCGAGGCAAAGAAATATCCCTTCGGGAGCGGCCTATTCGGGGTCCGAAATACACTCAATACACTCCGCTTAATACCAATCGTGCGGCGGTACTCGAACAGGCCTTGGCTTCCGAAGTGTTAACAATTCCGAAGAGAGCGTCCACTCCACCACGTGCGGATTTTAGCAAATCTTGTCGGTATCATCGCAATCGCGGACACTCAACTGATGAATGTGCAGCACTTAAAGACAAGATTGAAGACTTGATTAAGCAAGGAAAATTGCATAATTTTGTGGACCGGTCAGGTTCGTCCCAGACTCGCTCATATCAACCCAGATATCAAGATCGACACAGGCAAGATCGTTCCGATAAAACCTCCGATAGAGCTCGGCGTGAAAGAAGTAGGTCGCGCGAAAGAAAAGATGACTCGGCACCTTCACATAGGAGGGTTATTAATACTATTGCTGGTGGATTTGCGGGTGGAGGCACCACTTCTTCAGCCCAAAAGAGACATCTTCGAGCTATCCGATCGGTCAATACTATTCATAGACAGTCTTCTCGGCGGTTGCCAACAATAACCTTCACTGATGCCGACTTCAAAGGCATTGATCCGGAGCAAGACGATCCGATGGTTATCAATGTAGAAATCCACAATTGCATCGTCAAAAAAACATTGATCGACCAGGGCAGTTCGGCAGATATTATATATTGGAACACATTCAAACAGTTGGGTATTTTTGAAAAAGAATTGCTTCCCTATGACGATCCGTTGGTTGGTTTTGCAGGGGAGAGGGTCAGTACCAGGGGTTACATTAAACTCTTCACACGCTTTTGTTTTGACGAACAAGAAAGCAGAGAAGTTCAAGTAAAATATATTGTGGTGGATGCTAGCACTTCATATAATATCCTCCTCGGCAGACCGTCTTTGAATGCATTGGGGGCTATCGTCTCAACACCACATTTGGCGATGAAGTTTCCATCCGACAAAGGGAAAATAATCACAATTCACGCCGATCAGAAGGCTGCTAGAGAATGCTATTATGCTAGTTTGCGAGTTTTACCGTTGGAAGAAAGAAAATCTAAATCAAACAGAATACATGCTGTGAATGGTTCGGCACTTTTAGAGGAGGCTGAGTGGGATCTTGATCCAAGAATGAATCATGAAGAACGTGTGGAGCCAATTGAGTCAAAAATACATTTTCAGATAGGTTCACGTCCTGAGCAGGTTACATACATCGGTGCCGACATGTCCAAAGACGACCGTTCGACCCTATGCAAGGTTATAGTGGAGAATAAAGATCTTTTTGCCTGGACACCTTCTGACATGCCGGGTGTAGACCTGAAGGTTATGTGTCATAAGTTATCAATTTGTGCCGAGGCAAGACCGATCGCGCAGCAGAAAAGAAAAATGGGGAACGAAAGAAAACTTGCGGTTGACACGGAAGTTGCCAAGTTGCTTGATGCCGGATTCATTCGGGAGGTCCATTACACCACTTGGTTGGCAAACGTAGTAATGGTAAAAAAGTCAAATGGGAAGTGGAGAATGTGCACTAATTACACAAGTCTCAACAAGGCATGTCCTAAGGATGCTTACCCACTTCCAAACATAGATCGATTAGTTGATGGAGCCTCGGGTCATGGAATGTTGACTTTTCTTGATGCTTACTCGGGATATAATCAAATTCCCATGCATAACCGTGACGAGGAAAAGACGACCTTCATAACCGATTCGGCCAATTACTGCTATCAGGTAATGCCGTTTGGGTTGAAAAATGCAGGGGCAACGTACCAAAGATTGATGAACAAAGTTTTTCAACACCAAATAGGCAAGAACATGGAAGTGTACGTGGATGACATGGTCGTAAAATCCAGAAGCATCGATCGGCATGTAACGGACCTTTCGGAAGTATTCCAACAGGTGCGCAAGTATGATATGCGGCTCAATCCGGAGAAGTGTGTATTTGGAGTGTCCGGAGGCAAATTCCTAGGCTTCATGCTTTCGGCGAGAGGTATTGAAGCTAATCCTGACAAGTGTATGGCAATCGTCAACATGACAAGCCCTCAGAACCTTAAACAAGTTCAACAACTAGCAGGTCGGCTTACAGCGTTGTCACGATTTCTCCCGTGTTTGGCCGAAATAACGAAACCCATGATGGGATTGTTGAGAAAAGCGAAAAAATTTGAATGGTCTGATGAATGTGAAAAGGCCTTTCGGACCCTAAAGGAACGTCTCGATTCGCCGCCTATACTTTCTAAGCCTGATCTAACGCTACCAATTGTGGTCTATTTATGTGTATCAAATGATACAATAAGTACAGCTCTAATTCAAGAACGGGAGGGACAGCAACCTATTTACTTCATCAGTCGCATGCTACAGGAGGCTGAGACAAGGTACCAGCTCTTGGAAAAAGTGGCACTGGGGCTAGTCCATACCGCTCGGCGCCTTCGGCAATATTTCCAGAGTCACCAAATCGTCGTTCGAACTGATTGCCCGATAGCTAAAGTGTTACGTAAACCAGAATTGGCAGGAAGAATGATGGCTTGGTCTATCGAATTATCGGAGTTTGACATTGGTTTTCAGCCTAGAGGGCCGATCAGGTCCCAGTGCTTGGTGGATTTTATCAATGAGTTGCAGCCGAAAGGTTGTTTTGTGAATAGTTTGTGGACGATACACGTGGACGGTTCCTCAAACAGCCAAGGTAGTGGAGCTGGCATAATTTTGGAAGGACCAACAGGATTGATTCTAGAACAATCATTACGGTTTTCGTTTAAAGCTTCAAATAACCAGGCCGAGTATGAAGCGCTGTTGGCAGGTTTAAGGCTTGCATGAGAGATCGGAGTCAGCCGATTGGAGTGCTGGACCGATTCAAAAATTGTAGCCGAGCAGGTGAATGATAGTTTTCAAGTAAAAGATGCGAACTTGTTAAAATATTATCATTTGTTTCAAAAAATGCGTGATATGTTTGAAGAAGTTCATGTAAAGCACACCCCGAGAGAAAACAATGAGAGGGCAGATCAGTTGGCTCGGTTGGCAAGCAGTACCATAAAACCCGGACAATTGAGAACCACGCTTCACTTGGAACTTGAAGCGCCGAGTGTGGTAGCTGCCGAATGTTTGACAGTGCAGGAGTCTGCTCGAACATGGATCACTGAGATAGTGGAGCATCTTGAATATGGCAAACTACCATCGGATCCAACGGCTGCTAAAAAGCTCCGAACGCAGGCTGCTAGATATATTATGATTGGAGGAGAGCTGTATAGAAGAGGATTCTCAGTTCCGTTGTTAAAATGTGTTGATAAAGAGCAAGCCAATTATATATTGAGAGAGATTCATGAAGGGATATGCGGTTTTCATTCGGGAGGACGAACTCTGGCCACTAAGGTGCTTCGCGCAGGATACTATTGGCCTACTCTCAGGGACGATTGTGTAACGTTCGTAAAACACTGTATATCATGCCAACGGCATGGTAACCTTATTCATGCTTCAGCTGAAGAACTTCATGGTATTAATTCACCTTGGCCGTTCGCAATGTGGGGTATGGATATTCTTGGACCTTTCCCAATTGCCAAGGGTCAGTGCAAATTTTTGCTAGTTGCTGTCGACTATTTCACGAAATGGGTCGAGGCCGAGCCACTTGCTAGCATCACAGCTGCTAATGTTCAAAAGTTTTTGTGGAAAAACATCATTACTCGCTTCGTCATTCCATATGCACTTGTAACCGATAATGGTTTGCAATTCACCGATCAAAAACTTAATCGGTTCATTCAGGATCTCGGCATCAAGCACAGATTCACATCGGTAGAACACCCGCAAGCCAATGGGCAGGCCGAAGCAGCAAATAAAGTAATTCTTGGTGAACTAAAGAAAAGATTGGGAGATGCCAAGGGAGCTTAGGCAGAGGAGTTGTTAGAGGTTTTATGGGCTTATCGGTGCACGCCTCAGTCCACGACTAAAGAAACACCCTTTCGGCTAACATATGGCACTGATGCAATGATACCTGTTGAGGTAGGAGAACCATCTTTTCGACGACAATATTTTGATGAAAATTCCAATGATGTATCTCTCCGAGCTGAAGTTGACATGGTTGATGAAGTCCGTATTAGAACAGAGATTATAGCGGAAGCTTGCAAGCAGAAGATGGCTCGTAGGTTTAATTCCAACCTCATTAAAAGAAGTTTCCAGGAGGGCGACTTGGTGTGGAGAGTGCAAGGATCGGCAAGACGTAATACGAAAGAAGGCAAGTTGGCTGCTAACTGGGATGGTCCATTTCGGGTACGACATAATTTGGAAAACGGCGCATACAAGTTGGAAGAACTCTCGGGCAAGGTCATTCCCAGAACGTGGAACGCTTCTCATTTGAAGACATATTATAGCTAGTATATATTGTAAAAAGGACCTTGTGTAAACAGATGGTGTACTCTTTTCCTTGATCGGTATTTTCTCCCCTTGTAAAAAAGTGAAAAGGGGTTTTGGCCGACAAGGTTTTTAACGAGGCACCCATTAATGAAATTACTTCAGTTCTTCCATTATATTTGACAATTCTTAACAGCTGTTCAAATCTCGCAACAGGCTTCCCTCCCGAGTTGTTCAACTCGGCTAAAGATGTGCCTTAAAGAATCTCGCAACAGGCTTCCCTCCCGAGTTGTTCAACTCGGCTAAGGATGTGCCTTAAAGAATCTCGCAACAGGCTTCCCTCCCGAGTTGTTCAACTCGGCTAAGGATGTGCCTTAAAGAATCTCGCAACTGGCTTCCCTCCCGAGTTGTTCAACTCGGCTAAGGATGTGCCTTAAAGAATCTCGCAACAGGCTTCCCTCCCGAGTTATTCAACTCGGCTAAGGATGTGCCTTAAAGAATCTCTAAACAGGCTTCCCTCCCGAGTTGTTCAACTCGGCTAAGGATGTGCCTTAAAAAATCTCGAAACAGGCTTCCCTCCCGAGTTGTTCAACTCGGCTAAGGATGTGCCTTAAAAAACCTCGAAAAAGGCTTCCTTCCCGAGTTGTTCAACTCGGCTAAGGATGTGCCTTAATAAGCAAGCAATTCCTAATGAACCCATTTGGAATTGCTCAGAAAGCAAGCAATTCCGAATGAACCCGTTCGGCATTGCTCAAAAAGCAAGCAATTCCGAATGAACCCATTCGGCATTGCTCAAAAAGAAAGCAATTCCGAATGAACCCGTTCGGCATTGCTAAAAAAAGCAAGCAATTCTGATTGAACCCGTTCGGCATTGCTCAAAAAGCAAGCAATTCCGAACGAACCCATTCGGCATTGCTCAAAAAGCAAGCAATTCCGAATGAACCCGTTCGGCATTGCTCAAAAAGCAAGTAATTCCGAATGAACCCGTTCAAAAAGCAAGCAATTCCGATTGAACCCGTTCGGCATTGCTAAAAAAGTAAGCAATTCCGAATGAACCCGTTCGGCATTGCTCAAAAAGCAAGCAATTCCGAATGAACCCGTTCGGCATTGCTCAAAAAGCAAGTAATTCCGAATGAACCCGTTCGGCATTGCTCAAAAAGCAAGCAATTCCGAATGAACCCGTTCGGCATTGCTCAAAAAGCAAGCAATTCCGAATGAACCCGTTCGGTATTGTTCATTCGGATAGGCAATTCCGAATAACGATAAGCAAATAAATTCACAAGTGTTCTCTTAATTTTGCTCAAGTTAAGTTTTACAATTGCTTCGGTTCAATCAGTCGGTAACATAAAATATTTATCGGCTTAGAAAATTTAATATCCATACAGATCAGTAACAATTCAAGATGACAAGTTTTAAAAGTGAAAATATTACTTCATTCAAAGAGTGGAGGCTCTATCGGCCCCCTTACTACAAGAATTAGAATCCTAACATTACTCATCAGTGTTGCTTACTGGATCATTCTGGGCAGGGGCCTCCGTTTCCCCCTCGGGGTGAGGATTGGTAATTTCTTCATCTTCATCACTAGATGAAGTATGAACATCCGTGGCTTGGGGGCATCATTCGGCTCCTCGTCGTCAGGATTCGCCCCTTCGGGCATATCAGCAAATGACACAAGAGATCCTTGGTAAAAATCTTGAGTCATGTCGAACTCAAAATCCTCAGGAAATTGGCCGAAGTGCTTGGCCTGCCGAACGGCGTGTTTGAAACCAGCTTCATGTTGAGCAACAATTTTTTCTTTTGCTTGCTCTTTCAGATTGTCATACGCAGCTTGAGCTTCCTCCACTCGGCGACGCTCTTCGTTAGCTGCTTTTTGGAGGTCTAGACGGAGAGTATCATTGTCTCGCCGAGCAACATCCAGCGCAGCTGCTAGCTCTCGATTTTTAGCTAATATTTGTTCATTAGCTGCCATTGCCTCGGCTGCAATCTTCTCGGCTTCCTCCACACTTTGCTTCAAGTGTACCACCTCGCCGACAGGCTCCATGGCTAGATGGTGGGCTAAGGCTAATGAACGAGTTTGTACCTCGCAAAAAAGCCTCCATTTGGCCTTCGTGTCCAAAGTAGCCAAAAATTCCTGCCCGAATGGAGACACCATGTCAGGCCGAATCACTGTCTCGGCCGGAGCATCATCACTCAGAAAGGCCCAAGACATCAGCGGTGGCGGCACCACAATCACGATTCGGTTTGGCAAAGCTATAGCCGTTGATTTGGCCTTTTTAGCTTGGTCTTGATGTTCCTCGGAGTTCTTTCTCTTTGAATGCTCCCGACTGGAATCTTTCCCTTTCTTTTCTTTCTTCTTCTTGCGTTCCGGATGAGGAGGTAGTCGGTCATCATTGGATGGTCGAGGGGAGTGTGCAACGGTAGAAGTTCCCACCCCTCCGGATTGCCGAACTTGCTTCACCCGGGCAGCAAGCAGATTACGAATATTTAGCTCGTCAGCACCACTGGTAACCATGATTCCTGCAAAAAGGATTATGTAAAACATCAATAGGAATTAAGTTTACAGTTGAATTAGGATGGATAACATACCTATCAAGTCATTCCACCAACGAGGGGATTCAACCACGTTGATTAAAGACCTAATCGGCAACCGCCGAGGGAGACGAAGCAGTAACTTGAGGTCTGTTCGCTCTTCGGCAGTCAGCATTTTCTTCGGTACGACGTCATACGGCCGAGGGGTGCGCGTCCAGTACAATGGAAATAAAGGCCTTTCGTCCTTATCAAAAAAGAACCGCCTCCCATTCGGCCGGATAGTTACTCGAAAAAATCCTGCCTTGAAATTTTTATACGAAGAAGTGAAGCTATCGAATAATAGTCGGTCACTCACTCGGCTTAAGGAGTGCCACTTCGCTAATACGGTAGGCCGAGACGAATAGAAATACAGGAAAAGGAGGGGAGAAAGCTTAATATCAAGACACTTACACAAGTGTTTGAAACCTTGTAACTGTGCCCAACTGTTCGGGTGCAATTGTGTGGGTGCAACGTTTAAAATCTTTAGTACTCCCATGGTAAACTCATCAAACGGCAGTTTCACTTTAAGATCCCGAAGAAGGCAGTCATATATATAAAATGACTCCATTCTAGCACCACTTTGATCAAGGCAGACCGTGTCGGGATTTGGAGACGCATCATTTCGGCATGACCGAACCCCAATTGGGTAGGGATTCTCGGTGGCATCGAAGTTCAGACAGTTAGTGTAATCCAATAGTCTCGTGATCATGTCTGTATCTCGGTACCGAGAGTAGTAGGAAGTTACTTCCCCGTTTACCCATTCGTATCCAGGTAGTTCGGATGGACCATATCGTTGACGATTCGATGCCCGCTTTGGTTTTTTCTCAACCTCTTCATTCCCACTGGTAGACGCCTCTCCCGAAGCAGAATCACCCTGATCTGGCCTTTCGGCACTCACAGGAGACGAAGATGCTGTGGGATGACTCAAATCACTGGACGAGGACCCCCCGGATGACGACGACCGAGAGCTGTTGGCCGAAGAAGTTACAGAAATAGTAACCATGACAACAAAAAACTTACCAGTTTTCTGAAAGACCACAATCGTTCGTTGGATCGGCTTAGGAGATCTTTAGCTATCACAATTCGGATGAGAGCAATGTGTGTGAATGGCCCTACCACACCACCTATTTATAAACTCAAAAAGAAGCGGGAAAATTCGAAGTTTCAAATTACATATAACCGTTCGATCCTCCAGATCCAACGGTTACAGTGGTGCATATAACCGTTCGATCCTCCAGATCCAACGGTTACAATGGTGCACCCGTTCACATTCCCCTAACAATCGTCTCTTTGTTACCCTTAAGGGAAGCCTCACCTTCCCCTAAGGCTGGGGGGCAGTGTACAGGTAGGGACGTTTGGTCATTCCTACATCGGCCACCAAATGGAAGAATCAGGTAGCCGAACGCCAATCGGCCACCTGAATCAGCCCATCATCACTTAACACTTAATCTAGGCTTAGGGGATAATTACTTGATTAAACCCTAAACCCTAAACCCTAATACGATAAATACGCTATAGGGCCCATAAGGCTCAAGGCCCATAAATGTCAGTATAAATAGCTCAGGTCAAAAGGTAACGTCACTGTTCATTAATTATCCTAGAGATTCGAGCTTGTCCTGACTTGAGCGTTGGAGTGCCTTTTGCAGGTACCAACCCCCTCTTCGGCGTATCGGATTATTGGATCGGGAGTCTCGTTCGGCCTTCGAATTACAAGAAGACTTAGTGTGCCCTTCAGACAGACAGGTACACAAACTGAACATGTTCTACAAAATTAAAATTTAAATATAACTTATTTATTATATTTTTTTTAATAAATCTAGTATGACATTTTTAAAAGTTTGATTAGTCTATTAACTTTTATAAAAATATATTTTATATTAATAATGTTAAATAGATAGATAAATTTTATTTTAAATAAACTAATAAATATATTTTATTTTAAGCATTGGTCTCACAAATTTGACGGCGAGGGATTGAAGTATTGTGCTCACATATTTGACAGCAAGTCATTGAAGCATTGGGCCTACAAGATAAATCGAATAAGGACATTTTTTTTATCATATTTTTGTTTCAGGTACGTTTTACAATTTTTATTTTAAAATTCTTTTCTTGAAAATTACTTAAACGAGATAAAACTAAATTACTTTTTTTTTTATTTGTCGAGGAAATTAAAATGTTTATTCCTAAGTTGTTCTCTCTCTAGCGCATCTTACTATCAATATCTTGATTCACTAATCATAACTTTCACGATGTAATTATAGAAGCAAATTATTTTGTTGTCACATTTATGAATCAGAAATTCTATCTCTTTTCACAACAATAATATATTTGATGTAATTCTTTATTACATTCACAAAGTTATCTTAATGTAAAATTCATTATGTTATTTTTTTAAAAAAAGGTTGGTCTTTCTTTGTGATTAATTAATCACTTTAATGAAATAAAATGGCATAACTTGTTCCTTATCCTTTTGTTTTCTTTAAGCCGCCTAAAGCATAAACGGCCGCATTATTTGCCATTCACCTAAAACAAAGGATCATATAAAGCAACTTATTAACAAAATGATTTTATTTATCTTAGTATTAACGAAATGATATCATTTTCTTTTCCATACAAGAGATATTTGATGATTTTTTTCCTTCGTATAGAACATATATATAGATATGGCAATTTCGTGAATTCAACATATACGTTCAATTTGATGGTATGGGCGTGGTTCTTCATGGGGTTTGTTTATTTCAAAAGTGACAACAATAACTTAAAAAATAAAATATGAAAAAAAACAAAGTTGCATTTGTTCCAATTTTCACGCCTACATAAAGGCTCACCTACTCATTGCATTGTAACATTGTTGTGACATAGTTGTGGGATATTTGTAAGGAAGAACATGGCAAGTGGTAGCAGTTATTTGAGGTTGGCAATGTTGGTTGTTGTTGGATGTTTAGTATATAATACAAAAGAGGTTTCAGGTCAATGTGGAGGAAGTTTGGCAGATCTTATATCAGAGTGTGCAGAGTTTGTGCAAAAGTCAGGACCAGTTGTTCGCCCTTCACCGGGGTGCTGTGCAGTGCTGAAAAGGTTTGATGTTCCATGCGCATGCAAACTTATTACTAGAGAAGTTACAAACCTTGTCAGTATTCCCAAGGTTATATTTGTTGCACGCTCTTGTGGATTGAACCTCCCTCCTGGAATGCAATGTGGAGGTATATATAACATTTTATTTTCAACAGTTTATGCTCATTCACCAACATATCAATTTTAACCTTTCTTTTATAAAAACATTTGTTAAATTATTAGGATTCATCTAATGATAAAGTTGGATAATCTCCATAAAATTTTAAGTTTAAATTTTTATTGCTGGTATAATGTGATTAGAATTCTTATTATGTTGAACAGGTATAAAATTATAATTACACCTTTGTGCTTATCTTATCGATATTGAAAAAATAAGTATATTAAATGAATTTTATTTTTTATATAATAAATATTTTTGAATAATTTTTTGATTTTATTATAATATCTTCGTTGACTATTCAACATAATTATTAGGGACGATTTTAAGCACGGGCTGATGGAATAATCGCTTGTGATTTCATTGTCAAAAAGGAATAATAAAAAAATATTATTTAATATATATAACATAAATGAACTATATAGTTAAATTATTAAAAATATTGGAAAATAAAATAATTAGAAACAAATAATCAATAATCAATTTTTATCATTAGTTAATAAAAATCTAACAATAATTTTAAGAAAAAAATTAGTAATATTAGATGTAAAAAAAAGTGTAACATATAATTGATTTTTTTTTTATATGAACTTTCACAAATGTTAATGTAAAATTATAATTAAAAATTATCTTTAATTTTTTTTCTTTTATATTTAGATTTTTTTTTATTTTCTTTCTATTTTTTTTAAATCAAAACATATTTTACTCAGATAAAATTTAAAAATCAAAGATGAATTTTCATTAGCTTCTTTTTAATGTATATACTTATATTTTTAGATTCGAAAACTGAGATCATAAATATTATTTAAATATTTATGAAAATATTTTTTTTTTCACCTCACAAATTAACACCATGAATAAAAAATTTGAGAGCCGTTCCGATAATTGTGCACTCATTTTCTTTATATTTATCTTATCAACCTCGCTTCACTTTTGAGTTTTCTCTTTTTATGTTATTTTTTTTCATACTGCCACTTTCATTTATGTCTTTTCCTCTTTTTTCTCACATTTTTATAAATGCATAAGCGTGTATTTTATTTTATAGTAGTCAATGAGAAATTAAAAAAGAAAAAGAAAGAAAGTGATGATATGAAACTTCAAACTTGTGATGTTATTGTTTCAGTTATTAAAGTGCCCCCGAAAGCCATGAAGTGAGCATTTTCTTCCGGCAGCCTCATAACTGAATAAGTGACTTCTGATACGAAGCATAAAGCATGCACCCTCCATCATCTGCAAAAATAAAATAATAAGTGAATAACTATCCATATCAAATTGTAATATGCTCAGAGATGGAAGGAACAACCTTCTTTAGTCCTATTCCTGCATTTTAATTTCCTAATACATGTACCAATTTATGTATCACACATATTTTACAACTTGTTACTACGAATTAATGCTTACATGATATAATATCAATCACGGGCTTCATCCAACTTGTTTGATTCTATTATTATCATTAGAAATTATTTTATAAAATAAAAATATCAAAAATAGTTTGATGAATTAATTCCGAAAATAAGTTTTCAAAGTTTCATACACTATCGCAATAGTGATGGAAGTTGTAACATGACAAGTGATAGCAGCAAGTGAGTTAGTATCATTAGTGAGGTAGTGTTAGTATCTATGTGTAGTGATTTACACATAAATATAAAATGGTTAATTTTTTTTAATCATTATCCTTATTTTGTGTGTATCTATTGTATATAAGAATTATAATAATATCCAAGAAGATATACCGATGATAGTGATTTGAAGTGGGACTACATAATTAAGGGAGAAAAAAAATTAAGTTTTCTATTTTAATACTTTTTTTTCCATGTAAATATATCAAATTAATTTTGTTTTTTCATTATAAATACTTAGAGCATCTGTAATTGTGGTTGTTTATAAGTAACTTCCTGTGCCACATCATGATACATCAACTCTTTTCCACTTTATGAGTTACTTAAATTTTAACAAAGTTGCTTGTAGAAGCTTCAGTACTAAAATTTAAGCAACCCATAAAGTGAAAAAGAGCTGATGTGGCATGATGTGGCACAGGAGGTTGCTTATAAGCAACCCCCACTAGAGATGCTCTTATTTATGTGGCATTATTTGAAAGCATTTTTTTGTATTGGAAAAACAAAAATAACACGTTTGATGTTTGAATATATCACAAACCAAAAAGAATTACAGGAACTAAAAGTGAAAAAATTGCGGAAAAAAATATTTGTGTAAAAAAATATAATAGGCTTTAAAAATAATGTAAGCTCAATCTAAGCTCTTAATAGAGCAGTTCCTTGACAATTTACAGAAGTTATGACAAAAAATTAAAAATATATGATAAAATTCTAACTAATAAATTGATAATATCTGTTGGGCTTGAAGTGTGGTTATTGCATAGGCCTACCTAACTTTTGCTAAAATTCAACCTTTTATTATGATAAATGAGGCCCGATGACAGCAAAGATCGAAATCTAATCCAATTAGTCAAAGAGGCTATGATACTGTACTATCTACAAATAAAGCTTAATTTCTTAGGCAAATAAACACCAATGGTTTTATTTTATATTCAAAACACATCCCAACGTATTTTAGGATTTTATTCAGGTTTAAATTTTATATCGACTATTTCATTTTATATTAATTTCTATTATCAGTTTATAATTTTGTCACATGTTTTACAGGCTCTCTATAAAAGGGTTGTTAGCTATAAACTAAACCTTAACATGAAAAACTCTTTTAAATAAGATGGTGTTTTAATCTTTATTTGCTTTTATTTTTCTCTCAATAATGAGTTTTTTACTATCCTAATCTCACGTCCATTTGATTAGGTGAGACACAACGAATTACCTAATTAACATACAAAAGATTTATGCATAAAACTAGAATAGCCACATGCATGTATAATGATAAATAAAAATTCATTGAAAGAAAATAAAAAGGAAGTACACAAGAAGTCGACAGCTAAAAAAATCATCTAATAACTCGATGAATCAAATTATCGTGGTTCAACCTAAACTAATGAAGATTTACAATGGGTGGCCCCTCCATTGCTAAAACCACGATCACAGTATACCAAATCTCTATTGTTGCCGAAAATCACTCCACAAAATCTCCATAAAAGTTAGTGTTCGGTTTACTCATATGTTGGGCCAAACCCAAAATTAAAAGATAGCCAATTCATCAGACAATCTTTGACCATTCTAATCCTTTTATAGTCCTATTTTATACTGGTTTATATGCATCACACCTGTCAACAGAAACACGAATATATCATCATAAGAAAAACCTACAAAACTCTCTAGTTTCTATTTTCTAATTCTATATAGCGGCAACATTAGAATTATGCTCCAATACTTAAATTTATACATGTTTCGACAAGAAATCTTCCAACATCTAATTTTACTATCAAGTAGACAGGGACAATCTAAAATGCAGGGAATGTATATATTGTCTAATACATGGGGATAACTGTGGGACTAGCAGCCTAGAAGTTGAACAGAAAGTCATTCAACAATTTCCAATAAAAGAATTTAATGTCACATAAAAAAAAAATAAAAAATTGGCGACCTAAGAGTAGAAAACAAGTGTGGATACACAAATATGTAAGTTTATCTAGAAAAAGAGTATAACCAAACTTACACTTACACAAACAGGTAACCAGCTGTTAAAATAAAGAGTTTAGTAATATGTAAGTTTACCTAATAATAAGTCTTCTCCTCGAAATGACCTTCAGACAGATCAATCCTGAGCCATCATAGCAGGCCATGTGACCAGGTCCAAAAAATCGAAGTTAGTAAAAATATAAAAATGTAAAACTTATAAGGATAGCACAGTCAAAAAGATTGACTAGTATAGTATTATGACCAGTGAAAAATTGAAATAAAATATACCTCAGCCATTATTTGTCAGGAAAAATAAAATCATGCATATATATCCTTTTGTTTTCTATCAGCCGCCTAAAGCATAAACAGCTGCATTATTTGTCATTCACTTCAAACAAATGTTTCTCTCGCAATTTAATTTAAAGCAAATTAGAAACAAAATGTGTTTGTTTGTCTTAGTATTAACGAAATGATATCATTTTCTTTCTCATACAAGAGATAAAATCTATTTGAGTTGTTCCATGTTCTAGCTGAAAGGAATGTTATGGATTGTCCAGCTGTACGTAGTATATATATATGTTCAAGGAAAATGACAAATTTGATGAATTTCTTTCCTTCCTTTTAAGTTTTATTTTTTTCAATATTAAAATAATATTTATCTAATAAAAATCGTATTTTGTGAATACAAATTAGTTAATTATGAGTTTTGAGACACTACATAAATTATATCCATGTATTAAAAAAAATAAAGGATGCATAGATACAGTAGCAATTCGGTGAATTCCACTTATGCGTTCAATTTTATGGTGTGGGCGTAGTTCCTCACGAAGTTGGCATTTGTTTATTGCACAAGAGACAACAAGACCTTAAAAGATAAAATATGAAAAAATCGAAGTTGCATTTGTTCCTATTCTCACTTCTATTATATACAGTATACAGACCAGTTTCTAAGCATTATTGTTGTGACAAAGTTGTGGGATTTCTAAGCGGTAGGAACATGGCAAGTTCTAACAGTTATTTGAGCTTGGCAATTCTGGTAGTTGCTGGATCTTTAATATATAACACAAAAGAGGTCTCAGCTCAGTGTGGAGGAAGTGTGAGTGATCTTGTATCTCAGTGCTCACAGTTTGTACAAAAGTCAGGACCATTTATTAAGCCTTCACCAGGGTGCTGTGCAGTGCTGAAAAAATTCAATGTTCCATGCGCATGCAAACTCATCACTAAAGAAATTGCAAGCCTTGTGAGTATTCCCAAAGCTGTCTTTGTTGCACGCTCTTGTGGCTTGAACCTTCCCGCTGGAATGCATTGTGGAGGTAACATCTTCTACCTAACTCATCTAACCTCATTTAAAGAGTTTATGCTCAACATATTTTAATTTATCTTTATAATAATCAAAGAATTTTATTTCTGTATATTTTTACTTCATCAACCAATACTAATAAAAAAAGTTTAATGTTGTACAAGTTTTTATATTATAAATCAATCAAAAATCGTTATTAATATAATTTTTAAAATAATTATTAGGATCGTGTTGTGATAAAATGATAATATAAAATTATTTTATATCATTTATAAGTAACTTTTTTTTTCATAATAAATTATGAATTTTTTATGATAAATATCTTTTAAGTAATTATTATATTATAAAAGAGTAAGAAAAACTAATATCGATATGAAAGTTATGATGTTATTGTTTCAGCTGTTGTAATCCCGCCGAAAGCCATGAAGTGAACATTTTCTCTCACTGTCTTATAATTTAATAAGTGTCTTCCGATGTACTACTGGCTACAAAGTACCCTTCATCTGCAATAATAAATGAATAAGTAAATAACTCTTCATATCAAACTACAGTATAGTATATATGCTCAGAGATGGAAGGAAGAACCATGTTTATATGGAATACATATATCCATGTAATAAATAAATCATTAATATGCAGAAAGTTGCAGTGTATATTATTGTACGTACAACATCAAAGTTATGATAACTTCCTTTTCAAGCTTGAAGTCTGGTTTAGAAAGCATGGCGATTTTCTAATTCATCTATATATCTTGAATTATACCTGCCCTGTCTTTGTACCAGCACCATTTTCCTTCAACCACAAAAATAATCAATACTGCCATTTAGATTTATGAAATATATCTACTCTAGATTATACTTAAGATTTTTAAAACTCTCTCAATACTCATATTTAGAAAGAGACAGGCCTAATAGTGATGTTCCTGCACCCATCTTGTGGGGAAAGTTTAGACAGAAAATACAAAAAGAAGGTAGGTGGAACATTAAATACATGCACGTAGATTACAGCGTATGCCTTTTGTTGTTATCATCATCATTCCTTGAAAACGAAATCTCCTTTTTTAGAAGGGAATGAAGCCGCGCGAGGTGGTTAGATACACAGGACATAATTTAATGTAGAAATAAAAATTCATTCCAACTTTTTCTTCCTCAATAATAATGTTAGGAATTACATTATTCATACAACAATTTTTTGTAATATTATTTTTTCCCTGTCTCTCAAGTCTCAACATCACATCAATTATCTTATTGCGTACTCCTCTCTTATCGTTTTCACTGTAAAAAAAATATAAATACTGTTTCTTTAATGTTTACATCATAATAAAAAGAAATCAATGAAACACTTCTAAATTTAATTTTTTTATTTGATAAAAAAGTGTAATGGTCATGTATTGTTAGTGAAAAAAAATTATACAGTCAATCAATTAAAATTACAATTTATGTGATTTTTAAGTTAGTTATTATAAAAGTCTATCAAATTCATTATTTATGATAAATTATGATTGGATGACAATGTAAAATTATTTTACATGGTCAATGAATTACTATTTAACCCTAGATAAAATTTGTGTTAAACCTGATAAATCATATAAGTTTCACTGCCTATTTGATAAAACATCAATCAAATTCACTTAATAAAAACCAGTCTATTGATAAATTGGGCCATTGAATAATTGGTTCAACTTGGCATAGTCTCTGACCCAAGCACTTGAAAGGGAAAAGAAGCTTGTGTGTCACTCTTGTGGATGAGTTCGACAGTGGGCCCATGTTATTCTCCAATGTCATTACTCTCAACCTCTCCAGGGCCCATAGCATCCTTAGTCTTTTACAACGAATTTGGGAAAATACTAGTCTGTCATGTCACAAACATATAACATATTGCTCGTTATGTATGTAGCTCATGCAAAGTGGTTCAACACAATTACAATAACGATGACAGAAAAACATGCATCTAAAATACGTTCTTATGTCAAGTCTTGCCAATTAACCTTGTTGGTTGATTCCCAAAAAGAAAAGATAGATATTCCGACAAGCTTAATCCTGATGAATCAATTCTGACGCCCAATTCACGCAAGAATTATCACCAATTGAAAAGGCAAAGTTCCTCTTCCAGGATTGAGATGCCTATAGCTTTATCAAAGAAGTATAGAATCTCAACCATGGAAAATGTTGGATTGTACAGTCAAAAACAGTTGCAAACATAGTATTTTGATAAAGATGAAGGGTGAGCTCAAGAGGATTCTTATTTTTTTGGTGCTTCTCATAGAAGTCTTTTATGTGATGAGAGATTTTACCTTATTATTAATTGACTACCTCTCTGACAAACAAGTGTTCCCTCAGCACTTTCAAAAAGTGACTTATTTAGTCAACAACAGAACTTCACCACACCCTATTATTTAAATATTTGTGAATTGATTACTCGCCCCAATTTTCCAACAGGCACCACACCAACCAAAAAAGCAAAACAGAAGAAAAAGATAACATGGGGGAAGTGATGTTTTTATTTTGGTGTGTATGTGGCTGCGTTCGGATGCATCGCATGTATCATACTAAAGTCAAAAAGCATTTAAGCCAGTTGGCTTATCTGTCACCACTACACGAAATATCAGACAACAATTCACCGATCTTTCAAACATGACATACGTCAGTCGTCACTATGACCAAAGCAGCAAAAGCATAAATTCATTAAATTGTATGGTATATATTAGGAATGAACCACCTAATTTCTTGAGCACCCCTATATGGCAATGCTTTTTCAGGACTCATCTAAATCCACTAAAAGCCAACTTGCAACATTCGCTGAAAGAGAACCGACACATGTCCTAGAATTCTGAAAACAAACTTATTCTAAACAAGTAAATAAACAAAACCATATTATATATGATATACTAGATACAAGTTAGGGTACAGGAGTTCATAAAAATAAAAATAAAAATAAAATGATCAGCTGTAAAAAATGAAACCATAAACAGAATCCCTAGTAAAACTTCTATTTCTTCTGTCCTTCTACCCTTTCTTTGTCTTTCCAATTTTCTTTCTTGATAGGGTTTTACCAGGCAATGAATAAGGAGTATCTCTAAAAAACGATCTTGAAGAATAATCATCACCATAAGGATAAAACACACTTATAAAAAGTAAAGAAAGAAAAAAAAGACCATCAATATATCCCTTTAATTCTTACTTCCTAGATCTCCAAGCGGATATTGAAAACATTGGCCGATCCTGCCAGCAAATTAACACACAACCATTTTCATCCCTCATTCTATATCCTTCACAACCATAGCTCAGCAGGAACCTCCTTGCTTGCAAAATGCCAAAATAGCTCAAAGGCACGTTACCAAACCCAGCTACATCAAATCTCTGGAACCACTTGTCCAGCTTTTCATGTCTCTCCTTTCGTTCAGATCCCTCACATGCAATAATGTTCTTTATTTCCTCACCAAAAAGCATCTTCTCCACCCTTAATCTCTCCAATGATGTTCTTGATACAGTGGATTCCAAACAATCAAACAATGCTGCATAGGAATATAGAGCTTCCAGTAGCCTATCCATCAGAGTTGGACCATTGTGATTAGAGTCTTGTTCGGTCACAACCATGACCTTTGGTGATAATCCCCATAAGGCATTAAGAAAAGTCTCCATACTCATTGAATTTGAAGCAGTCAAAGATGCTGGTGATGATGAGGTTGAGTCAGGACTTGGGGTATACCCATTTACCATATCTTTCTCAAGTAAATCACCCAATGTACTTTGGCTCATTGGCAGGACTCTTTGCAGGTGAATTCCATTTGAACTTTTTAAAAGATGAGGAGATTTTCTCTGCATGGCTTCATCATCCCAGGCCAAAAGGGAATGTAATTGAAGAATAGAACTTATTGCAAGTGCCTCCCCAGTTTTCACACGAAGTTTGTCAAAATCAAGATTTTCTAATTTGCTTACCACAGGGTTGAATTGGAATGGTATATCCAACTTTTCTGCTTCTTCAGTAAGTCTATGAGCCACCTGGTCCAGAATCTCCTTTTTCTGATGAACCCCAGTGATCCTCAAATGAGGAGGGCCTTCAGGTCGCGCACTCAAAACTTGAAGGAGTGCAATCCACTGAGCAGCTTCAGCAGCATTGAGATCAATTATGTGAATCATTTTCTCCCCTTCCATTGCTTCAACGATGGCCTGATTTGTGAGAACAAACGCCACCTTCAAGAAGGGGAAAAGCTCAAAGAAGTGCTTCTGAACAAGAATTTCTTCGGATAGCATGGTCATTCTGGTTGAGTTGAGGGCTCTGTGGATCCCAGGCCATGTTTTAAGAATCCGATCAGCAAGTGATTCCATAAAATATACCGCGATTCGCTGCATAGTATCCCCATCAGGGGAAGCAAGCAGGGAAATTTGCTCAAGGGTGGTATTAGCATTTTCAAGGTTACCAGCAGCTACATGATTTGCACAAGTGAGCAACAAATGGATCAAGTACAAACCCCTTTCCTCGGATTTCATCTCTCTAAGCAAGAGATTGTTGGGAGAACCTAAGCTAGGTGAAAGTGACATCATGGAGAAGAGCTTCAGGGGTGAAGAATTTACAGAAGACGACCCTTCTTGCAACATAAATCCCATGTAACAATAATAACAACAATTTCAGGAATTTGGAAACAATGAACGGTGATGGTTGTCAATAGCACGAAAGAGAAAGAATGTAGTCACAGAGAAATTACTAGATAAAAATAAAAACCTTAAAAAATTAGACTCATTCAGATAACAAATCTCAGGTTTTACAAAGCATGGGACAAGTTTAGAGAATCCAATGAGTGAAGACAGAATGAGGAAGAAAACACAAATTCAAAGCAAAGTAGGAGAAGCAAAGAAGAAGAGGATTTGATCATAAGAACCTGCACTGCCCATGTTACAAACTTTGATCAGAAGCACAATCCTGAACCACTCTTATCTATTTCTTATAGTCTCAAAAACTGAAGGGTCCAGTAATTCTCACAAATCACGCAAAAAGCATGGAGAAAAACACGGAAACAGTTACAAGAAGAAGAGGGAAACCTACCAAAACCAGGTCAGAAACAGAAGGCATTGTAACGAGGAAACGCTTATCCCTTGGGGGTTTTGAAATTGAAGAATAATCGAGAAAAAGCCCCCAGAAAAATCCAAAATTTGCCTCTTGGAACAGTGAAAAAGCCAGAACCGCAATGGGTTGGTTGTTCTGCTTCTAAGGGAGTGAGTTTCAATGTTTGGACCTTTGTTCTTCTTCTGGTTTCAGCGACTTGTTCATGACTACGTTGTCGACAATGCGTGAAGGGTCCCTTTTGTCTTTATTGTTTTGTTGTCCTTCACACCTCAGCCTCAGTGGACTGTGGAATTTGTCACAAACTCACTATTACAAATTTCTCCGAAACTCTCCCTTTCTTCAAAAACTATTACTATTATTATTTATTACGTGCTGCAGAATTATTATGCTCTCTGTTAAATCTTTTCCATCCAATTTTTTTTATATTTTAAATAAAAATTAAGTATATAAAATTATTATAATATAATTTTACATTATCATCATCTCACAAAAGTGACTATTATATATACCAAAAATTATTAATAAATGTGATTCGAAATCTATATTTTTTATCTCTGTTAATAGTTTGTTTATCTTTATTTGTTTCTCCAAAAGTGTCCCTTTCTTTCTCTCTCTAGAACCCGTCTTTCTTTTGTTTTGTGACAAAAACTTGCACTTTAATGTTTTGTTTTGTCTTTAACCTAAGGTGGGTAGGGAATCAGGGGTGGCCGAAAGAGTTTTAATATTCGGAAAGGTTACGTGAATACAAACATGCCTTGACAAAGACAAACAACGTTGCCCTCGGTTTTGCTTAGTGTGAGAGTGAGAATGGCAAGGAAGTTCCAAAACATGGTTTTGTTTTATTTTCAAAAGCAATGACCATACAATTGGATTATCTTCTTCTTCTATTAGGACAAACAGACAAGCAAGTTAAGGAAACGTCCAAAATCAGATTCAACATTTATCACTACTTGTGGATTCTTAGGTGGCACTTCACAAAATCCTACCACCGTTTCATCAATGCTTTTATGGAATTCCCAATTCTCTTATCATTTTCCCAAAAACCACATCACATCATATTTTACTTTACTTGCCCGTTTGTTAGGTCCTCTCTCATCAAATTTTGTATTGCCTTACCATTGCCAACTACTCCCTTTCTCTTAAATCCCTAATTGTTTAAAGTTAATTTATAGAAATTAAGAAATAGTAGTATGATAAGGATTAATTGTGATATGTATTTTTGTAAATACTAATTCATATGAAAAACAATAATTGTATTGCAGGAAAAATTCATTTAGGATTTAAGAGTATAATTCAATTATTATTATTTTTTTATAAAAAATACATTTTAAGAAAATTTAGAAAATGATAACACTTTCCTTAAATAAATTGTTATACCAAGTCACTAATCATTAAAATTACGAATAAGTTGAGAAGTAAAAATTTATGATCTAACTTATTTAAAGTTTGGTTTGTCTTTACTTATTTAATAAGAATGACATATTTAAATTTTTTAAAAAAATATTTATTTAAAAAGACTAAAATTAAATTTATAAAAAAAGTTGGTTAAATATAATATTAACTATGTAATATTAGTAGAGAAAGAGATACTTCATGTCTTATATATTTATTTTTTTAAAAAATTGAAAGAAATTTTTTTGTTAAATCTATGGATAATAATATCTAATACAAAAATAAAAATTTATTTTTAAAAGAATAAAATTTATTAAATCTAAAAATAGTAGTGTTCAATACAAAAATTAAAATTAAAAGGGTGGTTACCAAAACCTATAAGTATAAATAATATTTATAATATTATAATATTAACAATGTTAGACCTATTTAATTATAATATATATATATATATATATATATATATATATTACAATGTTAAAATATAATTAAATAAATAAATTTACGATAAAAATATTAAATTATTTATATTTTAACATTTTCATTATACTTAAACGTGAAAATATTTAGAAAGTTATATATATATATATATATATATATATATATATATAATTATTCTCTTTTATCATGATCTATGTGTAACACCTATTCATATGAAATAAATATTTTTTTATCTATATTTATTTAATTAATTATGGGAGAAGAAAATATGAATTAAATATGTTTTTAGTTTCTATAATATACTCGTTTTATGTTTTTAGTTTCTATAATTTTTCTGAGTTAGTTTTGGTATCTATAAAATATTTTTTTTTTAATTTTAATTCTTGATATTACTTTAAGTCCTTATAAAATGTTAATTTTTAATAAGATTCCTATAATCTTATTTTACTATTTTAGTCATTAATTTTTTTCAATAAATATTTATCACATCATCAATAAATAGTATAAGAGACTAAAACTATAAAATAAAATTTTATAGAGATCAAATCAATAATTATTTTACAAGATTAAAAGTATAAAATGTGTATATTATGGTGACTAAAAACATATGTAAGTAAAAAAAATGTATGTAATAAAATGTGTCATTTTTAATAAAAATAAGTATTAATTTCTATTAAAAATTATAAATAATAAAAAAAGTTCTTTGTTTATTTGTTCACTCTACATTCATAAATTGTGTTCGTAAATAGATAATGAAAATGAGTAAACCTAAAGCAACTCCGTGTTACTTCTGGTTTTTTTTTTCCCCTCTACATTTTAAGGTGAAATTGCAAGTTTATAGGTGTCTAAAATGCCAATTCAAAGATCCACAAAACAATGTCAACAAAAATGGCTCACCAAGTTGCGTCTTATTAATAACAAACACATTTTTTAAGTTTGAATTTATAAATGTCTTAAAGCAGTCTGTTAGTAAAATCCTTTATAAAGTTTATCTAAACAAAACTAATAACCTTAAATTGGAGTGATTATACCATTATCTATCTTAATTTTTATTAGTAAAAGATAATTTAAAATGGTAGAAAAAATAAATAAATGTGTGAATATATCTTAACACTCTTTTTTAGTTTGAACATTTATCTTAATCTTTAGATTAAACGTTTAAATATAATCCTAGAGACACACGAAAAATTACTAGAAAAATAAAGAATACTTGGTTGGTGACTACTACTCAAATCGATGAATTTATCATAATGTAATTATTGTAAGAAGTCATACATCAATCCATAAGAATCGTCTAACTATGTAGGCAAAAAGCAAAAGGAGAATAGTATTGTGTTGCATTCCTTGGTCAATTTATATAAAGGGACAAAAGAAAGGTTTGCAATCCACAATTATGACAGGACATGGGCAAATCTCAAAAACATTGAAGAAGGTAGGAGGAGAAAATTAGACGTGTTTAAAAAGGTTGAAGTAAACTATCTATTAATTATACTGAAATATAAAAGTAGGTTATATAAAATAATTCAAAAAAAATTAAATCACACTATTTCTTAATTTAGTGAATTATAATTTTAAAAGTTTGAATTATACTATAATTCAAACTAATCTAAATTTCTTTTTTTTTTACTATAAATTTAACTAAACTACATTATAAAAAATTTATTTTTTATTTCAATGGAAGAACTAAAATCTTTTAAATGATAAATCAACTAAAATCGTTTACTAAAAATTAAGGTAAAATAGTTTAAGTTCACATAAATAGTAGTTATAGAATTGATGTTCCATCTACTTAAACTATACTTTGTACTAAATTAAACTATTTTTGTACTCTAAATCAAGTTGTTTCTTGTGATTTGAATTGAATAAAATTGATTTTTACAGTAATTTTATTTTTAAAACCAAACTTAATTTCAATTTAATTTTTATAAAAAAAAATACAATTGAGTATTTTTTTATAGTCTAGTTCTATTTAATCTTCTTGTAGTTTAGTTTGAAATAATTTTTGAATAATCCTATTAATTGGAAAGGAATTAGTTTCAACTTGATCAATTTTCTCGAGTTTAAGTATATATAAATATGTAGTTATGTTAAATATTTAGAGGGAAAAACATGAGACCCCTAAAAAATATCATTTTTCTCTTTATGTTTAAAAAAAATAGTAAAGATGAATCTTACATAGATAAAATAATTTAAAACAAGAAAACATGATTTAAATTTATCGTAAAATTTTTCTAAAATGTTAAATAATTTGATTTATAGAAAATGTGTTTTAAAAGAAAGTTTAATTTTAACACATTGTTTATACAATAAAATCCATAAAAATCATTATAAATATAATTTATCAAATAATTATTAAAAAGATAACATTTTATTCATGTTAATGTATAATTGGATAACATTTAAATATTTTAAAAATATATAGCCTTATTTATTAAAAAAATCATTAATTGTACAAATGAATACAACAATTATGCAAAAGTTATTATATTAATTTTTTTATAACTATAGTGCACTAAACTACATTTTAGTAGTTTAACTTTTTAAACTGAACTTAAAATATAATTTCGTTTAAAAATAGTTCATTTTTTTATAATTTAATTCAGTTTAGTTTTTAAAATAATTTAGTTTAAAATAGTTTTATAAGATCCTCTAAGAAAAATGATGCGAAAGTGAGCAATAGCATAAATCAACTTGGCAAAGAGGATCTATACTTGGTTATTAATACATGATTGATTTTTTAAGCTTCATCCTAACTATTTCTTAATATTTGATAGATAAAATTTAATTAAAAATGCATATGTTTTCAATATGTAATATATATTTTTTTATAGAGATATCATAATAAACTAACTCGAAGAAATGAATTATAATATATATATATATATATATATATATATATATATATATATATATATATATATATATATATTATGTGTCCTTACGATTCACGCAATAAAAATTAGTTATTATTTTTTATAATAATTAATTTGTATTAATATCATGATTAATGAAATAAATTAATTTAATTTGTCTTACTTTTTTGGTGAATTAAAAATTACAAACTCAGTTTGTCATGACTGTTAACTCATCATTTAGTTCACTTAATTAAAAATATATAGAAAATAGGAAAATATAAATACAAAAATCTAATAACATACTAATTCATAATAACAAAGTCAAAATAAGTAAGAAAATTAAAAAAAAAATAAGAAAACTTATAATAAAAAGGGAAAATTAAATTTAAAAACTATAAAAAGAATAAGCTGACACATGTTAACTGGTTCACTCACCTTAAGGTTGTGTTTGGATTGAAGGATGGATTTGGGAGAGTGGAAAAAGAAAGATTTGAAGAGAAAGAGAGTGGAAAGTGAGGTTGTTTGGATTAAGGGAAAGATAGTGGAAAGTAAGTGAAAAATTTGTGAGAATTTGTGTAAAATTAATTGATGTGATAGATAAAAATTAAAAATTTAATAGATGAATATGTAATTTACACTTTTACTCTTGAATTAAAAATGAGTAAATATTATTTATTGTAAATAATAATAATTACAATAAAATTATATTAATAGGTATAATTTATTAAAAAATAATAAATAATGATAATAATAATAATAATAAATATTAGAAAAATAATAAGAATCATAATAAATAATAATGATACTAATTATAATAAATAATTATAATATTAATAATAATGATAATAATAATAATATTTATAATAATAAATAATAATAAATAATAACCGAACTTTAACAATTGCAAAAAGTTGAAGGTTATAATTAAAATTTATGTTAATTATAAGTTAACCAATGGAACCAGCAGTATACTAGAAATGTAACAATATAAGTCTAACAATAGAATAGAGTTGCCAATCAAAAATCAAGAGTATAATTAGAACCAAATCAATTTAAAAAATATATATATAACTAACCATTGATCTTCAAAATCAACGAATATTTATTTTTAATTTATTTTATTTTTTAATTATTCATAAATATATATATATATATATATAAATTAAATATTAATATTTTCTATCTTCTCACTTTTATATATATATATATATATATATATATATATGAAAAAAAGTATTAAATAACCATTATTCATTAACAAATTAATGTGACATTTGACAGACCCGAGAGAAATAGGATCCATGCACAAACAAAACTTTGACCCACATTATATATTATCCGCAAATAAATCCCACTAATGTATTATATTAAATATTGAATAGGCTCCCTTCACGGGAAGGGACATTATAACAGTGGCCATTTATTTATTAAAAAAAAAAGTTGGCAATGGCAACCGACAATGGCCAAAGTGACATCAAATTAGAGTACAAATTAATTAATTAATTAAACTAATAAAATATAATTAAAGAAAGGGTGTAAGCTGATTGGATTTTATAGAATTAAAAAACAAATAAACAAATGAAACAAGAAGCACAAAATCATCCTAACAACCCCACAACCCCACAACAGCGACGAGGAAGGAACGCGTCTAGAAGCAAAAAATATGCTACCATAATCGATTATGTGTCATGCATAATCGATTATGCTGGCTGGGAGTTCAGTTTTTCACCGCGATTTACCCTCTATTCTTCATTCTCATACCTCGGCTACCCTCCCTCATGCATAAATAAATGAAGCTTACCTACAATGATTGCCCCGTTGAGAATCATTGCAGCAACAACCACCCTCGCACGAGCACACAACACACACAGAGCTTCCAAGTCTCTTATAAACGCGTGACTAGTGAGACCCATTCAGTCTCATTTCAAACGCGTCACTGTGCCATTCAAACGAAGGACAAAGGCCCGTGAACCATGGCAACAATTCCTCTGTTGCATGGCACAGTCTCTGCATGCATGAGCATGGCAGAACTTCATCTCTTTTCAACTTTTGGGCAGAGGCCACGCAGGTTCTCTCGCTTTTCTTTGCTTTTCTTTCAGTGCAAATCAGCGAAAACAAACGTCAAGTTTCTTCACCTTTCGTTCACCTTTCGTTCATCGTGAACAATAAATCCCCTAACAAAGTGAGTCCACATATCTATAATATGCTTCTGACACATTAAACACATCTTATTAAATAAGTTCAATAAAACAACACAGCAATTTAAAAATAAAATTTTGAGGAAAAATAAAACCAAACATTCATGCTATTCATAAGATGTTTTGTACACATGATTGACTTACTATACATTATTTTTATTTTTAAAAATTAAGAAAATATTATTTTATTTTATCTTCATCTAATAAACAAAACAAAAAAAAATAGTTACAGAATAATATAATTAACTGTTAACTAATGAACTTATATTTTTAAAATTAAAAATTAATAATTAAAAATTTTCATTCGCAACTTTAAACAATTATTTCAAAATTATAGGAAATTTTCCTCTATCTACGAATCAATATTTATACCGACGGGTGTCGTGATGCTGCTTCTAGAATTGCAAAACTTGGCTACGACAAAACCTTCCATGACAAACCAATCAATCAGTGAGGACTTAGGAGTATTTTGTCAGAAACCAGACTAGGCCATTTTCTGTTGTAGATAGGTACGAGCCTAGGATAAGGATACCTTAAATCAAATGACATGTGGCAGAAAATCTATAGCAAAAGAAGAGAGAACAAAGCAATCTACAAGCCAAACAATATTCTATTGACAAAGAGCAAGTAGTGACAATTTTAGTACCTAGAGGAACAAAAGCTACAATAATAAATTAAAACCCATTAAGGAGGCTCATGCCATGGTGATAACTGCTTTGAGATTTCATCTACCGCGTCGCGGAAGATTCACATTTCTCAAGGCATGTTCAGCAAAAGGAACAATGAGGTTCATTTCGTTCCCTTAAACGCCCAGAGGCATTTTTGATGTATCTCAAACGTACAGGCTGCAACAGGACAGACATGTTAATCCTAAATGATTAGGCCCAACAAACAACCACCTGTTGCCGTTGGAGTCAGAACTCAAAAGTTGTCCACCATACATACTTTTCATTTGTATGGTCTGAAAGGTGTCTACCAGATAGATCCTTTTAATTGCTCTTCACTATCCTCTCGATTCCAACAAAAACTATGTCCCACACATTGGAATCTCAAACCAACTTAAGCTAATTTAGGCCAGAACGAGGTTGAAGGGTATTCTCAAACCCACCACCAGGGACAAACACGGGAAGCTGATTTGAAAGTGAATCCCTTTTATATCTTGGCTCTTGGGGCAAGTTCACTGATATGCTACTATCTTGGGCATCCCCTGATGCCAAATGTCTTTCATTTTTCAAACCATCTCTGACAGGGACACTCAAAAATGGACCTCCATAAAAGATAGAATCTCCTGTATACATCAGATTTTGTATGTGCTGCTGCCCAGGAGACTTGGGTGCAGATGATGGCAACTCCTGAGGAGGAATCGCTGGTTTTCTACCAATACCGCTTGTTTCAGCATTTAAATTTGGCAACTCTATTCGCATGGATGGCCTATTTCGAGCTTCTGAGGGCAATAATGGAACTGACACATATCTGCCAGCTTCTTGATCCCAAACGACTGATGTCCGTTTCACATCTCTTAGAATAGACGTGTTAGAAGTTGAAAGCAACAATGGATCATTGCCAATTCCTTTTGGCACTGTTGGCATTGTTGTTCTCCCATCAAATCCAAGAGAAGGATTAGATGTTGGGTTCCTGAAGTTTGACAAAGTTGCTATAGAAGTTAAAGGACGCTCAGGCACCAAACTAGGAATTGAGGTACCTGCCCTGAAGCCACCCAAACTGCGACCCTGTGGAAGAGGGCTGAGTGTTACTGCCTCTTGAACATGGCTAGGACTACTGAAACTACTCATACTTTGGGTTCCAGTCTCGTATTCATCACGACTTCCTTGACTAGGAGCAATAGAATTTCTCACCGGAGACAATCTCAACTCATGTTTTATTTCCTTGTTAGTTCCAGTCTCTGTGCTCAAACTACTTCTGATGCTCATGTTGCCACTAGAGCTCAATTCTGCTTCCGGTAGACGGTGGTTATCTACAGGTCGCAAAACTGAAGAAGATGCCCTGGCTTTTGCAGCTGCTCTCACTGCCTCTTGTGAATCCAACTTAGCAAGCTTCCAAGCACTGATACGAACAGGTCTTTTTGGCAACTTTTGCCCTCTTTCTGCAATCCCAGCTGCATCTGGATCAACAGTTGACGGTAGCATTCCAGGCTCTAAGTGAGGCACAACTTCATCCTAAAACACATGTAAGGCAGGCCACATGAATCATTTTTATTTTGTCAAGAAAAACAATGAGGAAAGTGTTAATAGCATGTAATTTGAATAAAAAACATATGAAAGGGTTATCAAGTAAAAAAAAAGGTATAAATTAAATAAAGGCATGAAAATTCACTAATTAGGCAAACCAATGGGAATATAATTTGTAAATTCTACAATATTACTTGCCATGTCATAATTTGGTTTTCTACAAGGACTGGACATAACAGTGCTATATAAATTCAGTCAAGGTTGCACAAGTGGTTATTACATAATACATATATAGTTCATCCCCCATCCCTGCCCCTCCAATTTTTTGTTCACTATAGTTTCCTAAAAACAAATCTATCATATCAAATGACAAGTCAACAAGCATCTTTGGGTATTTAATATAGTAGCATAACTTACTTATAACTTAATGAATAACTATTCAAAGGGAAACAAATGTCAACCCAAGTACCTGATAATCCACAAATACCCTGGGAGGGGTACACCAAGCCCCTTTATACTGCAAACCAAGAGAACTTCCTCCGCTCAATCCAGTTGTGGCTGAGCCTGTCGGAGAGTAAAGTACATTTGGCAAATCCTCATCCACAGATGCCCCTGCAGGTGCTTCACTCATGGCTCTCATTGCTACAACATATTCATAGGTTGTGATGCCCTGATCCAACAACAAGAAAGGAGGGAAGATGAGGATATTACTCTTATGTGTGAAACGACTAAAATAATGGTCAACTAAAATGTGATTTTATAGTGCTATGTAAATCTCAGGGTGGAAGCAAAACATCCCAGACATAATCCACAAAAATGCTTTCAAGTAACTAACCATAATGGTTTTTTTCTTTTCTAGTTCAGATATTCCAGTTTCTTTTTATTTAGTTTTGCACCATGTATAATGCCATTTTGTTTAGGAGGTCGATTTACATTCCTCTGTCTTAGTATCCCTATATCATAATTTTTCTTAAATCAAATATAATATTTCTTCTGTTATCCCATAAAAACAATCAAATGAGTTTTCTGTTACTAATAAGCTGACAATTAAGGGCATTTTATTTGTGTTTTTTAAAAAAGAAAAAGCGAATTTCTAATTAAAAGATGTGTTTTTAAAAAATATAATGATGAAGTTTAAAAGAAAGAAAAAAGAAAAAAACCTTTTAAAAAAATTGATTGTGTTTTCCTCAAAAGCTAAAATAGTAGCTTCAGAAATTAAATTAAAAAAAGCCTTTTCATAGAATCACTTTTTCTGTGCTGAGACCAAACTGTTATGTTCTTTTTCAAGTAATTGGAAGGGGGAAAATTATGAATACAAACTCATTTGAAAAATGCTCTTCTAGTTCTAGATGAGTTTTCTGAAACTCCACCATATGTATCTTAAGATTCATTGTACAGAGTTCCCTCAATCAAATTAGATTAGCCAAGCAGCACAAACTGTGTACAAAAGAATGGGGGTGGGGAAGAAAAAAGAACAGAAAAACAACCTCAGATTCTCAGCTACTGAATCACTGACCTTCCTGATTAGTATCATGTGGAAAAAGAAAAGCTCACCCAAAGGCACACAAGCCAAGATAGAAACTGCAGTACATACAGCCTACACATTGAAACAAGAAATATAACAATAAATTTCTAAATATACTTAATAATAACCATTTGTTATATAACAGATATAATATAAAACAAATAAAAGAGATACCACAACAGTTGCAAATGGGGGACGAGAGAATCCATTTCCAAGTCTATCAATGATTTCAGATTCCATTCCTCTCTTGTTTACAAAGAAACGCACGAAAACAGCAACACCCACTCCAGCTTCAATAACTAGCTGAAATGTAAAAGAATAATGTACAAGAGGCATTATTAGCAAGCAAAACAAATTATTGCTTTTAAATAATAAATAATTTGTGAGAACCAATATACATACCCATGCAAGACTAAAAGCCATGAGAGCAATAAAAGAGCTGTAATTTTTGTGACCCACACAATTGTTAAGCCACTGCAGCAATGTGATGCATCAGGCGAAACTCAAAGTTGAAAAAAAAATGATAAAAATACTATACCAAAATTGGATAATACTCCAAGATGTATGCTTCACTCAGCACACCAAATCATACCCGACAATGGTGATCAAAGCCATCAACACATTTATCACAACTTCTACAATGTTTGCTGAACTTGCGCACCTGCAAAACACAAAACACAAGGCATGAAATATACATACTGAGCGAGAAGCGGAGATCCATTGTTTAAAAGCTACATCTCTCTAAAATGCCTCTACTGACAGCTGCATGAAACTACAGATGTTGATAACATTAGAGTAATCAACTGTGTCCCAAAATTCTATAGGCAGAAATTTCCAAATATAGAGAATGAAAGCAAAAGGGCCCATAATTCTCCAGTATATCTACCACTTAGTGTGTGTTTGGAAACCAGTTCAGTTGAACTTAATGCCAAGCCATCCTTCCCTTTCCATCAATGTTTATGCATAGGAAAGTGGGAAACCTCAGTTTAAAAGGGAGCAAATGGATTCCCAAATCCTGAGTTAAATTAGGATCACAAATAGATAGAAAAGTTTTAGCCAAAACCCAAAATATTTAATAGACAGAGAGAGCGAGAGAGAGAGAGAGAGATTATTGAAGAGAAGAAGAAAATAAAAACATAAGAATTCAATGTCCTTAAATGGGAAAAAATGAAGAATAAACGAAATAAATAAATTCATCAGATTCAAAACCATAACACTGCAAAAACAAGAGAAAAAAAAAAACCAAGCTTACTAGTTCATTCTGAATAATATGAACATAAATACATTTTTCCAGAAAAATGATAATTGACTCAATTTATATCAACAAAACATGGCATTTCTCAAAGAAATAAATCTAATTTTGAAAAATATTCTCAACGTACCCATGATTTATTATTTTACTGGTGAGGGATGATGAAAGTATATTCAATTAATGTCAATTCATGAATAAAATAAAATATAATAAATATCACTTTCAGCCAAACTGACAAGGAAGAACTAAAATTGAAATATATAATGCAATGCACCAAAGAATCATATATCGCAATGCAATACCTCAGCATTGCACAAAGTGCAGAACAGAGCATCTTCACCACCAGCCTGCTCATCAGCTGTAACTTCCTGTTTCCGGCAATCTTCATGTGAAAATAATATGCAGCAAATTCCTCCAATTGCATTACATGAGTTTCGGTTATTTTGTTCCCTTGAATTATCTACCCTTTCAAGATCTTCCACAGAACTTTTCTTGCTCATATTTGTCATAGACCTTTTGGAGGCCGCAGATGACGGAGAATATTGCTCTCTGGCAGCAATGTCATCATGTTCGGAAACATGATGCTTCCCTGATAAATCATGAGCCGAATTGAACCTATTTCCCCCTCTAGGATCAAACTTAGACATAATGCCTGGATCTGCAGGGTTAATTGCAGTGCATCTGACATAAAGAATGAACACAGTGAGTGCCTGCAATGCCACAAGTATGACACAACAACATCAGCCCTGCTTATTGTAGGTAAGCAAGTAATATATAATAAACGAGGTGGAGTGATATAAAGGCAATTTACATACCACAGGAGAGTAAACACCAATGAAGATGTATTCCCATAAATGACCTCCGATGAAGGGAGCAAGAAAAGCATAGAAAGCAATCACCAACAAGCAGAATACAGTAATTGCAATAACCTATTCATGAAAGAACCAATAATTAGACAAATAACTCGACATGCCTGCAACTGTTGAAATACAAGTCAGTGAAACCAAAATGACAAACATTAAATCAACAAAAATATGGAAAAATAGCATTAGGATATATTTTACTGATGTAAGGATCAAATATAGGGACCCGGGGTTCAAGACCCAGAATCTACAATGCTCGATGGAATAAGGCTTTTGTTGTTGCCATCGACAAAAGGATCAAAATTAATTTTGTAATTCAAACAGTACACGGGCAATGTAGCCTTATAAACATTAAACCAGTTATTTTATGTATTGGGATAAATTATAGTCCCCTCTCTTACCCTCCCAAGCATACACAGCATACCTCATATTCGCTCCAGAAAAACAAAGTCTGGATTGTTATTATTACAAATAAGCTTTCTCCTCTTCAGTTACCAAAACAGTTGGAAATAAATTCATCCAAATTTCACCAGCTCCATTCTTGTTTTCATAAACAGTTTTTCAACCCTTAGTAGTACCAAAGTGGGGCATCCAAAACAGAATCAAATAGCCCTAAGTCATGGGATATTAAAAACTTGAGACATTACTCAACAACCAGAGTGGACTTTTCCGAGGCAGTGGCTAAGTCAAGCGTTAACCAAAGGAAGTATACATAATTAAAAAAGAAGTGTATAAAACACGCAATTACAAGAATTAGGCAATAAAGACACGTGATGTAAGAATCCACATGGAGATAAGCATGAATTGGTGGTTCCAGCAAACCCTAACAAAAAAAGAAGTGAGAATTTGAAGAAGAAGAAGAAGAAAAAGGGAGAAAAGTATACCTGAAAAGTGTGAGCAGGTAATTGCCAGCCATGTTTTCTAACCATGTCTGCTCAGCTCAATTCAGAATTGAGATTGCCAATACCCTAAACCTTTAACTGGCAAGCGCGCGCACTAACTTGCTACTTCAGCTGCAGACTTGGAATAGGAGCGGAAAAAAATGAATGAAATAAATTGCGACTTGCGAGTATACCTAATCCCAATATAGAAACGCCTCTTACATACCCTTTAAAGATTTTTTTTATTCTTTTCTTTTTCCCTCCATTCTTCTTTTTACATACACTTCTTATATCATTTCCTATTAATATTAGTTTCGTCTTAATTATAAATAATATAAAATAAAATATTAATAAAAATAATAATTAAACGAGTTGTTTTTAATTATTTTTGTTATAAATTTTTATTTTATTTATAAATATTTTTTATTTTAATTAATTATTATATTTAATATTAATTATAAGTGAATATATAAAAATAAAGTTAATTGAAAATACAAAAAAAAAAATTATTATTAAATAACTTTAAAAATTAATGAATTTTATTTATAATTATAACGAAAGAAAAATCTAATTTATTGTTATAATTAAGATTATTTACATATTTTAAATGCATGTCTTCATTATATATTACTTATTTTTATTTATTATACATCATTGAAAGGAGTCACACTATTACATAATATTTATTTTTATCTCATAAATGTAATTTAATTTTTTATCATATAAATATCATTTATTATTAAAAAAAAAATTTGTAGACCTACTAAAACTATTAAGCGTCAAGCTACACACTTCAATGTGATCTTATTTGGATAAGAATCGCTCAAGAAATCCGGTAGACATACTCTTAGTTTGCTTCTTTATATTAATTAGTATTTTAATATGTATAATATAAAATAAAAATGTTTATTTTATATGGTTAAAATTATAATAAATAAATATTTAAAAATTTATATTACAATCAAATTTATAATATTTTTAAATTTATGATAAATAACTTATGTTGTGAAGTAATATTATTTTAATTATTGACAATTTTAAAATATATTAAATTTTAATTTAGAAGTTAAAATTAACTGTGAGACCTCACTTCCATTTTCTTTTCCCCCAACCTTCTTCACTTTCACTCTTACTCTCATACACTATTTTTCCCCAAAATTCTCTACTCACCTTGTTGTTCACTCTCAATCCTTGTTGCTGATTTCTTCTCTTTGGGTTGAAGGTGCTGATCAAGAGTAGGCGGAGCTAGCTGAGAAAATCGGAGCCATTTCATTTCCTTCTTCTCCTTCTTCCTTTCTCTTCCCGGAGCTTGGAATCTCTTCACTGAGGTAAGGGAAGCTAGATTATTGCTGGTTGTGTGGACATGAGCTTAGAAACTCATGAATTGTTGGATGATTGGCTGATTTAGGAGCTGTTTTGAAGAAAATGGGTTTTCGGGGTTTGATGAAAAAATTGGGGTTTTTCTTGTTTGATGATTGCATGCTGAAATGATCTGGTTTTTGTGTTGTTTGATGAAAATGTGGAGTTTTGGGCGGATTGCATGTGTTTGGACTGTTGATCTTTGCAGGTTTTGAAGGAAATTTGCGAACTTGGTGAGTTGCTGCTTGGTATCACGCCGGACGCAGTTCTTGGCGCAGGATGCGTGACCATTAGAGGGCTTCATTGGGCAAGTCCGCTGGGCGCAAGGTTGTGTGCGTCGGGCGAGCTTGAGAATGTGAGCCTCTGGATGGCCCACGCCGGGCGTGGTTGGACTGTGCTGGGCGCGATATCAGTAAGTAACTAGCTTTTTGGGTTTTCTGGTGTTGCGTCGGGCGTGACTTAGTCTCGCCAGGGGTGGCGCCGAGCGCAATTGGTATTGCGTCGGGCGTGAGACCTTGGGGAGGTCTCTGCCTTCCTTGGGTTTGGCACGTCGGGCATGAGACCTTGGGGAGGTCTCTGCCTTCCTTGGGTTTGGCACACCGGGCATGTGAGACTCTTTGGAGTCTCTGGTTAGGCCACGCTGGGCGCGATCATGAGTGCGCCGGGCGCAGATGTAATCTTTCTATATATGTTGTTATATGTTGATTTAAGTTGATTTAAGCTGTTAATGCTGAGTGATGATTTTGCTGTGCTGTGAGATGTTTATGCTGAATTATGATCTTTAAGCTGTGCTGTATAAAGTTGAGTTGTGCTGTATTCTGTATGATGTTATGTTGTGTTGCATGCTGATATAAACGGTTATAGGCCGTAAGGCTAAGCTGTTGTAGGCCGTAAGACTGAGCTGTTGTAGGCCGTAAGGCTGAGCTATTTAGGTCGTAAGGTTGAGCTGTTGTAGGAGATCTCCGAGCTGATATGCATGACGACGCATTGTTTGTTTACTGCTGTTTTTGCTGAATGATGTGAGTTGTATATGTGATGAGTTATATGCTGATGATTGTTGAAATAGATGATGTGCTGATAAGCTGTAGTTGTTTATAATTGTTGTACTTATATATCTATATATGCTTATTCTTTTCACTAGCTTATCCTTTGTTGTTTCCATATGGTTTGGACTGCAATGATCATACTGTGTATGGGAGCAGAGCAGAGATAGGTTGATGTATGTAGGCAGGTCTGCAGCTGGCAGATGGAGTTTGATGTTTATGTTGTTTTGGCCACTAGTTTGGCTATTTGGGCTATATTTTGTACTTTGATTTTAAGCCTCAGGCTATACCTTATGTATATATTTCAGCTGCTTATATATATGCATGCTCTTTTCGATGTGGTGTTGTGGTGTTTTGTTGTGTGACGACTAGGCGGGTCGTTACATTAACAAGATATAATAAAATATGTAAATAATTCTTAGAAATAATTTATTAAAAAATAACTCTTAAAAATATTTTTATATAACTATTTTAATTTATATAAATAAAAGCTTAAAAAAATAAGAGATATGATTAATATTTTTAATACACTTTTATATTTATAAAATTTATGAATTATAAATATATAAATCTAACTTAATATTTTAGAATTAATCTCTATATATTAAATATAAATCTTTATATTATATGAAAGTATTTTTAAGAATTTTTCTTCGACGAAAAGTTTTATAGAGATTTCTTTTTAATTATTTAATTTTATTTTATTTATCATAATTATTTATTAATTAAATATTAGTATTTTAAAATAAATTATTAATAATATATATATATATAATATAAATTATTTATCATAAATATAAAAGATAATTTATATATTTAAAAATGGTTATTTATACTTATTTTAAATATAATTATATATTCAAATATAGTGTGAGACCCTACTTCCCCTTTTGATTTTTTTTTCTCTCCCCGACACCCCCCTCTCCCACTCACTTTCCATTTCCCTTCACCCTTACTCTCCTTACTCCTCCCTCCTCACTTCACTAATCTTTCTCCTTGGGGTGTGAATTCAAGGTGTTGTTTCGGGTGTTGAGGACTAACTGAGGCGTGGGTTACTTTCTTCTTCGTGGAGCTTTTCTCCTTCTTCTCCTTTCTCATTCCCGGAAGTTGCGATCTTCATTTTGAGGTAAGGGAAGTTAGTTTTATGCTGTGTTTTGGTTAAAGGGGGGTCTGGGGACTCATTTAAACAGCTGAGAATTGATGATTTTGGTTGAGAACTTCTAAAGTTAAGCTTTTGGGGTTTTCAGGATTTTTGAGAAATTTTGAGGAAATTCTTGGATTGTGGTTGCATGTGGAAAATAAGGTATTTTTCTTGATGTTTGATGAGAATGTGGCATTTTGGCTGGATTGCATGCTTGTTTTCTGTTAAGATTTGCAGGTTTTGAGCAATTTTTCGAACTTGGGGAAGTTACTGATGAGTTCGCGCTGAGCGCTGTTCTTCGCGCCGGGCGCGCGACCACCAGGAGACTCTGTTTAGGCAAGCCCGCCGGGCGCAAGGCTGTGTGCGTTGGGCGAGCTTGCAAATGGGAGTCTCTGGTTGGCCCGCGCCGGGCGTGACTCGAGCTGCGCTGGGCGCGATATCAAGAGTAACATGTTTTTGGGATACTTGGACCGCGCTAGGCGCACGTTTGGACTCGCTGGGCGCGGAGGCTCCTTGGGAGTCTCTGCCAAGAGCACGTCGGGCGCAATTGTGAATTGCGCTGGGCGCGAGACCCTGGTAGGTCTCTGCCTTCCCCACGCTGGGCACGGGTTAGGCCCCACTGGGCGCACGAGACTCCTTGAGTCTCTGCCAGGCAGGCGCTGGGCGCAATTTGGAATTGCGCCAGGCGCGGGAGAGCCTTGGTGCTCTCGGGTTGAGCCGCGCTGGGCGCGACCTCGAGTGCGCCGAGCGCGCAAGGAGATGATGATCTATATGATGTTGACTGTTGAGTTGTGCCGAAATTGTTAATCAATGATGTTATATGCTGAGCCAAGTGAATTTGATGAATATGCTGTGATGATTAGGAGATAAAGTTGAGATAAATATGTTAGTGGTATTAGAGGTGTATTGTTGAGCTGGAATCAATGGATTAATAAGAGAAATTATATAGTATAGCGGAATTATAGACCGTTGGGCTGAATTGTAGAAAGTAATAATTTTGTTGAATTGTTGTGCTGTGCTGTATTGTGTTGTGTTGTGCTGAGATATGCTGGGTTGGGTGATATTATAGCCGCTAAGTCGGTGCTGTTGTTAGCCACACATGTGGTGCTGATTCTAACCGCTAAGGCGGTGCTGTTGTTGCTGCTTTGCGGTGCCGTTATAGCCACTAGAGTGGTGCTGTTGTTGTTGTTGAGCAGTGCTGATATTGCCGCATTGCGGTGTTGATATTGTTGAGTGGTATAAGCTGTACAAGTGTGCTGATAATTGTATCTGTTGTTATTTATATTGATATTTATATAATTGTATGTTGAATTTTTATTTCACTAGCTTACCCTTTTGTTGCTTTCCATGTTATTGGACTGCAATGATCATACTATGTATGGGAGCAGGGCAGGAATAGATGGGCGTCTTGTGGTGAGTCTCTGGCGGACCTTGCAGCTGTTTTGCTTGGTGATGTTATTTTGCTTGTGGCTACTTGGGATAGTAGCATTTGGTTGTAATTTTCTTTAGTACACTTTAACTCTAGTCAGACTGGAACCTTGTATATCTATATATTCTAGATCTTATATTTATATACTTGTTCTATCTGTCTGGTATTTCTAGTGTGCTATGCCGGGTGTAGTGACCAGCCGGGTCTTTACATATAGTATTTTTAAATATAACTTATTGTAAATTTTAATTATATTATATTTAATAAATATATTAAGATTTCATTTTAGATGAATATGTTTTGATAAAAAAAAAATAATAAGTAAAATCTAACTAAATTTTTTTAAATTTAATTGAATATAAAATTTATCTATTAAGGTCTTTCAATTTGTTTTAAATTAAATAAAATATATAAATATAATTAAAATAATATTAAAACGAACTATTAGGTGAGATTAATAGGAGAAATTACGAAAGCATACACAATATCTTGTATTCAAATTTTATTGTTACTATTATAATTTTTATAAATAAAAAAATAATAATAATAAAATAAATAAACTTTAGAGAGAGAAAAAAATCTAAGAGCCCTCTACGCTCGCTTAAAAAAATATTTAAAACATTGCATGGATATTAATTCATTTGAAATATTTTTACAATCAATCGAGCATTTTTTAAAAAGTTAAAATGATTGTGTACACGATCTTTCATGAATCAAAATATCAATTTCCTTTTCACACAAACATACAGTCACAACACTACGAAAATGTCAAAACATGAAGTTAGATATTTTTGTGGGATTACCCATTAACAACATTGAAGCAAAACAGTTTGGAAAAAAATATACCTAAATAATTATGATTAAAATTACAAGTATTTTCTATAAAAAAAAATCGAATAATCTTACGCGGATTGATAATTGATGCATGTTCTCATATATAATCATAATTTAAATTTATTTTTTTTTTCTTAAAATGTAGTCAAATGTTTTTATTTAATTAAAAAGGACTATTTAACACAATAAATTTGAAACCAAACGAATGCAAATTCGCTAGACACTTTTTTAAGAAATGTATTAGATTAAAATTTTAAAGACTTTAAAAAAAATTATTATAAAAAAATATGATATTCAATTTAAATAAAAAATTACATGATATTTAATGAAGATGATTAATTTTTAAAAAAAATACATTAAAATTTGGTAATATTTAACAGATAATTAATATTTTTTTTAAAATGCATCAAAATCTAGTAATATTCAATTAAAATCTTTGTTCAGTTAAAAAAAAGTTTGTTAGTATATTGTAACACTCTTAATTTTCTAAAATTTTTAAAAGAATATTTTTATTGATTAAATGAACTTTATAAAATATTTTAAAGGCTTTTAATTATTACGAGTGTTTTGAAATTGAATAATATATATTTGTGAAATTATTTTGTATAATATTTATCGATGAAATTCATGTTTTGAATGTTATTTTTTTATATAAAATATTTAGAGAAAAAATGTATTTTAATTAATTATGTAATTAAATATATTTTAGAAAATATATTTTATGTGTTTTATTTTATTCATAATTATTTTGAAAAAAAATGTTTATTTTATATATTAATTATAAGCATGGTTGTCAATCTCAAGTTATAACTCGTAATATCTTTTGAGATTAAGAGTTTATTAAATAAAACGGGACAACTCGGAGGTAAACTCGTTTTTGAGTAAACTCGGGTAAACTTGAGTAATCTTGCATGAAATCGCGAGTTTACAATGAGATCTGCGAGTTTACCAAACCTCAAAACTCTAAGGGTAACCTCGTCGTTCATTCTTTTCTTCTCTCCTTGGCACATTGTCTGGTTTTCCTATGTTTGTCTTTCTCCTTCACATCGCTGCTCCTTCGAGCATCGTTTGGATCCGCGCCATACTACTGCTCCTCTGTGCATCGTTTTGATCTATGCGGATCTGTGCCGTGCTGCTGCTCCTCCGTGCGTCGTTCCGATCCGTACCATGCCGCGCCTCCTCTGCGCATTCGCGCCGCTGGTGCTGCTTCTCCTCTGCGCATCATTCCTCCTCTGTGCGTTGTTCTCCGAGAGTCGCAGTCACTCGCTGTCAATGCTCGCAGCCGCACTCGTCATTCTCCGCGCGGACGTTAAGTCGAGTAGTGTCGTGCTCTTCCGCGAGTTGCATTAGACCGTGTTCTTTCTCCTTTTTATTCTCTATCTAATATATTTTTATTTTCTATCTAACATATTAATCTTTTCTTAATTTTTTATTTGCTGTCATTTTATTTTTTATTTGTTGCAATTTACTATTTTACTTTAATATGAAATTAAATGACAGTTATTATGTTATTTTTATGTATTTTTAACATATTTTTCTATTAAGTAAACTCTTACGAGTTTACGATACGAGTTTACGAAACCTCCACGAGATTACGTGTTGATTATAAGTTTAAAATATTTTAAAAGAATGAAAGAATAACTATAGTTTATTTGTGTTTATTAATGGATTAAAAGTTTTAAGAGAGGTTACATGAGTTTTTACTTTGTGTTAAAGATCATCGGGAGATCCATACTTGTTCATCCAGATAAGGAGAAGTGGATAATTTTGCTCTAAATGTGGGATAATTGTTGAATAGTAAAATTGACTTGAGTCTCTTCTTTATTGTATGAATCATATGACAAAAAAATCTCAAATTGTGACTTTATTATGTTTTGTCTTTAATGTGATTATATAGTGTTTTAATTAATATATTAAGCCTATATGTAAGTTTTATTTTGAGTATCAAACTAATCTTGTGAAATTTGAATTGTTTGCAAAGTTAATATAAATATATAATTATGTTGGTTATATGTAATGTTTAAATTATATAATTTAGTAATTTCATGTAATTTAAATTATTTAAGGATATGTGATTGTAATTCCTATAAGAAACCCTTAATTTATACTACAAAGTGAATATTGATGTCAATTGCATGAATATGTTAAATTGAGATTGAATTTTGATAGTATAGAAAAATAGTATTAAGCTTTAATCGATATTTTTGTCGATTAGTTGGAGTTTAGGGTTCATAATGTTTGATTTTCGCCTTTCCCTACAATGAATTTCTCTCCCAAGACAACAAATGATAGGTCGTGCACCCACTTGCACGCTTGTATAACCATTTTAAATAATTGAATTAACTTTCTATGTTTTTAAAAGAGTTGTAGTCTTATATGTTATCTTTCAAATACCACTAAAATTGCCTAAAAAGGAATTTCATAATTTAGGTTACAATTAAATTAGGGAGTAGAGGTCAAACTATTAATTTTAGGTTGAAACGTTGCAATTTTATATTTTTAAAATTAGTAGATGATAAAATTGACTTTTAAGGTCAACATAAAAATTGTAAATTATTATCTTGAATTTTTAACAAAATTAAGATCAACTTGAAAGAATGTACATAATTATATGTTTGGACCACTTAATACCATAAAAGAACAAGTTATAAAAAGGCAACTGTGAATGGTGAAGATGGATAATTTTATCTTTAAGTATTTGACCATATGAATGGTTTGAGATACCTATGTTAATCTTTAACAAAGGGAATGTAAAAGAAATTGTGAATAATTTATGATGTAAATTGATTGCTAACGAATTGAAATAAGTATTTCGGTGAAAGCGATGTCTAAGAAATTATTGTGTGATATTAATAATATTGCTAGGCTAGGTAAAAAAAACAAATATATTCATTTAAATTTAAAATTTGAATTCATTTGACAAAAATAAGAATTTAACTAAGGGTTAAAAAATATTAACTTTTTTTTTCATCCCTATGTAACATCTATTGTTATAAAAATTAAAAAGAAAATATTATGAAATTATAAGAATAAAAAATAAACACAAATGGTATATATAAAAGAAAACCAATCTTTTATGTTAGGAGATTTGAATAAAATTTAGCAAAATAAAATGGTACAAAATAAAATTCACAATATTTGTTTGAGAACATTTCTTAATAGCGGATTTAAACTCCCTAGTTAGATCCTAAAATGTCATATTTTATCTTAAAATTTACATTGTTGGCCAAGTAACATACCAAATTCCCATTATTATACTTATATCTCCCTTATGATAAAGAATTTGAAATATCTTAGTTATCAATTTAACTCATAAGTCACAGTGTCTCAAGAATTCTCAAATTTCTATGTTGGATATCACCCAATGTTAAAGGAATTGTTCGAATTCAAGATAAACACCCATCTTAAATTGGATGCTCCTTTGACCTCCACTTATAGATAACAATATCATCTTCTAAGGTATGAAATTTAATGATATGTTTTATTTCAAAGAAGAAAGTGAAAAGAAATAAAATAACTTTTAAATTGCTTGGTATGGAAGAATCTAAAAAGAAAGAAAGAAAAAAAAATATTTAAATTAATAAATAATATTTTATTTATAACTTCATTATTTAAATAGTAAATGCTGCACAAATAAAACTAAGATACACATTTTTGTGCTTAAACATGTGTGCACCAACTAATTTCATCGGATTTGGGTGGATTAACTTTTTAACAAGAAACCTTTTTTTTCTTCCATTCTTTGTGTTTGTGCACATCAAAATGACGGAAAACAATAAGTTTATCACTTTACATTCCTTCTTCAATGTATTAGATGAGAATACAAAAATGTTAAATACAAAAGAAAAAAAAAACTATTAAAATCATAATAAATCCTTATCATATTTTAATTCAAAATCTTAAACTATTAGCTTTATAACTTTTTTTTACATACATATTACTTAATACATTTATATCGATGTAATATGGTACTCTCTCATTTATATTTGTGTATCATCACTTTTTTCTTTATTTTATTTAATATTTCAAAAGACAACAAGTCTCATGTGTCATTAGTTTTATATTTGTTTATTGATTTATATAATCAAACAAATTTTTGACATAGCTCTATTATCAATTCTATCGTCTAATACTTGTGTGAACTGCTCTTTAGGTGTACCTTCAATTTTTTTACTATGATATAAAATTCTGTTAATTTCATCGGATGATTCTCAGTGACCCTTTGACCTCAAAAATCCGTTTTTTGTTTCTTTTTGAAACTTGGTGACCTTTCATAAGCATAATACAAGTTGGAATTTGGAAATAGATTTCCCCTCTTGAACCTATAAAATATTTACATTATTTAATAAATTCGCATAACAATATGATGGAAAGGAACAAGTTAAATAAGCAGCCATAATTTACTTAGAAGTTAATATTATTTAAATATTCCTCGTTGTAACTTCTAACTAAAAATTATTTACCAATGTTATATGTCATAATTGCAGTATTCTAAGTATGGATTTGATTTCTCTAACTTAAAGGCGACAATGTTACGGCAACTTTTAAAAAAATTTAACTAATAAATTATTAAAATAAATTATATTGTAATACATATAACTTTAAATGAAAAGTATCTTTTGATGCCTTTTTTCTTTTGTTTTTCTTGATATTAAAAAGACACAATAGGAAAAGGAAGCTAAAAAAGAAAGAGGTATAAAAAATCCATTCTAATCATTGCACTTTCCAACTCGAAAGACAAAAATTTTAAAATATTTTAAATATATTCATTTATTTGTTTATCCTAAAGATCGAGTCTCCAATTACAACACCATCTCTCAAGTTCAATTAATTATTGTGTGAGTGCACACCAATTGTTCAGTGCTTCGCTTCTGCGAATAAATTTGGATGGACATCATATACTTTTTCTTGTTTCTCTTTTCAAAACTCTGGCACCTGAATATGCAACCAGTGTTGCCTCATTGATCTAAGTGTCCAAGGATCAAAACTTGTTGTTGTGGTATTGTTCCATGGTTGTGTATGTTGGGATTCAAACAAGTCCTACATCGATAAAATAATACAACAAATAACAACTTATATAATACAAACATACTTCAATGATTGAGAGGCCTTTTGGGTGATGACCAAAAGCAAAACCGTGAGGGCTAAGGCCCAAAGTGGACAATATCTCATCATTGTGGAGTATGTTTGTAATAAAATTATAAAAATAACACTCATAAAATATCCTCTCAGACAAATACCATAAAAATAACCTCATCATTAGTATCTAGAGCTAAGGTTACGATCTTGGAGATGGAAGCAGAAACAAACTTTTCACAAATTTCCTCACCTATTTTTGATGGAGAAAGTTACGATCTTTGGGCGGTGAGAATGGAGGCATACCTAGAAGGTTTAGATCTCTGGGAAGTTGTAGAAGAAGATTATGATGTTTCCGCGTTGCCAGAAAATCCTACCGTAACCCAAATGAAAATTCACAAAGAAAGGAAAATCAAGAAGGCAAAGGCAAAAAGTTGTCTCTTTGCTTGTGTTTCACAAAATGTTTTCACAAGGATCATGACTCTCAAATCGGCAAAAGCAATTTGGGATTATCTAAAGGAAGAATATGCTGGAGATGAAAGGATTCAAAGCATGCAAGTATTAAATTTAATGAGAGAATTTGAAATACAAAGAATGAAGGAGACAGAGACAATCAAACAATACTCTGACAAACTGCTTGGCATTGCTAATAAGGTATGATTACTAGGAACGCAATTTCTTGATTCTAGAATTGTTGAAAAAATTCTAGTAACTATACCTGAAAGATATGAAGCTTCAATAGCAGCTTTGGAAAACACAAAGGATCTGAGTAAGATCACTTTGGTAGAAGTGTTACATGCATTGCAAGCATTAGAACAAAGGAGACTTATGAGAGAAGAAGGATCCGTGGATGGTGTATATTTAGCCAAATGGAAGAACAAAAATAGTGGCAAAAACAAGAAGAAGGAATTGTTTCAAGAGAACAGTCAACATAATAACACTCAAATTTTTTCACTATGTCCTTATTGCAAAAAGACTAATCATCCACAACAAAGATGTTGGTGGAGACCTGATGTAAAATGTGACAATTGTGGAAAATTAGGACACCTAAAACATGTATGCAAATCTCATGAGCAACAAGAAGAAGCCAACATTGTTGAAGATCAACAAGAAGAGGGAGAAGAATAACTACTTTCAATGTCATGCTTTATGACCAAAAAACCCTCAAAAGCTTGGATTATTGATAGTGGTTGTACAAATCATATGACCTATGATCGAGAACTCTTCAAAGAACTCAACAAAACTAACATCTCTAAAGTTCAAATGGGAAATGGAGCACACCTTGCAGTAAAAGGCAAAGGAACACTTGCTATTAAGAGTCATTCAGGTTTTAAATTAATATCTGATGTTTTATACGTTCCTGATATTAACCAAAATTTGTTGAGTGTTTCTCAATTATTAGGAAAAGGCTATAAAGTGTTATTTGAAGATAAAAATTGTGTGATTAAAGATATACACAACAAAGAATTGTTCAATGTTCATATGAAAGACAAAAGTTTTGCTTTAAATTTGGAGAAGGAGGATCAAGAGCACAAAGATGCATGTCTTCAAAAGAAGTTTGATGATCAAGAGGAGAATGAAGATGATGAAAAATCACCTTCAAAAGAGAAGTTCGAGACAAATGTTAAAGTGGTCCCACTCAAGAAGAATTACAACAAAAATCACAAAAAGAAGAAACCAATCAAAAAGAGAAAAGACAGATTTTGAAACTCAAATTAGGTGATAAAGATATTCAGTCAAGGATGAGTGTTGGGAATATGCCTAAATATCTTTAGGAGATTAAGTTAGTTTTTATAAAAATATTTTATTTATATTTCGAATATTTTATTTATATTTAGATTTAATCTATTCTGATTATTTTAGGATTTATTTCCTTATTTTAGAATAGGATAATATCAATATTTGATTTTGTATAACAAATTTTCTCTATAAATAGAGACTCATGAATAAAATTATATTATGCTCCTCTGATAAAAAATAAGTCTTATTATAAAATATCCTCTCAAACAAATATCATAAAATAACCCCATCATTGGTATCAGAGCCGCAGGTTGGATTCGGTGACAACCAATAACCCTATAACCCCTCATAACTCATAAAATATAATGTGCCATATAAAGACAGATTCCGCTGCATGAAATGTTAGGTCCCTTGTTTGAGAGGAGGATTGTTGGGATTCAAACAAGTCCCACATCGATAAAATAATACAACAAATAACAACTTATATAATACAAACATACTTCAATGATTGAGAGGTCTTTTGGGTGATGACCAAAAGCAAAATCGTGAGGGCTAAGGTCCAAAACGGACAATATCTGGAGTATGTTTGTAATAAAATTATAAAAATAACACTCATAAAATATCCTCTCAGACAAATACCATAAAAATAACCTCATCAGTGTACTGGGTGGATGAAATCAATGATGGATCTCCCGTGAAAAGGGGTGGAGGAATGTCACGTTTCTATTATATGTCGTTGACAAGTAATTAACTTTATGGTGGTTGTGCAATTTGGCAATTATATCTGTTAAAACGTAAATGCATTGAACATGAAGAATATATTGGTTTTTGGTATAACATTGAGACACGGATAGTGTAAGGGAATCATGTACTGGAATGAATTGTTAATATGTTAAAAATTTAATGTAATGGGAAAGGGGTTTGTGCAACACTTTTGTTGTCCTTGTATTGTAATTTTGGCAGACCAACTTGGTACAAGTTGTATTAGTTTAGTTAGTCTTTTTTCTTTTAACTTATTATTATTTCAACAAAACTTATCTTGTTGGCTTATATTGTGCAATTAGATGATCAATAAATTTTCATTTGTCTTACTACTAATAAAATAAACTTCCTTCAATAATACAACAACAAATACACAATAATTATGCAAACAGTGCTCAAAAGGTGAACTGTTTGTTAGTGACCCCAATTGTTTCATAACTAATACACAAAAAATACAACTCTAAATAATTATAATGCCTTTGATTAGTTTTAATCCCTTGAATGTTGAATAAGGTTTGAAGACATGTCATTTAATGATGGAGTACTTATACCATCAACAGGTGCTTGCATAATAATAAAAGAAATAGTTACCATCTTTACAAAAACTCAGTAAAACTAAAATGATTATCAAATGTTTGAAGAGATTGATCATATGCTATATCCTCAAAAGCGGAACGAAGTATAGTTTGAAATTTTAAAATATTAATATTTTTTAATAAATTTATTATTAAATAATTATTTAATTTAATATTTTATAATTTAAATTAAATTTTTAAACATTTGGAATACGTTTCAAACAATTCAGTCGAAGAATGTAAAATTTTTCATTATAAATCAAAATATACATCAATGTATATATCATAGATAAATTTTTAGGAGTTTTTTTTTCTTCTTTTAAATCAAAGCTCAATCCAATTTTTTAGTGACTTATGTGTCTTTAAACTAGATTTATGTTTGAATCCCTTTGAATACTTAATAACATCATTCTATCATTGTTGTGACTATTCATATTTTTTTGCTTTTAAGCACAACTCTCGAATCTTCTTACATGTAACATTTACATCATTATCCATAATTGTGATATTCTTCACAAATTGACATTTCATGCATTTGTTCTCATTTAATATTAAACATAAAGTTTCTTTGTTACGAATATCAAAATGTAGTTTTTATTTTAAGTTATCCATGTCACAATTTAGTTTATTTTAACAATTTAGTGGTTAGGTCAAGTTTTTTTTTCCTTCCAAAGTTACCATAAGGTTAATGTCTTTATATAAGTTAGAGAAATTGAATCCTCTAAATATAATGAAGATGTATTTCTTACAAGTTATTTTTTTTTATAATTCTTATAACCACATACACATGTTTTTTAATTTTATTTTCACTTCATTTTCTTTAAAAAAATTATAACATCATTTTTATAATTTTGTTCCCTTTCTCTCTCTCTCTTTTCTTTACACCTCAATCTACGGTTAAATGGCCACATTTACATTTATCCTTAACAAAATTCCTCCACAATTGTATAGGAATTCCAACATTTATTTATTGATAACAAAATACTCAAATCACTGCTTAGTAGGAATGCAAATTCGTACAACCGTGGGTATATATTTAATTGCACGTTATTATTTATAATTGGCTTTTACATTTTTCCCACCTTTAATTTCTGTTTCTTTTTTTCCAGCTTAACACATTTAAATTCGTATTTTTAGTGCATTAAAAAGTCGCACTAAATAACTGTTATCATAAAGTAATAAAGAAACATATAATTGAGAAGGACAACATCATTATTAAAATAAAATGACATCATTAGATAAGAACTGCCCCGGATGCAGTTAATATATAATCTCAAAGGAATGAAGGGATCCGTTTTCAATTGATTTCATGAATATCTTGTTCGACCAAACCCATATCGTCACCGTGACAACTGACAAGTCAACAATGTCTACGATCGGACACATTAGTCGCCACAGTGGTCACTAAATAATTATATTTTTTTTTATTACATTATCATCAAATTATTGGTGAAGAGGAAAGAGAACGGAAATACGATAAAAAAAATTAAAATTTAAAAGGAAGAAAAGTATTTTCTAAAATTATTTTCAACTAAATAAAATTTTATATCAATCTTCCTGTTTCTTTTCATCTGCATTTTTTTTATGCAATTACATCATAAAATAAAACTAACACATATTAAAACAGATATAACAAATTGTTAAAAGTAATCACAACTAAATTCTATTTTATGCATAAATATTATCACTTCTTTTTTATACATATGATATAAGTATCATCATATCAATAGCTCATTTAAGTTCGTGTCAAAATAAAAGTGTTACACAAAAATAATGTTATTGATTACTTTAAATAAAACTTACTTTTTTTTGGTTAAAAATTACTTATTCTTAAATTAATAAAATTTATATTAAATATCATTATAATTTAAAAATATAAATTTTAAAATATTTTATTTTTATAAAATTGTGATAATTGAAAAACAAGGCTTTAAACATTCACCTAGATATGTTTTTAACACTACCTATAATTAACAAAAGATTCCTAAAGAAAGATTGAAAAGATGTATGGCTCTTCATTTTGAGATTTTATTTTATTTATTTTTCATTTTTAATTATGAGTTTGTTACATTTTTTTTTTCTTTCAAATATTTGTATTGAAATATATATATATTTTTATTATGAATTTTTGAAAATAGAGAACACTAAAAGTGAGATGATGGTTTTGTAATAATATTTTCATGAAAATGTAAAAAATTACTTTTTAACAGACTTGTAACTTCCTTCTTTCTTATTTAGATAATTTTAAATTTTAAAATATTCTAAAGAATATTAAAATGCAACTAAACAAACTTTCTAGATGTACCCATAAATAACATTTTAATTAAATTATCTTTGAGATTAATTTTGTAATTCATAAAATGAATGCTTAAAACTATTTATTTATTTGAATTTGAATGTTGTTTATTGTTAATGCAATGTTAGGTTGTTTCAATTATTTCATGTAACTAACAATGTGACATAACCTTATCTTATCTTATGTCATATATCTCATCCCATCCCATTTTATAAAATAAAACAAATCCTACAAATATTATACTATAACTTTAGATTGTATTTGGTTGTAAGTAGATAAATATGTAAGAAATATAGTGAAAATAAATAGAAGAGAGAGAAAAAAACGAGATAAAAACGAGGTTGTTTGATTTGATAAAAATAAGTAAAAATAAAAGAGAAATGATATTATAAAATTATTTGGTTTAAAATGGATAAAATAAATAAATTATGATTAAAAAAAATTACAATTTTATCCTTTTAAGTTATGAAGTATTTAGAAGTTTTTTTTCTCCAATTAATTTCATTTTTAATTCAAATATTTAAATAATATGCATGTATTCAAATAAAGAATATTATAGAATATGACATTCGAATAAACCTACTTAGCACGAATTTATTCAAATAACACGTATACAAATAAAATATATGACACTTGAATAAAACATGTGACATTAAAATGTCATACTTCTTTTAATACAAGTCTCATACATTCAAATACAATAATCAACAATACATCCCCATTTGAATAAAACACTCCATAATTATAAATCCATTTAAATAAAAGTGTAACAGAGAAGAATATATAAAGATAAAAGAGTAAAAAAACTTATCTCTTGAAAATTTCCACTAAATTGAGAAAAAATTTTACAAACATAAAATCTACCTCTATAAATATCTTATCTAATACAAATCAGATTAACCAAAGGAATCTATGTTATTTCTTATTTATTTTCAGCATTTCTTTGCTATTTGCATTGCAATTAGGTAGAATGGGTCCGGCAGTGTCAGCATAAGGTTAAAAAGGTAGGTCCCACACGTGGACATTTCCACTTCATCAGTGTCCTCGTTTAGCAATTAATTAAGAGATCCCCCCAATCAAATACTACTTTATTGCTTACGGATGACGATTACCACCAACACTAATCAGACAAAAAATAAAATAAGTAAATTCACTTATTCGCATGTCTAAAAAAATTAAAAAACATCGTTCTTATTTGGGTTCAGTGGGAGCCACGGAATAAGACGTTTCGCTCGCGCGTGAGATATATACGACAGAGCGTTCTACGTTACGCGTGCCACAAAACTTGGATCACTATTTCTTCTCGTTTCCCACTCTCACTGTCTCGCTTCCAAACTTTCTGCGTTTTCCGCATTCACCAGAGTTTCGGTGCTGATAGTACACAACCTCACCATGAACACGCTCCTCCGATCCACTCTCAGGACCAAGGCACGCGTAATTCTATTTTTTATTTTTATTTTTATTTTTTCTTGTTAGTTGAATCTGCTCATGTTTTGCTGCTTCCGATTTTGCGAAACCGACTTGCGCTTATGGATTAGATTGATGATTGATGGAACATATCCAGTTAATCTTCCATTGCTATTGTTAACTTGTTGTATGTAATTGGATTTTCGACATGCTGTTGCGACTAACGCCGTTTACAGCGACGACGGAGTTTTGTGAAATTGGACTAGATTCAAGCTTATGAAAATGAAAATATATCAATTATATCGATATGGAAGTGGAACTTCTGTTTTACAAACTCGAATGACTTTTTTTGTGTGAATATTATAAGTGACTAGTCATCGTGCACTTCACCTTTTGCTAACTTTTCTCTATTTAACTAGTTGTAAAATTTCATCACCTTTTGCTGTTTCTATTTTAGAATATCAGCACGGTTTAAGCTATGTTTCCTTCGCGTTGTTTAGAACATCTTATTGATTAGATTTATAACGGCGTTTTCATTTTATACTTTTTAACGCATCCGGGATTCCAAGAATTAGCCGTACGTTGCTAGTATCGAATATTCGTGAACCTATATTTCTGAGAAAAATTATCTCGAGAAAGACTAGTATATACTTTATCCCCTCGTGAAATGTGTTTAAAAATCATAAAATTATGGTTGTGTTATTCTCGGTAAATTCAAGGACTCTAGCATCTGTAACATCTGAATAAGAAGCAATTTCGGAATTTTCTGAAGGTTGTTATCCAGAATTTCGAAATGACGTCTGCCTGCTTGTGTTGCTGTGTTCTTGATGGTGATCTACATACCTTGTATGCTAATTTGTTGATTTCATTTTATGTAAATGGATGGTTCAAAAATACTCTTATTTTTTACTTATAACTCTTTCGTTTTATGATGCTTGTTTCGTTTTCTATTTACAGACTGCTTCATCTTTAGCATATGCTGCGGGTTCCAGAAGTGTTCAGGAAAATCTCCTTCAGGTTCCTCCATGGTCTAGATCAAATAGTACGGAGCCTTCCTTGGCAAAGGATAATGATGTGAAAAATGGTGAAAGGTATAGGTTCTTCTATGTCAACCGTTTGCCACTTTCTTATGCGTGCTTTAGTGTGTTGGCTCTAGCTCTGTCTTACGTGTATCTTAACTGGTATAGTGCCTTTGAACGCAAAATGACAAATGTCAGTAATTGCTTTCTAATAAAATATGGTGCCCAATATTGTCACTCCTTTTTTTTTTTCTTTCCTTTTTTTTTTTTTGAGATTTCAAGCTAATTGTATTAAAGCAGAGGTGTGGAATACCCTTTTATTATACAGAGGGAGAAGTAAGTGACTGGAACATCCCTCTGGTGTCAGTATTTATGATTTTGATACAATCCTGTTTTGAGTTCATTGGCTGTTATAATAACTATAAGTTGAAAATATATTTGTTTGGAGAGTTCATGTATGAACTCCTTTTTTTTTTTTTTTTTTTTAAACAAAACATTGAAAAATCAGTTTCAAGTTAGAAATTTGCCAGCCTTATATGATTACTGTGAGTAAAATTGTTGAAAAGCTTCAATTTTCTCAGTTTCAAGGGCCATGGTATGCTTGCTCCTTTCACAGCTGGGTGGCAGACTACTGATTTGCATCCTCTGGTTATAGAAAAGTCAGAGGTGAAATTTGTTGCTATGTTTCTTTGATTTTAATTTTTTTTTTAATTACTGTAATGTAATATATTTCGGAAATCCTAGTTCCCTTTGTTTTTTTTTTTAAATATTTAATGATAACTGTTTTTTCAATTGTGTTATTACCTGATTAATGGATCCAGGGAAGTTATGTATATGACATTAATGGGAAGAAATATCTTGATGCACTAGCTGGTCTATGGGCCACTTCTTTAGGTATGTATAATATCTACTTTGCAAATATTTTCGTATCTTTTATGAATGATATAAGTCTTTTGGTTCAAGTTATCAATCCATCTTGGAAGCATGGGTGGCTATAAATCTAACTCTATTGTTATTTTTGCATGTTATCAATCCATCTTTAACAAATTTAATGTTACTAACTAAATTAACCAACTTTTTTAATGGGTGAGTTAGTTAAAAGAGTTTTATATTTAGTGAGGGAGGTAGAATTGTAAAATGATTGGGTTTTTGAAGATGGAAGTGAAAAGAGTTTATGGTTTTCTTAAATTATAGTAAGTAATAAAAGAAAGATACATTTAGTCATGTTTCTGTTAGGTAATTGTAGAATGGTTGCATTTATGTTCATATTGTTAACTGTATTGTTTGGTTGCTGAAAATTATGATGTGATTATCTCCTTAGTTGTTTGTATCCAACCTATAGTTTAAACAATGTGCAAGCCTACACACACAATTTTACCAAAATATTCTTTGTTTTTTACATTAATCATGATCCATCCATAGTGACCTGTTATTGTTTTGCTGCCAATTCTCCTAGTCCTCAAGATTTGCCTCATGACCAGTTTCCCATCCCACTGGCTCTACAGTATACCCCGATTCTGGTCACTGGAATCTTAGTTTTCTCTCCTACTGTAGCTTCCATATACATTTTTCCAGCGAATAGGTTATATTAACTTTTCTGGTGTGTTTTTCCTCTCTGCGGCTGCTACCATCTTTGGTCCGACACCTTTGTGGTCTCTGTTCGAGTGTTTGACTAACTGGACCCACCATTTTTACTGAGAGCTGATTTTGTCAGGAAATCTGATTTGTGATGAACTGCAAAGAAATGTCATCATGATTAAAATATTAAGCATACAGATTCTCACATAATTGTGGGGGATATATTCACAATTTCACATATGGAAGTTATAAATAATGTAAATGTTTTGTTAATATTTTTTGTGCATGAAAGTAATTTAATCTGAAATCAAATGTATTTTATTTTGCAGGGGGAAGTGAGCCACGTCTTGTTGATGCTGCCATTGCACAATTGAAGAAGTTGCCATTTTACCATTCCTTTTGGAATCGAACCACAAAACCTTCTTTGGTATTCATTTAATTCTCTTATACCTGGAATTGTGTTGTTTTAACATATCTTTATCCAACTCATACATACAAGCATTACCTTCTTAGGTACCTTTTCATGCGAATAAATAAATTAAGTACCTACCTTGCTTGTAATGTACACAGTTGATATTGTCTTAGTTAATTTTACATTTGATTTGTACTTGATATATATTTTTTACATACAGGATCTAGCCAAGGAACTCCTAGAAATGTTCACGGCCAGAAAAATGGCGAAAGCTTTTTTTGTTAATAGTGGATCAGAAGCCAATGACACTCAGGTTTGGTGGATTAATATTCCCTTGTTACAGTCTCATTTTCTTTGGAAATTTTATTTGATTGTAAAAGTAGATGTTTAGAATGTGTTAACTTTCTTGTGCAAAACAAAATTTTATAATCATTACCACAGACTACATATATGATATAACGCATGCAATAGGAACCACCAAGAGGGGAAATCTACGAACAATCAAGCACCTAAAATATTAGATGACAAAATCAAATATATTCTCAATGCCTAATATTGTTCTTTAAATAAATGTAGATCGGTTTTTATCAGGGTTTAAGAGCAAATGGAGATGAATATATGTCATGTCAACAAATTGTTGAAGTGTACATAGTTTATGCAGTATATATTCTTATACATATTTCACCTTTGCATATTTTATTTCAGGTGAAACTTGTATGGTATTATAACAATGCACTTGGAAGACCAAATAAGAAGAAATTCATAGCTCGTGCTAAATCGTATAAATGATATCTCAACCAATGTTGTTTTCTCTAGTATACCTGAAAAATATGCATAATATCTGATGCATTTTCGCTTTTGTCAGGTATCATGGTTCAACATTGATAGCTGCCAGTCTTTCTGGGTATAAGGAACTCAAAAAACTTTTTGTTATTCAGTAAATTAGTTCTTATGTAGAACAGTTTTATGTTATTCATAAAAATTCTTTCTTCAATTTACCAAACAATTTGTATTTCAGCCTTCCGGCTCTGCATCAAAAATTTGATTTGCCAGCTCCTTTTGTATTGCACACCGACTGTCCACATTACTGGCGGTATCATCTTCCAGGTTATTTATTTGGATGTACATTTTCTAGTAATATTTTAGATATTTATTCTAAGGCATAAATATCATGCATGCTTATGAACATTTCAGGTGAGACAGAGGAAGAATTTTCAACTAGATTGGCCAACAATTTGGAGCAGCTGATTCTGAAAGAGGGACCAGAGACTGTAATACATTCTTATGCTTGCAAAGTGATTTCTACTGCTGGAACATTGTTTGTCACTGACTTCTTTTTTTGCTATTATTATTACAGATTGCTGCATTCATTGCTGAACCTGTAATGGGTGCAGGAGGTGTAATGCTTCCACCAGCAACTTATTTTGAGAAGGTATATTGTTGTTATCATTGCTTCCTAATTCACATGTGTTCTACATTTTCAAGATGGATGCCCAGTGAGTCTTTTTATATGCTTTGCTGTAACAATGCATTTCATTTGTATTCCTGGTCCCAATAGGAGCTCATATGTTGTAGTTCGTAGAATTAAGTATGCTCCTATGAGTCCTATCATCCTAATAATTTATGGGAGAATAATATCAGCTCCATTGGTTTCAAAACTACCAGCTGAGGTGCACCGTTATCATGAAGCACTTATTATAATCTAATGATTGCCGTGCTAAAAATGAGAAAATTACTAAAAGGAATTCTTCGTAGAAAACTTCTACTTTTGGTACTGCTATTTTATTTAGTTTTGGGCTTGGGCTTGAATTATTAGTATTAGGCTAAATAATATAGTATAAATAGTTGCATTTGGTTATTAACTAGTTATATTTTTGCGTAATGGTCTGTCAATTTAATATCCACTTTCTTTTAATCATTTTCCTTTTCTAAACTCTAAAATATATACTGACAGGTGATATGAAATAAAATCACCATACAATTATTTGGATATTTTGTGATGGAATTAAGAAAAGTTTTCTTTCCATTTTTAGTTAAAATAAAGTGGTTTACTCATCAAACTAAGTGTGCATCATTAATCCATCATATAGTTAATATTCTTTTTTTGTTAACTGGAATTCTTTGTTATCATTAATTCCATTGTGATTTTTCTGAAAACTCTTGATGTTCTAGTTATACTTTTAAAATATTCCACAGCATCCTCTTTCATAGACACTATTGTGTATATTTGCTTGAATAATTTTTTCAATTTTTTTTGTTTACATTTTTGCTGGTTTTTATAAAATTTATATCGCAATAAAATATGTAAATCAATGGACATTATTGCACTTGGAAAAAAATCCATTTTTCCTAACTTACACCCACGCATAATTTGTTTGATGGGTGTTTTTCTTTTAGCATGTGGCAAAATGATGTCATTTTCGCTCTTGCCTATCAGCCAAAAACCTCAAGAATATGAAGAAAGGAAAAAAGCAACCTTTTTTCTCATAGCATTTAGTTCTTATGCAGGTCCAAGCCGTTGTCAAGAAGTATGACATTCTTTTTATTGCAGATGAGGTACTTCCATAATTATTTATATTTAAGGTATTCTATTGTGATGTTTTTCATTCTAATTGCTATGTTATATGTCTCTTTTTAAGGTAATCTGTGCCTTTGGAAGGCTGGGGACAATGTTTGGATGTGACAAATACAACATTAATCCAGACCTTGTATCCCTGGCAAAGGTAAACATGAAGCAGCCAAGTACATATAGTCCTTCCCATATTCAGAAGTTTGTAAAATGTTCCTCATTTTTCTGTTTGACTTCTAGGCACTGTCTTCTTCTTATTTGCCAATTGGAGCTGTCCTGGTTAGTCCAGAAGTTTCAGAAGTTATACACGCACAAAGCAACAAACTTGGTATGGTGCTTCATTCATTCATTCATTCATCAGAATTATCACTGTATCTTTGAGCCAAGTATTCTGACACATGTTTGCTTATTTAGGTATATTTTCTCATGGGTTTACTTATTCTGGACACCCCACATCCTGTGCTGTTGCACTTGAAACACTCAAGATCTATAAGTGTGTCTTTTTGTTTCTTGATTTTAAAAACTATTGTGAAGCTTATTCTATACACTAGTAACTGTTAAACTTTGGGCTATGGAGTGTAATTATACCTCTTCTTTGCAGGGAAAGAAATATTGTTGATCAAGTGAACAAAATCGCCCCAAGGTTCCAAGATGGTGTAAAAGCTTATTCTGACAGTCCCATCATTGGAGAGGTGAATATTATTTGCTGGGTAATTTTAAGTGTGGTTGATATAAATGCATGACAAACATAACATTACGGGATCTGCAGATACGGGGAACTGGCTTGATTTTGGGCACTGAGTTCACAGACAACAAGTCACCTAATGATCCGTTTCCTCCTGAATGGGGCAAGTTCAATACTCAATTTTTCATCTATGCCTTTGTCAAACATAGTTGTCTCAACATGGCTATTCTATCTTGTCTAGTATTCTTAACTGGAATTTAAGCAGCATACATATTCTAATAAAATGGCTATCCTTTAATACACTTTAGCAATCTGCATAAAACATTCTGACATTACGTGGGTTGCATTCTTTTCATGTTTAAAATCTATAAAAGGTGCAAGGTAAATGTTATTATATAATATGATGGTTGCTTTGTTTATTTATTTTTTGTAAATTATTAACAGTGGTATAGTTACATGTGAATTAAACAAGCATGATGTTTTTATTTATGTGGATGTGGGTATATTTTGTGATTGTGATAGTGTGATGTATATATACTACAGGAATAGGTGCCTATTTTGGAGCACAATGTGAGAAGCATGGGATGTTAGTTCGTGTATCGGGCGATAACATCTTGATGTCTCCACCATATATTATATCTCCAGGGGAAGTTGATGAGGTAACTTTACAAATAACCTTCCATCTATTTTTGCCGTTCATCAAAATTAAAGAGAAATTCATCCATTTTCATTAAATTTGGCCTTTGGACACAAAAAAATCCTCACCTTACTGGAGTAATAATGAGTATGATTGTGGAGAATCACACTTCTTTTATTCAATAACCCTGGGATTTTTTTGGAGACCTCATTGCTAGGGACGTCATCAGATTAAATTTATCAGATGGGGCTTGCTTTCAAATTATATATAATGCATACATGGAAAAAAAAAATTGGCTACACCCCAAAACATACAAGTAGTTCCATCTCTGTTCATTCACCAAGGGGAACATTGTATACAAAAAATAAATTGCATGCAATTACCCAAATTGCTTGATTAATTAGTATAATAATAACTTAAGGTTCTATGGAACGATTTTGTGCGACTAATAAGACCAGTCCAATGTATATTAGTTAGTTGTGCTTCCTCTGGTCCTCTCGGATTAAACATAAGTGATAAGTTGTATATATCTTTGACAAATAAACATTATGTACTTATGTAGTTTGGGACTGTTAATTTTTTTTACCCTCTTTTTTTTTTGTTATTCAATAGGCAATTTGCAATTTGTGTCATCCGATACTATAATGATGTTATTACTTTAAATTGAAAATTTGTTAGAAGTTTAGTATATGCATTTCTTTTTCCAGCTAATCAGCAAATATGGGAAAGCCTTAAAAGACACGGAAAAGAGGGTACAGGAGCTCAAGTCTCAGCGCAAGTAGAGGTCGATCTCAATGATGGCATAATAAACTCTGCTGCCTTCGGGTGAAAAATGAATTATTCATTGTAATAACTGGATAATACTTTGTTCCAACGTTTTCGTTACTGTATATGTCCGTAAATTAATTGCCTAATTGCTTCCTAATTTATATTGTAGTTATATATATATATGCTTAGAATAAAGCTCGTTACACGTCTCCATATTGCACATAGCCTTTTATCAATGACGTGGCAGCTTTCAGTAAGCCAAGCTGTAATAAGGCGATGGAAATTGTGCACAATGGAGAAATGTGTGCATTGGCCGTTAAAATTAAGTTATAGACTTGTAGTGATCTAGAGTATCTAATGGCTCGTAGAAAAGCGCGAGTTATTTGTGAATAAGGTGTTTGTGCAATTATCACTCAACCATATTTATGTTCCTATATACCTTTACACAAATTTGTGATATTAACATCTCGGGGGAAAAATTCGTATGAAAAAACAGCATGCAGAACACTACTTGAATATGAGTGCATTCAAGATTCTGTATCATGAAACATGAATTGTTGGATATTTTGATGGTCGTGAATTCTACGGAGGTATGAAACTTTACCAATGGCTTGACTCAACCATGTGGGCTTTGTTGGATTGACTACTCATGCACCTTTTAAGTGCTTGCATATTCCGTTGACGCTTACATTCATCGTTAATATATCGATATTTTAAGTTAAATAAATACAAATAAATGGAGTCAAAATTGGTCTTAAGGACTTCTGACTAAATGATAAACACTGAGGATGCGTGAAACGGTTGTTTGTAATTTTTTATTTACAACAAATTAAACAAATTCATCTTATTTATTTTAAAATATTCATACAAAAATGATGCAAATATTATTATTTTCACTAATTTTACAAGTCTAAAAAATTTAGGTAATTGCCGTAACAAGGTAATATTTTTCTAATTATTTATAAAAAAAGAAAGTGTTTTTTTTAGTCCTTATACCATCTCTTGCCCTATCCCTTGGGGGGAAAAAATGAAAAGACAATTAGAGTGTTGTAGGTCAATAGATGAGCAAAGAGGAAGTTGACTCTACAAATGATATACAAATCCAACCTTTGCAATTAAAGTATTATCCTCAAATACAACGTGTATTTTAAAATGATGATCGATTATGATGGGTGGATTTCAGTGATTTTATAATAGTTTCAATCGTGTGACATAAACTTGGCCTGTTTTTGGCTCAGCGTGATAGTGAAGCTATCAATTTAAGCTTCTACATTATATATAATTTAATCGCGATTTTGGTTCATATATACGCTACTTAATTCATAAAAAAATAAAACACAATTTATTGTTCAGCACCCGTTATGATTAACGAGTACATCATAATCCGACTTCGGCTAAATTTGCATTATAAAGAATTGTATTAAAAAAATAAAAAATTATTATCACCACACATGATGGCATAATAACGCTATTCATCGGCTGAACACCTCATTGAATCTTAAAGCTAACATGGGGTTTATTATAACAGCTAAATACATACGAATTAATTAACGAAACACAAAAGAACATGATTTTTTTTTTTTAATTCTTCTATTTATAAAAAGTAGGGATAATTATGTTAGTTGTGACTATATATATATATGATTTAAGAATAAAGAACTTTCAATCTAACGATTGAATTTACAAAATTCACAATTAATAAATTATGAAGACTAAAATGTAGAATAAATAAAATTATAGAGATTAAAAAATATTTTAATCAAAAGTTAAAATCAAACTTAACGACTTCGAATTTAATAATTTAAATTTTGGTAGGTGGAGGGAAATTTAATAAATTGAGGATGCGTGAAACAGGGGCATGTGAAATATTCTAATTTTTATTTTACAGTAAATTGTGAAAAAAAACATGTTGTTTATTTTTAATTATCTATACATAAATGATGCAAATGTTGTTATTAATTTTACTAATTTTGTAAGTCTAAAAAATTACTTAATATATTTTTTTAATTATTCATAAAAGTAATTATGTAGTTGCTCTTTCTGGAGTCTCGATCCCTGAGGAAAAAGAATAGCCTGTCTTTGGTTGGCGCTATCAATTTAACTTTCTTCGTTAAATCTAATTTTGGTCCATAAAACACGTGAAATGCCATTTATTATTCTGCACCCATACGATTAACAACTACATCTTAATCCAACTCAAACTAAGTTTGCAATATCAAAAATTGTTTTTTTTAAATCATTATCACCACACACATAATGATGCCTCATTGAATCACAAACCCAAGTTGGGAAGAAAATGAAAGGAAACCAAACTAAATAGACAAGTAAGTGCACCTGATTTGGAAACTTCATTGATTCCTTAAAAACTAAAGCAGAGAGAGATGATTGAATGGAGTCATCTTTTGTTATTATTTTTGTTGGCTTGTCTTCTGGCACGCCTCTCACGGGAGCTAGGGGATGGCCTATAAACCCCATCTTCATACTCAGATTCTTCCAAATCTCTAAATGATTTCTGTGCCAATTAATTAATATTGCATACTAAAACTTAGAATTTAACATAGTTAAATAAAGCATAGTTTGTGAAAAAGGGTGGGTCTTATCTAATAATAAATGGAAAATACTCTTGGATAGAAAAAATAAAAAATAAAAGCATAGTTGATGTTGCTTACCTCTCTAAGCTCAGCAAAGCTCACTGCATAGAAGGTGGCAGCAGCAGCCACAACGACCCCAACAATAGGCAGAGCTATTTGTAACCCTTCCATGTCTGCTTTCTATTTCTCTTTCTCAAAGTAAAAGGGTCATTACTTTTGTTTTGTTTATGTGATTGCCAATAAAGAGAATACCATGATGATGATAAGATAAGATATCCTTCGACTCTATCTACAGTTCCCCTTTTACAGTGTCAAGTTATATTGCCTTCGATGCTGTTAATCAATCACCTGTGATTCAACCGGCAACTTGCTATTACTTGTTGACAAAATTTATTTATTATATAAAAAAATAAGTTATTCTAATATATATATATATATATATATATATATATATTTTTATCATTTGTTTCTTAGAAAAAACAGTAATGTATAATATTTTTAAGATTTTAAAATTGGACAGGAAATTTAGCAGCCAAAAATTGTTCGTTTATGTTAATTGACTAACTCTGGACAAATTATAATTCACTATTACCGATTAATTTTAAAAGTTAAATAATAGTTGATATAAAATGGTAAAATACATAAATTGGGTGATTTTTTTTTTTTTTGGATATATAATCATGTGGGATCTAGTTGTATGGACCTAACTAATACCTTCACACTCTATGTTAATTTAAAGGGAGTGTTTGTTATATGATTTTTTTTGTTGAAAATATGATATCGAAAATATTAGTTTATTTTATTTTATTTTTTGGATGTATAATCATGGGATCTAGTTGTATTGAACTAGCTAATATCTTCGTACTTTATATTAATTTAAAGGGAGTGTTTGTTATATGATTTTTTTAAAATATGATATCGAAAATATTAGTGTTTTTTTTGTATTTGATTTGATATTTAAAGAATGACATTTTTATGAGACATTATTTTTGGGAAATGGTATTTCACGAGCTTTTGATGATATTATTTTCATGAATAGAGGTGAAAAATTAATTTTTTTTTTGAAGTAAAAATAAAGTTTTTATGCTATAAAAATAAAAGTCTTTAATTCTCAAGTAATATTTGTAAACATTTACGATTAATTAAAAAAAAATTTATAATTCTTAAAATTCATGGTTCCTAAACATAAAAAAAATAATTAATTATATATTTAATGTCCTCTAAAAGATAAAGTGTTCTTAAATATTGTAGCTCTATATTTAAGGTACAAGGAGATTTGATCTCACAAACTTGTTTGAGATAAAAATGTCAAATTATGAGTATTTAGCCATCTTTAATGTTAGGTAAAACAATTTAAGTTAATATAGAAGAATCTTGACATATTTTATTAGATTTAAAATTCATAATAAATAAATGATATTATATATATAATTATGAATTGATATAAATAATACATAATTTAGTTCAGATTTGTGTTCTTTAATATAAATTAGACATTTTTTAGTGTTAAAAAATACTTTTTTTTAGTGTTTACTGACTCTTAGTTTAATAAGTAATGTCTTAACTTTAAATGAAGATTTTTGAATTTTTAACATGTCATTAACTATTTGAATTATAGTTATGAGAGTGACATCTTAATTCTCCGTCTACCATTTTATGTAAAAAAAATGAGATTTTATTTACTTAAAAGTGTATTAGAAATAAATTAAAAAAAATAATAATAATAATAGAAAAAGAGTTATACATAGACAGTGTAAAAATTTTTACACATTCATTCAATTATAAACTGTCACATCAATAATAATTTTTATTCAATTAAAAGTATAGAAAAAAATTACACAAATAATATATTACCATTAAATCCATTTTATAAAATAAATCATTTCAATTCATTTTAACGTGTATTTTTACATATATATATATATATATATATATATATATATATCATAGAATTTGATCAATTTGGTTAAATTTTAACTCCATAAAAATTTTAAATTATTTAGACGGAGATAATTTTTTATTCAAATTTATCAATCCAAATTTTCAAACTATACCAATAATATATAGGGCTAAGATTGTGTGATGTAATAAGAAATAGTAATATAATTTTTTTTTCTGGAATACTTTCTTAATACTTTTAATGCTAAGTCAAAAGTATTGAATTAATTTATATAATTTTTGCGCAACTCTTGTTTCTTTATTTTATTTTATTTTATTTTTATTAGTTGATCAATATCTAATATTATTTTAAGAACTTCAAAATGAATTAAGAGATAAACCTATAATTTCAAAATCATAAAAAGAAATTTAGACTTTAATTTACAACAATAAAATTAATTTTAAGAGAATAAAGAAATTAACATAAAGTGTGAAAAATTTAATTGAATATAACTATAATGTAAACATGAGTTAATTTAATTAGATGTTTTTACATATTTAGAGATAAAATATATAAAGAATGTTTAGTTTACTCCCTCTTCATAATTTGAATTTTTAATCCATTTTAATTGTTTGTTCTTCTCCTTATTTAAATTATAAACTTTAAAATTTATCTGCTGAATTCTAAATTTTAAAATAATTAATAAATATATATAAAATTATATAATTATATTGATAGTCATAAATGAAAAGTTTTATTCTAATTTTTAATTTGAGATACCGATTATGATTTTCTTTTCAATTTATTAAAATTAAAGTGTTGAATATTCCTTTAACAGTAGCAAGACTGATGACAATTTGTGTTTGGTATTGATTCTTTCAAAGAAAAGACAGCCGTCTTCATGTTTTGCACATACAGAGGGCGGTTTGGTCGGTTGTGTGTGACCACCACTTTGAGACCAAAAAGGCGTCACTTTTCTTTTTCTAATTTGATTTTTGTATCACCAATGACTAATAAATAGCCCTACACTTATATATATGTCTTAAATTTCAAAATAGTACTATATTTCTAGAAGACAATAATTGAATTTTTAAATAATTTGTTTCAAACTATATTTATATTATTTATGTTTAATATTTAAAAATATTATTTATTTCAATATGTTAGTTATTTATTAAAAATCATTTCATTGACTACTTTAAATAAATTAATAATCTTTTTATTTAATATTTCTCTTTTTGACTTATTTTTAGATTAAAATAGAAATTTAATCATTAATTAATAATCTAATTTAATATATTTATATTTAATAAAAAAAATTTAATGTCGATTCATTTGTTTATTTGTAAAAACTTTGAATGACACATATATTAAAAAATAGGCTAAAACCTTATTTTGGTCCCTTATATTAATTGTTTGTTTCAATTTAGTTTCACTTTTATTTTTTGTTTCAATTTAGTCCCAAATTAATTAATTGGTTTCAATTTAGTCACAAATTAATTAATTGGTTTCAATGTGTCACTTCCGTTCAAATTATTTAAACGAAGTTAACTTTTGGCCACGTGGATGCCACGTAAATGCATACGTGGATGTCACATGGATGACAATTTTTGGCTAAAAACCTATTTTGGTCCCTTATAATAATTGTTTGTTTCAATTTAGTCTCAATTTTATTTTTGGTTTCAATTTGGTCCCAAATTAATTAATTGGTTTCAATTTGGTCCCAAATATATTAATTGGTTTCAATTTGGGACTTCCGTCCAAATTATTTAAACGGAGTTAACTTTTGGCCACGTGGATGCAGTTTTGATCTCTCAAGTATTACAATTGTGCAGTTTTGATCCCCAAGATTTTAATTGGGTAATTTTAGTCCTTAAAGAATTATAATTGCGCGATTTTGATCCTTCAATTTTTAATTGAACAATTTTAGTCTCTCAAATATCATAATAGTACGATTTTAGTTTCTCCCATTAAAAATTAATAATTTTAATATATATATAATATTTTAAAATTAAACAATTATTTATCTATTAAAATTAACGTATATTATAATTTTTGATATTATATCAATAATATTGTTAATATATTTATAGATAAACTAATAATTTGATAAATATAACTTGTTATATATTAATATACTTTTACAAAAATATAAGTATATTAATTAGAAATATATATCTGATCTTATATATTTATATTTTTGTAAAAATATATTAATATATATTATAAAAATATATATCATAAATTAATATCAATAATATCATAAATTAATATCATAATATTTTATAATATATATTAATATACTTTTACAAAAATATAAATATATAAGATCAAATATATATTTCTAATTAATATACTTATATTTTTGTAAAAGTATATTAATATATAACAAGTTATATTTATCAAATTATTAGTTTATCTATAAATATATTAATAATATTATTGATATAATATCGAAAATTATAATATACGTTAATTTGAATAGATAAATAATTGTTTAATTTTAAAATATTATATATATATATATATATAATTAAAATTATTAATTTTTAATGGGAGAAACTAAAATCGTACTATTATGATATTCGATAGACTAAAATTGTTCAAGTAAAAATTGAAGGACCAAAATCGCGCAATTGCAATTCTTTAAGGACTAAAATTACTCAATTAAAATCTTGGGGATCAAAACTGCACAATTGTAATTCTTGAGGGATTAAAACTGCATCCACGTGGCCAAAAGTTAACTCCGTTTAAATAATTTGGACGGAAGTCCCAAATTGAAACCAATTAATATATTTGGGACCAAATTGAAACCAATTAATTAATTTAGGACCAAATTGAAACCAAAAATAAAATTGGGACTAAATTGAAACAAACAATTATTATAAGGGACCAAAATAGGTTTTTAGCCAAAAATTGTCTTCCACGTGGCATCCACGTATGCATCTACGTGGATGTCACGTATACATCTACGTGGCATCCACGTATGCATCTACGTGGCATCCACGTGGCCAAAAATTAACTCCGTTTAAATAATTTGGGCGGAAGTCCCACATTGAAACCAATTAATTAATTTGGGACTAAATTGAAATCAATTAATTAGTTTAGGACCAAATTGAAACCAAAAATAAAAGTGGGACTAAATTGAAACAAACAATTAATATAAGGGACTAAAATAGGGTTTTAGCCTAAAAAATATTAATCATTTCAAATTTTATTAATTATATTTAAGTGTAAAATTAAGTTTTTTTTTTTTTTTTATAAATAAAATCTTAAATTTAAGTTTTAAATATAAATGAATGTTAATTATCCTTTTCTTCTGATATTTTTCTAAAAATATTTTTTCATTAATGCACAATTTTTTATCTATATTTTTTTAATATTTATAAAAAAAAATATTATGTTATTAATGAAATTTAATATAGATAAAGTTGTACATAGGTGTGCATGGTTGTGCTGTTACATGACTCATATTCATAATGAACAAGCAAATATTGGAGGAAAGTAAATTAAACTTAGATCATCAATATGTTGCAAACTAATTGGATTTGGATTGGGGTGTAGGACTATGCTCTCATAATTTATATATTTGATATAACCCTATTTTTAATAAATAATAATAGAAAACACACGTTTTGTTTTTTAGGAGGTAGACACATTGTCACACCTCTTTAAACTGTTATTTGTGTGTTGAGTGCTTTATTCTCTGTTTTATAATTTGGTTGTATTGTTTGTGTGTTGAGTATTTTATTTTTTGATTTAGAATTTAGTTACTATTTCTAACAGTGGAATCTCGAACGATGAAATTGCTTAAAAAAATAAATCAGTACAAATAGACCATTATTAAATACTTGTAAATGAAAAAAAACTTTTATTTAAAGGAGAACATGACCATATGAAAGAGATTCAAACTTGAGACGAATGTTGAAGTTTAAATATAAAATGAAGTTCTATATCAATTACAATTGAGAAAGACTAATTTTTTAATGTCTTAAGATTTTAAATTATGTTATGATATTAAATTCAGTTATATGATTTACTTTTTATTCATTGATAAAATATTTTTTAATATTTAAATTCCTCCAACTCAGCAAAATAAAAAATATTTTTTTTATTTATAATAAAGAATTATATTTTTTATATATATATTTATAATAAAGAATCATAAGAGCATTGTAATATTTTAAAAAAAATGTTTATGATTTATGAGAGAAAATTTTGGTAAATAGATGAAAAAAGGGTGGCAATATCTAATACTAGGGGCGTCCCGACCCACTTATGAGTCGGATTGACTGTTACAGGGCCCCACCACCATTGTCTCAAAATGAAAATCAAAATGAAAATATGGTATTTTTCCTTCAATTCTCATCTCCTCCTACTCCTACCCCCTTAACTTATATATCATCCCTGACTCTCTCTCTCATCTTCCATTTTCTCAATTTCCATCATCACACATTACCTTCATCACTCTTTTTCCTAATTATTTTTTTTATTTTCAGATTCAAACAACACTAAACATTTTCTGCAACCAAAGCATCCAAACTTTTTCCAGGCAAGAATTTTCTTTCCCTCTTTTCCTTTTTCTTATTCATATATAGTTTCGTCTGTGTGTCGGTTTATCATGTCCAATGAATTGACCAACCAGCATAGCTAGCTGCTTTAGACTTGTGTTTTCAGATACCCTTTGATTTTCTTTTTTCTGAATACTCAATATCCAAACCTTGCATGTGTGCTCTCTTGATTCTTCTTAACATGTCTTCTTTCATCTTTTGATCAGACTTGATCCTTATTCTCTGGGATCAGAATATGTGCTCTCTCTATATTTTCCTCATATGATTCATGCTTGTCAATTGTTTTATGCAACTTTCGAGAGTGTTTCACTTCTTTGATCAGAAATAATTAATGTTTTAATTTCACTCCGATCATGATTCTCTTGTTGGGTTTGATCGTCCTGGACTTTGTTTAATCTTCAATTTTCATCTGATTTTTGTTCTTATTATTTTTTAAAAACTAATTTGAGTTTTTCTTGTCTATGATATGTATATCACATTATTTTGCCCCGATTTCATTGAGAAATGGTTTTGATTGTGATCCTTGATCGATCTGGAGATCAATCTCTATAGCCGTTTCTGTTGAGAAGTATGTTTCTATGAAATTAGAAATGAGAAACGGCTACCCAACTAAGAAACTTTTCCTTTAATTGATTCCTCTTTAGCAGCTTTCAGCCGTTAGGTGGTGATTATTATATATAATTTGATTTTGATATCTGTTTAGATCTTATTTTATTGAATTTGATGATGTGTATTCTATATAATTTATACTGTATGTATAAAGAGATTCTAATGTAATTTGATGTACTTTTTAATGCTGCTTAACAAAGCAGAGCAAGGGTAGATGATAAAAAGAAATATGTAATTCAAAAATAAAAGAAAAGAAACTGTTGTTTTTTCTCACTGCCACTGTGTTTTTGTGTTTTAAAAGGTTTTCTCAGGAATCTCGGCCTCTGCCAGCCTCGCTTTTGTTCAATTTTTGATTCTTAAATTTCACAACTACCCCTACTTTTTTTTTTTTATTTATTACAAAACACCACTCTGACCTTCACTTTTACTAGGTTTGTCTTTTTGCAACTAGATAACTAAGGTGGATTCTGTTTTAAATTTCATTCATTTATTCTTAAATAACTAATTATTATAATTATAAATATATTTTTAGTCAGAATTTTAAATAGAATGTATTTACAGTCGACCAATCTCAGGTTATTATGGATATTAAGTTTATTTAATTTCATAATAATTATTACTTTAAATATGACATTTGCAGAGAATTATGATTGATTCATAGTATTTTTTTTTATACTGACAGTGTATAAAATTAATTAATTTTTTAATCATATAATACCAATTAAATTGAATTTTCAAAAAACTTAAAATGAATTCTAGAAAGTATGATCGTGAAGAGCGCAGTTGATTATGATTTACCAATGAAAAAGGTGAAATTAACACGATATTACTTTACTTGATATAATATTTATTTAAAATTTAAAAGGCATTATAGAAAAAAGAAAAGGTTAAGGTGGGGGCTCAGCAGCTAACTATGAAAACATTGAAAAGTGGGCCTATACAGGTAGTAAGCAAATTCCGTGTTGATTATCTTTTATCTTTTGAATGTTAGATCTTTGGGTCCCATGATGTTTATGTGCAACCAACGTTCCAGATGCAATCTTCTTCCTCAATTGAAAATTATACGGTGGATTTGATTTTTGTAGAAAGTAGGAAAAAGAAAGAAAATTGTTTATCGAATAGGCCCAAAACTAAGAAAAGGAAAAGAGTGTATTGGGCATGGAATCGGTGGTGGACAGGGAAATGTCTTATGTGTGATATCAAGCTGTAACACAACACAGCATTAGGGACCCACAGACACCTGGGTCTTCCACGTGACATCTTCAATTCTTGATCAAATCTTTTGCATGTCTAATTAATCAAGGCTTAAGAAATTAATATTCAAAATGCCTTTTCTAAAATGCATATGGGAAGTTCAGTAAATCTTTTTATATTATATTATATTATTATTTTTCTATTTATAAAGTTTAGTAAGAATAAGATCATCGATAATTATAAAGGTTTAAATGATCTTGTAATGCAAAAGGTATGCCGCATGATCATATTAAATGATGACATAGAAATTTATCTAATTATTCAATTCAATGTATTCATTTCTGAGTTTCTAGATTTTTCCTTGTTCAAAATCGAATTATTCATTTATATTCATAGAGATGCATCTGAGTATCATTTGTTGTTATTGTTCTCTTTTTCCCATTCCATGAGGTGTCATCCTCATGTGCACGTTTCAATGTATAAGATTTGGTAGCTATCTCTAGTTTTATTTTTTGTCTTTCCCCAAATGAGATAGATAGGTATCTATATTTTCTTATTATTATCTCATACAAAAAAAAAATATTATTAACTTCATTTCACTATTGATTTTCAAGATTTATTAATTTATTATTTGACGGTGCATGTCTTATTATGCATTGATGGTACCTTTTGTTTATTTTTATAAACAATATAATGTTTTTAATTTAAAATTAAAATATTTGTCCTCTTTCTCCTACTCAATATTCTCAAAATATATATTCTGAATAACCAACCGCTCAACTTTTCAAAAACAAATTTTAGTCATTAAGTTTGATACTTTTAGGAATACATATTAATGTTTCTTACTTGTATGTATAAAAATAGTATAATAACGGTAGCGTAACGAAAATAATTGTTACGATTGTTTTCCATATTCACTTATTACGTAGAAGGGATTGTGAATTAAGTAGCGTAGGGCAATAACCAAGTTAGCGCACTAACTACAATTTTTTCTTCTTTGCTTGAAAAACAGTCAACATAAGGAAGCGAAGATGGAAGAAGAGACAAAAGTGATATCAGAAGTTTCGGTGACAAAGGTTGTTGAGGAGGAAGTTCATAAGAAGGACAGCATTAAGGTACCATTCTTCATTTTTTACCACATTTTTCATTGCTACCATTCTTGCACTGATCACTGGGTTTCCTAGTACCAATTGGATATTTTTATGGACAATTATTTCCATTTAGACTCAACTAATTGTGTGTTTGCGAAATGGTATTGAATTTCGAGGATGGAAATGAGGAGTGAATTAGATGATAGAGAAAAAAATAGATATGTCATCGTGCTAGTTTTTTTTTTTTTTTTTTCTTTTTTTTTTTCTGTATACTTGTTTGAAAATTTATAATTTATAAATTTTAAAAATATAGCTGTATCGAGATAAATCGAAAAGTTATAAGATTTCTTAGCAATTGATTATCAATTGAAAGCGTATAAATTTCAAGGCTCAATAAGCATTGCTTAGAATTTATATTTCACTTTTCTGATTAGGCAATCCAGTCCTATTATTATATTACTACTGATTTTAATTATTTGTAACAAATTGAACTTTTCTCTAATTTTAATTATAAGCAACAATTAACAATTTTTAAAGTTACTTAAAGATAAATTTCTTTTATACTCTTAATTTATTATTAACTCTATTTCATATACATTTATTCATTTCGTGTTTATTAGATTATGAATAAAATACATCTTTGAAATAAAATTTAAATTTATGACATAACTAATTAAAAATAATTAATTTAATTATTTCTCTTGATCTTGATGGTTTGTCCTTATAATTGGATTCAGAGATAGTAATAAATATAAACAATTCATTAAATATTATTCTCTAGTTGATCACTGGCAGCTTTGATGAGCTGCTTTTGTTTCTATATAGTATCAGAACAACAATTTGAGCACTTATTCGACACTTAATCTGTTAACTAAGATTGATATTGGAGCTTGTAACTCTTAAAGTCTGTTTTAATACAAGTTTATAAACGTTTTTAATAGTTTTTTTATTAAAAAATATTTTTTATTTTCATTAAAGAAGTTCTAAAAATGTCTAGATGTTGCATTGTTCACTCATCTGTTGATTCTTGATAGTATTATAGTAGCAAGCTTTTAGCACATTATATAATGTTTAATGTGCAATTGTTTTAATCATTTATTGCAGGAGACAAACGGAGAGTTGCAGAGTGAAGTAAAGAAAGAGGAGGAAGAGAATGCGCTTGATGGCGAATTCATTAAAGTTGAGAAAGAAGAGAATGCCATAGATGATAAGTCCCATAAAACTGAAAGAAGCTCAGATTCTCCAAGCAGAGAATTTCTGGAAGCTCAAGAGAAGATGCAAGAACTTGAGGTTGAACTCCGAAGACTAACAGAATCTTTGAAGACCTCTGAGCATGAAAATGATCAGCTGAAGGGAGAGATCTCAGTTACCAAAGAGAAATTTGAGGAACGTGAAAAGAAATATGAAGAGCTCGAACTGAGTCACAAGAAATTGCAAGAGCAGATTCTTGAATCTGAGAATAAATACAATCAGCAGCTCAGCACTCTTGAAGAGGCACAGCAAAATCATGAAGTGAAGCAGAAAGAGCTTCTTCATGTGAAGGAAGCATTTGATGATATGAACCTTGAGCTTGAAAACTCCAGAAAGAAGATGCAGGAATTGCAGCTTGATCTGCAACTTTCAGCAGACGAGGCCCGGAAATTTGAGGAGCTACATAAGGAAAGTGGTTCACATGCTGAATCTGAGGGAAAGAAGGCTTTAGAATTTGAGAGACTACTTGAAGAAGCCAAATTGAGTGCAAAAGGAATGGAAGATGAGATGGCTTCCCTTAAGGAAGAATTGAAGGGAGTTTACGAGAAGATTGCTGAAAATCAAAAGGTTGAAGAAGCACTTAAAGCAACTTCAACGGAACTCTCTACCATTCAAGAGGAGTTGACACTCTCGAAATCCCAGCTATTGGAAGTTGAGAAAAGACTGTCTTCAAGGGACTCTTTGGTGGATGAGTTGACACAGGAATTAAACCTGATCAAGACTTCAGAAACACAGCTAAAAGAAGACTTGTCAGCACTTCAAAATCTATTTGCCTCTACGAAGGAAGAATTGCGAGAAAAAAATTCTGAGTTGGAAACTGCAAGCTCCAAGTTGCAGGAGGAGGAAAAATTGAGGGAATCAGTTGAAGCTGCATTCAAGAGTCAGGAAGCACAGTTTCTCACTGCACAAGAGGAACTCACTAAACTTAAAAAGGCAAAAGAAACTCTTGAAGCAACCGTGGAAGATCTAACCAGTAATTTGAAGAAGTTTGAGGAGTTGAGCACTGATTTAGAGGAAAAGCTAAAGCTCTCTGATGAAAATTTTCTTAAAACCGATTCTCTTTTATCTCAAGCACTTTCAACCAATGCAGAGCTTGAGGAGAAGGTGAAGTATTTGGAAGATCTTCATAATGAATCTGGAGTTGCTGCAGCTACTGCCACACAAAGAAGTCTTGAACTTGAGGGACATATTCAGACATCAGTTGCAGCTGCAGAAGAGGCAAAAGCACAATTGAGGGAGCTGGAAATACGTCTCATAGCAGCAGAGCAGAGGAACGTGGAGCTTGAGCAACAATTAAACTTGGTACAATTGAAAACCAGTGATGCTGAGAGAGAAGTGACTGAATTCTCTGAGAAAATATCTAATCTCAACTCTAAATTGGAAGAGGCCGAGGAAGAGAAGAATATTCTTAACCGCCAATTGCAGGAATACATGGAAAAGGTAGTTCAACTTGAATCAGACTTAAATCAATCATCTCTACGGAGTTCACAATTAGAGGAGGAGCTGAAGATAGTCAATGACAAATGTTCTGAGCATGAGGACCGAGCCAGTATGAACCATCAGCGTAGCCGAGAACTGGAAGATTTATTCCAGAGCTCTCACTCCAAGTTTGAAGAGTCTGATAAAAAGGTGAGTGAGTTGGAGTTGTTACTTGAAGCAGAGAAATACAGAATTCAGGAACTTGAACATCAAATAAGCACGTTAGTAGAGAAATGTAGTGTTTCAGAAGCACAAGCCAATAAATACCTTGATGATTTGTCTAATCTGACATCAGAACTTGAGGCCTTTCAAGCACAAACCTCAATCCTCGAAGTTACACTGCAAGAAGCTAATGTAAGAAGAAAGGAGTTAGAAGATTCTTTGAATGCAGTGACAGATGAAAAGAAAAGGCTAGAAGATGCTTCTAGCAGTTTGAATGAGCAGCTTGCTGAGAAAGAAAACCTATTGGAAATTTTGAGGGATGATTTAAATATCACACAAGTTAAATTGCAAAGCACTGAAAGTGATCTCAGGGCGGCTGAATTGAGAGAGAGTGATCTAATCGAGAAACTAAAAGCTTCTGAAGAAAGTCATGTCATAAGGGGAAGAGATATAGAAGAGACTACTGCAAGGCACTCGGAACTTCAATTGTTGCATGAGTCTCTGAAGAAAGATTCAGAACAGAAACTCCAAGAAGCTATAGATAAATTCAACAACAAGGACTCTGAGGTTCAGTCTCTGCTTGAGAAAATTAAGATTTTGGAAGAACAGGTGGTAGGGGCTGGGGAACAGTCTACATCCTTGAAGAATGAGTTTGAAGAGAGTTTGAGCAAACTGGCTTCTTTGGAAAGTGAAAATGAAGATTTGAAACGGCAAATTTTAGAGGCAGAGAGCAAGAGTTCTCAGTCTTTTACTGAAAATGAATTATTGGTTGGAACAAACATTCAACTAAAAACCAAAATTGATGAACTTGAGGAATCATTGAACCGAGTTCTATCAGAGAAGGAAGCTGCTGCACAAGAACTTGTGTCTCATAAGAACAGCATAGCTGAACTGCACGATTTACAATCAAAATCCTCTGAAATTCAACGTGCAAATGAAGCTCGCATTCTAGAAGTAGAATCACAATTACAAGAAGCATTGCAGAGGCATACTCAGAAGGAATCAGAAGCCAAAGAATTGAATGAGAAACTGATTACACTAGGGGGGCAAATAAAGCTTTTCGAAGAGCAGGCACGTGAAACAGTTGCAACTTCTGACACTCATAAAGCTGAGTTGGAGGAGAGTCTCATAAAATTAAAGCATCTTGAAACTGTCATTGAGGAACTGCAAAACCAGTCACTCCACCGTGAAAAAGAAACTGCAGAGCTAAATGAGGAAAAATCAAAGCTTAATCAGGAAATGGCTATCTATGAATCCAAATTAAGTGATTTACAGTCAAAGCTGTCTGCAGCACTTGTTGAGAAGGATGAAATAGTTAAAGAGATACTTGCCTCAAAGAATGTCATCGAAGAATTAGTGACAAAGCATAGTGCAGAAGTGCAGACATTAAATTCACAGGTACATGAAATACGGACTATTCATAATGATATTCCTTTATTTTTCCTCTTTCTATTGCTGTTGGCGGTAATATAATTTTCTGACATAATAATTTTATGAAAACCATGATAAATAGAGAATTGATCTCTCAATGAAATGATATCAACTTGCAGATATCTTCAATGTTGGATGAGAAGAACTTGCTGAATGAGACTAATCAGGATTTAAAGAAGGAACTTCAGTCTCTGATATCTGACCTTGAAGTGAAGTTGAAGGAACAACAGAATATTGAAGGCTCTCTGAGATCCGAGGTTGAAACTCTCAATACTGAGATTGCTGAGAAATCTGCGTTGCAAAGGAAGCTGGAGGAAATTGAAGGGCAACTGACAAAAGCTGAATCTAGACTAAACGAAGAGGTAGTGCTGAGAGTTCCTGATTTTTGTAAATAAGTGCCAAGTTCAGATTCAAAAACATAGTACCTATCAGAACTAAATTGTTAAAATACTGTTATATTGAATTAGCTTTGCTGATTAATCTGATGTTTTGCAGGTTGGAAGTGTTCAAGCTGCTGCGTCTCAAAGGGAAGCAGAATTAAGTTCAAAATTGGAAGACTATGCACAAAAAATCAATGATAGAAATGTGCTGAATGAAAAGGTTGCAGAACTTGAGAAAGAGTTGCAACTTGCACGGGACGCTGTTGCTAACCAGGTATTCCATGCACTTTTACTTTTTTCATGGTAGCAATATTTGCTGAAAGAAAAAAGTTAAATAAGGAGATAGATGTACTTAATCCTCTCATCATTGTGTTCTTACTTCTGCCCGTATGTGATAAATATAAAACTTGTAACTGTGATGTGTATCATACTGATTGCTTTCATTTAATTAAAAAAAAAAAAAAAAAAACAGAAAGGAGCAGAATCTCAGAAGTTGGAACTAGAGGTAGCCCTGAAGAATTCTCTTGAAGAACTTGAAACTAAGAAAAAGGATATCTCTCTTCTACAGAAACAAGTGACAGATCTAGAGCAGAAATTGCAAGTGGCTGGTGATAAATCCACAATTAAGGTAATGCTCCTCCCAAAAGTTCCCAACATCTCGTGTTTTTTTATGCCATTCATGTATGCACTCTAATTCGTGTTTGTTTATACATATATATAAATTTATTTTAAAACTACTCTCACACTACTTTTCTTTACTAATTAATATTCATGTATCTTCTAACTAAATTAAGATAACATACTTTTATTAAGAGTATTTTAGTTTAAAAATAATTAATATATAAGATAATATGAATTGGGTTTTACACAGAAATAAACAATTTTTTAAGTTGAGTCTCATAAATAATAATGGAGTAGTAATTAGGATCGTAGCATGTTAAAATTTTAACTCTTCTGGTCTTCCCTTAGTTAAACTATCTATTATGCCTTGTCAAAGTATGATCGAAAAATTGAAAATGTTTTGTGCAAGATAACAAATGAAATGACCCCTTCTGTATACTACGTAGGTCCAGGAATTTTCAAACTAAATGACATGTTTGTATTTTCTGATGATGTTCCAGGGTGATGAGGGTGTTGAACAGAAAGATGGGGTAGAAGTAAAATCCAGGGACATTGGATCAAGCCTCTCGACTCCATCAAAAAGAAAGAGCAAGAAAAGGACAGAAGGAACAAGTGCTCAAACATCATCTTCGTCCGAGACAAATGTTCGAACAGGACAGGATTCGCCTGTCATAAATTTCAAGTTCATCTTGGGAGTAGCTCTTGTGTCCATTGTCTTTGGCATAATTCTTGGGAAGCGTTACTAGTATCAGCAGTGTATGTCTTTTGGTTTTGTTATTCATCATGTTTTTTCACCTTTTCTTTTCTTTCCTTTGCCGTTGATTAAGATTAAAAAGTCATACTGAAAGCTTTCTTTGCATGCTTTCAAGCTCAAAAGTCTTCTTCAGGTTGGTCAGGGAACTTGTTTTCATTCCTATCCCTTGCCTGCGTGTAAAACAAATGGGGGTTGGTTAATATTTCAAGTTTGAACTTTTAATAATTTGAGTGCGAGATTTTTTTAATTTATTTTTTGCTATGGAGCACATTTTTCTTTTAAATTTTTGTGGAGTGGAGGATTTGGGGCAGCTAGAAAACTTTGTACCTAAATGGCTAAACAATGGTGTAAAGATTTAAGACCATTTACTTTCTAGTCCCTTACTGTGTATAATATTTGAAGAAAAAAAAATTCTCAGGGTGTAGAAATCTATTTCTGATAATATTTTTGCTTCGATTTAGCAATTATTTTTTGAATGAAATGTGTTTAGATTTTTTCTTTTTCGGTGAAGTATAACGGGAAACAAAGACACTAGAATTTTATAGGGAAGGATACATGAGCTATATCCACTCTTCGCTCATTAACTACAAAATTTGGAAGAAAATCAAATATATGATATTGTCTATCTAAAATTAAAACCTCCTTGTTAGTTTGTTAACTACTTGATTGACTTTCTTGAAATGTGCTTTCAAGTGATCTTTTACAAATAAAATCTATTACATCGAGTTGTTAGGAGTTTAATGGCATTCATGAATCTGAACCAACTCTAATATTTCTAAAATCTCTTCACCACGCAAGCTTCAAGAACGGAACATCCTTTCAATTTGCTTCCAAATCCACAAATGAAACTACCGGAGCAATCTTGAAGTTGAGTTATGGGGTATACTTCGAATTAATTTGTGGATTGTGGGCTGTTTTTTTATATTTATTTTACCGTGAAATATTAATTAAATGAAGTTAACTATAATGTATTGATGTGACTCAATTATGAATTGTCATGTGTAATAATAGCTAACCCAAACTTATCCAACATTATGATGGCAAAATAGGTTGAATCTATTGGTTTCACCCATTTTACATGTTAAATGGAATAGAAAGATTCATTAAACAACTCATTATAATTTATCTTGTTTAAGGGTGAATTGGGTTGGATCTGTTATGTTATTTTATATTCTTATATTATAACTTATGAAGACTTATTTGTGGTAGTGAACTTATTATTCTTAATGAATTAAAATATTAATATTTTTAGTTTTGGCCTTTTAAGGACATTGGTGGATACATTTGATATTTCAAGTAAAGTATTTGAATGTTTTGATTGACTAAATAATGGATATTATTGTTATGGTTGGATGATTTATGTTCTTTCCTATTACTTATTTATTTATTGAGTTAATACATGAGTCATCCTTTTATAGCATATTTTTTATTTTTTATTTTTTATTTTTTATAAATCATTATGGATCATCCCAACTTGCAACCCATCGGTTGAGTTGGGTTTTTTCAACTCTCAACAAGTTTAATCCAACTCAATTCTTATTGGGTCATCATCTTTCTAATTTGATGACTGTAAGCCTGTTACTTAACGAGACTGATTTTTTTTTTGGAGAATAACAAAACTAAATCCAACTTGAAGCCATTCGATATTTTTTAGTTGAGTAGGATTTGCATTCTCCTATAAATAAGAGTGTTTATAAAGCTAGCTCAATAAAATATAAATAATAAAAGTCAAACTGAAGTTCAAAATTCAATAAATCAAAGATTGAGATAAATAATTATTTTTTAATTAGATTGAAATTAATTTTGGTTGCGATTTGAAAATCAATTTAATCCAATTTAAATTAAAATTGTACACATGATTTTTTTAATGAAATTATCTTATTACTTATATTTGTATAAATAAATACTAATGAAAATTCTATAATTTTTTTTCTCACAATCTTATTATCTACATTATGTCCTATTATAATTTTAATGATTACCAACTCATTCAAGTATAAATTTATAAGATTATTGAATTAATTTATTCTAATATTTCTTTCACATTCTTATTGTTTAAGTTATACTTGTAAGAGGAATATTATTGTTCTACTTATATTGTTGAATTTATACATGAATATGTATTCATAATTTTAAAGAAAAATAAGATTAATGTAAATAATGGTTTATAATTTAGATCGTGTATATGATGAGGTTAATAATGTTTTAGATAAGTTTTGCTTTTTATATTTTTTATGTATTAGATGATTTTTTTAACATGCATTGTTCACGGAAAAAACAATTTTAAAAAATAATTGATCGATCTAAAACAAACGGTAAAAGATTGGCTGAAAGAAAAATTTTATTATAAAAGCGATACAAAATTATGAATTTTTATTTCTTGTATTATTAGGGTTGACTTCGTGAATTTTTATGTTTAAATTCTGTTATTTTTATTATAATACTTTCTATCGATTAAAAAATATTTTTTCTTCTAGAAAACATATATAAATATTCTTAATAATATTTATGATTAATTAGATAAATTTTAATCAATTTCATAATTAATTGCTGAGAACATAAGTAGTAGATATGAAAAAAAAAATCTCATGCCCTCTAAATATATTACAATTTTTTTTCCTTCTATTAATCCTATTAGCTTTAACTCTATTTTTTTTAGCCATTTTATCAACAAATTCTATATTTCAACCATCAAATTGCAATTCCAAATTAATGAACTTGCCGCCATACAAACAAGAAAAAAAAGGGGTTATGACTGTAGATGACGTTGGTCCAAAAACTGAGACATCGGAGAAAGTGAAGGGAGAAAGAAAACCTAATCACTGAGAAAATAATTTTTTTTATATAAAAGTGAAAGGAGTAAATTTAAACCATGATGGATGATCAAGATTTAATGTTATGAGATCACTTTAGAAAGTCATTTTAAAAAAATATTAAGTCACATCTTATGTGCTTTAATATTGATCATGCACGCATCACTGAAGGCTAATACTGTTCATATTTATTTGCCTTATATCATCTCTTTGATGATAAGGTGGTGTGCGTGAATACATGAGGAATGCCCTATTATTGGTTCCTTTGATTTCTTAGAGCTCATTAATAATTGTTGACAACTATATTTTTGTACTAAGTACATGTATTATTCCTCTCATAGACCATTCAAACATTCTTCATTCCGCCAAAATATTGGATTGTTTACGTTAAGATTGTGCATTAAGCTTCGTTATACTTGGACAAATTATAATTCTTCCAATTATATATTGTATATTAATTCATTATAATTACAAAGAGCTATATAATTCATTACATAGCATCTGATTATCATGGAAATAATAATAAGTTTTTAATATTAAATATCCCACAAATAGTCAATTTTTTGTTGTTGGATATATTAGATTTATTAATTAATCTTCAACCTTAATAAGAGACGAAACTTGGTGCATCAATAAATGGACAACTATTTACTCTTCTCTCCCTCTTAATACTTATATATTTATTTCAATATTTGACTTTAATATATAATGTTTGGGTTGAGGGGAGAAGAGTTTCATAAAAATAAAAAAAAAACTGTATGGTTTAATTTTTAGGAGAAGATGAGAAGAGTTTTGAAATAATTTTTGTATAATATATAAATTATCTTTATTTATGTTTTTAAATTTAAAGTTATAAAAAAATAAATAAATTTTTAAAATCTCTCATTGTAGATTAAAAAAAATAGTTATCTTTCACTTCTATTTGAATCGTCCCTAATTTTAATTACATACATATAATGAGTATATTTTATTTTCATCTTATAAAAATTGATAATTATTTTAACAAATTATATAAATATATACATTTAATAGGGGAAAGAGAGACATTTTGAATCTCTATATATTTTTTAAAAGGTTTAAATATGTTTTTAATCACTCAAATTTAACACAAATTTATTTTTGGTTCCTCAAATTTGAAACTGTTATTTTTAGTCCTTGAAATTTTCAAAAATATTATTTTAGTCCTTTAAGTCACTAATAACATATCTGAAAATGACAAATTAAGATGATTAAATAATATCAATTAAATTTAATGTGATATTTTCACAAATAATAACATTAGTATGTAGATTTTATACAATAATATTTGATAAATTTCTTAACAAAATTTGAATATAAGAACTAAAATAAGATTTTTTGAAATTATAGGGATTAAAAACAACAATTTTAAATTTTAGGGACCAAAAAAATTTTATAGGGACTAAATACATATTTAAACCTTTTTAAAATTTAAGATAAAATTAAAGAGAGAAAAAGATGGTGGAGTTCAAAAAAAAAAAGAAAAAAAAAAAGAACGTGCTATTAGGAAATCAATTTCATATATGGTGCATAATTATTTTTCTTCTAATCATGTACAAATATTTAAATGTGTGCAATTTTTTTAAGAAGAAACGTGGGCAATTATTAAACGTAAAATAGACAAAAAATAAAAACTAGACGTGACGATCTTCGTTGTTATTAATTATATAGATGTATGCTATAACAAGTTATAAAGCTTGAAATAATTATCTTATTAATAGATATAATTTTATTTATCTCACTATGACAACTCATTCACTTTGAAATAAATTCAAATTCTTTGTATTTTATCTCCATCACATATGCATCATTTTCATAATCGTGACTGAATTGACTGGACATCGTTAGAAGTTTCTAGCTGAACATTGAATAAGAGGAGTTGTTATTGTTATTGTTATGCGTTGCACAAGATCCATCACGTTAAATTTATTAATTTAATCATTACAATCATCATAACATAAATCTGGTTCAAAGGTTAACAAGTATAATTATTTTTAAGTAAAACAACATGTGTTATAATTTGTGAGTATCAAAAATATTTCAGTAAATAAAACTAACATAAAGCTCTAAAGTTCGCTACTATTTGCTTGGCACGAGTCATGTAATTTAGAAAATAAAGAGTTGCTTTTGGATGGCTTCGAGTGAATTTAACGTCGATTTGAAAATTTATTTATTTAATAATTATTACCATGTGAAGATTAGAATGATGATATTTCTATATATATAAAAAGTAAAATAAAAGTGAGGACGTTTTTATTCTAAGAATGTTTACTTATATATAAAAGATAAAGAACACAAATTTTAACTCGTACGTGGGGTCATGCTATTGCTGCCAACCTGTAAGAAATAGATAGGATTGAATCAGCTTCATATAATACTAAGGCCATCTCCAATAACTCATTTGAGTTCCTTAATGATTCTTAATATGTTACGACAGTATTAAATAATTCAAACATAAATTTACTTTAATAGTAAGAAGAAATTTTAAGAAATTTAATTTTTAGATTTTTTTTTTTCTAATCATTTATGAATTAATTTTAAATTTTTATTAAAAAGGATAACTGCATTATAATGAAAAAAAATAAATTACAAAAAAAAATACACAATAAATAAATATTAAAAATAAAATAAAACAACAGTAAATACATAAACGTTATACGAAATTAATTTTTATTATTGTTATTTCTGAAACGTTCCTAAATATGTTGATCTGTTTAAAATCTGGTAAGGAATGGTTGCTTGAGGAAGCAACTCTCTCTCTTTTTCAACAATTCATATTACCACGTCTGAGTCCTCTAATAATAAGAAACTTCCATTAGAATTGCTCTAAGCATCGTTGGACCAGGAAAGTAAAAAAGATAACTACATTTTATTATCTTTGAGAAATGTTTCAACTATAATTATGTTTTTTCGGAACAACGATAATTTTATTCAAAACTTTTTTTTTTCTCGGATAATTTCAGTATAAATAAAACTGTCAACAATCGTTTTTTATTTTTATTTTGTAAGGATGTGTTTTTATTTGTCATTAGATTTATCAACATTTAATTTTAAACGTTCTTAATATTAACTAAAAATTAAAAACGAGAAATAAAAAGAATTGTAAGCACTCATATTATATATTTCGAGGCTTACGTAACGTTCTTTTATATCTCTAGGGATTTCAAGGTTAATAATTGATATTTAAAATTAAACCATCAATAATATAGAAAACAGCAACTACCCACTAAAAAAAAATCCTTGAAACATTTTCTTTTGTAGCGAGTCAACTAAATTATTATATGTATTAATTATTTTATAAAATACGATGTAATTTTAATATAACATATTTTAGTTAGGAAAAAATAAAGATAGGATGCAAGTGGAAGAGAAAAAAAAGAAAGTATGATAAAAGTAATGAAGTAATAATTAAGAAGTAAATGGTGATGTGAGTTTTGGGAGTATTATAATACAGGGAAGTCAATAAAAACGAGAGATATCATTTTCGGGTGTCCTACTCGTAGGACAAGGGACAAAATTGGGATGAGTAAATAAAAGGGTTTTTGGAAGATCCAAAGCGATTAGGAAAGTAATTAATGGGGAAGGGTGTTATGATTATAATAATGAGACATATAAAAGGACAGATGGAAAACAAAACGGAGGAACCAAAGAGGATAAGCTCATAACATAAGACCCAAACTAACTTTTGTGGGCTACAAACTACAAAGTGATCACCCTTTCTGTCTCCTTTATTTACCTCTCTAGAATAAAAATTTGATTTCCTTCCAACGCAGTTAACACATTTCACCACCAAACCAAACACTCATTTTCTGACACCCGTCGACCCATCTGCTAAAACTTTCCCTCTCAGTTTTGTCACTTTTCCCTCAAAAGTTTCCTCCAAACCTTTCGATTCTCTCTTGATCATGCTTCAAAGCTTGGTCCCCGGCACTCCCAACCCTAACGCCATGAAGACAAAGCGCGCCGACGCCGATTCCCCCGCTCACCAGCCTCCCTTCAAGCGCGCCGCCGAGGTTGAGCCGGACCCCGAGGAGGAGCAGGCGTTCGACCCCGAACCACACGGCGGCGAGTCCACCGGCCTCAAACTCCTCGGCCTCCTCCTCCAATGCGCGGAGTGCGTCGCCATGGATAAGCTCGACTTCGCCAACGACCTCCTCCCGGAGATCGCGGAGCTCTCGTCGCCGTTCGGCTCCTCGCCGGAGCGAGTCGGCGCGTACTTCGCGCAGGCGCTGCAGGCGCGCGTGGTGAGTTCCTGCCTGAGCTCGTACTTGCCGCTGACTGCGAAATCGGTAACCCTAACTCAGTCGCAGCGAATCTTCAACGCGTTCCAATCGTACAACTCGGTGTCGCCGCTGGTGAAGTTCTCGCACTTCACCGCGAACCAGGCGATCTTCCAGGCGCTGGACGGCGAGGATCGCGTCCACATCATCGACCTGGACATCATGCAGGGACTCCAATGGCCGGGACTGTTCCACATCCTGGCCTCTCGGTCGAAGAAAATCCGGTCCATGAGAATCACCGGATTCGGATCCTCCTCGGAGCTTCTGGAGTCGACCGGGCGGCGACTGGCGGATTTCGCCAGCTCGCTAGGGCTTCCGTTCGAGTTCCATCCGGTGGAAGGGAAAATCGGGAGCGTGACGGAGGTGAGTCAACTCGGTGTTCAACCTAACGAGGCAATCGTGGTGCACTGGATGCAGCACTGCTTGTATGACATAACAGGGAGCGACTTAGCGACGCTGAGATTGCTGACTCAGCTTCACCCGAAGCTCATAACCACCGTGGAGCAGGATCTGAGCCACGCCGGCAGCTTCCTTTCGCGGTTCGTGGAGGCTTTGCATTACTACAGCGCATTGTTCGACGCCCTCGGGGACGGATTGGGTGCGGAGAGCCTGGAGAGGCACACGGTGGAGCAGCAGCTGTTGGGGTGCGAGATCAGAAACATCGTGGCCGTGGGCGGCCCCAAGCGGACTGGTGAGGTTCAGGTGGAGAGGTGGGCTGATGAGCTCAAACGGGCCGGGTTCCGGGCCGTTTCTCTCCGGGGCAACCCGGCCGCTCAGGCTAGTTTGTTGCTTGGCATGTTCCCTTGGAGAGGTTACACTCTTGTTGAGGAGAATGGGTCCCTCAAGCTTGGTTGGAAGGATCTCTCTCTCTTGATTGCCTCCGCTTGGCAACCCTCTCATTGATTGATATTTGAATTTGGGTGAGGGAGCAAAGCATCTCCCCCTATCATTGCAACCACTGCTATCAGTTTCATTTTTTTATTTTTATTAATTGTTTTATTGATTCAGACTCAGCTCCTATTAGATGGGATATGGATATGGATATGGGTCATGGGGATTCGCGAATGGGGACTGTATCATAATAATAATGATGATATATGTTGTGGGATACCAAACACGTTTGTGACCAGTGCAGTGGTGCTTGGTTCAGGTTCAATAAACAATGATAGCGTAGTGGTAAGTAGAATGAATGAATCAATTCAGAAGGAATGACGTCTCCTTCACGTCCCTGGTTCCGTGGACAAATTGGGTGCACCAAAATCAAAGGATGGGGAAACACAACAGACTCTACTACTGCCTAAACACAAAGGAAATTTAATATTTCTACTAGTCAAATTCCTCATCACTCCACACAGAGTTCACTTCTCAATTTTCATGTGGACCCAACTCTTTTCTTATGTCTTCTCATCTTTAATGAATTTTCTATCGTACAATCTTGTTTAATCATTTCTTACTTATTTTAGATAACAAAAATGAGGAGGAATTTGCTAAAATAATAGACCAAAGAGTAGGATGTCAGTGTAATATTTTCTCCACAATTACAAAATTAGTATAAACATACATGTAATAATAATATATAAAACTTCAGGGAGCATTAGTAATATTAGTAACTACTGGAGTTGGGTCTTGTCATAAGTGTTAATGCTGGTGTCGTGGTGAATTAAAATTGTACTGACCGTACCGCGAAGCCGAGCTCCAAGCTCGGTATCACAGTACCAGATGATCTCGGGCACGCGTCATACGATGTCAGTTCGACATTCAAGTGAATCACAACTGATTTCCGAGAATCTCGTCCATACGAGATCCATTATCTAATCACTGATTACCAAAGATCTCGCCCCAAACGAAATCCGCTACCATATCTTGTCACAGGCCTAGAGCCCAAGGCAACCTTAATTCACTCCAAGGTACATGCATTACTTATACGAGACTATTACTCATACAAACCCTAACTTTAGCATCGGAGTCTCTTTTGCAGGTACCACCCCCATCTTGGAGCATCAGCGTACCAATGAAGGAGGCTCACCAATCTTACTTGGAAGATCGTCCCTACGACAAATTCCGGTAAGAACATTTGGCGCCCACCGTGGGGCCGATCGAGACAGCTCTTATCGGCCACCCGTATGGTATTCACCAGAAGCCACAACAGCCGTGCAACAAAGGACGCTGAACACTCAGTCACCATGGACGGCGACGCTGCAACCTTGAGAAGGCTCATCGACCAAGTCAAACAGATGCGCCAGCAACATGACATTGACCTGCGCAACATGCGTGCCAAGCACGAAGCCGACCTGGCCGCAATACGAACCACTAACGAAGTTGACCTAGCGGCTCTGCGCGCGGAAAACAAGAGGGTTTGCGCTCAACCCCAGCGACAACACTCTGATCACCCCTCCGGCTCTCAGCTCAACCCCGGCGGAGCAATGCGAGGCGAGGTAAACCAGGAAGCAGAATCAACTCCCCTGCGGGGAGAAGCCAGTACAATCGCAGGAGGTTTCGCAGGAGGGGGCGTCAGCAGCTCGACTCGGAAAAAAACACCTGCGCAACGTCAATCGCGTACACTTCACTACCTCTGCTTCACATCAGAGCTCACCGACGATCACTTTCACCGACGACGACTATGCCGGGGTCAACCCCAACCAGGATGACCCCATGGTTATAGCCGTGGCGTTAGCTAATTGGGAGGTTCACAAGACCCTGGTCGACCAAGGGAGCTCGGCCGACATCCTATATTGGCCAACGTTCCTCAGGTTAGACATTCCCCACTCTCTCATACAACCTCACACAGAACCCCTAGTCGGTTTTGCAAGAAGGAGCGTTCACACCCGGGGATACGTGGACTTACTAACCACTTTCGGAGCACCTCCGGATTCAAGGCGGGTCATGGTTCGGTACCTCCTCGTGGAAGCCGACACCTCCTATAACATCATCATCGGCAGGCCAACCTTGAATCAGCTCGGAGCGGTGGTGTCTACCCCGCACCTCACCATGAAGTTCCCAGGACATGATGGGAAGATTATCTCCGTCAAAGCAAACCAAAAGGTGGCACAACAATGCTATACTGAAAGCCTAAAAGTTGCCCCACTCGGTGAACAATGCAAGAGCAACACCACCACTGCGGCTCACACCAGCCACGAAGAAGTCTCCGACCTTGATCCGAGATCCGATGCTCACGACGAATGGCCCAGCCCCGTTGACGAGCTCGATGACCTCCAGATCGGGAAACTCCCCGGGCAAACCACGAAGACCAGCAAACAGTTGACTCCAGAGCTGCGGCAACAGCTCGAAACAAAATCCTCAAAAACGTCGACCTCTTCGCCTGGTCCAGTGCTGACATGCCAGGCATAGACGCAGATTTTATCTGCCACAGGCTAGCGATACACAAGGAGGCAAAACCAGTCGCCCAGAGGAAGAGGAAGGTCGGCGGCGAAAGACGAGAAGCCATCGTCGCCGAAACACAGAAACTACTCAACGCCGGCTTCATCCGTGAAGTCAGGTACACCACGTGGCTGGCAAACGTGGTCCTGGTAAAGAAGAACTCGGGGAAGTGGCGTATGTGCGTCGACTATACCGACCTAAACAAGGCATGCCCCAAGGACTCATACCCCTTGCCAAGCATTGACAGGTTAGTCGACGAAGCCTCCGGGCACGCCCTCCTCAGTTTCCTCGACGCCTACTCGGGTTACAACCAGATAATGATGTACCCACCTGACGAAGTACATACATCCTTCATCACCGACCACGCCAACTACTGCTACCGGGTGATGCCTTTCGGCCTCAAAAACGTAGGGGCAACCTACCAGCGACTGATGGATAAGGTTTTCCATCAACAGATCGGGAGAAATATGGAAGTTTATGTCGACGACATGGTAGTCAAAACCACCTCGACAATAGACCACGCTACCGACCTCGCCGAAGTATTCGCCCAGGTCAGGAAGCATAACATGCGCCTCAATCCGGAGAAGTGCGTCTTCGTTGTCCAAGGAGGTAAGTTCCTCGGCTTCATGATTACGAGCAGAGGGATCGAGGCCAACCCCGAGAAATGTAAAGCCATCATCCAGATGCAGAGCCCGCAAACGGTGAAAGAGGTCCAACGCGTAGCCGGACGGTTAGTGTCAGTGTCCCAATTCATCCCCAAACTCGCGGAGAAGGCAGGACCAATCTTCACCCTGTTAAAAAAACCAAAGGGTTTCCTGTGGACAGATCAGTGCGAAGAGGCTTTCCAAAGCTTCAAATCTTTTCTCACAACCCCACCGATCCTATAGAGGCCAGATCACAACACCGACCTCCTCCTCTACCTGGCAGTAGCCGAAAACGCCATCAGCGCAGTCATCGTACAAGAGCACCAAAAGGTACAGACACCTATCTACTTCATCAGCCGAGTTCTCTAGGACGCGGAAAGAAGATACCAAATGATCGAAAAACTGGCATTGGCGCTTGTCACCGCGGCCCGGCGGCTCCGACCTTACTTCTAGAGCCACCAGGTGGTAGTCAAAACTGATTATCCCATCAAGCAAATCCTGCGAAAGCCCGAACTCGCCGGATGCATGATCGCCTGGTCAGTAGAACTATCTGAGTTCGGCATCCAATATGAAAGTCGCGGACCCCTGAAGGCCCAATGCCTAGCCGACTTCATAGCCGAGCTCACGCCAACTACTGCCGAGGAACCCCAGGTATGGACTTTGCATGTTGACGGGTCCTCCAACTCCAAAGGTGGTGGTGCAGGTATCATCCTAGAAGGGCCAAACCAAGTCGCCTTGGAGCAATCCCTCAAGTTCGGCTTCAAGGTGACTAATAACCAGGCGGAGTACGAGGCACTTCTTGCAAGCTTGAGGCTAGCTCGCGACCTCGGAACTCGGAGAGTGAGTTGCAACAGCGACTCAAAACTCATGGTGGAGCAGCTTAGTGGGACGTACCAGGCAAATGATACTATGCTGCAGCGGTACTTTCACACTGCGTCCTGCTAGATCTCATCCTTCGACGAATTCACCATAAAACACGTGTCGCGAGAGCAGAACGCCCGCGCAGACCTCCTATCAAAGCTCGCCAACACCAAAAGACTCGGGCAGCACCAGACCATCATCCAGGAAACCTTGCACTCGCCCAGCCTGGACGACAAAATCGTCGGCGTCAACGACAATGAAGACCTGGGATGGATGGCAGGCATCTGGAATCACTTGAAAGAAGGAGTCCTGCCCGAGGATAAAGACAAAGCTCGGAAGATAAGGATGAGATCAGCCAAGTTCATCATTATTGGGGATGAGTTATTCAAGCGTGGCATTTCCTCCCCACTGCTCAAATGCTTGACGGCGTCTCAGGCAGCCTATGTCATCAGGGAAGTTCACCAGGGGATATGCGGCATGCACTCCGGCGCGCGCTCAATGGCGACCAGAGTACTCCGAGCTGGGTACTACTGGCCCACCCTGAAGTCGGACTGCCAAGCCCACGTCCAAAAATGCAAGGAATGCCAGCAATTCGGCAACGCACACCGGCAGCCGCCTGAAACTCTCCACCACATGATGTCGGCATGACCTTTCTCCCAGTGGGGAATGGACATCCTCGGGCCATTCCCCCCCGCGAAGGGCTAACTAAAGTTCCTCCTGGTAGCGATTGATTACTTCACCAAATGGATCGAGGCATGCCCACTCGCCAAGATCACCATCGAGAACATGCGGAAGTTCACCTGGAAAAATATCATTTGTAGGTTCGGAATTCCTGACGCCCTCGTCACTGACAATGGCAGACAGTTCATTGCATAGGATTTCGAGGACTTCCTCCGCGAACTCGGGATCAAACACCTTGCGACCTCGGTGGAACACCCCCAGACCAACGGTGGTCAGGCTGAAGCTGCCAACAAAATCATCTTCCGGGAGCTTAAAAAGCGACTGGGAAACGCCAAAGGGCAGTGGCCCGAGGAACTCCCCAGCATCCTCTGGGCGTATCATTGCACCTCTCAGTCAACCACGCAAGAGACGCCCTACCGGCTGACCTACGGAGCCGACGCAATGATCCCGGTAGAAGTCGGCGAAGCATCCCACATACGCCAAGTCTTCAACGGCGAACAAAATGCCTAAGAACTGGCTGCTAACCTCGATCTAGTGGACGAGCTCAGAGACGAAGCTCGAATCCACGAGGAAGCCTGCAAGCTCCGCACATCCCGATATAACACCCGAGTAAAACCTCGATCTTTCCGAGCAGGCGACTTGGTGTGGCGGTTGCTAGACGAAGCACGAAAAGACACGACAGATGGGAAGCTCGCACCCACTTGGGGCGGCCCGTTCCGAGTTACAGAAGACCTGGAGAATGGGCCCTACCGACTAGAGGAGCTCAGCGGAAAACCTATACCGCGAACTTGGAATGCTACGCATCTCAAGTTTTATTATAGTTGAACTCTGTATAAATGAGATGTGCACTCTTTTCCCACCTCAATCTTTTGTCCCAAAAAATAGAAAGATGGGTTTTGGCTGAGAGGGTTTTTAACGAGGCACATTTACATAATCAATAAAATGACTCATTCCATTCAACTTACATCTTTCTCGCATCATTTTACGCCTAACCTCAAATGAAGGTCGAGTCCGAACCTCGGTTTATTAAGGTCAAGTTTGAACCTTCACGAAAATCTAAGGTCGAGTGCGAACCTCGGTTTATTAAGGTCAAGTTTGAACCTTCACGACAATCTAAGGTCAAGTCTGAACCTCGGTTTATTAAGGTCAAGTTTGAACCTTCACGAAAATCTAAGGTCGAGTCCGAACCTCGGTTTATTAAGGTCAAGTTTGAACCTTCACGACAATCTAAGGTCAAGTCTGAACCTCGGTTTATTAAGGTCAGATGTGAATTTTCACGAAAATCTAAGGTCGAGTCCGAACCTCGGTTTATTAAGGTCAAGTTTGAACCTTCACAAAAATCTAAGGTCGAGTCCGAACCTCGGCCTCATTACAGTAAAATGTAAACCTTTACGTAACAAATATATATATGTATACAAGCAAAATTCCCAGGATTCAACACTTGAGTTCAAAGCTGAAATAAATTACGATTACAAAATTAGCCTACACAGAGGCATTATCGCTGGAACTATCCTCAATGTCGTCCTCCTGGACCAGCTTCCCGAAACGAACTACCTTCTCCACATGCATGCCGAAGAAGTCGAATCCTGGTGCAAGGAGCCTGGCCTGGCGAGCAGCCTTGAGGAAGCCCTTCTTATGCTCCACCATGATGGAGCGCTCGACCTCCTCAAGTCTCCTCTGCAATGTCGCCTTCGCGGCCTCCAGCGACGACAGGTCTACTCTCTAGGCAGCAATCTCCTGCTCTTTGCTGCCAATAATAACCTCGTCGCAGAGACACTCCTCGGTTACCGACACCAGCTCGCCCTTCAAAAATGCGACCTCATCTTCTAGAGAGCGAACCTGCTCCCGAGAAGACATTATCTCGTCCCGGGACGAGGTAACCAGCTTCTGCAGCTCGGTTCCCTGCATCTTCGCTTCACCGAGAGCAGCAGTCAGAACCCTCTTCTCCCCCTTCAGGACTTTATTCTCATCCTTCAGAGACTGAACAAGGTTTTTCAGCTTTGCCATGTCCTCCTGCTGCCTCGACCACTTGTGTTTCCAGTAATCCACAATGGTCGTTCCTCGCTGAAGGAAGATTTGGGCAACATCAAAACTTCCCACTGGCCCGGCCGACTCGATCATCGCCTGATCGGCCGTGCTCAACGACCCCCTCGGAAAGAACTTTTCCGGAGTCACCGCGGCGCTCCATAGAGAGTCGACCTCCTCCGACGCACTCAAGTGCGCCAGCCGCATGGGCGCGCCCTCTTGCGCATAGCGATACGCAAGGTACGGCCGCTTCGGCCTGGGGACCGGACCAGGGGTAGGGAACCCGGGGTTCGATCCCCCCCTACGAACCTTGGCAGAAGAAGGCGCAGATACCCCAGTGCCACTCCTCGCCTGCGAAAAGCAAGAGCACTCTTCTAAGAACAAAAGTATACAGAAGGGTAGAACGCCACATACCACAGAAGGACTAACGGCCTACCTCGCCAACAAGAGCAACAGGTATTGCACCCCGGACCACTTCCCCGGCGACATCCCCCGCCTATGGACAACAACCTCAAGTCAAAAATGACGAAAACAGAAACAAGCCTAAGAAAAGAAAAATACTCACCGCGGCAACTCGCCCAACAGCCCGAGCCGGCACCTCGCCGGGTTGAACGACTGGCTCAACAGCCGGCGCCACCTTTTCAGCAGCCACACAATTGGCCCCCTCCGACCGCGGACTCCCAGCAAGGTCCACCACCCCAGCTTCTACAACCTGGGAAGCAACCTCCCCTGTCTCATGAGGGGCCGAGGTCCCCCCGATCTCTCCCCCACCCCTCTTCCGCTTTTGGTTGACTTTCAGAGGGGAAACTTCCTCCTCTAGAGGCTCGGAAACCCCGAGCTCGGTCACGTCGAAGCTGGGCTTCAGCTTGAGCCACAAGTCTTTTCCTATAAGGCCTACAGACAGAAAATAAGGCACGTCAGCAAAGAAAGACTTCACGAACCTCAACAAAGTACCAAGATGTAAAACACTCACTCTCCAAGCCCCTTTCCCTATGCGCCGAATTCTCGAGCGACAGGATGAGTTTACAGTCCAACGGCCGGGGAAGTGCCTTAAGACCCTCAATGGCGGCTACCTCCAGAGCCGTCAGCTGCGAAGGGTCCACCCCGTGAAACCCGGACGGGTCGCGGCACCAATAAAAAGGAAATCTTGGCAAACCGCCGAAGTGGAGCACCTCATCCTCCAGAGGGTCGACGCCGACAAGGGCAACCCAGAAGAATCCCTGCCTGTAATTCTTGTAAGATTGGGAATACAAGGTGAATAAGCCCCCATCTCTACCCCCGTTCAAGGAAAGAACGCCATAAGGCGGAGCACCCGCCTTCAACTGATAAAAATGGAGAAAGACCCGAAGGGACACCTCTATCCCTAGAACCACACACAAGACTTGAAACGCCCTTAAGAAACCCCAACTGTTGGGATGCAGCTGGTTAGGAGCCATGTTGACGTAATTCAGAAAATCACACTCAAACTGAGTAAAAGGAAGACGGACACCCAAGTCCCTGAAAAAACACTGGTAAACGTAGAAATGAGGAGGGTCGGTAGGGCTCCCCATGTACACGCCCTCACCAGCCGGACAAGGCTCCAACCGAATCTTCCGAGAAATAGAGGGGTCACAAATTCTGTGTGTTCTCCAAACCGCGTTGACCTCTAAAATCGATTTGAACACACTCCCGACCTTAGCCATCTCACGCTTAACCCAGGCGTACCCAGGAATGCCTAGCTCCAGGTCCTCAGACGGAGGCGGGTCCGCCCTCTTTTCGGCGGCGGCCTTCCCGGTAGCCACCGCCTTACCACGCGCCTTGCCCCGAGAAGGTGCAGAATGACCGGCACCACTTCCCCCAGCCATGGAAAAGACGAGAAAGACTCGAAGAAGGTCGGGGAAGAAGGAAAAAGAAGACTGTAGAAAGGAAACACCTGGTACTCTCCCTCAGAAATTAACCCTAACAACGAAGGGGTTACCAGAAATGGCGACGGAAACGGAGAAGACGGAGAGAGAAGACAAGCAGAAAAGCGAGAGCAACGGTGTGCACAAGAAGCCACAAGAATGGAAAAGAGCAAAGTGAAAAAGGCCAAGAGGCGCAGGTGAAAGAAAAGAAAAAACTCTCTCCCAGAATTTCAAAACGGTCACGACACGTGTCACCCAAGGGACACGCCTGACCACGCATTAAATGAGACCCCTTATGACAGAGGAAGCCATCATTGCATAACCGTCATGACCATTAAGCGCGTTTTGAAATACGAAACGACTTTTGCACGCGTGGCATCTTGACAGGCGGACATACGCGAAGGGTCACTTCCCCCTGGCGAGCTCGGTCTTAACTCCTCGACCTACGGTCTTCGGAGCTCGGGGGCTAGTGTATTGACCGTACCGCGAAGCCGAGCTCTAAGCTCGGCATCACAGTACCAGATGATCTCGGGCACGCGTCATACGACGTCAGCTCGGCATCACAGTGCCAGATGATCTCGGGCACGCGTCATACGACGTCAGTTCGGCATTCAAGTGAATCACAACTGATTCCCGAGAATCTCGCCCATACGAGATCCATTATCTAATCACTGATTACCGAAGATCTCGCCCCAGACGAAATCCGCTATCATATCTTGTCACAGGCCCAGAGCCCAAGGCAACCCTAATTCACTCCAAGGTACATGCATTACTTATACGAGACTATTACTCATACAAACCCTAACTTTAGCATCGGAGTCTCTTTTGCAGGTACCACCCCCATCTTGGAGCATCAGTGTACCAGTGAAAGAGGCTCACCAATCTTACTTGGAAGATCGTCCCTCCGACAAATTCCGGTAAGAACAAAAATATTAACTTTTATCGAAAAAAATATTCATATTTAGTGTTTCATCATATCTCAAGTTTGGTCTTTTTAGTGGTTAGAAATGTAGGTTGATCCATATGTGATATGACTTAAGTTGCATTTTTATTATCATTGTTGTAATGTTTTCTATTAATAAAAAAACCTATTGTTTCTGAAGATAATTATGGGAAAAACAAAATTAAAGGCATTGATAATAAATAAATTATAATATTATTTAAGAAAACGTGATTAATGTTGGATTTGGAAACACTTTCTATTTACGTTGAATGGACATGAATCACATTCTAGAGCAAAAACATAAGAGGAAGGATGATCATGAATTAGATTTGCATCACGATCAACGGATATATACACACCAGGAGCCCGTTTGAATGGATTTAAGTCGTACGTTTGAAAAAATTATTGTTAAGTTTTAGTTTCAAAATGAATTTAAATTGAATGTTTTTATATTATTAAAAATAGTTTAAGAATGTATTTGAATACTAGTGATGTTGATATTGATCGTAGTGTGATAGCAGAAGTGATAATAGCAATATTAATGATGTGTCGATAATGATAATAACATTATTATTAGATATAGTAATAATGATAATATCAGGAGGATGACAGTTTTTTTTGGTTCTGAATATATATATATATATATATATATATATATATGAAAGTATTTTTTTTATGTTAGCTAAAAATTTAAGTGAGTTGTATCCTAAAAGTTCATTACAGTCGGGATGAGTTTCAAAACCTTAGGAGTGCTTTAAAATCTATTTACAATTACAAATTATCTCCTAACAAGATTTTCATATTGACGGTGAGAATTGAACTCATATTTTTTTTAAATATAAGTTTATTCCATATTAATTAGATCAACTTTTGTTACTAACATGAAAATGTTTTGAAATTAAAATAAGAATCATTTTAGTCAAATATATTTTTGTTTTTAAAAATTACATTTGAAAATAAAAATAAAAATTTCAAGACCACTACTTAATGAACTGAGCTGTAAGGTGATCACTTTTTTCTGTTTGCATTCAGTTCTTACAAAAGACAATTTATCTTCTACGGTTCTACATATCATTATTTTATTAAAAAAAAAATGGTAATCATCGATATCTCATTACTAAAAGGAAATATGAACTCGTTCGTGTTCGACTCCATTTTGTAAAAGAGGAAAGGAAATTCCATTTTTTTAACCTTAGCTGGATCCAATCCAAAGAATAAGACAACCTTATTCTAGGCCCAATATATGATTTTTAACTTCTCAAATAGCCCAAAACTATAGCACAGCGGGGCAAGAAAATGACTCTCACAAGTCACAATCAAAAAATAAAAAACAAACAACATACTAACAAAGACTCAAACAAAATAGGCGATTGGGCTTCTACTGCTGGACCTCACAATAGTGACACAGAGAAAAATCCCAAAGATTATTTTTATTCTTTTATCTAAGTTTGATTAAACAATTTTTTTCTTATCGGTATTACAGTTAGTTGGTCAAGATCTCAAATTCAAGTCTTAATTTTTTTATTTTTCGTTCTAAGTATCCACTACCGTGATTAATCTCCTCGCTACGAATGATAATAAAAAAATAACGTTATAAGAGACAGCCTTAATACAATCAAAATCTTAAGAGAAATTAGTTTCTAATAAAACTAGATAATACTCATATCAATATCATAATAAAAAAGAAATCGACTTCAACCAACTGTGTTTATCAAATGTCATTGATTTACATTGTTAGCCACTTAATCTTTAATCAAAGATTAGATTTGACTCCTAATTTAGATATAGAGTCATGTTTCAAAATACTACTTTATTCTTATAGAACCAACATGATACAAATGAGTTATATCTTTTTATTGGGAAAAAAAAAAGTTATGGTTGATTTGTTCAACAGCAGTGCAAGCCAGGAAGCAACGTTGCTAAGCAGAATTTGAATTCTAATTATGCAGTTTCTTGCTTGACTAAAAACATAGGTGTCAATTAAATTTGTCAAATTGCAGTATAATTTACGCAGTGTTATTCCCTTTTACAAAAGGAACTGATTTCTTGATGACATTGGAGTAGAGCCAAATGAAAGCATCAGTCTCAATTGACTTAATGATCAATTTCACAAAACCTGCTAACAGCATCAAATTTGTTACTCCACATTGCAGCAGCCATTTTGTCCATTTCAGCTAATGAGTCTCATAAAAAGGACAAACCTCCCTCCAATTCCACCATCTGTTTCGCCCTTTTCACATTAGCCTCGTCCTAGCTTTAATTACCACCGAATATTGTCATTTTTAAGCTGGACTTTTCTAAATTAATTTTTCAAGACCCAAAAAGATTAATACAGTTTGTTGATAGTTTAGTTTCTTAGATATGTTGTTAAACATTCGGTTCCAAACACAAAAAAGTCTTTGTCGAGAGATATCATCGGAGCAAAAAAAAAAAAAAACTAATAGAATCAGAAGTATTTAATAAAATTAATCAGTAAACTAATTACTAAACTAGACAATGCATATAAAATTACATAAAAGACATGCTTTTATATATCAATTTATTAAAGGAGAGATAGTAAATAACGAATTTTATTGAAATAATGAGAGTAAAATGAAAAATATATAATAAACCATAAATTAAAATACTTCTCCAGGTTTTTAAAAAACTTTATATGCTATTAGGATAAACTTGGTTATTAATTAAACATTTTTATTTTAGTTCAACAAGTTTAGAAATTAGTAAAATAAGTGATAAGTTATTTGAAATAATTATAAAATTCACTCTAAATAGTTGTATTTAGTTTAAATTTTGAAAATATAATCATGTAAATTATTACCAATACTTTTTTAATTAATTTTAATAATAATAATAATGACAATAATAGTAGTTATAATGTCGACAGAAATAATAATAAACATAATTATAATATCTAATAATTTTATCGTATCTTTTTAAGTTAAGTTGTCTAATATTTAAGTGTTGACATTTAACATTAATTTTCATGCATTTATATTAGTACCAAATTTTGATTATAAAAATCAGATGTTGGTATTTGTATATTAATTAATCAACCACACTTTACAGAAAAGATTTTACTAAAAAAAATTCCTAAAATGTATTTTTTATTTATTTTATTTGGGTACAATATCTCTATTTAATTCAAAAAAGAAAGTTAAATTTTTAATAAAGGAGACGTGAAGAAAGAGAAAAAGAAATTTCCAAATTTAAGAAGAGAAAGAAAATGAAAGGGCAATGTTATTTAATTTACAATTAAAAGATAAATATTTTGTTACATCATCATAACTAATTATTAGAGGATATAGAATATTGAAGCCATCTAACTTATATAGTTTAAAATATGCAGGGCAATGGGGCGGGGTGGGGTGGGTTTTACGTTCTCTGTCCCTGCCCCTGCAAATTTAAATCGTCCCGCCCCGCTCTCGATATCTGTCGAAGATAAAATCTGGGTCCCCATCCCCGCTCCTAGTGAGGTGCGGGATTCAGGTTTCCCCGCCCCCGCTCCTATTTTTTTCTTCTTTTTTTCTTTTAAATAAATATGAACAATTTAAAAAAATAAAAGAAAAGTAAAATATAAATTTTTACATATAAATATTTATAATTTTGGTTCATATATATATACAAATAATTTTTTAATTATATTATTAAGCGGGGCGGGGGCAGGGTGGGTATTAACATCCCTGCCCCCGCCTCCTTCCCCGATTTTATCAATCGGGGAAAACACGAACCCAAACGCGAACCCGATAAATACGGGTTTTTCCCATCCAGATCGAGGCGGGTTCGGGCGGGTACCCACCGGAGCGGGTTAGATTGCCATGCCTAGTTTAAAACTATAAAATCACTTTTCTCCTTTTCCATTTTTTTTATATTGAAGAGAAAATAAAAATAAAGATACATTTTAACTTTTGTTATCTTTACTTTTTTTTTTCATTTATTTTCCTTTTCTTTCGATCAAACAAACTGGAAATAGAAACCTTACTTAGAACAATTCAATATTTTGATCTTGAATGAAGCGACCAAGTCGTGCTTCCTTTTATGAGGCCAATCTTCAATTCAACGATCTGCATACACAAGTTTGAAATTTTGCAAATGTTACAATTAGCTGGACACTAAAAGTGACAAGAAATCGTAAATAATAATGTTATTATTTTTATACTTCATGGTTGAAATTTTTTATAATGATACAATTCATGACGCTAACATACCATAGGCCCATCCTCAAAATCAATAGCATTTTCGGATTGTTTTTAAATACTATTTTTTATTATTTTGAAAATTCTCAGAAAATTATATTAAAAAAATGTTGAATAAATTACAGAAAATTAAAGATTTTAAAAACTGTTATTCGATCAGAATTCATAATTACAAATAATCATAAAGTTTAATGAGCCAGAATGGCAAATTGCCTAATTTTTCTCTTTAGGTAGAATACCAAAATTAAACCAAGTTTTTGGTCGAATTTTTTCCAGAAACTCCGTATATGTGAATCAAAATACGTGTGAAACCAAAATACTATGAGGCCAGACTTTGACAATAATCAATCACCAAAAATAACTGTAATATGTAAACAGCATAAGGCATAATAGAAAACAAAGGAAAATTACACTGTGCTTCAGAGTAATGGATGTAATTGTAAACGAAATTGATTTTGTAAATCCTTCCAATACAATTACAACTAATGTTTTTCATTATGTTACAATTATTACTAGTGTTTTGCACAAAACAAACCCAATTTATGTTTAAGAAGGAGAAAAATATCAATTTAATCTTTGAAATTAACACCATTAATTAATTTGCACATCAACATTACGAAAAAAAATATTAATTTTATTATTGAAGTTGACATAATTGGTTAGTTCAACCATAACGTTATGTTTATACTGTTTTGCACCTTAACATTACGAAAAATATTTAGTTGTGTTTTTATTATTTGTTTTGAAAAATTATTTCAAAAGTATTTTTATTATTTATTTTCGAGAAAAAGAAGAAAAGATTTTTTTATCAATAAAACTTTGATTATAGTTGTAATTTGTAAAAGATTGTTTAACATGCGATGGTAAAACAAAACATAAATCAAAACCTACACTCATTGATATGTATCAAATCGTTAGAAATTTAAAATGGATAGTTTAATAGGTACTATCGAAAATGCATGAATCAACTTTTTGTTTCAACTTAATCACTATTATTAAGTTTGAATTTCTGTTTAAAAAATTTCAAATTTGAATTTTATTTATGCAATTGCATTAAAAACTATAAAAAGAAATTGTTCTTAATAATAATTCTACTCATTTAAACAAACTTGTATAGCCTTTTGTTGTCAATTTAGAAATATTATGTAAACTTTGTTTATGGACGAAAAAATAAAAACTAAATTTGTATAATGAAGAAAAAATATGTTTGTTGTACCAAAAAAAATGCCAATACTTTTGGATAAAATAAACATTTTTTTTCTCTTCTCCCATGTAGTAATGTAATTGTGCTTGTAAATACATGTAATTTAAAATTATTCATTTAATTATGTATGAAGTAACTTACTTAATTTATTTTGAGCAAACATATATAATTAATTTTTAATTTTATTTATTTTCTATAATTTTTTTTAAAATATATTTAATTAAAAATTTGGAAATATTTATAAATTTTGTGGACATTTGAATACTTATGCAAGTACGAAACTAATTTCGAGTCAACTTGACAAGAGGTATTATATCTAGTTCATTTTATTGTCATTCTTATTTTTGTCTACTCATGTTATATAATATAATATAATATAATATAATATAGTATGACGTTAATAATAGGAGGAATATAAATTTTCTTAATATCATTAATTTTATATTCAATCACCATGACTTTTTAATCAATAAAATTTATATCCTTTTCTACGTACCATTAAGGTGTCATTTTATTCAGTAACACATAAAAGTCATTTTCGCATTGAAATTTATGCTCTTTGAAGAAGTCTACGCCAATCAATTGCTTCAATCCCATCATATCTTGTGGGTACCAAATTCCCTTAAATTGAAAAGCAAATAAAGGCTATTGCAGTCACAATCTAGTAACTTGCTATATATTTTTATCTTATATGTTTATTAAATATTTAATTATACAACATATTGGTATTATATGTAATTCATTATTTATTACTATTGTCCAAGCTATTCATTCCATGAGAGACAAAATGGGATTTTTGACCATTTAAAATGATTTTAAAAGAGACAATTATAGGCTTAAATGAAAATTCATTGATGAGACTTTCATGTTATTGTGAAATGCATGTCCTCCTCGCAGATGCAGCTATTGGTGATCCTTCATTAAAAAGTTATATATGCAGTTATGAAACTGATTCAGTTATCCAAAGATAGTTATAAACTCTCTCACCTCTGTTTTGTGGATGATAAAACCTTCTTTGCATAGACGAGTTTACGGATAATAAAATGATTTATTCACAAAACCTTTTGGAGAAATTAATAAGTTACATAGTATTTTTTTACTTAAAAGAAACCTTTATCAAATAAGTTTTCTTTTTCTTCCCATAAATGTAACCAAATAAAATTTTAGTCCTTAATTTTGTTTCAATATGAAAAATACACAATCATTGGAACAATTTATTCTTTATTATTTGTTATAGTCAATTTATCTTTCCCTTTTTTTTTCTCTTCTAGAAATTGAGGTAAGGAAATCTTATAGGTTGTTAATTGTTTTGTTATATGTATTGATCTTTGTTTGAATCCATCAAGAAATATATTGGGTTGTTAATTTGAGAAGTGGCTTCTTGTTTTTGGGTTTTGAAAGTTAGAAATTTTTGTTGTTTCTTGTTGCATGTTGTTCAAAATGGTGATTAAGTTGTTCTACTTGATTATATGTTATTTGTTGAGTTGCATGTTGGATTGATTGTGAGATTTTAAGGTTTTAGTATCAAATGGTGATTTTGTCAAGTGCAGAAATCACCATCATGTCAAGCACAACTTCATAGTATAAAGCATGATGCAGGTTAGAAGCTTTCGACTTCACTAAAATCGAGCGCAATATTGGTATCGCTAAGTGTAAGTTAAAAGATAACTCTTTGACTTGAATACATTAGACGTTGATTGAGGGGCGTCGAGCATGATTGTCCATGGAGATTTCTAACTTAGTGACGCTAGGCTCAAGATAAGTGGCATCGAGTATGATCAAGTTAATAGTTTTTTGCCTGGACGACACCAAATGCATGTTTTGTGGCATCAGGCATGGATAAGGTAGAGGCTTTTTGCCTAGATGAAGTCAAGTGTAGGTCTAGTTACACCAGACTTAATTGACACAAGGGTTCACTATCTCATCCACGTCAAACACAAGTGAATTGATGTTAGGCATGGGCTAATCAAAGGCTCTTTGTCTCAACAACATCGAGCATTGAGAGAATGATGACGAGCATGAGTTACTCAATGAAAATTTGTTGTTTATTTGACTAACATATTTTAAGTGGATTGAATTACTCACATGATTTATGTTGTGATATGATTATAGTTCATTATGCATTGGTCTAGGATGATGTATAATTATGTTTAAGTTGCTTAAGTTATAAGTTGATTAGTATGAGAGTTGTATGATGTTAAGTTGTATATTGTTGAATAAAGTTATGTTGTGAATGCTTGATGCATATAATTGTGTTGTATTGATTGACTTAACATTAGAGAAAATGTGTTATTTTAAAAGATTAATATTCCATTATGAAGACTAGCAGGAAAAAGGCACTCTGTGTCTGCATTATATTAAAAAAAATTATGAAAAAGAATGAGAAGTTACTCATAAAAAAATGTAGTTATTGAAAAATAAATAAAGGATAAAATGGTTCATGTAAAAATGGAAACCAAAAGTAGTTATTGAAAGTAGTATCCTCTTTATATATTATTATAGATATGTGTTGGGATACAAACAATCGTTCAAACATGATGATGGACATGGAATTATATACACAGTTATCTTTATTGGTTGATAGGCCTTTTGAGTGATGTCCAAAAGCAAATCTGTGAGGGCTTGGATCAAAAGCGGATAATATCTCACCAATGTGGAGACATGTGTATATGTGTGGTCACCCCCCGGTGCTCAACAATATGGTATTGTGGTGTTTTGAGGGTCTAGTTGTTGAAAAATCTTTCTTAAATATAGTTGTCTCTTAAAATGAACTATCGAGTCTTTTCCAAGTAATAAACAATTAAATATAATTAAATTTAGAAACAAAACGTATAAAATTTAAGAAACTTTATTTACAATTTTCTTAATTATAAAGAGATCAACGTAATACTACAATACACTTTCAGCTATCAAAATAATAGTTTCTTCCTTAATGTTATGAATTATGAACTAGAGGGAATTGTGAATTATGTGAGTATGGAATGGTCATTAAAACAAATCTCCAAAAACAAAAAGTGAATAGCAATTGAAATTTGCTGATGAAATTTACTTGTTGAACATTCATTGACAGAGTAATGAAATAACATGATGAAGGGAGGGGGGAATTGGGTTGATAACAAGTTGTAGCTAGGCAGAATTTGAGCAAAACACGATATGTGCACGAAAATCTGTCTAGTTAATTCACCTAATATAAAAACACATTATTAATAATTAATTAATTCAGTGCATATACATTCCAAAACAAATAGGCTATAATAAGTAATTAAGTTGCAGTTGAGTAACAATGCATTGCGTTGCGTGGAGTCAGTAGAAGTTTAAGATGTTGGTTGGAGTAAAGTTTTGTAGCCATGGGCTATTCAATTGGGCCCAAAATGTGTCTTGGGTCCAGTCCGTGAGCATGGGTAGCTGCAGGTCCGGGAGCTTGTCCTTCCCGAAGGGCAATTGTACGGAAGTTCCACATGGGCCTTTGTTGTCTTTTAAGCCCAATTGGTTGGTTGTAGTTTTTTCTTGTTTTGGCAGTGACACCATTTCTTCAATTTCAGATTCTTTCTTAAGAACATGTTGCAACAAAGGAATTAGGGGCACGTTTTGCTCTTCTTGAGGACTGCTGAAGGACATGGTGTCCGTGGAGGAAGGAGGGGACGCAGGGGAACCAACCATTTGCTTCATCTCTCTCTCTTCCTCTAGGGCTGCCCTTTGCTCCAGCACCTTCAAAGAAGTTGCCTTTCGATATATCTTGCACAACACGATTTCCTGTTCCAAATACCACAATTCTTAATGTTTCTCTAAACATATATTAGTAATTAGTTCTAGTTGTAGCTACATTAATTTATAATGTAATGTGTACTTTCTTGTGAATGAAAGGGGTTCATAAAAGACGAAAAGGGACCACACTACATGGATTCCCATCCTTGCCGTACACAAAGTAGCTATCACTGTCGCTCTAACTTCATGGAAATTTCCCTTCTTTGTTTTTTTACTTCTTTTTTTAATTTGATTTTGATGACTAAAGAAATAAAGCAATAAATAAAGGAAATAATACTTGTATAATTTGAATAAGAAATTAATTAATGGGCAAAGGAAAGGAATCTAAAATATTGCATACGATAGGTGCCTAAAAAAAGAGATAAATAAAAATAGTATGTATCTACCTTAGGTAATTTGCAATTGTCAGGTAAACGGTACTCATTCATGACCCAATCGGTCTTGCATCCCTTAGGAGCTCTTCCCTCGTAGAAAACCAGGGTCTTCCTTAAACCGATGATGCGTTTCGGATCAGACAAGGTAACTATTTTCCGGTCTGAACCGGTTGCTTTCCAGAACCCTTTTTCAGTGGTGCGGTTAGGCCTTCCCCCGCTCCCATGCTTTTTGTCCCTTGGCACAAAGAAGTACCATTCTCTTTCCCCAACCTTTGCCAAACCTATATATATATATATAACATTGTTAAATATCTATCAACATATATAACATGTGGTACCAATTATATAAGTGAGACAGAGATAATATGATTACCAGGCAAGTCCCATGGATCATGATGATAGATGTTGAGAAAACCAATGACATCATAACGAAGTTTCTTGCCAACGACCATGTTCTTAAGATAGAAATCGAGGAGTTCTTCTTCTGTGGGGTGGAATCGGAACCCTGGAAGTGTAACTTCCCCACTCATGTTCATGTCTTCCATGGATGCCATATCATCAATATGCTTGCTTGGTTATGACTAGTTAGTGTTTAGCTCAATAGTGCTAGCTACCGCACTTTACCCACTTTTAAGCGATGTTTTAATTTTTCTCTTCTCTGCTGAGGAAACACAAAGTTGGTTGCTATATGTGAAGGGAGAGGGTATTTATAAGGAATGGCAGGTTTCGAAATTCGTGCCTTTACTGTGCTAATTATGCCTTTAATTTTTATTAATTGGGTTATGACTTGGTCGTGGAGGCAAAGGGGCACAAAAGTCTCTGCAAAAAATCTTGAAAGAAAATGGACTTGTAATTACGACTCTACTTATTATTATGAGATTTGTGAAGTAGGACCATGAGAGGTTGGACCCACGCGGCTTGACAAAAGTCCGCCGAGACTAAACTGTGTGGCATAGGGACAACACTGGGTGGGACATGTCACATGTACATCTTAATGTTATATTCCTTGACCTATTTTTCTTACCATTTTGGACTTTTACCCGGAAATTCCTCCATTCTTCCTGTTCTTCAATTTCAATATCAGCCTCTCAAAATAACACCATACAAATTAAAATTACCTTACCATAAAATTGTTTTTATTAATGTCAGGCTTTTAAGGGGAGTTCCCAAGATTGAGATGAAGTTTCCATTCCCCTAAGAACTCAGAAGCGAGATTTGATCCCACACATTATGGTTATTAATTTTGTTGTCTGTACTAAGTAAGTTGTAGCCAAGAAACATTTGTATTATTTGTAAGATGACTTTAGTACAAAAGAAATTCATTTTCTACGTGTTTATTTTTCAACTCCACACCAAATAACGTAGCAGCATGCCAACAACTTCCAAACTAAGGAAAAGAACACAATGAGCAAACTCAACTCCAACCTCTTCAAAGTTTCACTCATCTGAATATACGTACTCTTATTTTGATCTTGAATGAATTCCTAATCAAACAATACTGCAGCCATAATTTAATGAAGCCTTTTAGTGAATAAATATTTTCGTACAATTATCTTCCTTTAGTATTATTTGTTCCGATAAACTTAAAAGTCTCACATTACTTTATAATTGAGATTAAAAATAATTTATAAATATTTTCTCTCTTTATTTTATAAAATATCTTTTAAAGAATAGAACTGTAACAGTCCAACGAATATCAAAATGGATAATACTTTAAATGTGGTATTTCTTATTGATGTTAGCCAATTTATAGTCGAAACATTGCTCTTAGAAGGAAGGGTCTAAGCCACTCTTATCTCTGGAAGAGCTTGTTTTAATAATGATCAAAATATTACTCAAAATATAATTGTAAATATAAATATTTTTTAAGATCTACTAAGTCATTTTTTATAAAGACTTCTTTCCATTGGATCAATTCTTTATGGATAAAGTAATACTTTCAAATGTTCAAGACGAATAGTCACAACTAGGAAATATTAGGAAAATTATGATTATGAGGTACTACTTTACTTTTATACAGAAAGATCTGGTGAGAAATAATTAAACTTCCTTATAAAAAATTTATACGAAGTATTATTTCAAGTTTAAATTGTATTGTCACTATTAATCATAGACAAAAGAAAAGCTATAAATATATTTTATAAAAGAATTAGAGTCTTATTTATTATTTTAAGGATGCCAATATTTATGTAAACTCAAAACAAATCGTTAACGTTAACAAATCGAGTAGAATTGATTTGATTTTTTTTAAATAAGTTTTGAATTCAAGTATTATAGATAGAAAAAATATATAATTGAGAAAAAAGATTTCAGTAAAAATAATGGACAAAAATTTGGTGATGAAGAAAGCTAATAAACGTACCAATAATATGGGTAAATTAAAGTTAATGGTGATTACATAATTTGACTCATAACTTCTGTCAAATTACGCACTTGGGAAAATACTGTGTAATAATCTCAAATATTCAAAGGAGTTCAATATTTGGAAATGATGTCAAAATTTTGATTCTTTGGTGCGATTCAAAATTCAAGTTATCTTTGGATGGGTTGAAAGATGAAACGAAGTCCAGGCCTAGATTCCAAATTTGGAGGGAAGAATAACGACTCTCTTCTTTCAGTTTGATTTGCCTGCGAAGTAGTAATTAAAAGAAATATAAGGAGACTGCATTTGCCAATTTCTCTTAAAATATGGACGACATTCACGATCAAGGTCAACAGTACATTTTTTAATTAAATATTTTCAAGCTTAACACTTAAGTTTAAGATAAATTTATTTTTAATCTTTTAAATTAAAAATTACTTTTTTTAGTTTTTGTAATTTTAAAAAACTTTATTTTAATTTTTATATTTAAATTTTGTTAAAAAATCTGTAAAATATTATTGTATGAAAACTATTTATTAGTATTTTTGTATAACTGTTTCAATTTTTAGTTTTAAATATTTTATCAGTGACATGAGAGATTAAAATGAGATTTTTAAAAATTACAAGGATTAAAAATAATAAATTTAAATTTAAGAAATTAAAAACAAATTTACCTTAAATATGAAGGACTAAAAATATATTTAAACTTTAAATTTATTTTTAATTTTCTAAATTTAAAAGTAATTTTTTAATCGTGTAATTTCAAAAACTCTTGTTTTAATTATTATATTCAAATTTTGTTAAGAAAACTATAAAATATTATTATATAAAATTTACATACTAATGTTTTTGTTAATAAAAACATCACATTAAATTCAACTAATATCATATCATTGTGTCAATTTGTCACTTTCAACCATATTATTAGTAACTTAAAGAGTTAAAACGAGATTTTTGAAACTTACATGATTAAAAATAATAATTTTAAAGTTGAATGGCCAAAAATAAATTTATCTTAAATTTTTAAATTTGTGAAATTAAGAATATATTTAAACCATATTTTTATTATATTTTATTTATAGTTCACGTGTCATTTTTATAATTTAAAAACAAAAATGCTAATTCTCTCTCTCTCTCATCTCTTTCAATGTTGATATAAAAATATCAATCATTTTTAAATTATTAAATATTCAATTTTTAAATTATTAAGAATTTTTTAATATTTCTTAAAATTATTAAATATTTAAAATTATCCATTGTTTATTTTATAAATTTTAATTTTAAATGTTAATATATATATATATATATATATATATTTATTTATTTATTTAAAATCAATTTTTTATAGTTTAAATTAAAATATTTTATCCAAATTAATAATTTAAAATTTCAAAATTTTAAAATAATTTATCCAAAAAAAATTAAAATGAAAATAATTTAAAATATAAGAATTTTAAATTCTTTAGATTTTTAAATATCACCATCCAAACTACTTTATTTTTATCTCTAATTGTAATTTAAATTATAATATCTTTTAATATATCATTAAATAAAAAAGATCACCATTTAAATTATTTATTATAAATTATAATAAAAATTATATCTCTAAATACATATTTATACATTAATAAATTTATATTGCCGATGTATAAGTTAATGTCTCATGTTTGAATAACTAGAACTAGTTTAATAATTGAGAAGGAGAAATGTTCAATTTTCATTATTTTTTAAAATATTTATTATATATAACAAAATATTAATATTAAAAGAAATGACACGTAAATTATTAAGATTGAGTTAGTAATGAGAGATTGAAATAATATATAAATAATTATAAGTTTAGGCTTTATTAGTGTTGTCGTAATTATATAAAAAGAAAAAGAAAAGCACAAGGTATGACGTGTAATGATGTTTTCTTTTTTATTAAACGTCACGTCCTATAAAGCTTTCTGCTTTAGTTTAAATATCTGCTGGACCTACTTGAATAATGAAATAGCAAATTATTCCTTGTTTAGACATCTCTCTTATTAATGAAATTAGTTTTACATGTATAGATGATAAGAAGTAAAAAAGAAAAAAAAAAATATAATATGCTAACAGGTCAAAATATTGTGTTTCAATAAAAAAAAGTTCAAAATGTGATATTTTATTTTAAAAGAAAATTATTGTATTCAAATACATAAAAGTTTTTTTTTAGTATATTTGAATTATTTAATACATTGACACAGTATATGCTCAAGGCACAATAAAAGATTCCAAATTTTATCATCAAAATACAGAAATCTATTTAATATTTTATTTTTAAGAATATATATATATATATATATATATATATATATATATATATATATTTTTTTCATACCTTCATATTGTCTAAATTTTAGAGTTAAAAAAACTCTAAAAACACTTATGTGAAAGAAGTTTTTAAAAACATTCTCACACAAGATAGAAATTGATGTAGCACAAGATTATTTTTAATTATTGAAAAATTAATTTATAAATAAATATAATAAATAAAAATTGAATTAGATAAAAAATTAAAATAATTCTTAAAAATATTTTTATTGAAGAAAAATATCTGAAAATGGTGATAAGGTTGATGTGTCACATGATTAATTCATAAATAAATATCATAAATAAAATTTTAAATTGAATAAGAAATTAAAAGAATATATAATATTTAGTGTACTAAATAGACAACCTTTTTTTTAGTTGAGGAAATGTTTTAAAACTAAAATGAAAATAAAACATACTTAAAGTTAATAAAGAACATGAAATTAGTTCAAATAAATCATTAAAAACAAGAACAATATTTAAAACTAAAAAAATTTGAATAATTAATTCCAGCAAATAAATAAAAAATAATTAGTTTAGTTTTAAATTCAAAATAAAAAGTCCGTGTTTAAATATTTAATATTTGAGAGAGAAAAATAAAATATGAAAAATATTATGTAAAGAAAAATAATTGAAAATTTCAATAAGAATCAAATATAACCAATAATAAAATTAAATTTCATAAAAATTAAGAAAATCAAATAAAAAAATTACTTTGCATTCAGGAAAAAAATAAACTTTAAGATAAATTTAATCATATTGGATATTAATTATCGATGATTGATCACATCCAATATTATTATCTAATAATATCTGGTTATCAAATTGAATTCAATTTTACTTGTATTTTACATCCTTTAATATGGATTTATATTAGGGATGAAGTGGACAATTTGTTACTCTACCGAAAATTTTTAAAGAAATTAGTGATGGATTTTTGTTTTACATGAAGTCATGTTTTGTTCTAATTTAAATAAAAAAAATATTTTAACATATATATTACATAGACTATATATATATAACTAAAATAAAATAATAAAATATAAACAAATAAATGTTATGTTTAAATATATAAATTATACTTAGAATATGTATTAATAAATATCTTTAAGTATATAAATGATATTTTAGATTCAAGATAAACAAAATTTATAGTGATATAAAAAAATTAATTATTATATTTTATTTTTAAAATATTAAAATTTAATTCATAAATAAATATGATAAATAAAAAAAATGAATTAGATAAAGGTTTAAAAAATTTATACAAATACTGTTGTCAAATAATAATTTCTGAAAATATTTTTCCAAAAATCGATCGTTTCTTTTTAGTATATTAGAGTTGATATCTTGTTATCAGAAATAATAACCTATCTAATGATATACAATATTTTCTTAATTATCAAAATAAAAGAAAAATATGAGTACACAGTTTGTATATGTCAAGGCTTATTTCTTATCCTTAATTAGTAAATGTGATATATCTATCGACTTAATTGATATATATAATTTAAAATAACTTTTTTAAAAACTTAAATAAACTGCCCTTAATGTATATAATTTCACTATTTTATAATATTAAAGATTAAAATATCTCTAAAGTTGTTTTTAATCATCGGTCTCAATCCACATTTAATTTTACCAAATATAGAAAACCCAGAACCATAGGCAATAACCCATAATCTGTGCTGCCAGCTGGAGGAAAGAATATATCGCAGAGACCAAGTCAAAAGTCTATTGTTATTTTTTCTTTTATGAAAGTCATTTTTTCGATTTGTTAATTTTTTTTCTTCCTTTTTGGTGTTTCAACAGGTAAATGTAATCTATATCTATATATTTCAGTAATCATCTTTTAGTTTTTATTTTTTAGTAGATCTTTATACCTTTAAATGTAAAAGAAAAAAAAATTCTTATATTAACTTTTAATATTTATTTGTATGTAATTATTAGAGTCTAAGTGTCTCAATCTCTCTAATCTTTTATACCTAATCTTTTATACCTAAGATATATTTTAATAATTACTCTTTTGATTTCTATTTTTTAGTAGACTTTTATACCCTTTGAATAAAAAAAATTCTTTTATATCTTTTATAATATTTAATATTTATTTCTGTATAATTATTAAAGATATGAAATGTCTTGACTCGATCCCTAATATTTAATAATTTATATATTTAATTAGATTAAACAATAGTTAATTGTTGAATTTGTTGAGAATCTGTTTTTTTAAATAATTCTTTTAAAAAGAATATTATAGATAATTTATAATTTTTTATCCGCTTAAATTATAAAGAGAATATATAATTAGAAATTTAAGACTTTATGCATATAACTCTAACTCTTATTACTAAATCCCCTTAGTGTTTATAATTATTGTAATCTTATTTATCCAACGTGATACCATATATAATTTTTTAGTTTAAATTTTGCACTTAATTTTTTTATAATTTTTAATTGATAATATTTTAATTTTTTTTAATTATATGTTTTTAGTCTTATCCATTAATGATAATTACGTGACATGTTGACTTTTATATAATACTTTATTCTAAACAGGAACAAAACTATTGATTAGAACATTAGAATTATAAGGAACTTAAAATATAATTTTTAAAAAATAATTATTAAAATTAACGAACTAATTATACATGATAAAATATGATTGAATAATAACATGAAAAATTATATTTTCTCTTTTTTACATTAACCCATCTAAATATTTTCTATATACCACAAAATTAAAGGACAACCGTCTACTGTCCCAATTCCATTCTCGAGAAATATTTTTCTAACTGAAATTGACAAAGCGTGGCATTTCATACATCACCATGAATTAATTAAATGGAAAACATAAATCCATTTCACATTGTATCCAAAAACAAACTCAAATAAATTATAAAGCTTTTTTTTATTTATCAATAGTATTGGTGAGAGTATTCTTTGATTTTGTCGGAGCCTAGTTTTTTTTTCAAAATCTTGAGGTAATGGTGTTCATGGGTTCGATTGGTTCATGTTTAAAAAAAAAAAGTCTAAACCAATTAAATTTAACTGATTTAGATTGATTTTAATTTCATAAATTTTTTTATTTAACCCAAATTAAACCCATCAAATATTGATTGAGTTGATTTTAATATTAGGTTTAATTGATTTGATTCAAGGTTAGATCCAAAATAAAAAATTATTTAATTTAATTGGTTCGGTTAAGATTACTATGTTCGTTGGATTGATCCGATACAATGATCACCCTTTTAGGACATTAAAACTATCCCTCCTAGTTAGGGATGACAACTGGATGAGGTAGGAATGAGTTTTATTATCTCTATCCACGTCTCCATTCCTATACCTTATAACCATCTCATCTCCATAGGTGTATGAAATTGATATCTTATCCTTGTCTCTGTCAGATATTGGATATACTCGTATTTGTCATGTAATTACCTATAATTTTTTTTTTGCAAAAATATACTTATGAAAAAGAATTTCAACATAGAGTAGTAATTATAAAATTACATTAATTAAGTTTGACATAAATTTATAATAGAGTAAAAATTACATAAATATCAAATATTAAAAAAAAAACAAATTAAGTTACTATAAATTTAAAGTGAGTATGGGTACGTACAAGATGGGTAAATACATATACATCCCGTCCTCGTACTCGATTTAATAAATTAAATATTATAATATTTATATCCAGTCAAATTAGATATTTCCCATTAAGATCGGAATGAATTTGAGTATTACCATAATTACAAATTTACTTGTTATTCCTATTTCTAGTGTTATTTTTCTTCATTAAATCTAATATTTGAACTCAAAACCTTGAAATTTAAAAGACCAATTACAAGACCCGTTACACAATAATCAGAAATAACAATAAGCTTGTATAGAGGTTATGTACAAAAATATTTATAAAAAACCAGAAAATACTAATTTGGGATTGTTTTTAATGGAAACCTATGGATTGAATTATCGATTACAATTGTGTATGCACATAGAAGGAAAATATTATATAAACCAGATTTAAAATTTTGGGAGATACATTCACATTTGTACATGTATATATCACGTGGAGCGACTTAATACAGTAATTATATATATATGGAAGAAGTACGCTCTACCTAATAATAGAGAGTTAGGTAATTTACATTAAAGCATCTAAAGTATAATTCGAAGCAAGAGACAAATTAGTTTCAATCATAATTATATGCAGGTTGTCGCAACTAATGGATGCGATTTCGTCATAATAGAAAAATAAACATAAAAACAAATAACGAAAACCACACCCATGATAAGTAATTGAACTTTAGGAAAGACACTTTACTTTTTTTATTGTTAAGATTTTTATGGAAAAAAGAAAGGTAGCATGTTAATTTGTTTGTGAAGTCAATTTTTTTATATGGCCGAAGTCTTCTGGAGTGATTACATGGCAAAGAATACAAAGTACTTATTTTATTTGATTTTCCAAAGATATGATTGTCAATTCAAAAGCATTTGCGCGTTTGCAACATTATTTTCATGTATTCTTTTCCACTATATTCGTTTGAAATCACACACACTTTCTCTCTCTTGAAAGCTTAAAAAATTTATTAAAAAAAAAAAGGAAATGATTTTGGCTTTGACTTGGAAGTCTTCTGCAAAGACTCGATGGGGTCTTTCGAACTCAAGTAAATGATGATGAGCCTCGTAACTCAATGGTACCAAACACTTTCTAATTTCTTCTAGTAGTAGTACCTATTACCGAATCAAAGTCTAACAAAATTGTTGTTTTGTAATTTGTACGTAACATATCAAAAGCAACTTCCTATGCTCTTTCCTCGAATTTTCTCGACTCTGTGCTACTTTTTCTTGTTTTGCCAAAAAGATAAAATTAAGATTTGTCACATGCATGCAGATTGAATTGTAACTAATAAAGAAAACAACACAGTGACAGACACTGTTACGCTACTATACTGAATGTATCTGCTCCTGAGAAATTACAACGGAAATCCAAATACACGTGCTTTCAATGTGCTTGCTACTCCATTTTAATTTTTATACCATACCCATATATACCACCACCAACTAAATTAAATTCGTAATGGGAAGGAAATTTCCTGCCAATCAATTCCAAAAATGGATTCCCAGAATCCAGTTTTTTCTTATGGATTCACTATGTCATTCATCTGTTTTATCTTGTCAAATTATAACTTTTTCCTTTTTAAATTCTCTTTATAAACAAAGGAACTTATACCTGGATGATGGCGTACGTAGTATAAAACTCTGGTTTGTTTAGCTTGAATTCTGCGTGATTTTATTTTCAAATTAAATATTCCTATAATTAATTAAGTTTTTTTTTTAAATTAAGTAAATTTAATACTATTTTAATTTATATTCTTATATTGATATTTTCCTTTTAAATATTTAGACAGTTTTTCGATGAAATTGGGATAAAAATGAATTTTTAAAATTCACAATTTTACACAAATTTAATAAAAATTAAAAATGAAAAATAAAATTGTAAATTTAGTAAAAAGTTAATAAATTTTAAAGCTTTTTAATGTGATACAGGATTGTGGCTTGAAGAAAAAGAAATTGAATTTCTTTATATCGAGTGAAATTTGCAGTGTGTTTGACAATATATTTGTTAAATTTACGAGTTTTTGACTAATTAATAAGTTACTTTGACTAGAATAAGTTTGTTTAGTATAATAACTTATTTTAGGAACTTATGACTTATTTTCATAATTTAAGTGAAATAGTTAATTTATAACTTATAAATTCTTAATTTTTTTACTTATTTTTTATTTTTGTAAGGTTTCAAGTTCAAGTCTTGTATAAGAAAAAAAAATATGTTTGAAAAGAAAAACTTCACTAAAAATAATTAATCAGATTTTTTTAATAGAGATTAGTTATCAATAAAATTGATAAATACTTAATATAATAACATAATTATTCAAAAAAAAATCATTATTTATCCTTTTAATTTAGAAATCATTTTCTTACATGTTATTCTCTCGCTCTTATTATCAAAAAATATAAATAAATATATTATTTTACTTTGATCAATTAATTTTACTATATACTTTCAATTTAGTCAGTTTATTTATAAGTTTTTAACCTTTTAACTTCTAATTTATAACTTAAAAATTTTCAATTATCTTGTAAACTTTCGGTCAATTTATAAGCTAGTTTTATAACACATTGATATATATTATATTATATTGAAAGAAAAGTAACTACGTAAATAAAATATAATTTTATATAATATAGTTCAAGTTATATCTTTTTAATTTAAATTTTAAAAAATAATTTAAAGCTTATTTCTTAAAAAAATGTATATTTAATTTTAATGAAATATATTTTTATTTAAATATAATTTATATCATATCCTATTAGTTTATGTTAAATACAAAACATAATATAATAATATTATTTAATTTGTTGTCATGATATACATCAATTATTGGATATAATTAAGATTTATGATGCTCTTGTTCTTTATATTATCCTAATCTTTATAGTATATATTACTAATAAATAAATCCTTAATAGTTAAAAAAATTTATTAGTGTTTATCGATCATCTCTTAACATAAAATATTGGACCTATACGGCTTGATCAACATCACTTTCATACCAAATTGAAATAATTGAAAATCTAAAACTCTATACCATATTAGTACGTTTTCACCCTTAACGTAATTTATTAATAAGATATAACATAGTTGATAAACAATATTGTTTTTTTTTATAAGTATGATCAAGGATTTAATCACTTCTATGTGTGTATAGAAGAACCTTTTGCTGATGCTAATTGGTTGGAGGTTGCAGTAGTCTTTCTTAATTCTTTAATTTTTCTTTTTTTATATTAGACGAATTTTGGTATATATAAAAAATATTTTCACTTTTTACGGGTGGTCTGGGTTTTTGTTATCTGGTCACTATGGCTCGATCGAAATATTATTATCTTTCAGCAAGGTACTACAGATTGCAAGGAAGTGTTGGACAATATTAAATTGCGTTCATGGAAGTGAATTAGTAGTTATGTCTCTGGTTGTTCTTTTAGTTACACAAGTTAGTATTATAACTCGCGTTTGTATTTCTCATAGTTTCTATTCTAGCTTTGATTCTAATTATGTCTCTGTGTCTCTTGTAACAGGTTGGAGTACCCTTTGTACTCCCTTTAATTTAAGGGGGGTGTATTGGATTAGGATTTTAAAGGACTTTTTTAGTTAAAAAAAATCCTACGGATTTTAAAAGATTTTGCAGGATTTTCATGACTTTTAAGATTTTGCAGGATTCTACAAGACTTAAAATCAGGATTTTAATGGATTCTACAAGACTTTTAAATCAGGATTTTAATGGATTCTGTGGGATTTTGTAGAATTTTCATGGATTTTTGACATTTGATAAGATTTCAAAAAAAATTTCATACATTCAAATTTAAAGAGTCAAAGACAAAAATAATAAAAAAAAAATAATGTCTAGAGAATTAATAATAATAATAATAATAATAATAATAATTCTCCATAATATCTTGTCCTCTTAAATAGCATTCACTCACATATCCATATCTATACTAGTCCTCCAAGCATTAGCGTATTTTCGCTCTTGTTCCTGAATTTGAATAATAGGTTCAAAAGTATGATCTTCATTAATTGGTAACGTTGAAGATGAAGGTTCATCCACCGCTTCAATTGGAAATTCATCAGAACGACATTCTTTACGTAGAAAATTATGTAGTGTTACACATACTAACACAAGTTCTACTCGTGTCTTAAATAAAAATGGAGATGCTGACTTAAAAATTGTGAACCTTGATTTAAAAATACCAAATATTTTCTCGATCACATTCCTTAAAGACGCTTGACAAAGATTGAACAATTCTTTCTCATTTTCAGGGTGATTACCCTGACCTGCAAAATCTTGTAGATGATACCTTACACCTCGAAATGGAGCTAAAAATTGGCGTCGATTAGGAAATCCACAATCCACAAAAAAAATAGTTACCTAATTACATATGCAATATATATAATATTAGTATAATAATAATAATAATAATTATTATTATTATTATTATTTAAAGAATAAGCATTTAGATATAAGGAATATATATATATATATATATATATATTATTTTAGTTATATATTATATGATAATTTTTAACGATATTTATAAATATAAATTATTCTAACAAATATTTTAACAATATTTCCTCTTTTAAAAAATAAGCTAATGAAGACATAAATTCTAAACCCTAAAAAATTAGATACTGCAACGTTTTATGTTAATTTTCTCTTTTAAAATATAAAAAAGTCCTAATTTCACAATATAAAAAGAAAAAGAAAAATTCATAGTAAAAAAAATAAAATAATTGTTGAGTCATAAAAGGAGGAGAATAAGAGTAACAAACTTAAGGGAAGAAGATAAATCGCAATTTTTATGCTAAGAGGGTTCTTCCCCCAATTAAGATCAATTTTCATCTCATTTTACTCACAGAAACCCTAACAAATTCATCTTTTATATATATATATATATATATATATATATATATTGTAGAGATTATAATATCAATTTCATCTTTCACTTTTTTCTTTTCTTGATGTGTGTTATAAAAAAAATTACCACTTAAAAGTTAAAATTTTAAGCATTTTTTTGTGTTATATAAAGGAACAAATTCAACTACATAGAATAAAATAAAGCAAGTCAATTAAAGAGAACGAACAGAAAAATAGAACAAATCAATGACACTATCATTTATATATTAGAGTTTCACAAAATAGGAGAATGAGATGAGAACAATATTACAATATTATATATTACAATATTATTAGCAAAGAAAAAATGGAGAAGACAGGAGCATAGAAAAAAAAATAAAAAACTCACTTGAAAAGTCACTTCAAACAATCCTTCGAAATCCGATGGGTTTGGATGGGATTGTTTTATGAATTTGGTATTTATAGATAACACTAGAAAGTTCTTCAAAATCCCTCTCACACAACAATCCTTTAAAATCCTTATATTCTTGAATACCAATGGATTGTTTTTAAGTTGTAAAAAATCTCAAATGAATACCAATGGATTTTAATGGACTCTTTAAAAAATCTTGAAAATCCTGATTGAATACCACTGGATTATTTTTAAGTGACATAAAATCCTGATTGAATACCAATAGATTTTTTTACTCAAAAAAAGTCTTTTAAAATCCTACGAAATCCTAAACCAATACACCCCCTAAATCTCTTTTGCTTATTAAAAAAAAATAAAGAACCTTTAGCCAAAAAAAAACTATTCCTTTAAATAAAAATCTTAGTATCTCAAATAATTTGTCTTTAGCTTTGTTTAAGAGATTCTTTTTTCAAGTGTTCTGGAGATACTTCATTTATCGAAAAAAAAATTCTTACCTATTTTTTAATTTAACATGATAGGTTGGCTCACCTTACTCTATTACAACTTGAGTTAAATGGGTTAATCAAATAGACCGTGCCCATTTTATCACTAGTTAATTGTGATTTGTCAATCACAACTCCCAAAAGATTCTTTCTTACACACGTTAAAAAAATACAACTTAATAATTTAAGGAACTATACTTGAGAAATTATGACTAAATTTTATTTCTTTAATAATTTATTAATTTAATCATGTATTAGAAAAAATATATATGTTGTATTAATGATTAGATCGATGTTGAATTCGCTTCCACTAATATTTTTTTACCGTCTTAATAATATAAAAAAAAATTTATTTTAGTATAAATATTATTCATTTATACTAACAAAATTATATTGATATTATTGGTCATCCAAAATTCATATAAATATATGTCTCCACATTTACATAATATTATTCACTTTGAATCTAAATTTTCATAATTTTAGCGAAATTTGGAAAACCTTTTTATATGACTTCTCTTGTTTAAGACAGTGACCCCTTTCATATGTCGGGTAATTCCTCATTTCAAAAGCTTTTATTTATTAATCTAACATTCTAATCTTAAAAAGAAAACAAATCTTTAAAATAAATATAATATATTTCAATTCTAAATAATATCTTAAAAGAATCAATATTTTTCAAAATCTAAAGAGTATCTTAGAGATTTGATTCATGCACAAATGCTTATCACAATCATTTTCAATCAGGTCACCAGACTGCATAAACCATGAACTTTGATACCACTGTTGGATACTCAAGGTTCACACACACATGTCTCTACAATAGTATAATATTATTTATTTTAGCACTAAACCCTCATGATTTTACTTTTGGTCATTTCCAAAAAAGTCTCATACTAATAGAGATTATGTATGCTTTGTAAACCTTCCTTTCTTCTCATTATCTAATGATGTGAGACTTTGTTTGTACTCCAATAAGTATTTGCACCATCGCTTCATCATTAACTTACAGTAACGTAACACATCTCTTAACCCCCACATGTTACCATAATTAGATCCATTTGTCAATTATCATACTCGTCTAACCGATTACAATCGATGCTGATACTGTCACCCATGACTCATACACATATATCTCTACATTTATATGATAATATCCACTTTGGATTTAAACTATCATAATTTTACTTTTGTTCATCTCACAAAAAACTTTTTTTACCTATAAAAACTTTATGTATATATAAATCTCATATCTATCATTTTATTTTTACGTTATTGGAATTTGATTGTATTTCAATAAATATATGCTTCTCCTACATCATATTACTAGTAGAATATATTCCACTAATAGAAAATTTTATAATGTTCGAACTAAAAAATTATTATTTTTTAAATAAGAGATACTAATAGAAATAAAATTTTGCAGTTAATTTTTTTTTGTTGTTGTTGTATTGTTCGTGTATAATATTTTTTTAGTATAAATCAAAGTTGGTTTATATTTTTTTTTTACTAAATCCTTTTATATTTTGTTGATCCGTTCCGCTGCAGTATTAGATCTCTCAAGAACAGATGTACGGTATCATAAGTTTAATAAATACGGGTTTTCCCCACAAGAATTTTATGTGATTGGCCTCCAATATAAGGTATGATTGGTTCTACATTAAATATGTATGAAATTATTTTATTACATTTAAAATATTAGAATTATGTTTGTAATATCTTTGATTATTAGCAAAAAATATTTCAAAATGTAAAAATTTATATTCACTTTGAAACAACTATTAGCAACTTCTCTTTCAAATAAAATCAATCTTGAGGTTTCATCTATTCAAGTTTATAATTATATGTTTAAAATTATTTTTGATAAAAAAATTTCAAACAACATTAATACGAAGATCAAATTCATATCTCTTATTATCCAAACAAAAATTATGTTATTTTTTATTCACATACACTCAAAAATTGATTTTACAAAATCACACTAATTTAAAATTAATTATATTAACATATATCCGAATAAACACCAAATATAATTATTTAACTCTCAGGCGATGTTGTTAATTTAAAATTAATTATATCCATATATACAAATAAACCCTAAATCTGATCATTTAACTCTCAAGCGATATTGTTAAATGAAGTTGATTGATCCCTTAAAGTGAATAAACATGTAAAATGGCAGAATAAAAATTATGTTTATTATTAATTGAAATATGATTAAAATTACGATAAAAACCAATGCAAATCAACGGTAAATACATTGTTGATTTGTCACACCTTACTCGTTTAAGAGCACTGTAATGGAGATTGCTTATAAGCAATCCTTGTACCACATTATTGCTGCATTAGCTCTGACTCATTTTATGGATTGCTTAAATTTTAGCAGAGTTGCTTCTACAAATAATTCTGCTAAAATTTAAGTAACACATAAAATAAGTCAGAATTGATGTGACAATAATGTGGTACAGGAGATTGCTTACAGATGCTCTTAGTATATAGAAAGCTATGAAACATGCGTAATTTGAGCTATCTAGTAGTTTTGAAAATTGTATCATATGGCCTACATATCCGTTTGTTTTTGTAACTCTTCAACATTAATTGATTGAGAGTTTGTCGTAATCCGATCTGACAAAAATTATCGTATAATACGAAAATATTTTCTTTCTTTTTCTTTCTTAGTTTATCAATTTCATAAAATATAAATGTAAATATATAAGTTTATATATATTTTTAGTCATCAAAATTAAGATAAAATTATTTTTAGTTTTTCAAATTTAAAATTGACTTTTTTAGTCTTTGTAATTTCAAAAAAAAAATTAGTTCTTATACTCAAATTTTGTTAGAAAATTTATCAAATACTTTCATATAAAATTTACCTACTGATATTCTTATTTGGTGAAAAAATCACATTAAACCTAGTTAATGGTGCATAACTAGCTCAACGTATTATTTTCAGATATATTATTAGTAATTTGATAAATTAAAACAAGATTTTTTAAAATTATAAGAACTTAAAATAACAATTTAAATTTGAGGAACAAAAATAAATTTATCCTAAATTTAAGAAATTAAAAACATATTTAAGTTAATACATAATAATTATGTATAAATTTTTGAATTAAATTAAAGTATTATTTAAAAATATTGGACAAGATAAATCTTATCATTTTACAGTTATTCCAGCCAGTAGGATTTTAATATTGTAAATAGCTGTTTAAAAATATAAAATTATGAGTTATGATAATATTGATATATTAAGATCTTTTAAATACATATATGGATGTTTACACTATGATAATTGTAACATCAGTATGTTTTTATTTAATAATTATTGATTTTATTAAATTATATAATGTGATGATTTGTTGTTTAATTGTTGAGAAATTTTGAAAATTTAGGAATTCTCATAAATTTTAGTTGTTTAGGAGTATCTCCAAGTAGATATCAAATTTGACTTATAGGGGTAAGTATATAAAAAAAATTTAAGACTTGAGTTTCATAAGTTCATTTTCTTAAAGAAGTTATAAAGAAGTTATAGAGAGAGACTCTGAAACTTGAGATAATATCTTTTTCTCTGAGTCTTCTTTAGAGTGCAATGATCTTCCCCTAAGCTTAGTTGTAGGAGTGGTGTTGAGATTTAAGGCTTGAAAAGGTTGAGAATCAAGTAGCGGTGGTTTTGTATGGAGTTTCTTGAAGAGCTTTGCTTTCCTTCCCTCTTTCTCTTTTCTCTTCGATTTGGAGGTAAGGGAAGTTGGAACTTAACTTCTTGAAGAATGATAATATTGTATATTGCTTATTGGTCACTAAATTTGTGGTTGTGATTGTGGTTGAGATGTTGATGATTTAGGAAAACTTTGGTTGTGGGTTTTGGGAATGATGAAAAAGAAAGGGGTGTAGGATGAATTCCTTTTGTTGCATGTTGATTTTTATGATGAAATGGAGTTGTTTGAAGTGTTTATATGTGTTATTTTACATTACATGTTGGATTTTCCTAGTTTTCAGGTGAAGGGAGCCAATTCTTGAATCTGTCAAGTGCATAATTCACGATCGCACCAGGTGCAATTTCAAGGTGTCAAACATGATGCTGGCTAAAGACTCTCTGCCTCATACATGTGGTCAAATTGAGTAAGGTACAAGGTCAAGGACCATAGTCCCTAACTAAGTACTAGAAGGAGCATAATATTTGAAGGGTAGTCAGCAGACTAATCTCATAGTAGGCTTATTTATGTATGCTAAAGTTGTGGTAGGCTCACACCCAAGTTGTTCTACGCTGATAGGAATACTATACCTTCATAGTTTACGTGGTGAAATTCAAGAAACTATGTTGTGTTGTAGATTTTTATTCAAATTGGTTGTTGATCTAACTAGCCCCAAAAAGATCGTGCTGTGTGTTGGTTTGGTAGAGTTAAACAACTTAGATGCTCACCTGTGTTGTAAAGAGACTTTTATTTGAATGCATGGTAACACATGTAGTTGTTATGTGAATATGTGGTTGAATTGTTGAGTTGTGTTGTGCATATGTTATTTTGATCATGTGGAGAAGTTACAGTGTTGTAGTGTTGCTCAAGTTGAAAATTGGGTTGTGTTGTTGATATGCCATGTTGAAATGGTAACGGTTGTATGATTATGTTGTGAGTTGAGAACATGTCGTGTTGTGTAGTTGGGTTGCAAGTGGATAAATGTTGATGCATGTTGTTTAAGTTGTTGTATAGCTAGTAGTACTTCTATACCATGTTATTTGTTTTGAAATACTAGCTTACCCTTGCATACTCCTAATGGTTGAATTGCAATGATCATATTTATATAAGAGCATGACAATGATAGGCTAAAGGAGGAGTTCAAGTTAAGAGTCATGTTTAATGATGGTGTTTTTAGGCTACTCTTATGTAACTATTTTTTTTTTCAGTCTTGGATTTGTTGTGTGTGGGTGTGTGTACATATGTACGTATTTATATATATATATATATATATATATATATATATATATATATATATATATGTATGTATATATTGTTGTATGTATATCTATAACTGTTCTCATGTTAACATTAGATAGTTAGATGTTTATTTTCACAGTTAGTTGTTGGGTCATGACAAGTCGTTATAATAACCCATAAACTTGAATTGACCTAAATAACTCAATTACTTTGGATTAGTTTTTTTTTGGTTGTTTGAATTAAATTCATTTGAATCCTTTTATGTATGGATTGAGTAATGAGTTTTGATTAAATTAAAAATTCACAAGTGTTTAACTTCACCTTAAACTATTTTTATGTGTTACACAACACACACAAATACAAGAAAAAACTATAACTCGTTGTTTGTAAGTTGTAGTAATGAGTAATATTTAATTTGGAACCTTTACTATGCTATTTATTTTTGTGATTTCACAACATTTTTTTTTCTTTAGCTAGACTCAAACTACATATATATAGTCATTTTTGTGTGAAAGTTTTTGGATGAATTTTAGAGTAAGTCAAGCACACATATGTTTGATAGAAACGTCATACATTAATATAAAATAGAGTTGTATATTTAAAAATTAGTTAATTTTTAGAAAAAAATAAATTCAAAAAATAAATTTAAAACAATTATATTGATCTAACTCAATATAATTCATTCATAACTAAATAAGTTTGGATTAATTTGAAGTAAAAAAAAATGACACAAATTCAACTTGTTGAATTTCGAACAATTTAATTAACAAATTTGATAAAACTCAATTCAAACCAAACTATTAGCCCTCTAAATGCAAATATTTTCAAAATAAATGATAAAGTATGAAATATGATGTACTTTCCAAATTGCTATCTCTCGTTTTATAATTTATATTTCAAAACTTATGATAAAAGTTAGCTTATTTTTATGTCATTTTCTACATGACAACCCATTGTTGATTGTTGCAATAAAGTGAAAGTTGAATTGACCTCTTTATTTGGGATTACATTAAATTGAGAATTGGTCAATTGTGTATAGTTTTTTTTATAGGATTTTAAAAACATGTTGATGAGGTTCATCTCAACTAATTTTTTAAGCGGATTCACATTGTTTAATTCATCAATTTTAATGTTAAAATTTTTTTAATTTGGTTCAGCCTACCACAAGTTAGTGAATTAAACAGGCTAACCCACTTATTAAAAAAAATTAAATTTAAAATAAATTTCAATTTAAAATAAACTTCAATAAAAATTAACTTTTAATATAAAATAAAAATTATCAAAGTATCAGATATATAATATTAAATTTAATTAAAAAAGTGTATAATAATGGGTAAATTTTATATAATAGTATTTGACAAATTTTCTTATAAATTTGAGTATAAAGATTTTTTTTGAAATTATAGGAGTTAAAAAAAATAAATTTTAAACTTGAGAGATTAAAAATAAATCTACTTTAAACTTGAAAAATTAAAAATATATTTAAACCTAAAAATAAATACTAAAACATTAATATTTTTTTTATTTACAATTGGTTTCGAGTCCCTCTCTCTTTCTCTCTCTAATTATTATTGTTATTATTATTATTTATTTTCGTGAAAAAGAACCACGTTTTTCAATTTGCCACTAATAAAAATAGTCTGACGAAGAATCGCAATGTGATTTTCAGAATGAAAATGAAGTCAGCTTTGGATTACAAGAAAAAAATTCCACTTAATTATTGTCTTGTAGTGTAGTAACCAATTCATATGAAATTTAGGAACAATGTTGATGGATTATTAATCCCATGTTCTCTTCAAGATTTTTTTTCTTTCTAATGTATGAGAATTAAACACTGAAGGGCTTAATTACAACAACTCGCATATTTTACTCACTAAAATACACTCTCTTAAACATTAAAATATTATATCATCATTGTTTCCCGTGTTCTCTTTGGACTTATGATTAAGGGTTTAGTTTTTAAATATTTATGATTACCAGATAATTATGGGGTAATGGAAAGTTGGCATGGGATAGTAACACTTTTTTTTTAAAAACATAATTCTATATAAATTAAAATTTATTGAAAATTATAATTTTTTTTAATCATAAATCACACTTTTATTTAATTAATTTCATTTATAATTTTATAACTTTTAATTAATAACAATAAGGTTATTAGAAGGTGATTTTGCTAGCATTCTCTTTACAAATAGAAAATTAGGTTGTGAATCCTTATATACAGGTTAAGTATGTTCTTAAATCAGGATTAGTTTATTTATACACATATATAAATCACAAATTTTTCAGAAAGTAATTATGTTCGAAATGACCAATGATAGTTTATAGATAGTATCTACTTCAAATACACATCAAGTTGCATCCATTAAGGTAAAATTATTATTAATTACGATCCATTATCCATTAAAAAAAAAGACTTAAAGAGACATAAATAGTTTTATGGTTGTCAACAACACAAGAAGTATGAAAGAGATGGACATGTTAACGAATGCAATCCATGCGAAGTATGAATCAAGTAATCATATTGTAATATCACCTAATCATATCCACTGCTTTTCTTTTATTTATTGCTTTTGTTTTTGTTTTTGTGGAGATGATGCGTAGAGAGAAAGGCAAGGGCCAGAAAAGCCCAAAATAGAGAAACGTGCTGAATAGCAAACAATATCTTACCACCAAGTAAGTCACATTCCTTAAAGAGCTAAGTATAATGGGCTTAGCAGTGGATGTTTGTGTTAAATAAAATAAATGTACCCTTATATATGTATGTTGCTGGACTTGTAAGAGTTCAACCTCAAAAGCTTCTTTATATTTCAAGGCCTACACTGTCAACAAACACAACCTATTGGCCCATACTGGAAGGACTATTGCCCCTATATGTCTTCAAATCAATTTCTCTGCCGTAATGGAAAAGAAAATCAATAAAAAGAGAAAACAAAAGGATAATTTTAAATTATTTTCTAATTTTATTTTATTCTTGTTAAAAATGGTTTAAAAGATATAATTCAAATGTTCATAATATAATATACTTTTTTTTTTTCCAAATCAGGAAGAGATAAATCACATGACAATATCTTGTTTTCTTCTCCCATAAAACTTTCACACAAAAAGAAACGTTCACTCAAAAGGTTTTTACTTCGTTTTCACTCTATCTAAATATATTCATACTATCTTAATATACTAGCTCAACAAAATATGATGAGTACCGATCCAATATATTATTAGATTTGGACAAATTTTAAAATGATTTTTTTAAATTAATAATAATATTTTTACTAAATCAATATTTTATATATGAATCTTGAAAAAATATTATATTTACAAATTTTTAGATATAGACGTTTTAAAGTGAGTTTTTAGAAATATAAAAAGTGACTTTTAAGTTATGATTTTTTTTAAAAAAATTATATAAATATTAATATAATTTTTTTTAAAAGAGACATAAAGTTAAAGCTTTGTTAGCCTCGTCCTTGACTAGGGATGACAAATATACCTGTACTCGCGGGTAATACCTGAACCCGTCCCGACTTTAACGGGGAATACCTGATTTGACCGGGTACAGGTACGGATACAGGTAAAACCCGATATATTAAATCGGGTACGGGTATGTACTTACATACTCGTACCCGTACCTGTACCTGTCCCGTTTCCATTTTTAATTTAGTACTCGCTTTCAATTTAATTATATTAAAAAAATTTAATATTTTTTATGTGTGATTATTTATTATAATATGAGATAGAGAAATAACGTAATTATAATTATAATATAATACAAAATAATTTAAAATATCATATTTTTTAAAAAAAATAAAAAATAAAAAAATTGATAGGTACAGGTACGGATACAGGTATACCCAATACCCGACAGGGACGGAGATGAGGATGAAAATCACATACCTGACGGATACGGGTTCAAGTACAGGGATGAGTTTGACTCGAACGAGTATCATGAAACCCGTACCCGACCCGCCCCGTTTCCATCCTATTCTTCACCGTGAACATGATTGAAACAATTATTATACTAAATATGATTGAAGTTATATGCCAAGATGTGATTGAAATACAAGGTATGACTAAGATAACTCATAAGAATACGAATTCCACGTGGGTAAACTTTCCCTGCAATATCAGGTTTTGAATTTTGTTGGAAACTACTTGTCAGATCACATTACTAGAATTCCTAATTAATTTTAGAACAATGATATTTATACTACAATTTTTATAACAATGAGAAACTATATGCAGAGCACCATTGGGTGAAAATTTTATGACTTCCATGAAGAAAGTTCATAAAAGCTAGGATTAACGCGTAGTTTCAGTACCAAGGTCAGATGAGTAAGCTAAGTTCATGAATCATAACCAATGGATCTAATTCAAAAAAGTTAAAATGTAATTCACATATTCCAAAAAGAGAATTTATTCTTTTGGTGGGTTATAAGTTACAAAGAGAAAGAATATAAAGTAAGGAGAAATTGAGTGGTTTACAAATAAGTAACAAGAATGGTTTTCTAGTTTATTAATGATTCCTCAGTATTAATTACTATGATGAGTTGGTTTGTGAGCCTACATTATAGTATAAATAAAATTTATGGCTATATCTATGTGTATACGTGAGGTTGTGGAGCAATGAATCAGGACCATGTCCCATCATCGCAAGGGGAACAACCCTCTTGTGCAATGTCTGTAATCTGAACACCAGAGTCATATAGGACTCCATTTTTCCAATCAACAGGTAGGACCTTCTGTGCCCAAATCCACTTTCCATCATAGCCTGCCGTTACCACTATCCGAAATTGCAATGCACCTTTGGGTACCCTGCTTGTGTCCCACACTGCCCCATGGTTTCTGCTCATGAAGCTCCAATTTGAAGACCCAACCTAATAATAATTGTACCCCACAAACCCAACGTTATTCAATCAAATAATATATAGTTGTATACTTTGTCTAGCAAGCAGCAACAACATACCTGAGCCACATCAACGGCTACTATCTCAGTTTGTCCCCCTTGATACAAAAATTTAATTGCCAAGTAATCAGGCTTCTTGCTTGATTCTTCTACACGGACGGCCAAATTCTGATTTTTGTACTCACATGGTACTCTGAGAAAAAATTAATTAGTATTCAGTGAGCTAATGCCGCATAATAAAATTAATATCGGGTGATGAAATATCTGACATTATAGATTATATTATTAATATATGTAGGCATTAGAGCGTTACTGTTATTAAAGTGGCACATGATTGTCCTAGGGATTGATGATATGATAATATTAAAACTTAGGTCCACATTGATGTTCTGTATGGGTGGTGGTGGTGGGGCGGTAGGTGGGAAGTGGGGACGGAGCAAAACCAGTGGCAAAGCAAGAAAAGAAAAGAAAAGAAAAGGAAAGGGATAAAAAGTTATCTAAAACTAAAGTGATTAAGGCCTACCTCTTGTATTCAATGTCAACAATGCCAAGCTTCAAAACTTGTTGGCCCATACCCTTCTGAGCCATTGCTGCAAAGGCTCTGCTGCTGAGCACAAAGTCAGTTTTATTATTGTGATTGAGATCAGTCAACACCACTCTGGTGCCTTCTTTGCTGCACACAGTTGGGTTCTTGCATCGTATCTGCCACATATATAAAAAAAATGTTCATTAGTCATGACTCATGACAATAATAACTAACAAATAAAAATTGGTTGGAACTTGGAACTTGGAAATTGGAAGTGGTCCTGATTTGTGTACATACCTGAAAGCAGGCACCACAACCGGCTCCATCTTTGAAGAGAGAAGCCACACCAGCTGCAAGGTGTCCACCACTTAAGCCTAGTGTCAAAGAGCCATACCCACATGCCCCAGCTTCACATGTCAAATTCACACAATAAATTAATTACATCGTTTTATAAGAAAATTGAAGATAGTAATGAACAAATGAATGTTGGTAATTACATGAAAGAGCAGAAGCTTTGGAGAAATAGGAAGCCTTGGATTGTTGAAGGCAGCGATCACAAGCAGTGGCTGATGAAGCAAGAAGGAAGAAAAAGAAGCAAGTAAAGAAATTCATGATTTGTGATTGTGATTGGTTTGAGGGTGTGGTTCAGAAAGCAAGGTATAAATATAGCATAGCAGGTTTAGGTTAGAAGAATATAAGGTAACAGGTCAGCATTTCCAAAAAGGCTTTGGTATTAGATAAGAATGAAAGGGGACACGCACTCAGTTAACGCGGCTACACAAAGAAACTAAATGGGGTCACTTTCTGACTTCACTCACCGACCCTGTGTATCTATGTGCCAATCCCAAACAGCTGTGTTGTTTGTGTGTGTTAACTGTGAAAACGTGTTCTCTTTTGTTCTAACTGTGGCTGTGTTTTTGCTTTTTTTCCTTATATGTGGTAAGTGCTAGCTTAGAGTACTATTTCTTGATGGAGATGGACCTTGATTACGAGGTCATGATGATGTTTCGGTGCACGCTTTAGGATGGTTCTTTCCCACTTCTGTTTCCTTTACTACTAGTGCTACTACTGAACTAAGCTTGGAACATACAAGAAGAAAAGAAAAAGGTTAATTTATCTTTTGTGAGAAAAGATGAGAAGATAAACATTGAAATGCCAAATAATTAGCTTTTGTCACCTAAATGGCTATTGTCAATGACACATTGCGGAAGGAACAATATCTTGGTGTCTCTACTCTATTACAGCTGTCAATCACTCTGAGGTGAGAATTAAGATACCTACATTTGTAGAAAGAAAAAAAAAAAACAAATAAGGGAAAAACAGAAAACGAGGTATTGTGGCATGTTGGTTGATTTTTTTTTTTTTTTAATGTTTCCGCGTATGGTGTTCCAAAAGACAAAAAGAAATGAAGCTTTTAAGAAGGTGGGGATGGGGAAATGATTATTTGCTTGTTCATGAGTGCGAATTTAGGATCATAGTTTACAACTCACATCCCATTTTGCCAAGTAAGAATACAATCATATATTTGATTCGATATGATGCGATTCAAAATATGATATTCTCCTTTGAATTTCATTATTATAATCATTACCAGTTATTTTCTTATAAGGTTTAATATACGTTTTAGTATATGAAATTTTTATAATTTTTTAATTACTTCTTAAATTTTAAAAAATAATTTTTATTTATTTATATTTTTTTTATATATATTCCTTATAACTTATAAAATTTGACCGAATATATCATATTTAAATAGTTCTATCATATATCATTCATGTGTTTTATTCAATGTTATCATTCGTAAATGATAATATAGAATATATTTTTTATTTATAAAAATTACAATAACATAAAATATGACTATAATATATCTATTTAAGTATGTCAATATAATATTTCAAGTGTGTGGTTTAGCGGTAGGGGTTGATCCACCTTTAAGCAAGGTCAGGGGTTCGAATGTGGATATTCCAAGAACGAACAAAAAAAAATTATGTCAATATAAACAATATTTTGTTAAACTTTGAATTTTAAACAAATATCTAATTACTTAATAACTAAATTATAAAAAAATAATAAAAAGATGATGAATTTAATTATTATTTTTAGTTTAACTGGAAGAAAAAAAATATGTGCAGACAAAAGTATGTTTTTTGGGGCTTCTTATTCTTGATGGACACCTTGGGCCATTCGTAACCCTTGTTGATCACAGTTTCTTTGGTATATTTTAACTCAGCTTTCAAGAGTTTGCTTCTTCAATGCTACAGATAAACAGGCTAGTTTAAACTCTAATGGGCAAAGAAAAGTAAAAACTAAAGCATCTAATTAGTATTTCAGAATTGAAGGTTTCCTACTTTTTGTGTTAAATGTTCTTTGATATCAAAACAATTGGCGTATATTAGAATCTGAAATTGAATGATTGAGTTGTGCAACAATTTGTCTTCAAAGACACGGATGACAGAGCAGTTGGCATCTGGAATAAGTTATTGATCTTCCACTGTTTCTGGATCATTCATTATATATAGACTCGTTTTTTTAAGAAAAGAATCATGACCATTTTTTCTTATAATAATTTTATTGTAAAAGTTGTGACTTGTGAGACTAATCCTTATATTAGATGTGATAGTTTGGTAAAGTCTAGGTTTAAACTGGTAATAGTGTTACAAATAAAATTTGTCAGAATCACAATATATTTCTACTGTGTTAGTAAGTAAATGAATAGGGACAATATTAAGGACATTAAAAAAAGGAGAAGGTAATAACTTTTTATTTAAGTTGCTAAGAACATCTTAAACATCAATTGTCTTTATTTAACCTTTTTTCTTAAAAAAAATCAGTTTTTTTATTAATAAAATAAACAATTTTATGCGTTTCTATATATTTGTCTAAACTGTTTATTTTTAAACTAAGTAACTTTTTACCTTTTTTAAAAACAAATTTTATCAGTTACTAAACAAAAGTTTTTTTTAAGAAGCGTTTTTTTTATATAATAATTTTTTAAAAAAATTTAACAAACTGATCAATATGAACTATATGGTAAGTCGAGAAATAAATGTAGGGAGAAATTAATTATTATTTTTAGTTGATAATTTTGCATATCAACGAACTAGAAAAAAATAACAAAAGAAACATATAATTTTATTTAATAAATTAAAAGTTCCACATTAATTAGTGTTTTATTTTAGGCTACTAATTAAGTGTATAAGTCTTGCAATGAATTATAATCTAAGTATTTTTGGTTGAATTAAGTAAATATAGATAGATATAAGTATTGTATATCCGGGTCTAATGAATATATACCACAACTGTTACACAGTTAATCAATTAAAATATTTATTTTAATATAAATTTACAATTTTTTAATGAGCACCTTTTACATCTAAAAGTATATATTGATTTTAACAAGTTTCGGAAGTTCAATTTATATACATTTTGTATATACCTTTAAATTCTTTAATTTATAAGAAAAAAACAATAATGTGTTCTAGATGTCATATAAAGACTGATTTAAGATTACCTAATAATTTCTGTTGGGTAATATATAAAACATACCCTCATTTATATAAATAGATTAAATTTATTCTTATTTGTTTAAACATGTTATTCTACTTCAGAGTCCAGAATAATTACACGGCATTTATGTTCTGTTTATTTAAGAGAAATTTGTTAAAATAAGTATGCTATACTTATTTATTAGGTAAAAGAATAATCTGTAAAATGGTATGATAAAGAGATATATGAAATGATGAATGCTGTTACCTTTATATATGTGTATATATATAATAAACCCTTTTAACTTTTATAATAATTATTCTTAAAATAATATTTATTATCATTTTTTATTACCAACAAAGCCTAGTAGCTGTTCCATCACCCTGTGATACACTATAATAAGAAAAGGAAGAAATAATATTAAAAAGTGTGAAATCCACAAAAAAAAATTCAATTTTAATTTATTATTATTGTCTTTTATTGCCTCGTACGTTAAGGAAATATATATATATTTTCAATAAAAAATTATTTTCTTTCATTTTTCTATGCAACTAAATAAGTGAGGATAAATTTCAATTTATATTTCCCTTCTACTTCTCTAAAATTTATACTCATTTTTTAGTATTTTGTCTTCTCTCCTACTACTTTCTTTTTCATTTCTCTTTACCCAAAAGCATTTCTATAGCTAGTTGCAAAACTTGCATTTTCATTTTTAATTTATTATTATTTTGATCCGTTAAAGGCTTTAAGCCTTAAAGTTTGAGATGAGATTAGTAACCCTAAACATGTATAATGTTAAATAAAATTATTTTATATTTTAAAAATGATGTACAATTTATTTAATAATTATATTTTATATGAATAACAAACTAAAATTTTTATTACATATAATAATAATAATTCCTGGTATAAAAATCTATTTAATTTATGATATTATTTTTTCTATCATGAAAAATGCAAATAATTTACTCATTTTTTGAATAATATTTCTCAATACATAACTGATTTATTAAATATTTTTATACTGAGATGATTATTATTTATCACCTACAAGTGCATTGTATTTCAATTTCTTTTGATCTTCTTTAGTCATATCAAGACCTACTAGCCCAAACATTGTCTCGAAGGATACCAATATATGGAATAAAAAGCCCAAATCTTGAAAACATTTTACCCACACGTGTCTCGGCAAGTAGGCCCAAATCTTGAAAATATTTTACCTACGTGTGTCTAAGCAAGTAGGCCCAAATACTTCCTGCATATCCAATTCATTTAAGTTGATGATATATACACCTCCTTTTTAAAAAAAAATATTAAATTTCTAAATTATCCTTAATATTATTTGGAATAAAAAAAAATTATCTTGAAAATTTTTTTTCAGAGGTGTATTTGTACATAATTATGAAAAGTTCTTTCCAGAATACTAAAATTATTATTCTGGAAATAATTTTCCGTCGGAATAATTCTGGAAAGTACTTTCCGTAACACTAAAATTACTATTGCGGAAAGTTCTTTCCGGAATTATGATAATAAATACACACACTGTTAATATTCCGGAAAGAATTTTTTGCAATAGTAATTCTAGTGTTACGAAAACTATTTTCCATAATTATTTTGACGGAAAGTTATTTCCGGAATAGTAATTTTAGTATTCCAGAAAGTACTTTCCGTAATTATTCTGACGGAAAGTTCTTTTCGGAAGGTTCATGATATATACACCTCCTGTTTTTTTTTATAAGTACACCTTCTTTATTTTTTTTAAAAAATTATAAAATATTATATATATATATATTTTAATTTTATATCTTTAACTTTCAATTTTCTACTTTTTTCTTTTTTTTACACACTTTTTTTTTCTCTTTTAATTTTTACGTGCTACCAAAATAGGTGGGGTGAAGGAAAGATAACGGGGTGCATGTAAAAATTGAAAAAAGAAAAAAAGAAGAAAAAAGAAAGATCTGTAAAAAAAAGTACTAAATTAAATGTTATGAATGTAAAATTAAAAAAAAAAGCAAAAAATTAAGAATATTTTAAAATTTTATTTTTTTTGAAAAGGAGGTGTACTTATAGGAAAAAGGAGGTGTATATATTATCAACCTTTAAAAAACACTTTCCAGAATAATTTTTTTTTTTATTTCAAATAATATTAAGAATAATTTAAGAATTTGATATTTTTTTTAAAAAAAAGGAGGTGTATGTATAAAAAAATGGAGGTGTATATACCATCAACCATTCATTTATAAAGCAAATTATATGCCCATAATACTCTCTGTGGGCCCAACAATTTTTTAAGGTCATTTCTAAAACTAAAAGTATGCTATCCTCTGATAACTAAATATACTTTTGTTTTTTTAAAATAACTTTGCTTGAATACTTTTTTACTTTTTATATTTTCTTCTTATCAACCATTTAAATATTTCTCTCTTACCTTTTGAGAATGTGGCAGTGGGGAAAAAATAGTAAGTTGGGTGCTGTGTTAGGGTGAGTCATTTTGTGAGGTTGTTAGAACTTGGGAGAGTTTACTATTTGCTGGTTTGATAAAGAGGGTGTGAGTCACGGGAGTGAGAGTGGGTAAGTGTGTTTGTGTGACTCACGTTTTTCTTTTTCTTGTTAAAATCATATAATTAGGATGAAACTTTAGACACCAAACTAATAAATTGTATTTTTTTAATTAATTTTATATAATAAGAGAGTGTGTTTTTAATTTTATCATTTTTTTTCCATCTAAAGTTTGTATCCCCGGCCCTTAAAAAAAGTTAAAGATTTGCATCAATTAACACTAAGATGTCCTCCTTCTTTTCTTAGTTTCCTACGTTTTATAATTTTAAATTTTTTTTTTGTTAGTTTTCATATTTTATAAAAAAAATATATATTTCATTTTTCATTTCAAGTTTTATTTTAATTTTTTATATTATTACAATTTTCAGTGTTGGACTAAGTATGTAATGCACATCGAGACTTTCATATTATTATTTTTTTACAATTCTTATTTATTTTCATTTTTAATTCAGAAATGAACTGGGATAAAGTAAGCAATATAAACACAAGACAGTTGCCAAACTCAATCCAAAAATTAAGAGTTAAGACCTTCTCCATGACAGTTGAATGAATTAATGAGTTTCTTGAGTAAAAGAAACTCCTTTATTACTATGATGATATACTATTTTTTTTTGGTAAAGATATTACTATGATATACTATGTGCTAACTGATTATAGACTTTGAAAATAATATCATATTAATTCTAGAATTAACTAAAAGTTAGTGGAAGATAATATTTTATTATTCTTCTATTAGATCTTTAAAATAAAAGATATTTTTTCATAATATCTGGACGTTAAAAATCGGTCTTGATTAATTAATTAATTTAGTCAATTTACAATTTGGTTAGTATGCAATTGGGTAACAAATGTTTTAATGTATCAATGATCAAAAAATGATATGAAAGAAAAAGAAAATTGTCCAGAAGATAGGACATGATAAAATAGAGTGGAAGAGAAAGAAGAAGAAGAAAAGGAAAACTTAGATAGCTCAATCAAATTAGATTATGAAAGAGACTGTGTTTAGTATTAATTTCCAACAATTAGGAACAAAAGTTGCTTTCTTTCAAGGAGGAAGAGCGAAAATTATAATGAAAAATATGTCAGGGAGAAATTGCATTATTTTTACTTGTATATTTTTTAAAAAAGTTGTGTATACATGTGTCTCTCTCTATATAAACAACTAGCCATATGGTGTCATTAATGCCAGACCAGCGATTTGATGTATTAAAGACTTTATACATATATAAGGATAATTTTTAATTTCTGCTTTTTGTCTACTTTCATGCATCTTACAAAAGTGTAAAATATCGAATAAGATATTTCAATTATTTAGGTATATGTTACCTCCCAACCAGATGCATGCCTTGAGGGCTTAGCCATTTGGGCCTAAAATGTTATTGTATGGTTCTAACTAGGAGGAGAAAACGATCATGCATCCTTTGCTTTTATGGCATGTACGTAAGTTACAAGGAATAAATGACCAACAATGATATTTCATTTTCGTGTCATCAATTGATATCATGTCGTAGAATGATTCCACGTAGCCATGCACCGTATCAGCACAATACCACGGATCCACTAACACTATCACATGGTGCTGTCTGATTTTGTGAGTATATAAACAAGAACAAGTGAGATAGAGATCCCATTCAAACACAACCTCGATTAACATTTGTACCATGATCAACGCAAAAAGGCTTATTGAAATGGCAAGAAAGTGGCAGAAAATGGCAGCTAGAAAGCGCAAGAGAATTTCATACTCGAGGCGTCAAATTGATATGCATTCTGCAACAACAAACAAGGGTCACTTCGTGGTTTACAGCATCGACCACAAACGATTCGAGGTTCCTCTAAAGTACCTTAGCAAGAAGGTGTTTAAGGAGCTACTCAAGTGGTCCGAAGAGGAATTTGGGTTATCATCTAATGGACCTATTACGTTACCTTGTGATAGCCTCTTCTTGGACTACGTAATTTCTTTGGTTCGTGAACGCATTTCCGAAGATGTGGAAAAGGCTTTGATCACTTCATTGGTTGCATGTCACCACGAGGCATCATCACCATCGTCTTTTAATGGTCTTGGGCAGGGTCGTAACGGCCAAATGATTATTTTTGGCTTTTGAACCCATTTTCATTCTTGTGTTTACAAAGTTACAAATTTAATTTGTAGAGCCTCTATTGCTTTCTTCTGATCGATGCTTCAGAAATCAGAACAAATTTTTGTAATTAAATATGAGAACAATGTACAATTTCTCTCTTCTTTTTATTTTTTCTACCTTCTGAAACCGATTTCCTTAATCTTATTGTGATATGATCCATACATAAATCATAAATCCTAAATTTATCTAAAAAAAAGGTCATCTTTTATATCCTAGACAAACTATTTACATCAAGTAATACAAGTAAATTTTCCCTACCAAGTACTTGTATATATGATTTACAAATATGTATCGAGTAACTATAAACATATATATACTTCATTCTCTTAAACTCATTTTCACCTATTTTTTTTCTACTTAATATATATCTCTACTTATTTTGTCGCATAACATGTTATATTTTATCACTTTTTCTCTCTCCTTTCTTTTTCCCCTCTCAATCTCTTTCCCCCCCTTCACTCGATATTGTATGAATATAGCCTCTTATCTTTTAAAAGTAATATTTTGTTGTCTCTCTTAAGCAACTAAAAAGAACTGTATGCTATATGTGCATAACAGCATATATTAGAATCAAAATTCATCACTTTTATCATAAGTAGAAGGTTAAATATGTCGTGAGTTCATATGTAATCTACATATAACAGATTAGTAAGGCTCAGCTAACTGAGGTAAACACTAGTCAACTAAACTGTTTATTTAATTTTGTTATAATTTTGATAAATAGTCAGAATATATAGGTTCATAAATATTTTTTATTTAGCATATATTGAATGACGGTGTAAGATTCTTTAACCTTGTTCGTGTATATTATAAATTTCAAAGTTTTAATAAAAAAAATCAAGTAAAGGAAGTCAAATAGCAATTAAAATCTATCTTTTTTAAAATTCAAACCATCACTTTAAAATCATATCACAGGAAGGGAAAAAAAATCATATCCTTTCCTATTGTCTTGCCACACGTGTTCACTTTTAAAATTTTCCAAAAATCTTTTTATCTATGTTCGTTTTCCGAAAGGAACTATTCAAAAGGAAATTATCTGTCTAAAGGTGCTATATATTCTTTGAGTTAATCATCTATATACTGTCAGTGTAAAATTTTTTTATACTGACAATCAATTATATCTTTTAATTGTGTCATGTCACTGTTAAAAATAAATATATTTATAATGATATAACATAATTAAATAATATAATTAGTTGCCAGTGTAAAAAAAATTTACACTGATAATGTATAAGTGATTAACTCATTCTTTTTACATTCATGATGTTTTTATTGTAACCACAATAATGCAAAATGTCACTGAAACAAAAATCTGACTTGTATTTATTTATTTATTTTACTCCATAAAGTGAGACTTGTATGAATAATTTTGAATAGATAACTTTTATTCTTCTTTCTTTACCATCATTCTTTAACGTTTCCCGCTCATCATTTTCGTCTCCCATTTGCAAAATAGTAACTAGTGCATTACATTGATAATAGAAGTTTCCAAAACAAAATCAATTTAGTTAAAATATAAAAATCTAAAGAGTTGAAAAACTAAAAATTAAACAAACTAAAAAATGAAAAAATAAAATAAATAAATTGATTCGTTTTAATCAAATTAACATGAAAACCCACCCAATCGATCTATATCTGGCCAAAGTATTATATACATATATTTTGAAAAACTTTTTGCTTAATGAATTTTCATATTATCTATAATTTCAACTCAATACAAAGCCTATCTTCGATTTATATATGTATTATAAGATATATAATGAATTTGAAATTAAATATAGACTTTAGATGTATTATGATGAATTTTTTAAAAATTTATTTGATTTTTATGAAAGAGTTTATCACTTATACACGGCCAGTGTACAGTTTTTTTAAACTAGCAATCAATTATATCTTTTAATTGTATCATGTCACTATAAACACATTTACTTTTAACAATGACATGACACAATTAAAATATATAATTAGTTACTAGTATAAAAAAATTTATATTGACAGTGTATAGGTGATTAACTCTTTATGAAAATAGACTATTATACAAAAGAAAGGATCCAAATCAAAATTTATTTGGCTTGAAATAAAGCAGACAAATGAAACCCGATTCTGAAAATGGAAATGGTTAGTTTCGTTCCCTGAACCAGCCAAATGAAACCCGATTCTGAAATACACATATCCGGTCCGTTGTGATTCATAGTAAATATTTGTACGCAAGTGGATACGAATCTGAGTCTTTCTGTGCAATTATTTGAGGAACGCAAGCCTCTTGAATTGGATCTTCTATCAACTTTTGATGCTGTGAAAAAGTACTCTAGGATACATTGGATGATTTGGGCACTAAATTCTTGTGTGAGAGACAGTTGACACATAATTCTTCTGGCCCAACATACTCCTTTTTCATTTGGCCCATCACCATAATGACTCTGACTTGTCCACAACGTCGGCGAATGCCTACAAACTTGACAATTAAAGTCATCAACAAATGCTCCACCATTTGTACCCACTTCTCCAAAGTTAACACATTCATGTTTCATTTTCTAATGCTTCTTGGCTACCCCTTCTTTCCCATTTTCCCTTCAATAAACCAGATACAAAGTGCCCACCCCAAAATATGCCAAATTGATTTGGGACATACTAAATAAATCCATTCCCCCGAGACCACAACATCGTAAATTAATTCTACTACACATTAACGCATAAGTCACATGGTTTCGCTTCCACTTAAAACAAGGCACAATATCATGCACCATTCAAGAATTTGTCTCTGGACCACTTACTATATAAACAACCAACCACTTCATAGCCATATCCATCAAAAGTTGTTAATTAAAAGAATGATAATTAGTTCCAAAAAAATCTACCAAATGGGTTTGAAGTGGCAGAAACATGCCACAAGTTACCAAAGGAAGAGAATGATATGGCGAAAGAATGCAGCAAGAGCAGAAGGTCACAGCGTGAAGGGTCACTTTGTTGTGTATAGCATGGATATATAAGAAGCGATTTGTGCTTCCCTTAGTGTATTTGAAAAGCAATATCTTGAGAGAGCTTTTCAAGTTGGCAGAAGAGGAGTTTGGTCTGTGTAGCAACGTGCCACTAACGTTGCCTTGTGAAGCCGCATTCATAGAGTACGTAATAACGTTGATACAGAGAAACGTAGCTAAGGATATGGAGGAAGCTCTGTTAATGTCCATAACTAGCACCCCATCATGCCAATCATATTCTTTCCATCTTCTTCTTCATCAACCAACCAATATTCAACATTTCCTTTGCACTTACTGAACCATTTCAATTTTCTTTCTTTTTTTTACTATTCTTTGAATTGATTTTGCTATCATCTGAGTCAGTTTGACAAATTTATTAATAAATGAATTATACATATTCATCATTTCAATATTATTTGTTTTCGGAGTAAGTTTGTTTGACATTAGAATCTTTTGAACTCGTAGAATCATCACTGTTTTAAAAAAAATGTATGATAGATTAAGAAGGAAAACAGATTTATAAATTATTTTAAATTTTGATTTTTAAATTATGTGAGATTTGTAGACAAAAATACCATTCAGTCCAAAGCATGTGTTCCGAATGGACATGTAACAGGTGTAACAATAGTTCTTGATGTTGCATGCAATATATATATATATATATATATATATTATATTATGAATGCAGACGCGACAAACCAATTGAATATATAAAGTGTAAAATTACTTTAAAAAATAACGAATTGATTAAATGAGTCTAATTTAAAATTTGAATTTGACTTGCTTAAATAAAACTCATATTTGATTCGTTTCATCTATTTATAATTGAATTTTTGATTGCTTTTATAGAAATTATTTTTCAATTATCTTTCTACTCATTTAATTTTTTTTTATAAATATTTTAATGTTAAATGATAATATAAAAATAAAAATATGTATTCAATATGTTGTACGTGGAATTTAAACATTTTAGGCTATTATATTTTCACAATTCAATCAATAAAAACTTTAAATAAATGAATACATGAAATTAAAAAAATAACAGTCGCAACAAAGTTCTACATGTTTCAATAAAGGATATACAAATAACAATAGTTAGTACCATCGATTTAAAATTGTATATTTAATATCGTAGAAGAATAAGAGTTCAATTTTGCCAAATGATATTTTGAGAAGTTATAGGCCACTCAACTAGCATTTCATCCTCTTTTATTAACAACTTCTACAAAAGGGTAAAAAAACAGCTTTAATATCACTTTTGATTTGTGTTTCCAAATCCAAATGATTTTCCATTGTGTAGTGGTTTAGAATGTCCAGAAAAGGTTATACAAGTAATCGTGATCTCAATATTCTACACAAATATTGGCTTAGATTTCAAAGAAAAATACGATGCGGCATATTTTGTGCGATAATGGATTCACATTGTAAAATGGAAAATGTCACAACGCAGAAATAATATATCCAATTGGTTTTCCTTATCCGGACCTTTTGGAAAATATCCAAAATAGTTATAAGCTCTATATACACATAATTTATTCTCATCAACATTCTTGAGGTTTTAAATGAATTTATATTCTTTAAATTTCATTTTAATATAATTTTTTATTGACTACAAAATTATTGATTAAAATTTCCTAGTTAAATATTTGTAACAGTTTACTATCAATACACAAAATAGCAAATTCATTCGATCTACCTTTAACATAATTAATATCAAATAAGATTTCATACCCAAAAGAAAACGATTTGAGTTTCATGCCAAAACTATATATTCATCAAATAACATACGTATTAACTTGCACAGTAAAAGTATTTTAATTTTTCATTACTACTCTTTTTTTTTTTTAATTTTAATATTTCCCTTTTCACTAAAACAATACATTTTAATTAAATAACTTGATAATTTTATGTCTTGCTACTTGCTCGTGGTTGATTTCCATTTTATAATCATTTACTTTTTGTTTATAGATACATAGATTTTTTTAATACATACGAATGGTAAATATTTTAAGTTTATATCATGATATTATATGTATATGATTTTCATTTTACCACTTCGATTCATATTTTAATTATTAAATATTTAAAATTTTAAAATTATTGATAGTGCGTGTTGAATTTGTGTGGTCACTTTTTCTCACTCTCAATACACAGATATATTAAAAACTAAAAAAAATGTGAGTACTGATTTTTATTTTGATATTTTTGTGATATATATTACATTATATGTGAGTATTAAGATATATATATATATATACATATATTAAAAAATTTTAAAAAATTAATTCGTTATTAAAGAGTATTCTTTATCACATAAGAAAATTAGTCTCTTTCAAAAGTCTGGAAAACATTAAATAAATAAATATATTCGCTGAATTTATATTTTATACATATGATAATTTAAACATATATGTATTTATTTTATTATAATATAATTTTTATTTTTTAAAATATATTAGTTTTTAGATAAAAAATTATGTATGTGTCAAATAGTAGTGGGGCAAGTGCCCCCACTCTTCAAAACGTGGATCCGTCCTTGACACCAAGAGTGAGTTAAACAAAGGCTCTCTAGTTGAAATTAGGCCGAGCATGAAATTAGCCACGTTAGGCATTATTGCTACCGTGTTTCTTTACTTCATTCACGTCGAGTTCAGGTTAAGTAGCATCGAACGTGGGCAAGCCCAAGAGTTCTCAAGTGAGGGGACGATAGCATCGACGTGAATTGCCTAATGGAAATATGTTATTTTCTTGGTTAAGTGTTCAACATGTATATGTTAATTGAATCTAGTGCATGTTTGTATGATGATTTATATGGTTAGTTCTATATATATTGATATGGGACAATGCACATAGATGATTTACTTGTTAAATAGTTGTAAGTTTAGTTTTTTTTGAAAATGTTGAGGTGATGGTGTTGAAATTGTTGCTAGGTGGTTGGGTTGTTTACCTTTCAAAGGTTGTTGAATATTATGATAAGATGTTGATGTTGATGTTGTTAAAGTAGTAAATCGTGAGGTATGTTGTTGAGTAGTTTGCATATTGTTGTTAGTAGTATAGTTATTTTTATCCCTATATTTGTTATATGAATTATTCTTTTAAATATTAGTTTATCGTTGTATGTTTCTTTGTGATTTGACTATGATGATTATATTTAGTATGAAAATAGGGTGGGCATAGGCTAGAGACAGGATAATTTTTTGAGAGTCATGCTAGATTGGTGATGTAACTTGCTGCTACTCTGTAGATGTTTTGTAATATTACTTGATTGACAACCTATGTTACATATTAAATTTGTGATTATTGTATGTACATATGTATGTACAGGACATGTTGTAACTCCATTAAAAAAACATTTACTCTTTCAATTGATTATATATTATTACATGTTTTTTCTAAGAATTGTTTGCATGTTACCTTGAAGTAATTGTTTTTTTTTTAATTATAAATAGTTGTATTATATTAAATATAGTAACATGATAGATTGTTACATATATTAAAAGAAAAAGAATTTATTAGATTTTGTGTATTTGTAATAATAAATAAAAGCTTATTGAAAAAGATATTAAATAAATTGATTATAAGAAAAATCTTCATTAAGCTTTTTTTTTTTTTTAAACGGATCATTATTCTTTGAAGCATTCATTAAATTCATTTAAAGAGTCCATTTCCACTAAATGGATACGAGCAGGGACGGATTACAGGGGAGAGGCTACCTTTGTCCTCCTCCCTCCCTTCACCCTTTGAATTATTTTTTACAGTAAAATATTTATTATTTTAAATATAATTATATTGAAAAACTAGTTAAAAATTGATATTATATTTTATATTGTTGATAATTTTATGATATAAAAAATGATATTTAAAAGTTAAATAAATAACATGATGTATTTAGTAATTATAATTTAATATTCATCCAAATTTATTATTAAAAAAATTATAGCCTCCTTTGATTGTGTTTTGTATCCGTCCCTGAATATGAGAACCAAACTTTATATCAGTCCACATGTTTAATTAAGAAGTATGGTTCTCTTACCTTGTTTTTTAAACTTGTCAACATATTCATTGTTTGTTATATTTGATTATAAAATAATTTATGATGGTTGATTCATGTGTATAATCCGTCGTCAATATAAACCATCTTGGTACTAATTCACGTGTTTTCCGTTAAAATAAACAATTTAATATAACTTTGTCAACAAAAATCCAGTTTGATCGCATGCATTTATTTAGATATTAAAAAGAATTAAGGCTTACAAAAATAATGTGTGTGGTGGAGGTTTCAAATCACATTGATGTAACTTTTACTAAGTATTATATTGATCAATAATTTTATATTAAATATAAATTTTATAAATTTAATTATTAAATTAAAAATTATTTAATTTTAAATTATATATACAAAATTTTATATTAATCCAAAATAATTTAATATTTCATTCTTATAAAACAAGATTAACGTAATATATAAATTTTAAAATATAATAAAATATAAATACTATGATTATCTTCATGTTGATATTTAATTTTAACAAAAAATTGATTTAAACATATAAAGTGATATAAACTTTCAATTTAATGATTAAATTTACAAAATTATCATTTAATATAAAATTATTAAATGGTATAATACTTAGTAAACATTACATCAATATCGTTTAAATCCTTCTTCACATGTGTATTTTTTTTTTTACATTATTTAAGAGTTTAAATTTAACCTTGTTTTAGTTTAATTGGTTAAGTAGCTAGTGACACATAAATCATGAGTTTAGAAATGTTTTGGGTATTTTCACTATTCATTTAATCGTGTGGTTTTTACACCATTAAGGATTTGATTTCTTAAATACCTATTATATATAATCATTATATTTGTTGGATTTGACAAAACATAATAAAATAATAGCATAAGTAATTTTAAATTAACTCGTGGGTCTGAAGTTGTTTCTTTGTTATTTTTAAATGGACGCATATTAATTAATGGTGTACATCATTTATCAATTCGGATGGACTCATGTCGCGGATCATTTCCCAATGACCAACTCAATTTCATTTGTTTTAATAGATAATTAATTTTATTAAAACAATTTGACCCATTATTTTTAATAAAAATAATTTAATTGCTATTTTTTTATTTCAATCACAATAATCAAATTGGAGACAATTAGATCGAGTTTATTTTTTCAATCTCACATCACATCTAGATTACATTTTTATTCCACTATATAAAGAAAAGTACATTTTTCTCGTGTATTTGGTTGGTGAGGTTTGTGGTCTCGTGCATGACTTGTATTGCTTTATACCAATTGTTTAATCACAACTTTTTTATTTTTTGATGTGAAAGGTAAAAAAGAATTGCCACTTGTATTAATGAATGCAAATGCTTAGCTAGCTTTTGTATTAATTACTATTTGCCTCTAGAAATACTATCAATGCACTTATTAATTAAGAGAAGATGGGCATAAGATAAAGATACATTTGTCGGTTAGGGGAATCACTCAGTGCTCATGCCCCTACCATTCTTTGCAGGTTTCAATTTTTATTTTATACTAGATATAGATTTTTTCCATTCAATATAATTTTAATTTTGTACGATTATTTTAAATTTTTTTAAATTAAATAAAAATTTAAAAATAATCAAATTAATTATATTTTTATATATTTAAAAATATGTATATTGTGTCAATTTTAATTTATATGAATAAAATATCAAATTATTTTGAATTGATATAAAATTTTGTATATATAATATAATTTAAAAATAATTATTTATCTAAAACTTATTAACCAATTAATTAGTAAAAATTATATCAATATTATTTAATTTCTTCTTTTTATAATTTATTATTTTATATTTAACGATTAATATTTATTTTAAATCTTATTATATAACATTTTTGAGTATTTTACTAATATAACTGTTATATATATATATATATATATATATATATATATATATATATATTACTCCATTGAACATAACATTATCTATATAAGAATTTACCAATCTTTCTTGATTAGCAAACACAAAAAGGAGGGCATGCTTTAAGTGGCCATTCACTATATTCCAATTGTGGCTAGTGGGATACAATAAGTCAATGACAATGCATAAATGGACCCCTAAAAAGGATAAGAAAATAAGTATATCAAATGAAAGTGTGCAATGGTATAAATAAAGCAACATTAAAATCATAAAATATTATGTGCAATTAATTAAAAAAATTAAAAAAGAATAAAATAGTTATGTGGAAAATATATTTAATATATAAACATTTACATAATTAATGTTTTATAAAATTAAATTATAAGTTGTGAGGTCTTGATCTAAGATAGAAATTCTAAAGAGAAAAATTCTGGTCCGTAAACTTTTTTCTCTCAATATTCTTCTCTTCTTCTTTTCCATTTCTCTTCTAAGTGGTGTTTTGTGATCCAGATAGTGAAAACATCAAATTAAGTTGTTGAACTTGTGCGGAGCCGATCATTCTTCTTCTTCTACATCGGAGTAGTTCAGAAATCTTCGGTTTCACTTCATTCCGAAGTAAGGGAATCTACAGTTAAAGGTTTAATGTTGATAGAACTATGAAATCTACAGTTGTGGGATGGATTCAAGGGGGTTCATGTTGAAATTTGGGGGTTTTATTTGTTGTTCTTGAAGTGAAGTTGAATGTTGATGATTCTTTGACTTGTGGTTGATGCATCATGTTGCATTTCATTGTGATTTCTGAGTTATATGTTGTTAGAGTTGGAAGATGTTGAGGTTGCATGCCTTGATCATTACATAGGCTGAGAGGATTTAGAGGTTGAGTTGTTCATTTGCATGTATGAGTTTATGGGTTTGGAATGCAAAGCATGAAGATTTGGAAGTGCTACTGGAAATATGAGGCTGAACGTAAGTGTTGGGATGTGCCTTTGGAAGGCTGACGCTGAGCTTGAGAGGTGGGATGTGCCTCTAGAAGGTTGACGCTTAGCGTGAGAGCTAAGCTATGCCTTTGGAAGGCTGAGGCTAAGCGTGAGTTTTTGCGCTAGGCATGGGGACTTAGTCAAATAAATTGTTTTTCTAATTAAGTTAGTTGGTTGCTTGATGAATGAGTTGTACAATGGTTAAATGGTGATGAATAAGTTGTAGAGATGTTGTATGATAAGGAACTTTGTGCATCAAATATTGATAAGTTGTTTGTTGGTAATTGTGTTGTGAGTTATTAGTTGCAAGTTGAGTCGAGTAGTATATTGTGAAGTTGTGCAACTGTGTTGGGATACTATATGAATAATGTTGATGTGTCGTTGAGATGTATGATGAGTAGGAAGTTGAATACGAGTAGTGATGATTGAGTTGTGAAATGTTGAGATGCATGTGGATCATAATATTGTAAATAAGTTGTGATATAAGTTAAAAAGTTGTGTATTGATTGAGTTATTGTGTTAAAAATATAATGAGTTGTGTTGACCACTTAGGACTATAAGAGGTATTTTTGAAAGTTGCATATCTCATTGTGTGGAAATTGTATTATAGTGCTTCGAGAGCCCAGTTTGTTGAAAATCCTTCTTCGAAAGTTAACCCTTGAAGTAGATTTTGTGTTGTTTCTTCTCTAGGACTTTATTAGTACTGTGTGTGGGCAATTTCGAGGCACACATGTATGAAGCGATCATAGTATAGGGGTCAGGTCAAGTTATACTGATTACAAGTAACCAATCGAGTAAATACAAAGTTGGATACTTAGTTTCTAACCAAGTATCGAAAGGTTGTAGTATTTGGAGGATAGTGAACTAATTGCATAGGAGGCTTACTTAAGCTAGCTAATGTTGTGATAGGCCTGTACTCAGTTGTTGTATCCTGACATTAATACTATACTTTCTTTATTTAAGTGGCGACATCCGAGAAATTGAGTTGTTGTGTTGTAGAATTATATCCAATATGTTGTTGATCTAACAAGCCTAAAAAGATCACCTTGTGTTGTAGGAGATCTTCTAGTTGAAATGTGTGAGGACACATATAATTATTGTTGAGCATATGATATGTTGAGATGATTGCGTTGTTTATGTGTTGCATTGAACTGTGATGAAATGTGTTGTTGTGTTGATTAAAAGTTAAACTATGTCGAATTGTGTTGTATGTTGTGATGCTAAGTTGTTGTGTTATTAAATATGTGATGATGTTGTGATGTTCCTAGATTGTGTGTGTGTGTATATATATCTGTGTGTATGTGTGCGTGGTGTGTGTGTTTGTTTCTTTTTCCTAATTTACCCTTATTTATTTTCATGTGGTTTGGACTGCGATAATCATGCGTGATATGAGAGTAGAGTATGGATAAGACTGGAGTGTTGTAGTAGAGGTCATACAATGATGTAGGAGTTGGATGGTTTTGATGACTACCTGCTGTTGGTAGACATTTGTAGATAGTTATAGTTGCCTGACAAACATCATTAGTTATATATATAATATACATGATTATTGTATTTATATTACACATATTGGAGTAGTTATTTCATCTTGATATACATACAATATTATACCTATTGTAGTATTTGAAGGTATATGATTTTAAGTTAGTAATTGTGTCGTTAAGGACCTGACGGGTCATTATAAAAGTTATAAAAATAAAATATATATTATTTCAATAGAGATTAAAAAATAAATATTAAATTAATTTAAAATATGAATTAAGCTACATAAAATATTGACAATTCGTGTATTTAAAACAAAGAGTAAGAAACTTTTTACTCCTTGATCGCCTAATAATTTACCACCACAATAATCCCCATTTTAGGATAAGGGTGTTCACATATTATATTATATTGGTTTCATTTTGAAGGGGGAAATCATCAAATCTTACTACTTTGATTTTTTTTCCGGATAAGAATTTAATCAATTTTATTTAAAATCAACATAAATTCAATATAGTTTAATTAATTTTAATTTGAATTAAATTGATTTTTATCTTTTGACAGAGTACAAATTTAAAATAAAAGTGTAAATGTATTTTTAATCCTTATAAAATAAATATTTTTATTTGGGTATTTGTAAAAAATACTATTTTGTTGGTTTTCATCTTTCAAAAATATGATCATTATTTTTTAAATGTTAGTCATCACGTGATACTAGTTAGCAACTCATTCGATGCAAGATCCAGTACATACATCAATTAGTGTCTGTAGTTCCACGTTAGTAAGTGACATTTATAATTTTTTTATAAATAAAATATTGAATCAATATTATTTATTTGTGTTTAAAATATATTTGAACTAAAAATAATAATTTTAATTTTTTAGATGAATAAAAATATAAAGGGACCACTGCCATGATTTAGTTATTTTGAGAGATAAAAACAGCGATTTCAAAATATAAAGATAATAAAATTAAAAAGTATAAAACAATTTGATTTGTTAAACAAAATATTTTAGTGTTTTCGATATCTCCTTTTAAAATATCAATTTTTTTTTTCTAAAGATGTTATGTACAATCAAGTTTAAGTTTCAACATAGTATTCGCAAACCATATGAATTATGGACATTTTACCTCCCATATTTTGAAGAAATATTAAAAGTTAATTAACTTTCTGACGGTTTTTTTTATGAATATAATTTACAAGTATTTTTAAGTTAATAATTAAATATTAGTCTGTACCTATAGGATGTGAATATGTGTAACTTTCGTTAATCAAATATTATTTTAATTAGAATAAACAAAAGTACAAAACTTAATCCATTTACGATCTAATTTGGTCCTTAGTGATTTTGACAAATTTAAAATCTTAAAATTAGAATTAATAATTTTTAAAATAGGTTTAAATTATATTTTGAGTCATCCCGTCAACTCGTTATTCATTCTTTTAAATATATAAATTCTTAGAATAAATATGTATTAATAATAATAATAAAAATTAATAAAGAATATCTTATACATTAGATTATATATTCATAATGAAATTATATATTTTAAAACATACACACAGTAAATTAAATATGTTTTAATTTAAGTTTTGTATCTATTTTATTTAATAAATTAACTGTACACATGTTAGCATTGATATATTAAGTTAAAATAATATATTTAATGTACTTGTATAAGGATACACCAATAGTCTTCCTGTGTTCTGAAGGCCGAACGAACGCTCCAATCCAATATGAGTGAAAGGGTTTGTACCTGCAAAAGGCACTCCAACGCTCAAGTCAGCACGGGCACAGAAATCTAGGGTAATTAATGAACAGTGACGTTACCTTTTGACCTGAGCTATTTATACTGACATTCGTGGGCCCTGGACCTTATGGGCCCTGTAAAAAATTACCGTGCTAGGTAATACTTCTTAATCAGCTAATTAACCTTTGATGGTTTATTAACGATAACTAATAGGGATGAGCCGAACCAGGTAACCGATTGGCAATCGGCCACCTGATTCGGCCTTTCGGCGACCGATAAGAAGGTGGCTAAACATCCCTACCCGTACACTGCCCCCCAGCCTTGAAGGAAAAATGGATTTTTCTTTAAGGGTAAAATGGAGATGGCGGTTAGGGTAAGATGAAGAGGCGCGCGTTTATAACCGTTGGATCTCGGAAATCAAACGGTTATAAGTTTTCAACACTTTTAAAATTTCCCGCTTTCCTTCAAATCTATAAATAGGTTAAACTATAGGGCCATTCGCACGCATTATTCTAATCCGAGTTGTGCTAATCCGAGCGCTTAGGAGCCGATCCGCTTGTCCCTCGTGCTTTTGTGAAGAGATTGGTAAGTTTTTATTACCATGGTTGATACTTCAAGTTCTTCGGCTGACAGCTCTCGGTCATCGTCCTCCGAGGGGTCCTCGTCCAGTAGATCAAGCCACTCCAAATTGACTCAGTCCCCTATTGATGCCGAAATACTAGATGAAGGCAACGGTTCTTCAGAAGGAACTTCTACTAGTGGAAGTGAAGAAGTCGAAGAAAAAACAACTCGAGTAGCAACCCGTCAACGATACGGCCCCTCCGATGTGCCTGGATACGAATGGGTGAACGGGAAAGTCACTTCTTATTGTTCTCGGTATCAAGATACGCAGATGATTACTAATCTTCTAGATTACACAAACTGTCTGAACTTTGATACCAACGAAAATCCCTACCCGATTGGGATTCGGTCATGCCGAAATAATGCCTTTCCAAACCCTGACATGGTCTGCCTTGATCAAAGTGGTGGAAAGATGGAATCATTCTACATATATGACTGTCTTCTTCGGGATCTCAAAGTCAAATTGCCATTTGACGAGTTTACTATAGGAGTGCTGAGAGTGTTGAACGTGGCCCCTACTCAATTGCATCCTAACAGCTGGGCGCAACTACAGGGCTTCAAACACCTGTGCAAATGTCTCCATATTAAACCTTCTCCACTTCTTTTTCTATACTTCTATTCGTCCCGACCGACTATTTTGGCGAAATGGCACTCCCTAAGCCGAGTAAGCGATCGGCTTTTGTTGGATAGTTTTACTTCATCGTATAAGAATTTCAAGGCTGGATTTTTCCGAGTGACCATACGGCCGAACGGGCGACGCTTCTTTTTTGATGATGATGGGAAGAGCCTATTCCCTTTATACTGGACCCGTACCCCTCGGCCCTACGATGTAGTGCCGAAAAAGATGCTGACAGCCGAAGAACGAATAGACTTAAAATTATTAATGCGCCTTCCTCAGCGTTTGCCAACTAGGTCTCTTATCAATTTGATAGTGTCTCCTCGTTGGTGGGCCGACCTAATTGGTATGCTGTCTGTCCTCTCACCTTTATCATCATAATTCCTATTTATGTTTACTTAACTTTTCTTGTAGGAATCATGGTTAAGAGTGGTGCTGATGACCTGAATATTCGACATCTTCTTGCTGCAAGAGTGAAGGAGGCTCGGCAGTCGGGGGAAATCGGCATTTCGACTGTTGCATCTTCCCCCCGTCCCAACACTGATAACCGATTGCCCCCTCCTCCGGAACGCAAAAAGAAGGGCAAAAAGGGGAAGGAAGTCGCTCGAGAACACAAGAAAAAGAAGGGCTCTGACGATCAACCGGAGCGATCCAAGAAGGCTAAGTCAATGCCCGAGTCTTCTCCGAACCGAACCATTATTGTGGTGCCTCCTCCATTGATATCTTGGTCATTTCTGAGCGAGGATACTCCCTCCGAATCGGTGATTCAGTCTGATCTTGTCTCTCCATTTGGGCAAGAATTTTTATCATCTTTGGATGTGAGAACAAAGTGGAGATTATTTTGCGAGGTACAGACACGCTCTTTAGCTCTGGCTCATCACCTCGCCATGGAACCTCTCGGTGAGGTCCAAACTTTGAAACAAAATCTTGAGGAGGCCGAAAAAACTGCAGCTGAAGCAATTTCAGTCAATGAAGAGGTGATTGCCAAGAATAGGGATCTTGCTGCCGAGTTAGATGCTGTTCGGCGTGACAATGATACCCTTCGTCTGGAACTTCAAAAAATAACTAATGAGGGGCATCGCCGACTGGAGGAGGCTAAGGCTGCATATGACACCCTCAAAGAGCAAGCTAAAGAAAAAATCATTGCTCAACATGAGGCTGGATTCAAACAGGTCGTTCGTCAGGCTAAGCATTTCGGTCAATTTGAAGAAGGTTTTGAGTTTGACATGACTCAGGATTTCTATCAAGGGTCCTTGATGTCTTTTGCCGATATGCCTGAAGGAGCCGAACTGGATGATGATAATCCTAACACTGCCCCCCAAGTAGAAGATGGTGTCGAGACCTCCGAGGAAGATACACTGGATGAGGAGAACCCTGTCCCTACTAACGATACCGAGGGAAATCCTGATACCGTTATGGGAGTTGAGTCCACCCGAACGCCGGAAGAGTAATTATTTTTCTTTTGTAATAGAAATGCTTTATTTGTAATTTGAAGGTCGATAGAGCCTTCTTCTTTTGAATGAAATCGTTTTTCTTAAGCAGTTTGCCTTGAATTATTATTCGTTAATTATTAACAAATACTAAAAAGATACACTTCTTGAATTCTTACACAAAGCCGAATAGATTAACCACTTGCATTCGTATCTAGAACCGAATGGGTAACCATTTGTATGCGTACATAAAAATGAACGAGTTTGTTTCGAATTTCGCTTTAATAAAACCAAAGAGATATATACCGGAAATATGTTCTTTAAATAAAACCTGAACTGACTTGATTCGGCGTGTGTTTTTGATAAAACTGAACTGATATGCTTCGGTTTGGAACTCATTTTTGGTCAAACAGAACTGATAAGCTTCGGCTGGTAACACTTTTTTGAATAAAACCGAACTGATATGCTTCGGTTTGTACACCTTTTTTGATAAAACCGAACTGATACGCTTCGGCCTGTACATCTTTTTTGATAAAACCGAACTATTATGCTTCGGTTTGTATGTCTTTTTTGATAAAACCGAATTGACTTGTTTCGGCTTGTACTTGTTCTTTTGATAAAACCGAACTGATATGCTTCGGTTTGTACTTTGTGGGGAAAGCGTGTTACAATATACATATATTTTTTAGGGCACATCCTTGGCCGAGTTGAATGACTCGGGAGGGAAGCCTGTTGCAAGACTTTTCAAGGCACATCCTTGGCCGAGTTGAACAACTCGGGAGGGAAGCCTGTTACAAGACTTTTTAAGGCACATCCTTGACCGAGTTGAACAACTCGGGAGGGAAGCCTGTTTCAAGACTTTTTAAGGCACATCCTTGGCCGAGTTGAACAACTTGGGAGGGAAGCCTGTTACGATAGTTTTTAAGGCACATCCTTGGCCGAGTTGAACAACTCGGGAGGGAAGCCTGTTACGATACTTTTTAAGGCACATCCTTGGCCGAGTTGAACAACTCGGGAGGGAAGCCTGTTGCGTTGATTGAGTAGCGAAGAATCGAAAATTGAGCCATGAGAATGGAAGAACTGAATAGATTTCATTAACAGGTGCCTCATTAAAAACCTCATCGGCCAAAACCCCTTTTCACTTTTTTATAAGGGGAGAAAAGACCGATCAAGGAAAAGAGTACACCATCTATTTACACAAGATATTGTTACAACATATACTAGCTATAATATGTCTTCAAATGAGATGCGTTCCAAGTTCTCGGAATGACCTTGCCCGAAAGTTCTTCCAATTTATATGCACCGTTTTCCAAGCTATGCCGGACCCGAAATGGGCCATCCCAATTAGCAGCCAACTTTCCTTCTTTCGGATTACGCCTCGCCGATCCTTGTGCTCTCCATACCAGATCGCCTTCTTTAAAACTTCTTCTGATAAGATTAGAATTAAATCTACGAGCCATCCTCTGTTTGCAAGCTTCAGCTGTGATTTCTGCTCTGAGACGAACCTCGTTCACCATATCCACTTCCGCTCGGAGAGACATATCATTGGTATTTTCATCAAAATGTATTCTTCAAAAAGATGGTTCTCCGACCTCCACAGGTATCATGGCGTCGGTACCGTATGTTAGCCGAAATGGTGTTTCTTTAGTCGTGGACTGGGGCGTGCACCGGTAAGCCCATAGAACCTCTAACAACTCTTCCGCCCAAGCTCCCTTAGCATCCCCCAACCGTTTCTTCAGTTCGCCAAGTATTACTTTGTTTGCTGCTTCGGCCTGCCCATTAGCTTGCGGGTGTTCAACCGAGGTAAACCTGTGCTTGATACCGAGATCCTGGATGAATCGATTAAGTTTCTGATCGGTGAACTGTAAACCATTATCAGTAACAAGTGCATATGGGATGCCGAAGCGAGTAATGATATTTTTCCATAAAATTTTTTGAACATTGGCAGCTGTGATACTGGCAAGTGGCTCGGCCTCGACCCATTTTGTGAAATAATCCCCAGCTACCAATAGAAACTTGCACTGTCCTTTGGCGATCGGGAAGGGACCTAGAATGTCCATACCCCACATCGCGAATGGCCACGGTGAGCTTATGCCGTGAAGTTCTTCAGCCGAAGCATGAATGAGGTTTCCATGTTGTTGGCAAGATGTGCAATGTTTGACAAACTTCAAACAATCATCCTGGAGAGTAGGCCAATAGTATCCAGCGCGAAGCACCTTGGCAGCCAAAGTTCTTCCTCCCGAGTGAAAACCGCATATGCCTTCATGGATTTCTCTTAGAATATAATCAGCCTGTTCGGCCTCAACACACTTCAACAATGGGACTGAAGATTCCTCTTCTGTATAGCTCTCCACCCACCATGGTATACCTAGCAGCCTGAGTCCGAAGCTTTCTAGCAGCCAATGAGTCAGTCGGCACTCTTCCATGTTGAAGATAATCTACCATATCAGTAATCCATGTCCGACTAGACCTCTCGGTTGCCAAACATTCGGCAGTGACCATACTTGGAGCTTCAAGGTCTAAGTGTAGCGTGGTTCTCAGCTGGCCGGGTTTTCGAGTGCTACTTGCCAACCGAGCCAACTGATTTGCTCTTCCGTTACGCTCTCTGGGCGTGTGCTTTACTTGAACTTCTTCAAATGTGTCACGCATTCTTTGAAACAAGTGATAATATTTCAATAAGTTCGCATCTTTTACTTGAAAATTATTATTCACTTGCTCGGCTACAACTTTTGAATCTGTCCAGCATTCCAACCGGCTAACCCCAATTTCTCGGGCCAACCTTAACCCTGCCAGCAGTGCTTCATATTCAGCTTGGTTATTTGAGGCTTTAAACGCAAATTGTAACGACTGTTCAAGAACTAATCCTGTAGGTCCTTCTAAAATTATACCAGCTCCACTGCCTTGGTTATTAGAAGAACCATCCACATGCATCGTCCATAAATCATTCTCAAAACAGCCCTTTGGCTGTAATTCATTGACAAAATCTGCCAAATATTGAGACTTGATCGGCCCTCGAGGCTCAAATACAATGTCAAACTCCGATAACTCAATCGACCAAGCCATCATTCTTCCTGCCAATTCTGGTTTGCGCAATACCTTAGATATCGGACAATTGGTTCGAACAACAACGTGGTGACTCTGAAAATACTGTCGGAGACGCCGAGCGGTATGGACAAGGCCTAGTGCCACCTTTTCCAAAAGTTGGTACCTCGTTTCAACTAGGGATGGCAAATATACCCGTACCCGTGGGTAATACCTGAACCCGTCCCGACTTTGACGGGGAATACCCGGTTTGACCGGGTACGGGTACGGGTACGGGTAAAACCCGATATATTGAATCGGGTACGGGTACGGGTACGGGTATGTACTTACCCGCCCCGTACCCGTACCCGTCCCCGTTCTCATTTTTAATTTAATATTCACTTTTAATTTAATTATATTAAAAAAATTTAATATTTTTTTACGTATGATTATTTATTATAATGCGAGATAAAAAAATAACCTAATTATAATTATAATATAATAAAAAAAAATTTTAAAAATATTTAAAAAAAAAAAAATTGACGGGTACGGGTACGGGTACAGGTATACCCGATACCCGACGGGGACGGGGATGGGGATGAAAATCCATACCCGACGGGTATGGGGACGGGGATGGGGATGAGTTTTACTTGCGGGGACGGGGACGGGTATCATGAAACCCGTACCCGCCCCGCCCCGTTGCCATCCCTAGTTTCAGCTTCTTGTAGCATTCGGCTAATAAAATAAATAGGTTGTTGTCCATCTTTTTCTTGAACTAGAACGGTACTTATTGCATCATTAGAGACACACAAGTAGACCACAATCGGTAACTGCAAGTCAGGTTTTGACAGTATAGGCGGCGAACCGAGACGCTCCTTTAAAGTTCGAAAGGCCTCTTCACATTCGTCAGACCATTCAAACTTTTTTGATTTTCTCAGCAATGCCACAATAGGTTTGGTTATTTCGGCCAAACAAGGGAGGAATCGTGACAACGCTGTAAGCCGACCTGTTAACTGCTGAACCTGTTTAAGGCTTTGAGGACTTATCATGTTGATGATTGCCATACATTTGTCGGGATTAGCTTCAATACCCCTTGCCGACAGCATAAAGCCGAGGAACTTTCCCCCAGACACTCCAAACACGCACTTCTCCGGGTTGAGTCTCATATCATACTTGCGTAACTGCTGGAATGCCTCTGATAAGTCTAGCACATGCCGACATTTATGGATTTAACAACCATATCATCTACGTACACCTCCATGTTCCTGCCTATCTGGTGCTGAAAAACTTTGTTCATCAATCTCTGATATGTTGCCCCTGCGTTTTTCAACCCAAAAGGCATTACTTGATAACAGTAATTGGCCGAATCAGTGATGAAAGCTGTTTTTTCATCATCTCGGGTATGCATGGGGATTTGGTTATACCCCGAATAAGCATCAAGAAAAGTTAAAATTCCATGACCCGAGGCGCCATCAACTAATCGATCTCTGTTTGGGAGCGGATAGGCATCCTTAGGACATGCCTTATTGAGACTTGTGTAATCAGTGCACATTCTCCACTTCCCATTCGACTTTTTTACCATTGTTGAGATTTCCGTTGAAACACTTTTGTTAATATTTGTAAATTCGTTTAATTCTATCAACGGTCTCAAACACGGCAAGTATACCGGCCGTTCAAGTAGTAAAAATATCGTATCCACAGGGATTAGAAGGTAATATAAGCATTTATTGACTATTCGTGACTAAAGAATAATTCCAATTTCATAGTTTGTGCAGTGAATTCAAAGTTGTGACTATTGGAATGAAAGCTGTAAATAAATATTGTTTTGTGAGTGGAAAAGGTAAGGAATGGTATTGTGGTATTGTGAGGTTGTGGGGGTCAGATTTCACCAAACGTAACACTAATGTATCCTTAATCTCTTGTTAAATTCATTGCTTAATCAACCCATAAGTTTACTCAAACCTAATCCCTTAGAGAAAGACCCTAGGTGCGGATATTGAATATCAATCCCTTGAGTACCCAATATCTACACCCGCATTACGGGCTAGGGTTTAAGACTACTAATGGGTCAAGCTCTATCCCTAGATACAATCACCACTAGGCATATGTTTCAGAACTAGTTTCAAAGGTTATTTTCCAATACCCATGGAACCTTAAATCATGCAAAGGGTGATCAATCCAAAGCAAGCATTAAGAATAGAAACAAACACAACAAAGAATAAAACAACATGTATATATATCATTAAAACCGTAAAGATTACAATAGAGTACGTTGGTTACATCTAACCCCACAAAATGGGTGAAACCACTCAACAAAGAGGGCAAATACAAAATAGAGATGGAAGAGGAAGTGAAGAACCGAAGGAAAGATCCGCACACGGACGATCCCAAGCCCTGGGAATCCCTTCTGCAGCTCCTGGAGGCGCCCAATGTGAGAATAGAGGTTTCTCCCCCGAAAATGGCTTCAAATACGGGCCTGGGAGATCAGATTAGGGTTCCGCGCCCGGCGCGTAAGTCTTGGCGCCCGGCGCGAAGCCTTCCCAACAAACTTTCTGCCTTAAGACACGCGCCCGGCGCAATTCATATTGCGCCCCGCGCATTGGCTTCCAGAGACGAAATACTCTGCTTTGCTCGCCCGGCGCAGGTCTTATTGCGCCCGGCGCAACACCTCTTCTCTGCTCCTTAGCCTCTTTGGTTTCCAATCCTATGGGTCTTCAATCCTCAAGTCTCTAGCTCAATACCTGCACAAAAATGAGATGTATTAAGGTATTGTTAGCTAAATTTGGGTTAGTTATATCTGCACACAAAATGAACCAAAAAGAGAACAATTATATTGCAATGGTTCAGAGGATGACCGGAATTTGTTTAATAAGTCTCATCCAAAAAGATGTAAAATTGAGACTTAACAACTCCCCCAAACTTAGAACCTTGCTTGTCCTCAAGCAAAAGGTCATTAATCTAGCAGATAACAAGCAGTGCAAGTGTGTCATATTCTACATCCCAGTTCACTTGTATTTTCTTTTCGCAAGCATGAACCTAAGATGGATCTCCAGTCACAATTATTGCAAAAGAACATGACAAGGTGTAAACAAAGGTTTCAAAAGAGATCAAAGAGCTGAGAAGAGTAATGACTATCTGTGTAAGCATCCTCACTAGGAAAATGTTTCTCTCTATGCACACTAGTGTATCAGGGTGAGTGTTTCTCTCTAGTCTACTACTCACGCCACATAATTCAACTTTGCTCTTCATTTCCAAATGAAACCAGTGGTAAAACAAATGCAGACACTTATCACAAGGTCTTTATTAGGGCAATCTGGGTCAAGCAGGGTCAAGCGGTAGCAGTTTTATGGTTTTTCAAGGATTGAAGGTGCTATAGCTTAAGAGAGCAAATAAGATTTTTCAATGATGTCCCTCTCCATACCCCATTACAACAATTAAGCACATGCCCCTAACCGGATCCAAGCCATTAGCCTTTATGAGATGCATATTTACATTTTTGCATCTTAATATTTTTGTTTTTGTTTTGCTTTGTTTTTCTCTTTTTTTTTTTTTTATTTATTTATTTTGTTTTGTAATGGCTGACCACATACTTTCTTCTTCCCAAAATTTCCCATTCTTCAACTCCCCCAAACTTATTTGATGTCATCAGTTTGCTCTCTTAACCAAAGCAAGGGTTATGGTTAATTTTTCATGGTTTAGGACAAGTGGAAGGTGTGGTGTTTAGGCTTAGAAAGGTATGGGTCAAGTGAAGAGTGGAGATGGCTTTTTGGCTTAGATGGTTAACAAAAGATGGAAATGTGAATGCCTTGATCATATAAGTGCACAACATAAGCACACCACCAGGGAAACTCAAGCAAAGTCTATCATGCAACCTAAGCGTAGTTCACTCATAGGTATTTAGGCTCAAACCTCACCCGGCTATGCATCCACAAACTATCAAACTCAGCTCAGTTCTATGATCAACATTGAAACCCGTATGCAACTAGTCATGAACTAAAGATCTAATGTGACTTGAAAATGTCTAAGGTACACACACCATAAACATCAAGCAAACTATAATCCAGAATCGACCACAAGCAAAACAAGTATCAACAAGATTAAAAACCATGCTAAGGCAGACTATTCACAAAAAGAACCAACAGAGTAATCACCAAAAGAGATAGATATAAAAATAGTTAAAATACTGAAAATAAAAGACAGAAAAATAAATTGCAAGAAACAAAGGCAAACTAAGGTGAGCTCCATCTGCTTCCATCTATGGGGTCTGGTCATCATCATCTTTAGGGGCTGCTCCACCATCAACGGCTCCGTCTGCATCAGCAGCTCCACTCCCCCAAACTTAGGAGCCTGGTCCCCAGGCCAACCAGTATATGCCTGAAAGTCCTAGAAACCAAGAGTGGTCGCGGAGTATAAGCATGAAAAAGAATGGTGAGCACAAAAATGTATACATAGTGATGACCAAGCGACTATAACACAATGGAGAATATCCTTAGACCAAAATTAAGCACAAAATGCATGTACATAGAAATGGACTAAGACAATGCAACACAAACAGAATACAAAGAAACATGAATGAAAAATAGTTAAATACAAGGTATCAGGAATGCTTTTGCGCCGGGCGCAAAACAGATGCGCCGGGCTTCATATCAGTAAAACTCAACGAGGTCCAAAATCTGATATCGCGCCGGGCATGCATTAAACGCGCCCGGCGTGGTGGTTCCAGAGACCAAAAATTGAGTACTAGGCCGGGCGCAAAAGAGTCACGCCCGGCGCGTAGTCACTTTAAAAGGTCAATTTGCCCAGGTTTTAAATTAGGATCAGGCCTTATTTCCACCTAGACACAGAATTGCCTCATTCCTCACATTCCAAACAAAATGTACCCTATATTTACCCATTCAAACATGATTCTAACAACTAACACATAACACAAACAACATATACCACAAAACATATAACACAAAACACAACACATAATACAAAACAACACTTATAACACAGAACAACATGCAACAAAAATCTAAAACACAGTTCAGATCTCTGGGTTGCCTCCCAGGAAGCGCTTGTTTACTGTCCCGAGCCTGACGGTGACCAACTTGAAGTGCTCTACTCACCTTCTCCTCCTGTTGCTCTTGTTCCTCCTTGCTTTGTGCTCAATCTGAGGATTGCTCAGCAACTGCTCAGAGGAATTGGTCAATCTACTTCACAGTTCCTTGCATACAAGAGAAAGCAGAGGACTAGAGCGCACAGGTTAGCTTCAACAATTCATTACCAACACACAAATAAAAATAACAATAAAAACAAAGAATAAGTCACAAATAGCTACAAATACTAAATCGCCATTCTAATCCCCGGCAACGGCGCCAAAAACTTGTTGAGATTTCCGTTGAAACACTTTTGTTAATATTTGTAAATTCGTTTAATTCTATCAACGGTCTCAAACACGGCAAGTATACCGGCCGTTCAAGTAGTAAAAATATCGTATCCACAGGGATTAGAAGGTAATATAAGCATTTATTGACTATTCGTGACTAAAGAATAATTCCAATTTCATAGTTTGTGCAGTGAATTCAAAGTTGTGACTATTGGAATGAAAGCTGTAAATAAATATTGTTTTGTGAGTGGAAAAGGTAAGGAATGGTATTGTGGTATTGTGAGGTTGTGGGGGTCAGATTTCACCAAACGTAACACTAATGTATCCTTAATCTCTTGTTAAATTCATTGCTTAATCAACCCATAAGTTTACTCAAACCTAATCCCTTAGAGAAAGACCCTAGGTGCGGATATTGAATATCAATCCCTTGAGTACCCAATATCTACACCCGCATTACGGGCTAGGGTTTAAGACTACTAATGGGTCAAGCTCTATCCCTAGATACAATCACCACTAGGCATATGTTTCAGAACTAGTTTCAAAGGTTATTTTCCAATACCCATGGAACCTTAAATCATGCAAAGGGTGATCAATCCAAAGCAAGCATTAAGAATAGAAACAAACACAACAAAGAATAAAACAACATGTATATATATCATTAAAACCGTAAAGATTACAATAGAGTACGTTGGTTACATCTAACCCCACAAAATGGGTGAAACCACTCAACAAAGAGGGCAAATACAAAATAGAGATGGAAGAGGAAGTGAAGAACCGAAGGAAAGATCCGCACACGGACGATCCCAAGCCCTGGGAATCCCTTCCGCAGCTCCTGGAGGCGCCCAATGTGAGAATAGAGGTTTCTCCCCCGAAAATGGCTTCAAATACGGGCCTGGGAGATCAGATTAGGGTTCCGCGCCCGGCGCGTAAGTCTTGGCGCCCGGCGCGAAGCCTTCCCAACAAACTTTCTGCCTTAAGACACGCGCCCGGCGCAATTCATATTGCGCCCCGCGCATTGGCTTCCAGAGACGAAATACTCTGCTTTGCTCGCCCGGCGCAGGTCTTATTGCGCCCGGCGCAACACCTCTTCTCTGCTCCTTAGCCTCTTTGGTTTCCAATCCTATGGGTCTTCAATCCTCAAGTCTCTAGCTCAATACCTGCACAAAAATGAGATGTATTAAGGTATTGTTAGCTAAATTTGGGTTAGTTATATCTGCACACAAAATGAACCAAAAAGAGAACAATTATATTGCAATGGTTCAGAGGATGACCGGAATTTGTTTAATAAGTCTCATCCAAAAAGATGTAAAATTGAGACTTAACAACCATCACCACATTCGCCAACCAAGTAGTGTAGTGGACTTCCCGAATAAATCCGGCATCAAGTAACTTAGCAACCTCCATTTCAACTACAAGCTTTCTTTCTGTCCCCATCTTCCTTTTACGTTGCGCAATTGGTTTAGCCTCGGCACAAATTGATAACTTATAACACATGACCTTGGGATCCACTCCAGGCATGTCGAAAGGCGTCCATGCGAAAAGATCTTTATTTTCCATTATAACCCTACATAGGGCCGAACAGTGTTCCTCATTCATATCGGCACCGATGTACGTAACCTGGTCAGGATATGCACCTATCTGGAAATGTACTTTTGACTCTACTGGCTCCACACGCTCTTCGTTGTTCATTCTTGGATCAAGATCCCATACTTGCTGCTCTACTAATGCCGAAACATTCACGTCGTGTGTTCTTTTTGATTTCGATTTCCTTTCTTCCATCGGTTCGACACGTAGACTAGCATAATAACACTCCCTAGCAGCCTTTTGATCGGCATGAATTGTAATTACATTTCCTTTTTCAGACGGAAACTTCATTGCCAAATGTGGCGTTGAGACAATGGCCCCTAATGCATTTAAAGATGGTCTGCCGAGGAGAATATTATACGAAGTGTTAGCATCAACCACAATATACTTCACTTGAACCTCTCTACTTTCCTTTTCATCAAAACAAAATCGTGTGAAAAGTTTTATATATCCCCTGGTACTGACTCTTTCTCCTGCAAAGCCGACCAACGGATCATCATAAGGGAGCAATTCTTTTTCAGAAATACCCAACTGCTTGAATGTGTTCCAATATAATATATCCGCCGAACTGCCCTGGTCGATCAATGTTTTCTTGACGATGCAATTGTGTATTTCTACACTAATAACCATCGGATCGTCCTGCTCTGGATCAATGCCTTTGAAGTCAGCATCGGTGAATGTTATTGTTGGTAACCGCCGAGAAGGCTGTCCATGAATGGAATTTACCGATCGGATGGCTCGAAGATGCCTCTTCTGAGCCGAAGAAGTTGTGCCTCCACCCGCAAATCCCCCTGCAATAGTATTAATGACTCTCCTATGCGAAGGTGCCGAGTCATCTTTTTGTTCGCGTGATCTACTTCTTTCACGCCGAGCTCTATCAGAGGTTTTATCGGAACGGTCTTGCCTGTACCGATCTTGATATTTGGGTTGATATGTGCGAGTTTGGGACGAACCTGACCTGTCCACAAAGTTATGCAACTTACCCTGCTTAATCAAATCTTCAATTTTGTCTTTAAGGGCCGCACATTCATCAGTTGAGTGTCCCCGATTACGATGATATCGGCAAGATTTACTAGTATCAGCCCGTGGTGGAGTGGATGCTCTCTTCGGAATTGTTAACACTTCGGAAGCCAAAGCTTGTTCAAGTACTACCGAACGACTAGTGTTGAGTGGAGTGTATTGAGTGTATTTTGGACCCCGACTAGGCCGATCCCGAAGAGATATCTCCTTCCCTCGCCCCCTGTATGGTTGTTCTATCTGCTTGTCTACCTTGCCAGAAGATTCAGCTCGGGCCTGACTACGATATTCTGCCAATTCCTCCATCTGCATATATTTATCAGCCCTTCTTCTTAAATCATTCATGTCCAAAGGAGGTTTTTTACAGATACTATTAACGAACGGTCCTGGTTTTAATGCGGTTGTGAGATGATGCAATGCAACAGCAGGATTAAGATCTCGAATTTCCAACGTATCCTTATTAAACCGATCCATAAATGTCCGAAGAGACTCCTTCTTATCCTGCCTGATACCAACCAGAGACAAAGATGTTAGACTATGAGGGCGACTTGTCGCAAATTGAATAGTAAATTGTGAAGACAATGTGTTGAACGAGTCAATGGAATTGGGTGGGAGACGAGTGAACCAACTGAGAGCTCTGCCCTTAAGAGACGTGGGAAAAATCCTACACAACGCAGCATCATCTGTTGTACTCAAGGTTACCTGTGTCAGAAAAACATCTAAATGCTCATCAGGATCAGTAATACCATCATATTTGTCAATGGGCAAAGCCTTCCAATTATCCATTAAAGGGAGTTGCATAATGGAAGGGGTAAAAGGATGCCGGTGTGGTCCGACAGTGGTCATATCTGCCGGACGACCCACAGTGGGTAAAGCTGAAGGAAACTTCTCAGGGGCTACTGCCGAAGCATGAGGAGCCGACGTATGTACCGCATGAGACTGGTACGATCCCTGAGTTTGTGTGTTAGTAACATAAGTAGGTTTCCATGTTGTATCCTGACTTTTCAACGCTTCATTCTCAGCCCTCAAGGCCGAAAGCTCTCTTGCATCCTTCTCTCTTTGTTGTTTCATTAATTCCATTTCTTGTTTCAGCAAACGCACTGTTTCAGAGAGATCAGTTTCATCCACCACTTCCACATGCTCCTCAATGGGACGATCTTGCGTGTTTGTTCTCCTAGTTATCGGCATCGTTCTTCTCAACAAACTTCCAACCAACTTCGTTCGGCCCCACGGTGGGCGCCAAATGTACCTGTATAAGGATACACCAATAGTCTTCCTGTGTTCTGAAGGCCGAACGAACGCTCCAATCCAATATGAGTGAAAAGGTTTGTACCTGTAAAAGGCACTCCAACGCTCAAGTCAGCACGGGCACAGAAATCTAGGGTAATTAATGAACAATGACGTTACCTTTTGACCTGAGCTATTTATACCACTACAAGAAAAATACTAAATAGCGACCGAAATTAGCGACCGAAATTTTTCGGTCGCTATTTTGCGACCGAATTAGCGACCGAATATTTTCGGTCGCAATTTTGCGACCGAATTAGCGACTGATTAAAATAGCGACCGATTTAGCAACCAAAAATTTTCGGTCGCTATTTTGCGACCGAATTAGCGACGGATTTGGATGGTAGCGAGCAAATCGGTCGCTAAATCGGTCGCTATTTAATTGTGTTTTATGAAAGCATGATCTGCGACGGAATTAGCGACCAAATTTGAATAAATATCAAAAAAAATTGCGACCGATTTTATTTCGGTCGCTAATCCTAAACTTTTGAATATTTTAGCGACCGAATTAAAATCGGTAGCTAAAACTTTTTTTTTTTTTTTATCATTCAAATGTCAATTGATGTGGCAATTTTTATTAAAATGACAAAGCTAGGATTCGAACTATGGACATGGAGTTTATGGGCCACGCATGGTACCGCTGTGCCACTTTAATTTCTTTGTAAAATATTAAAAGTAATATATATACATAATATAATATCTTTTCTAAACTTTGAAAAATCCTCAACATTATATTAGATATCTTTTAATTTAATATTAAATATCTTTTAATTATAAAATATAATAAATCAAATCTAAAATCTGTAATAATTTATTTGATACAAATATTTAATATGAAATTATTTATTATAAATTTAGTTATGATTTTTATAATCTTTTAATTTAATACTGGATTTCTTTTGATTATAATATTTTAATATATTTTATTTGAAATATCAATTAAAATATTTTATTACCTTTTCATTTTAATTTATTGTAAAAGAATAAGAATATTTAATTTAGCAGTAATAAAAAATAACTATTATAAGATTTAATTTGTTTAATTTTATTGTTTATTATAATATTTTTAGTCGCTATATTGATAAAAAAAATATTTTTAATTAAAATATATTTTAAAATTTTAGTTAATTTATTTCATTCACTCACTTTATTAAAAAGTGATAAAATATAATTTATATTCAATTAATTTAATAAAATAAAAAACTTAAAAATATGTATTTAAAATCTATAACAATTTCTTAAATACAAATATTTAAAATTTTAAAATAAATGTTTATTTATTTATTTATTTTAAATAAATTAAGCACAAATTAAATGTTGTGATTTTTTTTAGAGTATTCATCCTTAAAGTTGCAAGCTCAGTTACTTGCTGTAGAGAAGGAGAAACATAAATATTGAATAATTCATCTTTTGAAAACCATCAAGGATCTCAGATCAAAGTTAGAGCAAGTGAGTATAGCTGATTTGTTTTTAAATTTTTATTGAAATAAATGATCAAAATATATTGCCTCTTTTAATGTGTTGCTTCAAGTCAAAATTAGCCAATCTGATTACAAAATAAATTAAAGGCAAAAAAATCACGTATCAATTCATATCATAATCAAATTTGATTATAAAAGAAAAATGAAAGATCAAATCTGGTTCCGTGAAACATCAGTGTTTTAGTGACCGATTTTATTCGTAGCTACATCAGTGTTTTAGCGACCGAAATAGAATTAAAAAAATTACCGGTTCAACAAATACCAAATTTTGTTTGCTGTCAATATTGTTCCTCTATTACACTAAATTTTATTGGTCAGTGTGTCATCAAAATGATGTAAGATTTTTAGCTAATTATCATTTTTCTATTTATATTGGGAGCTAATTTTTCTCTCTTTATATTCTTGAAAATTCTTATCTTTACTTATGTTAATATAATATTCTCTTTTTTTAATCAAATATAATATTTATTTGATGATTGAATTCATAAAAAAACAAATAGTATAATATCAAATTAATATAATCATAATTAAATATAGATAAAATCGTTTTCAAAAGAAAATATATTATCAATTATATATATATTGTAAATAAATAAGTTAGAATATTTTGATATTAAGTATAAATTTAAAAATTTACACTAAATCTTACTTTTTGTATTTTTTTTATATAATATAAATTTAATAATTCAACCAAATTATGTGATATTATTACACTTAAAATTATGTATATTAGGAGTATTTTTTTTTTTCAACAGGGAAAAATTTATAAGAAATCTTTTAACTTCCTATTTAATTTGATTTCTACTTGTCATAATTATTTATGAACTAGATTTTAATATTTTAAAATAAATTATCATCAAATGAAAATAATTTTATACTATAATAAGAAATTATTCATTATAAATTTAAAAATTTATATGTCTAAAAATATCTATTTATACAAATTTTAAATATAATTTATGTATTCAAATATGAAATTGATTTGTATATATAATTTATTATATTAGTTATACATTATATATAATGAATATTTAGGTTAAATATTACACAAACTAAAAAGATATTTAGTTATAATGAATGCAAGCATAAAAAAGATATTTCTTGACTTAATTATATGGAGTGTAAATGAGTTTAGAATTACAAAGGTTAAATTACAAAGAAAACATTAAAAAAAAAGATTACGCAAGAAACAACTAAATCGGATTCTCACTCGCGACTTTTGGATCTTTTAAATTTCGCAATCCCGCGCCTGCGAGGGAAAACAAAAAAAAATGCAAAAACAAATCCCCTCCGTCCAAAAAGATCCAACGGTCCACGTCAGCGATCTGCATCCTACCCCTCCCAACCAATCAAATCCTAGCGAAACAACCTATATATACAAGAACACACACCAAATCCCTCTCATCACAAAATCCACAACCTCTCCATTGTCTCATACAACCTTCAAGCGAAATTCCAGCAATGGCAAAGGGAGCAGACAAGAAGCCAGCGGAGAAGGCTCCGGTGGAGAAGAAGCCGCGAGCGGAGAAGAAGATTCCGAAGGAAGGCGGCGCCGACAAGAAGAAGAAGCGGTCGAAGAAGAGCGTGGAGACCTACAAGATCTACATCTTCAAGGTGCTGAAGCAGGAATCATGAACAGCTTCATCAACGATATCTTCGAGAAGCTTGCGCAGGAATCTTCTCGCTTCACCAGATACAACAAGAAGAACTAAAATCCAGTGAAATTAACATATGATTTAAAGTTTATTCCGTTCTAATGTAGATTTAGTCGATCGTAACAAATGTTAGAGAGGTTTTCTGATCTGAGGATTTCGAAGAACTGGACGAATTTGAAGTTTTTGTTTACTCCAAGTTTTCCAGATTTTTAGAACCGTTTTAGCGACCGAAATAGCGACCGATTTGATCCGTAGCTACATCAGTTTTTTAGCGACCGAAATAGCGACCGATTTTATCCGTAGCTAAATCAGTTTTTAGCGACCGAAATAGCGACCGATTTTATTCATTTATTAGCGACCGAAATAGCGACCGATTTTATCAGTAGCTACATCAATTTTTTAGCGATCGAATTAGCGACTGATTCATAAAATGTTTTTATTAAATAAATACAAAAAATAGCGACGGAAATTGCTACCAAAAAATTCGGTCGCAAAATTGGTCTCTAGAAGTTAGGAGACCAAAATGTTAGCGACGGATTTTTATTGTCTAGCGACTGATTTTTCGGTCGCTAAATTGCGACGGAAAAAATTTCGGTCGCTATTTGAAATAGCGACCAGGGTTTTAGCGACGGAATTTTTCGGTCGCTATTTCGGTCGCTGAATGTAATAGCGACTGAATTTAGGTAAATAGCGACCGATTTTGGTGGTAGCTAAAACTTGATTTTTTTGTAGTGTACTGACATTCGTGGGCCCTGGACCTTATGGGCCCTGTAAAAACTTACCGTGCTAGGTAATACTTCTTAATCAGCTAATTAACCTTTGATGGTTTATTAACGATAACTAATAGGGATGAGTCGAACCAGGTAACCGATTGGCAATCGGCCACCTGATTCGGCCTTTCGGCGACCGATAAGAAGGTGGCTAAACATCCCTACCCGTACATTTACTATATCTTATTCTATGTATTTTGGATCTTAATCAAGTCTAAATAAATAATTTAACCAATTTTTTAGATTTAGTAAAGACAAAATTAAACTTATTCTAATTTGTCCTTTATACACATGTAATTTTAATATTGAAAAAAATAAAATTTAAGAGTATTAGATCGAGATGCAGTGACCCATATTTTGAAATTAGTTTTATAATTATTAATAGTTATGTATCATATAGATTAATATAAGTAATCTTTCTCATATGATAAAAAAGATGAGTTTTAACTTTTTCAATCTCGAAAGGCATAGTGTCTAGGAGAAAAAAGAATATTTCCAACACTTTTGTAACCACCATCTATACTTGAGTGAGTCTTGGTCTAGTTTTACGCTGTTAACGTCATGAAGAAACTTTGACAGAATAAAAAATAAAAAAAATAAAAAGAACATTGACGTGGCTGACCATGACCAAGATCCATTAATTCAGGAAAAGTCTTCGTTTTTCCTAAACCCTAATTTTTATTTGTTTAACCTAGCAGCCATGATGGAATTCAACATCGAACTTGTTTGGTAACTTCTCACGTAACGGACCATGAAAATGAAACCTTTCATATTTACACCCATCTTTTTTTTTCTTTTTATGCCAAGATAAAATCATATAAAAATCATTCCACCTATCTAAGATTTGTATTTTCCAAAAATGTCGACTATAATGAACCCATATATTATTACTCCAATAAATTCATTAAATTTTATTTAAAAATATTAAATAATAAATAAACTATTATAATGAATAAATATTATTTTAATAAAATTTTATTTTAAAATCATAAAATAATAAATAATTTACTATAGTGAATAAATATTGTTTGAGTAAAGATACTAATATTTAAATATTTAAAGCCATTGTTGCTATAATCTGCTACAACATAAAAAAAAAATTAAAAATGATGAAATTGTTGTAAGTTATTATAACATTTTCTTTTTTGTGTAACTCTAACTTTATATCTAACAATAATATGAAAAATACAGGAGCCAATAATGATTTAAATAATATCATTATTGATTCCAATAACTTTCAATTATAACGTGACATTGAACTCTAACACCATATTCATATAAATACAAAAAAAAAAAAAATGACAAACTGCAGGTGGTGCTTTAACCGACCAAACATCACCTGTTAAACAACTTTAAAAGCGTAATTTATTTTAAACAATCTTTTCTAATAATATGTTTTTAAAACCCACTCACCATTGTTACAACAAAAAAATATCCTAGAGTGCACTACATAAAAATAAATAAATAACACTAAAGTGCAGTCTCTTTTTGCTGGTCCATCGTATATGGAAGCTCCGTGTTGAATGCATCAGGTGGTGAGATCAGCAAGGTGATGTCATTAGTGATGGAATCCACGCGTTTGGACTAAAATCATTGAGTGTGGTGTATAAAAGGGTTCATGGTTTCTTCTTCTTCCTTCGTGCCTTTTCAAAGTAAAGCGTGGAAACACCTTGGCTTAGTTTCTACTCTTTTGGTAGATTGGAAAGGAAGGTTCAATTTGTTGCAATAAAGTGTGTTTTAATTGCCAAAATATAAAGGAACCCATTTGCAGGTGAATTTGGTCCTTCACATCTCCAAATATGGGAGAAGTGGCAGAAGCAAATTATTTCAGATCAGAAATAGCTCTGTTGAACTACTCCGATGCCACCTTCAAACCCCCACTTTCTCCTCTTTTGATCCACATTGATCCCAATGATCACACTTGTTCACCCATTTCGGAACTGCACCCCCAGAACCAACATCCCAAAGATGCCTGGCTTCCTATCACTGAATCCAGAAACGGGAATGCCTTTTTTGCAGCTTTCCATCTTCTTAATTCTAACATTGGATTCCAAGCTCTCATGCTTCCCGTTGCCTTCTCCACTCTTGGTTGGTACGTACCTTGCACATTCACGTGTTCCAACTTTTAATATGTAATATGGAACATGGCACCATATTTAGTTACATCGAATCACTCACTCTCTTTTAACTCAAATAGATGCCCTCCTATCAATTATTTTTTAAACTTACTTAACTAAAAATATATTATTCAATCTTAACAAGTGATAACAAGTTCAAGTCTATGAGTTTTATCATTTATAATAATTACATCATTTGCATCCAATATAAAATATTTGTAATCCACCACAAAGAGGAAAAAAGAATATACTCGTATCCAATAATAAATTATATTTAAGATGGATCGGATTCATTGCAGTTTAATTAGGAGCCCCAAATGAATGAACCTTAATTTCCTTCTAATTCAATTAATTGATGTTTAGTTGTGCACGCATTTGTCAACTGCATATGTCAAGGAACAGGACTTTCTATACAGATTTGTTTTCCACAATTAATATTTCGACCTACCTTTCCCTTGATTTTTAGACATTATATTATTTTGTTGAAAATTCAAACCAACCAGGTCCGAAGTTTCGACTCTGAAGTTTGAACTCCCGTAACATGTTGGATTCAAAGTCTCACTAATATAATTAAGGAAGGCGACCCATGCATGCATGATTCACCTGCACCCAAAGTCAAGTCCTTTTTCAAAACTCAGCTAACTAACATTCTCTACCAGATAAACAATTACGTGAATCATCCGCATACATGCAATCATGAAAAGTCAAGTAGAAACAATAATCAATCATAATATACTGATTACTGAATAATTTGAATGACTTTCAGGGGTTGGGGTACAGTATGTTTGACAGTAGCATTCGTTTGGCAGCTATATGCCACATTTCTTCTTGTTCAACTTCACGAATGCGTCCCTGGAATTCGTCACAGCAGATACCTCTTCCTTGCCATGGCTGCCTTCGGTAAGGACAAATTAATTCCAACTTCATCTCCACCAATAAACACCCACAATAAAATTAAGCTTATGCATTGCATTATCTTTTACTATATTATATATGCATATACACTTGAGATATGCTCTACTATGATTGGCGCTATATCCCATCGGTTCCCGTTAGATTTACTGTATATGGATACAGATGGGAATAATTTTTTTAAATATAAATGTCAAGATTGGTTGGTTGTATTATTTAATACCTGAGACAAGCTTTTCAACATTGGGAAAAGATAAGAAATAATGTTAATTTAAAGGCACGTTGATTTGATTTTGATTTTGTGACGTGGGGGTGGGTGGGTGAAAAAGGAAAGGCTCAGAGTGACTAAATTGTGTTTTGTTACGTATGAAGGTAAAAGGTTAGGAAAGGTGGCAGCATTATTCCCGGTGATGTACCTTTCAGGAGGCACATGCGTCGTGCTTATCATCACCGGTGGTGGGACCATGAAACTCTTATTCAAGACACTTTGCCACAACGATGACGGGGACACGTGTAATGGCCACTCTCTCACGGGGGTGGAGTGGTTCTTGGTGTTCACTTGTGTGGCCATTCTCATTGCACAATTGCCCAACCTCAACTCAATGGCCATGGTTTCTCTCGTAGGGGCCGTTACCTCCATCACTTATTGCACCCTCTTTTGGGTCCTCTCTGTTAAGAAGGGTAGGCCCAACAACGTATCTTATGGATCCTCACTGTCCCATCACTCCACCCCACTCCCTAACATCACTCATGTTCTTAATGCCATTGGAATCATTGTGCTAGCTTTCAGAGGTCATAATCTTTTGCTCGAGATACAGGCAAGTATTCACGTTGCATCATCATGTTTATTTAATTCAGATTCTTTTTCCACCAAAAATTAAAAATTTAAAAAAAAAAGGTAACACTTGTATTGTATGACTATGCCGCAAATTAAATGATACTAACTTAATTATGTACCCAAAAATAAAAACATGTGTTTTTTGGATGTTGATTTTGCAGGGAACGCTGCCTTCAAATTTGGAACAAAGTTCCAAAGTAGCAATGCGCAGAGGTGTGACAGTGTCCTATGCACTAATTAGCATGTGCGTGTTTCCTCTGGCAATTGCTGGATTCTGGGCCTATGGAAACCAGGCAAGCACAATTATTATTTATTTCAAACAATAACCTATAAATTGATCAGTATTATTAATTAAAGACGATTTTTTCCCTTTCATTCATTGCAGATTGATGAAGGAGGATTGTTAACTTCGTTGCCACAACTCCACAAGAGGCAAATAACAAAATTCTCAATGGGTGCAATATACGTGCTGGTAATAATACACTGTTTGAGCAGCTACCAAATCTACGCGATGCCCGTATTTGACAACCTGGAACTAAGATACACGAGCATAAAGAATGAGAAATGTTCAGGATTGGTGAGAACATGCTTACGCATATTCTTTGGGGGGTTGACATTTTTTATAGCAGTCACGTTCCCATTTCTGCCAAGCCTAGCAGCACTGATAGGAGGGATGACTCTGGTGCCAGTCACATATGCATACCCTTGTTTCATATGGTTAGCCCTCAAGAAGCCACGAAAAACAAGTCTTGTTTGGTGCTTCAACGTTGCACTTGGCACCTTAGGGATGCTTCTCAGTGCTCTCTTGGTGGCTGCAGCTATAAGGACTCTAGTTGTCAAAGGCCTACATGCTAATTTCTTCAAACCAAAATAATGCCATTCATCACCAAATTTCTGCCTATGCGACTCACCTTATCCCCTGTATTTAACTAATCTCCGATTATATTAGATTAGATTAGATTAGATATACACAAAATCATTTTTGAAAATGTAAATGTACCAAGCCTTCAGCTGCTCTGCCAATGCTGTTATTTAGATTGTCAAGTTTTCATCTATTATTAATGAAATCGACTATGAACCAACTTTTACCCAAACATAACTTTTTCTTCCCATTGCAACGCAAATTTCTATTTGTCTTTTTTTCACAATATTTTCTTCCCAACTTGTTATAGATGTGGTGAATTTCATGCACTTGTCTCAATCCTCTTTCAACTTTTCCCTGGTGCCTATGCGCATGCATTCCGGAAGGGGGGCTGCGAGAACTTTCATACACTACTTTTGGTGCTATTTATTTATTTTCTTCGATTCTATTACTTTTTCTTTTTTTAATTTTTGGTGTGCTTTTATATCTCCTTCTTCGCGTTTTCCTTTAGGTGTGGGACATGAATAATTCTAGAACTTACAATTAAAAGAGATACAAAACATGCGAGATAAGAATATTGACTAACTTTTTTATATACAATAATGCGACAACGAGTTTTTTTTTTTTTTTTTTTTTTTTTAGAATCAAATACTAATGATATGACAGTATTACTGTTATAACATCCAGCTCAATCGCAAAATGAAAATAGAATTATTATGATCTCACTTCAATGGGAAAGCATAGTATGTCACAGATATGAAAGTATATTACACAATTATAGATCTTCCCAACCAATTTTAAAATTAATATTAACTACTTTATCGATTTAAATAATGAAATTACGATAAAAGGCTTTTATTATATTTTATTAAATGGCAATAAATTTTTTTTACACTAGTGGCAAAATAAGTTAAACACTCATTTTATTCAAATTTATTGAAAATTACGAATCTGTTGCAACACTTGTCACTTGCATTCTAAATAATGATTTTATTTATCTATAATTTTATAATTTTCAATACATTTTAACAAATAAAAAACAGGTTAAAGAATAGGTTGTTAACCTTCTTAATTATATCTATTCACCAAACCAAACGTACTATACAAAGTTTTGCATCGGCAATAGAGAAGGAGTTGTCAAATACGACTAGTGGAGGTGTAGAGAAAATACTTGCAGTGTCATGTTTTTAGGTTTGTTTTTTTTTAAGAGTTAATCACTCATATATTATCAGTGTAAAATTTTTACACTGACAACTAATCATATCTTTTAACAATACCATGTCACTTGCTTATTTAATTAAATTAAAGTAAAATAAAATAATTTAAAATATATGATTAGTTACTGGTGTAAAAAAAAATTTACTGGCAGTGTATGGATGATTAACTTTTTTTTTTCTAATGAATTCGTGTCAAGTTTTTTTGGTTTATTCAAAATATGCATTAATGAAAATTCCAACTTCTCTGTGTCCTAGTTTTCAAAATTAAAATGCGAATCTGAAAACGAGAACAAGTTTAAGCTGTTTTCTATTTTTATGGTTTTAGGAACTATAAAAGAGTAGCAATTTAGAAGAGTTTTATAAAATAACTTAAAGAAACAAGTTTCTTTATTTTTTTAAAAAGTTTAATTAATCTTTTAGTCCCTATAATTTTATAAAATTCACATTTTGGTCTCTAAAGTTAAAAATGTTATATTTTATTCTCTATATATATTATTTTTGTTTTCATCTAATCTTTATATTTTATTGTTATAGGGCTTAAAATGGAAAATTATAAAAATATGAGAACTAAAAATAAACGAAAAGAGACTAAAATATAATTTTTTTAATTATTATAACTAAAAAGCAAATTTTATAAATTTATAAGAACTAATAGGGTAATTAACTTTTTAAAAATTTCAAGAACTAAGAACTTTTTTTCAAAACAGTAGTCAAACACATCCTAAAGCTTTGTGTTCCTCGTTAGCTTTTTTTTTTTTTTTTAATAAACGGGCTGCTCTGTATTTGAAAATTGGATAACATAGTTAGTTATAAGGTTCATGATATATACACCTCCTTTTTTCTATAAGTACACATTCTTTTTATAAAAATAATTAAATTTTTAAAAAAATGTAAATTTTTTTTAATTTTACATCCACAACATATAATTTAGTACTTTTTTTCACACATCATTCTTCTTTTTTCTTTTTTTTTTTTTCAATTTTTACATGCACCCCTTTACCTTTCCTTCACCCTACCTATTTTGGTAGCATATAAAAATTAAAAAAGAAAAAAAATGTGTGAAAAGAAGAAGGTGTATATAAAGGAGGTTTATATATCATGAGGCTAGTTATAAAAATATTAAAGCCCGCATGTTTCAAATACAAAGGGGTGGCCCAAATTATAATGTCGACAAAAGCCCACATAAATCATTAGTGTTAGAAAGACAGTTGAAGTTTAATATATTGATCTCGACCCTTAAAAAAGTTAAATAAGTTAATACAAGAGAAAGTAGATGATTAACTCACGGTGTAAAATAATTATATATTATTATGTAAATAAAAATCATCATTTATAATAAATTATTAACTTTTATAATAAATAAATAATCATTTCAATAGTAACTTTTGATTGATTGACACTGTTACACTATTTTACACTATCAATGTATGACTATTAAACTCTAAAATAAAATGTCAATTTTAAATTAAAACTAAATTTTGTACCAAAGAAAACCCATTTATTTTAAAGATATTTTAAGAACTTGCACACACGTTAACTAACACCCACTTATTTTTTAGAAGTTAGCTAGTAAATTATAAATACAAATTTTTTGAATTCCACCGAGATGTAACTTGCTAAATATGTTCTTCTAAAAAAACTAACTACTAAAAGACAACTGGGGGAGTAAGCTCCCAAATGTTTGTGAGATTTGTTATCATACACTCACTTAAAAAAAAAAAAAAAAAAAAAAAAAAAAAAAAAAAAAAAGGGAATATATTAGTAAATTTTAACACTAATATTTTTTTATAGTGCACCAAGGTATTGTTTGTTATCTTACACTCCTAAATAAAAACAAGTAAATGTACAGGACTTTAATCATTACAAAAAAGATCAGGACTTTAACCTGAACGAAACTATTAATTAGTATCATCGGGTGGATAATCTTTGTTCTTTCACATTGGGTGCATCCAATTCACCTCAAATTAGTAAACTAAGAACAACTTTAATATGCCCACGAATCTCAAACAAATTATTTTTCAAACATACTAGTACGTTATCTCCGAACGACTTACAATTTACAAGGGAAAGAAAATATACAGATGTCGTTGTGATGCACCATGCTATTAATAACAACCTACTGGCGTGAACTATCCTATGAAAATTGCAATATCACTATTTTATTATACTTTTGTGATCATTTTAAAGAATATCCCCTATCGCAACCCACTTTTGTGATGAGATTTAAATAAAAAAAAATGTGCGAGACATTCGGGTGGATGAAATTGGAAATATAGGGACATAGGAGCTAAAGATAAAGAGAGTTTACATTACATTAAAGTAAGTTTGGGTTCAGGTATTTACGGAGACCTTGCAATGAGGCCCTAGTACCAAAGAGAATCCAATGGAAAAGTTTGTTATGCTAGACGACGGGCAACAAAAATATAAAAATAAGGAGCCAAAAATGTACCATCTGTATTTTCATGCGTGAAAACCCAAAGTTTGTCCGAACCATTTATGATATACATCATTTGTAGACACATGAATCTGTCAAATTAAGATGTTTTCCAAGTTTGTTGCCATGCAAAGTGACAGAACATCTGATTCTTCGATAGAATTTAGACTTAACCAATCTTCCCAAGATGAAAGCCCTCGATCTCACTACAAACGTCAGGTTGAGTGGCAATGCAACATTGTTCAAGTGCTCTTTCGTGTTCCCCAGAACAGACACCCCACCATAGAGCGGAACCTGGTGTCCTAACACCACTACCGCCAACTTCCTCTGACTTTTCCTCGACTGATAAAACTTGTGCACCTGTGTTACCCAATGCAAAAATTAATAAAATGGTTGCACAATGGAGAATGTCCTTGTCCCGAAATATCTAACAACACATCTAGCAGCTATTCACTTTAGAAGACATACAGTGAAAATAAATCATTCTCATACTAGTAGCTATTCCATTTTATTCTGATTAAATAAAGTAACAAATATATATAATTAGCGTGAGCGTGAACCCATAAATTCAAAGGTCTAGCTTGACTAAAAATGAAACAAGTTAAAATTCCATTTGATGAGGGAAAATAAATCCCAACAAGTAGCAGTGAAGCGTGTGTGGGTATCGATTATCGAGTATCGAGGAGAAGTGTAATCGTAATTGGCAGCAATGCAATAATATGTGGGAAAGTCACGTGACGGTGTCTGAGTGTGTGTGGTGTGCATTGATGAAAAATGAAAATGAATGAAAAAAGTAGCTTAGTGGGTCCCTCTCCCTCCGACTAGGAAGAGCAGCCTTAACACAGAGGCCAACGAAAGTGAAGGGACGATTGTCCCCACACGCAGGCGCAGTGCCCAGTGCCCAGTGCCCAGTGATCAGATTCATATTTCATGAATTCATGCAGGCGAGGCGAGGCGACCCTTTGGCTTGGCTTTGGGGCAAGACGTAGCCAACTCCAATGCCTTGGTTAAATTAAGATATTAAGAAATAGAAAAGTAGGTAGAGGTACCTGAGCAGAAGCTAGTGCAAGCTGGTAATAGGAGAGAAGAAGAGGGGTACAAGTGACGTGAACGCCGAAGAAAGTTGCAGGATTCCTGTACACAATTCTGACCGTTGAGTTCAATGACAACATGTCCGTTGGAACCCCACTTCCATCGTTCCCTGACTGTACATTCAAATTCTCCAACACAATGCTCTGTCCTCTCAACTCAAAAATGTCAAATGTCAAATATCAATCATAAATCATAAATCATAAATTAATTAATTAAACGATGGGTGGGACTTGGGACTCGGGAGGAGTTGCTACTTGTTAGGGTTAGGGTTACCTTCACAGTGACACGTGGCTTGTAGCCCTTGCTGGCGCCCCAGAGGATGACGGAGAAGAGCGTGAAGAGCATCACGAAGAGCAGAAAGAAGCACAAGTACAGGCGGAGGTTGCGGGAGGACTGCTGGAGGAGGTCGTCCTCCTCGTCCTCGTCGGCAGCGGCGGCCGCGTCGTGGTGGGGGTGGGGGTGGAGCTTCTTCCAGGAGGAGGAGAAGTGGCGAGGGTTCTTGAGGGAGGTGGAGGACTCGCGAGAGTGGTGGATGGGGGAAGAGGTGTAGTAGTGGAAGTGGTGGTGCGGGGAACCCATGGGGCTTGAACCGTACGACATTTTCTCCACGTCGTGGTTCGAAGGGCTCTGCACGTAGTACAGTGGCCGCGGCGGCGGAGAACGCGGCGGCGACGACGACTGCTCCATGCTGTTGCTCGTCACCTCCGAGTCCGATTTCCTGTGCATTCTTCCTCCCATTTTCCTTCTTCTCTCACACACTCACACACACACACACACGCTATTAAACAAAATACAACTATGCCAATGCCACTTACCGTTTCGCTATTAATTTATTACTAATATTCAATCCAATAACTTTTTATACACTGCACGGATCTTCCATTTAATGCAATTCCATACAACTCTATTCTCTTTTTACAAATAATTTAATTATTCTCTTTGACTATGCCCAAACCGGCTTACACTCTATTTCTTTTTTACCACAAATTCCTACCGTTTCTCTTCATCAGAGTTCAAATACCATGCATTCACACTCTCATCCTTCTTCACCCGTCATCTCGTTACAAATCATTATGTATTTTTCCAAATATTATACATGTTGTGATTTATGTTGGCTTCATATTAAACTCGTAAAAAATTTGTCAAATTAAACATATCATGCGTGGTATAATGATTTATAATTAGAACAAAATGTAAATTAATTTTAAACTATCATTTAACAAGTAATATTTTATCAATCAGATACAAAATATTGTAGAGAGACAATAATGCTTTTTATTTAACATTTAAATATGAAATAAATATCTTTGATATTTATGAAACAATTTCAACAAATATTAAAGGAAATAAATTAATATTAATGATTCATTTTAAATAAGGTAACTTAATATTAAAAAATATTACATGTAAAACATATAAAAAGTATTTCTATAAATACAATATATATATATATATAGTCATAAATTTATTTGATATATACCGATACAAAATTTCAATGCTGATTTTGAATGAAATTTAACAATATATATTATGTATTATTATAAATTATATCTACATTTTTTAACAATATATCAACATATAATGTGTCTATAGTTTACATAAGCATATTTTTTAGTAACAATAATGTGTCATTACATGCAATTTTTTTTTATAATGATACAACATTAAGTAATTAATTTAAAAATATATTTTTATTTTAATACATTCCAATTAAATTCTTGCTATAAATAATTTGTTGATATTAGTTTATCCAAATTCAAATTCTATAAGTAAAATTTTGAATTTGAGATTACTATGCATGGAAAAGATTATGATTAGAAAAAGAAACTTCACTAAAAATAATCAACTAAATTTTTTACAAAGATTAATCATTATGAAAATTTTGCACCAATAGTATGATAACTTAAAACAAATCTAGCTAATTTGAATTAAATGAATAATATTATTTTTAAGTTAATAAATAAATATGTTACATTGTATTTCAATAGCAAATTATCATATTCATATATATATATATATATATATTAATTATATTTATTGACTTTTACGTTAATTATGGTGAAGGTTATTTTAAGATTTTTATTTTATGTTACTAATTCACAGTATAAAACTTTTCCACAGTAGTGTAAAGATTAATCTAAAAGACATTATGAATGATTAACTTTATAAAATTCTTTACACCAATATATTGAACCATTTCGGAAAGAGCACTTTTGGCAAAACTCATCATGACCAAACATATGATTCATGTACACAATATTTTTGAAAATCGAGAAATTTTCAACATATTTTTATTTTTATTTTAAAGTCAGAAGTTACTCTCAATTTTTACTATCGGAGAAAGGGAACACGCGCCGGGCTAGAAAGTAGAAAGGTTACCATATTTGTGTGTCTTAATTTTTGTACTAAAAGCAGATGGTTGCCTTCTCCATGAGTTTTTGTTTTATTCCTGGTGGCTTACAGTTGTTTTTTTTATTTTTTATGCACAAATTTGTCGATGCGTATAAATTGTCAAAATAAATTTGGCCTTTTCTTAACAATTTTCTCCAAAGACATGGTCAAGGGGTGGAACCGTGGAAGTAACTGTTTTGTCCTGTTTGATTAAATGTTTGAACGTAACTTTTTTCATAAACATACCCCCAAACTTAGGTTATCTAAACTGTTTCGGAGGTTGTTGGTTCTAATATGTCACAGTTTACGCTACTTTTGCATTGATCCGTTGCTATGGAAGCACCAAACACGCTAATATGTCTCCTTTTACCCTTTCCATATTTTTATGGTGATTTTTGCAATGTGGTTGAATTGATGAGGGGCATGAATGGAATGTTGTGGACTCTTGAAGTTTCCATAGATTAAATAGCACAAGTCTAAGTCATGGCTTACGGTTTTGCGCCGGCAATGGTGTGTTGGAATTGGAGGAGCATTTGGTGAGACGCGCTTTCTATGAAGAGGAATGTTAACAACTACAATACTTATACAAGTACTACTTTTTATTCTTTAAATATTATCATACGTGTAATTAACTCTCTTTTTTTTACATATATAATAATTAAAATGGCTCCACAAGATCGTTTTGGGTTGTGTAGATTTTGAATGGTTTGGATGGTTGGGCCTATAGATTTAGTTGAAATAAAAATCCAAGGGCTTAAGTTACCAGAATGGCACGCTTTTTGTGGTTCAAAGGTTTCTATCAAACATGAACTAGTTGAAGCGAATGTTAGCTGGGAAGAGAAGGAGCATAGCAATGTGGGCAACACCACATAAATTTCTCAATGACCTGTCAAATCCCTTCACTCCCGGAATATGTATGCATCCAAAACAAACAAATTCATGCCACTTTTACTTTCACATTACCTTATTTTACCATTTTAATCACTTTTTTTTTTCTTTTCCAACGAGATTTATTCTTTCTCAATTTTCTAAACATGTCAAATGTGAAAACATCATATAAATTGTAAACATCCAGATTGGTAACTTATTTCTGGCTCGTGAACTCAATGGCTAACTTTGGTAAGTATAAGTTATTTTAGACCCTTATGATATGCATTTCACAAATTAGTTCCTCATACTAATAAGATGACATTATATGAAAAATGACTCATTTCTACGGATATTGTCTTCTTACATACACCATAATCGTGATAAAAAAAAAATTACTTTCTTTTATAAGCATTTAATGTAGGTAGAATTCAACTACATATTCTTATTATTGTTTGTTGCAATTAAAATCTAAAAAGTTGTTGTTATATAAATAACTAACATAATAAATAAATAATGTGAGTTAATGTATAAATATAAAATAGATATTTATTTACAAAATTTTAATTTTTAGTGGTGATTTTTTTATTTATCATTATAAGTCAATTTTTTTAATGTAAATTGATTTATATCTACATTAAACTTAAAGATTATATTGATAATTGGTTTTACCTATTAAAGTGACTAATTTGATAATGTTAAGACACAAATAATATTAACTCTAAAAGTTAAATTGATTGACAATTAAACTCGGTGACTATCTATTATTTAAAAAAATTTAAATATATTTTTAGTCTTTAAATTTGTTTTTATTCCATAAATTTAAAGTTATTTTCAGTTTTATAATTTTTTAAAATATTATTTTATTCTCTTAGATTAATAATAATAAATCTAAAAGTGACAACTTAAAATAGTTATATAAGTTTGATATGATTTTTTTACTAATAAAAATACTAGTATATAGATTTTATGGAACTATATTTATCAAACTTTTTAATAAAATTTGAGTATAAAAACTAAAACAATATTTTATAAAATTATAGAAACTAAAAATAATTATTTAAATTTAAGAAATAAAAGTTATATTTATTTTAAATTTAAGAAACTAATAATATATTTAAATCTTTTAAAGATATTAAGATCTAAATAGACAACTTCTTATTCAATGGAATCAATTTCAAGAACTTTAGGTAACATTTATATTTTAAGAATATAAGAAGATATTTTACTATTTTTTTAAAGTAACATAGAAAGGCAAAAAATATCATGTTGAAGGGGGGAAATTCGAATGTAAGAGAATCTTGAAAATATATATAAAAAAATCACTTTATTTCTACACTTTTATGTGAGAGTAAAGCTTTATTGAAAAAACTACAAATAGTACTAATTAAACATATTTAAAATATATATTTTTCTTAAAAGGGTGAATTAAAAAATAATTAAGGCTAAAAATCTTAGTTAACACGGTTCACGACACAATTTACAGAGCAAATAAAGACAAGAGAATATTTCTGACATAAGATACAACACAAGTTAGATGAATTATGACTCATGAGAATGAAAATGTTTTTTTATAGTATTTTTTGATTTTTATGATAATTTATGAAAATAAATAGTACATATGAAAACTATTATCTTGTATAGACTAAATATTTATTCTATATAAATAAACTTATAATAAATTATGTATATAAATAAATACATAAATTATACTAGTTTTATATTTGTATAAATATATCTTATAATAATAAATTATATTTAATATTTGTAAAAAAAAACATTTTATAATGTGACACATTTCTTAATTATTAATAAATTATTAAATTTTATGAGTTTATATGATTGGTGCAAAGTGAAATAGATAAGATGACACAAGAATTCTTAAACTTTTCTTATAAAAAAGTACTTAAAAATAATTTTTTTAAATTTAATCCTTAAAAATATTCTCATGTAAAATAGTTATCTTCATATTTAATATATAGGTGAATAATTTAATTTTATCTTTTTATCAATATAATTATATATATATATATATAAATAACATTAATGAATTTAATTGGTTTATTTCCAAGAAATATGAAATAAACATCATCAATAAACTGTTTTTCTTTTGAGTTAAATCCACCCATATATATATCTCTCTCTATAAATAAATAAATATATATATATATATATATAATTTTATCAGTACACGTACTCAAAATGTTTGATCTTTCATTGCTAAAAACTTAGGTATTAAATGATTAGCTTGGTACAAAATATATATAACGTTAATTGTAACTAACTTTTTGGGAAAAAAAACAGTAGTATACAAATGTATTTACTTTCAAAATCCTAGTAATAACCATTTTTGAAAAATTATAATAATCTTAAAAAAATTTGTATCTTTTAGTGTCCATTAATATACTTGGATAGATAGCAATGGAAGTTGACATGATGTTGTCACTCAGGCACAGTGAGCAAGCGATGGAAAACCGTATACTTGAATGCTCAAGAAAAAAAATTTCTATCAGTAGGCTGAGATATTAGGAATGTAAATATTGGACCCATGTCATAATGGAAATCTCAATAATGTTGCTAGGTAGCCTATTCTTCAAATTCATCATTCATTTCTAAAACCATTCACAATAATCAATATTCACTTTTCTCATCTTGTGTTATCTCTAATGACAAGGTCATCCTTCATTAAGCTACTCTTTCAATTGAAGGTTTGCTCAACTTTTTTTTCTGTGTAAGGTGAAATTCTACCAGTTTTTGACTAAAGCAGTTAGTACAAGCAAATTGCAAGGAGCTTACGAATTTAAAACATAACAACTTTATTGGTTATTAATTCCTTCTCCATAACACCTTTGTACGGTTGTTCCCACCTAATTAGTCAACTATGTACAAATTTAAAATAAAACAAATTCATTGTTTACTAACTCTTACTTTATCTCATTTGTGGACAATTATTCACACTTAATTGGTCAAATAAAATCCGTGACTTTTGCAAGCAACTATTTCAGGTGAAATAACACTGTTTATTTTATAACATGAAAGTTTTTATCACTCATGCATTAAATTTATTTTCTTGGTGCCTTTTTTATATCGAAATTAAACATCTCACGTCTTACTCCGGTACCCTAAAAAATTTCCTTGACATTCAGTGGTACCACCTTTTGTCGCAAATAATATATGGGTCATTCTTTCACTTTATCTTCCTTGCTTGTATTATTTGTTTTACATTTATTTCAATTTCTCGTTATTTTATACTAATAAAAAAAACTGTACGTATTTTTATTTAAAATAATTATTATTATTTTCTGATAATTTGTATGATTAAAAGTTATTTGTAGTTATTGAGAATAAAATGAAAAGGAGAAAAATAGACACTAAATCAAACAATCTCTTTTATTAATGGTATATATAATGAAGCCAACATAATTAAACCATGTGATTTGTGATAAAACTGTACTCTCCGATATATATAACCATGCTTCATACTAATAAATGTTAACTTTCCATGTCAATAATACTAAAACAACAGTAAAATTTTAGAAAGGCCACAAATAAGAAATATCTAGAAATGAAAATTATTCAAACAACCAACTCAACACAGTATTAATGTGGATTCCGGATGACATCTATGGGAAGATTGATAAAATTGTACGTGACTTCATTTGAGACAGTCCATCTATCCATTGGGTGGATTAATGAAAAAAATAACTCAGTCGAAGAGAAAGGGTGGTCTTGATGTTCGTACATTACATGCCTCGAATGTGGCACTTTTGAGAAAGCGTATATGGTCAATTTTTCATGAACCAAATAAACTATGGGTTCAAATTTTAGTAGACAAACATTGTCTCAGACGCAATTTGCTAAATGCCCATATGAAACAATGAGATTCATTCACGTGGAGATCTTTAATGAAAGTTTTTCATTATCTCAAGCATGTTTTTAAATATTGTGTAGGCAAAGGTCACATTTCTTTATTCTTTTCTCTCATTGGCTATATGAGGGACCAATATGTGAATATCTTGACTATGTTCACATTAGTAACTTGCAATTGCATACAGAAGACAGAAGTTGGTGGGATTCTATTTGTTTAAAAATTCCTATTTATATTATGCAACAAATTTTTTTGAACAATCTAACTATAATTTGTTAAATTACTTAGTGTGTGTTTGATTTATTGTTTGAAATTCATTCAACGAACTTTCACATATTTCAATACATCAAACGGAAAAGTAACTCTTATATCTTATTTGATTAAAAATAAGTTATATTAAACGTAACTTTTTCTCAAACACACCCTTATTCATTCCCATTCATATACTTATAATGTAAAATCTGCCTATGACTTGTTAATTTAAGAGTCTACCATTCATTCAACCATCATAGGGAGCTGGAGGTGGAGCTAGGTCTACAAGCTAAATCTCCCTAAAAATATAAAGTATTACATATGGCTTATTCTTCAAAACAGTCTTCCTACTAACTTCTTTCGCTTTAAGCAATACATTTCTTTTTGTCTTTTTCGTTTCATGTGGCATGGAAGAGGAAAACATCATTAATTTTCTTAGAAATTGTGCTCATGTTGAGCAAATTTGGGCCTCTATTGGCCTGAATAATTTGTTAGATTTCTATTCTATGGATGAGGAAAATTGGTTCATGACTCAATTTCAAGATCAACATGCTATTTTGTTTGCTTGTTCATGTTGGCGTATTTGGAAAGGACACAACGAAGAGATCTTTAGTGATCAAGTATAATGTGTTTGGTAAAGTACTAATCAAATAATATTAATGGATGAAGTACTTTATTTATCCAATACGCCACATACCATTCCAAATCAAAGGCATATTTCATAGAAACCTTTCACTAATTTCTATGTGGATGGTAGCAACATAAGAAATCCTGACATATCAAGATTTTGGGACCTTATTAAGAATTTATGTGGTAATTGACTCTCAAATTTTTCTAGTAATTATGGTGTTATTACTAATATGCATGCAAAGCCTTTGACTGTCTATCATGCTTTATGAGTAACTTGGGATGTTGACTTTAAAAGGATCATTTGTAAAACTGATTTTTTAATAGTATACAATTTAATCAAACAAGGTTATTTTTTTTTGGGTATACCTATGCAGCTTTCATCAACATAATCAAATCTATTGATAGACAATCTTGATAAGTTTCCTTTTAGCACACCTTAAGAGAGGGAAATCAATGCACAAATTAACTGGTTAAACAAGATTCATTTTGTTAGACCTTAATTTGTTTTCTATTTTTCTCAATAAAAAAATTACCATTAATTTTAGAAAAGAAAGAAAGAAAACAAAAAACTAATACACACAAATACACAATTAATAAAGTGGGCTAAGCGATTCTCGACTTCAAATTTTAGGGGGGTGTATTGGATTAGGATTTTAAAGGACTTTTTTAGTTAAAAAAAATCCTACGGATTTTAAAATACTTTGCAGGATTTTCATGACTTTTAAGATTTTGCAGGATTCTATAAGATTTAAAATCAGGATTTTAATGGATTATGCAAGACTTTTAAATCAGGATTTTAATGGATTCTATGGGATTTTGTGGAGTTTTGACATTTGATAAGATTTAAAAAAAAATTCATACATTCAAATTTCAAAAGAGTCAAAGACAAAAATAATATTAAAAAAAATAATGTCTAGATAAATAATAATGATAATTCTCCATAATATCCTATCCTCTTTTTATAGCATCCACTATCAATTCATCGGAATCCTCCTTGGTCCAAGCTTCATAGTTTTCTTTCTCTTTTCCTTTTTCTTTATTATTTCCTTGTGAATCTCCCATTTGAATTACTAAAACAATATATGTTGAAAACTAGTTATATAAATAATTATGGATAAGAGACAAAATCAATAAAATTATATTATATTATTGTTTTTAGAAGCATACCAATCATACAAGATCGAATATATCTTGGCTATCTAAATAGATCAAATACCTCAGTCATTATAAAAAAAAATATGTAAAAACAGAAATATAGAAACATAAGATAATTTTTTATATAAAAAAGAAATTAGTATATTCGATACTGAGAAAATATTTAGATATATAATTTTTTTTTATATAAACGAAAGTATTTAGATATAGAGAATATATATATATATATATATATATATTATTTTAGTTATATATTATATAATAATTTTTAACGATATTTATAAATAAATTATTCTAACAAATATTTTAACAATATTTTCTTTTTAAAAAATAAGCTAATGTAGGCATAAATCCTAAACCGTAAAAATTAAATACTGCAATGTCTTATGTTAATTTTCTTTTTTTAAAATATAAAAAAATCTTAATTTCACAATATAAAAATAAAAAAGAAAAATTCATAGTAAAAAAAATAAAATAATTGTTGAGTCATAAAAGGATGAGGGATAAAAGTAACAAATTCAAGGGAAGGAGAGAGTTTGCAGTTTTTATGTTGAGAGGGTTCTTTCCCCAACTCAAATCCATTTTCATCTCATTCTACTCACAGAAACCCTAACAAATTCATCTTATATATATATATATATATATATATATATATATATATATATATTGTAGAGATTATGACATCAATTTCATCTTTCACCTTTTTCTTTTATTGACGTGTGTTATAAAAAAAATTGTCACTTAAAATTTGAAATTTCAAGCATTTTTTTGTGTTATATAAAAGAACAAATTCAACTGCATAGAATAAATAAAGCAAGTCAATTAAAGAGAACGAACAGAAAAATAGAGCAAGTCAATAATACTATCATTTACATATCAGAGTTTCACAAAATAAGGGAATGGGATGAGAACAGTACTACAATATTATATATGAGCAATGAACAATAATGTAGTATTATTAGTAGAGAAAAAATGGAGAAGACATGAGCATAGAAAAAAAAATGAAAAACTCACTTGAAAATTCTTGAAACACTTGAAAAATCACTTCAAATAATCCTTCAAAATCCGATGGGTTTGGATGGGATTGTTTTATGAATCTGGTATTTATAGATAACACTAGAAAGTCCTTCAAAATCCTTGTCACACAACAATCCTTTAAAATCCTTATATTTTTGAATACCAATGGATTGTTTTTAAGTTGTAAAAAATCTCAAATGAATACCAGTGGATTTTAATGGACTCTTTAAAAAATCTTGAAAATCCAGATTGAATACCACTTGATTGTATTTAAGTGACATAAAATCTTGATTGAATACCAATGGACTTTTTTACTCAAAAAAAGTTTTTTAAAATCTTACGAAATCCTAAACCAATACACCCCCTTAGATTACAAAAGTTTTATTTCACAACCTAGCTAATTTAATATCAACCTAATTTTATATGACAGTAACACTCAATTAGTGATTTAACTTATCTCTCAACTAAATATTTTCATCACATATTCAGTGATACGTGTATTTAATTAAAATTCTTTTAGATACTAGACGTGCATCATAAAACTATTTTTATTAGTTTTTTCACTCAAAATTTTAATTCATTCCATTCTCTGTTATATTTCCAAAATTGACTTGTATATTTGTTTTAATTACATTAATAAAGCCAAATAATCCGTACAAAATCAAATAATTAAACACAAATAATTAATGTATTGAACTCAAGGACAAATAATATAAGTTTGATTTTTGGCAAAAATAATCCCCTGATATAGTCAAATTTATATAAATAGAGACCTTAAAATACGGATGCAAAATTAAAAAAAAAAAAACAAAAACAAAAAAAAACTTACAAACATAATTATTAGACCTATATATTAAAATAGATACGAGCAAATAAAAAATAAATCATACATCTTTAGTTGTTGAAAGATATGTAACTCTGTTTTCTTGTGAGACCTTTCAATAATATTATTTCACACTTATAGGAGTCTATTGCTGGATTATGATCATACGCATCTACCTATATTACAATGTGATCCATTTTCATTGGTGAATCGTTAGCCATTACATTATTATACTTATATTATAAATGTTATTCATTTTATCAGTTATAAATATTATCCAGCTTCAGTGTCATTATACCTTAATGATTTTATAATATCTGTAACAATAGTAATAAAATAAGATGCAAAAACACGGGGAAAATTTGGATGAGATTTAATTAGATTTTTCTTGTCCGTGTCTTGCTTTGGTACAAAACAATCCTTTGCAACAGCAAGCCGTTACAAGTCCAAATAAAGGATAAAAATCAGGCGCTATCCTGATTTGAAACGACGACAGCAGGCCCATTAATACTGGGCTGGGCCTGGTTAGTACTCTCCTCGAAAGCTTTGACAAGCTCAGGGTCCACATTCTCTTGAGGCTCCCAGGTGGGCTCATCCAAATCGGCCCATTTAACCAAAAACTCGGGCGTGCCTTCATCCCCGACTCTACGACCTATAACCGCCTGAGCGACGGCGTATTCGAGGCCAGCCTCGTAGTCTCTGACCAAATCCTCCGCCACAAACTTTGCCTTCACCCACTCATTGGCACCACCGTCCTTCCACCGCACCAAGTACTCCAAATTCTCACCCTTCCCTCTGCGCTCCACAATCTCCTGCACCTCCGCGTACTCGAACACCGCTCCTTCCAAAACCCTAATCACGCCCTCCAACCCTATCCTACGCCCGAACTGCATCGGATTTCCCCTCGGCGTCGCCTTCAGAATCTCCCGCGCCAGATCCAGCGCCGTCCTCCCGCGCTCGTCCGCCACCTCAGGATCCGCGCCGAGATCCAGAAGCACCTTCGCCACGCCCGGCCGCACGTACCCCGCCGCCATGTGCAGCGCCGCGAGCCCGCCGCTCCGGTCGCGGTGGTCCAGATTCGCGCCGGCCTCCGCCAGCAGCTTCACGCAGGGCTCCGAGCCGAGGCCGGCGACGAATAGGAGCGCCGTGCGGCCGTCGGCGTCTACGGCGTCGACGTCGCGGCCGTCGGCGGAGTCGAGGATTTTTCTTAACGCGGAGTCGTCGGCTTTCTTGGCGGCGGTCCACCAGGGAGTCTCGTACTCGGCGACGACGTCTTTGGCTATGAATTCGGCGGGGAGCCAGGAGGGCGCGTGGCCGTCTTTCCACTCGATGAGGTACTCCATGGCGGCGGCGTCGACGGCTCTGCTGGCGATGAGGCCTTTGACTTCTCCGTAGGACTCATCTTCGGTGGGTTTTGGCGCCTCTTGCTGTTGTTGGTTTTGGATTGCGGCGGGGAAGTTGGTGCGGGTGCGGGTGCGGGTGCGGCGGAGGGGGAGAATTGATTTATGTTTGGAAGGGAAGAGGTGTTTGGGGTTGGGGGAGTGTTTGGTTTTGAGGTGAGAAGCTGGTTTGGTGAGGAATATAGCTTCCATTAATAATAATCTGGTTATGCTTGAGCTTGTGTGAAGTGGTTGAAGTGGTGTTTGTGTTTGTTCATTAACGAACATGTGGCAGTGACAGTGGCGGACTGAAATTGGGTTACAGGATAAGGAACCATATCCATTTCCTGCCTGCGATTGGATGCAACCAAACGCTAACCTCCTAACTCCACGCACTTTTTTTTTTTTTTTTTTTTTTCTGTTAGCTATTTTTTCCTTTTTTTTCTTTTTTTTTTTTTTAAAAAAACTCTAGCCACACACTTTGTGTGGTTCTATTTCTTCACCATTTTATAGAAAATTTTGTCTCCTCACAACCCAAGAAATTCTATTCATTGAACTAAATCTTCGTAGTTAAGGATTTCATCCTTAACATCTATTTCAAAAAAAAAATTAAATACAATTATAATTTTAAAATTTAACGAATGAATTTTTAACAACACTTTATTTTCTAAAACACTAACTACTACTTTAAACTATACTTAATATTATCACCATGGTTATTTATAAAACTCAAGTTATTCTTTTATATATATATATATAAGATCTAATTTATATTATCTAATATATATTGTCTAATATATATATTAATTATTTTATATTAAAATATTTTTAATTAAAGTCTATTCTCTTAATTTAGTAGAATGTGCTGATTATAAATTATTTTAAAAGAATATATATTTTAATTGATTAAAAGAAAATGAGTATTAATTATGATAAATAAATAATATAAGACATATATTTTAAACAATTAAAAGATATAAGAGTATTAATTATAAAAAAAAATAGTTTAACTTTTTTTTTTGGTAATTGAACGAGACTTACAAGCCCAACCTAGAAATCTCCAAAAAAAAAAATCACAACTGACATATCACCAAACAATAGAAAGAAATCCGAGAAGGAAGATGATCAAACACTTGTAACACGTCATCCAAACTAAAACTAAGGTCATGACAACCACTTGATTTACCCTCTAAATATATGATTACACACAAGTTCCTAGTTCATGCCCGTAACTTCCACAATAGCATTCACTAATGTAACACAGTAGTGTGAAATAGGACAACCTTCATTGAGGAAATAAGGTATAAATAGAACAAATTTTTTTATCAATTAAAATAATTATATTTCTTAATTTAGTAAATTAAATAATCGAGTCTTGTACATAAGAATTGAGTTAGTATTTATGTTTAACAAATAGGGGAAATTTCATTAACCTATTTATTGAATAATTAATGTAATGTATTTATATTTTAGTTTCACTTAATAGTACGTATTTATTTAATAGTCATTTTTAATATAAATAGTTTGATTTGACAAGTTGTAATTTAATGTATATAATACTCCATCTGAATTATTTACAAGAAAACAAAATCACACAAATTAAGGAAAGTTGTTAAGTGTATTTAATTTACACAATTTCATATAAAATATATATTATATTTATTGAAATATTTTTAATCACTTTTATCATAAATAATATTCTTATTTATTATCTTAGAGATTTTTTTGAATTAAAAATATTAAATAAATTGTTAAATTTGTTGAAATTTGTTTATATTTGAGTTTAAAATTTTTAAACATTTTTACTAATATTATTTGTGATGAGGGAGTATATTATATTACTTATGTTTCTATTTATAAGATATAACTTAAAGTAATTACTTATTCTTTTTATATATTATCTAATTCATATCATCTCACATATTAATTATTTTTAAATTAAAATACATCAATTAAAGTTTATTCTCCTAATTTTATAAAATGCATTAATTATAATTTTTTTTAAATTGGCTAGGAGAAAAATAGATATTAATCAAAAGAAATAAATAATATAAGATATGCACTCCAATTGGTTAGAAGATATATAGTATTTATTATGAAAGAAAAGTAGTATAAAAATAGTTTAGCATCGACTAGGGGGCTTGTTCCGGTATTGCCTAAAAGTTTCACATCGCTTAGGAGTCGAGCCTAAGAGTAATTTATAAACACTCTTCCTCCTTAACCCACCGAGACGCCTTTTAAAGGATAAAATCGTGACGACCCAACGAGCCAAAGCGGACAATATCTCGGATGCAGTGACCCTAACGATGACAATGGACTTATGATAAGAACAAATATTAATCAAAAGAAATAAATAATATAAGATATACACTCAAATTGGTCAGAAGATATATAATATTTATTATGAAAGAAAAAGTAGTATAAAAATAGTTTTAGAAGAAAAAAAAAATTATTATCAACTAAATTAATTAATTTTCCTAATCTTAGTGGATTAGGTCTTATATATAGGCACGAAGGTAGTAATTAACAAGGTCCAATACAATTGATCGATACTGCATTTGTTCCTATATATAAGATTCATTTACCTAAATCATCAATATTACAAAAAAAAAAAAAGTGTTGATCACTTTGAATGCTGATTTGCAAGTCCGAACTAACTAAAGGTTGATTTGGAGTATGAAAGCTCCTAACACGATGAAGATATTTCTTTGGTGTATATTGTGCGGATGTCTACCTACAAGATTGAACCTTCAACGCCGGCATGTACCATGTACTATGCTTTGTGCTACATGCAGTGTAGGTATTGAAAATGAATGACATTTTTTTAGTGTTAGGCAACAAAGGACATATTGTATGCATCAGGATTTTGGCCTAATATCTCCCAAATAATTGCTAATAGTGATGGAATATAATAATTGCTCCAACGCTTGACTCCCTTGAAATAATAGATCTCCCATGTTTGATGCGGGGCATTTGGTGCAAGAGAAATGACATATTATGGAATAACAAGGTGACTCCATCTCATATAGTTGTCTTCCTTGCGCGACAACGGGTAATAGAGTGTGTTGGGGGTTGCATCAATTGTCCCGTGGCGGAGGCTAGGTCATGAGTTCGATACCCAGCAGGGCAATTGCTGAGGGAGAGATTGTTGCGGGTTGCATCAATTGTCCCGTGGCGGAGGCTAGGTGGGCCAAGTCACTGTCGAATCATGACGCTTGGGCTGCTGCGCTCTTAAGTAAAAAGAGTTGCGCCCTGACTATCAGCTATAGCTTTTGGCCTAGTGGTAAGCGCTCGATCCAACAGAGTGGATGACTGCTAGAGAAATGCAACAAATACCAAAGGCACCAAGAAATGATCCAATCTACTGGATCAAACCTCGATCAGGATACATGAAATGCAATGTAGATATGACAATCTTTAATGACTCAAATTGTTGTGGTTTTCGCTTTTTGTATACATGATGATTTAGGAAGATTCAAATATGATACTTCTGGTTGGTATAACGACTCCCCACCAACAAATGAAGTTGAGGCCATAGCTTATTTAGAGGCTATCACTTGGTTAGCAAAATCCCATTATTTAGAAAGTTTTGATTGAACTTGATTGTAAACAACCTGTGGATGATTTATATGATTTCACAAGCCATTCTCTTGAGTATGGTTGCCTTATTTATAAATAACGTTCTCTTTTAGCCTTACACAATAACCTTGAGGTTATGTTTGTTAGGAGACAAACAAATCATCTTTCCCATACACTAGCTATGATATCAAGATTGTATGCTAGTCCCCATCATTTTGATTTTATTCCCACCTTATTGCCGCTTCTATTATGAATGAATGTCTTGAGTTTTTTCGCATAAAAAATAATAATTTAGTCGATAAAAATAAATTTTGTTTTATTTATATATATTTTTCTAAAATATCATTATACTACTTTTCTTTCCTAATCAATACTCATATATTTTCTAGCCAATTATAATACGTTTTATGCTATTTATCTCTCTTAATTATGATTCATTCTTTTTTAATTAATTAGAATGTATATTTTTTAAATAAGTTATAATTAATACAATTTGTTAAATCAAAAGAGTACACTATAATTAGAGACATTTTAGTCTAAAAACAATTAATATATATATATAAATATGAATTTATTTTATATTAAAATAAGAAACAATTATTTAATGTCAGTTCTATAAATAAGAAGAGAAGTTATATTCTTTAAAAACATTAACAATTTTTTTTTTGTTTTCGCATATGGATAAAATTATCGAGTTGACTCACAACTCCCCACACAAAAAAGTTCTTATATAAGTATTATATTTAACAAATACAATAAATGATAATATATTTATACTTACATATAAAAATGATTTCATATGTTTTTTTTACATAATTAAATGAACTACTTTACTCTTATAAACTATGACCATCTCTAGCTCATTTATTTATATTTCCTCCTCTAAACCACTTTTATTTCTTAAATAACTATGTGTTTTATTATTTTTATAAATATTGAGGTACAAAGTGTTCTTTTATGCTAATATAATTAACTAAAAACTACCTTAGTATTTACATATTTTTATGCCTACGGAATGCACTGCATCTCTGTGTGTTTTCGTCTCGTATTTTGCTGTTTGCTCCAAACATTAGTCAAAAGATAAAATAATTGCCGAAATTAGATTTGATACGGCACAATTATTGTGTATTCACATTTGGCTTGCCTTGCACCAGCTCATACGCTTCAATCAAGGTGGAAAATCATTTAAATTGATTTATCATTGGAATGCCATAATTCCTGCGATACACAATAAAAATAAGAATAAAACATGTTAACCGAAATGTCAATTGTGAATTGTCAATGCTGTAGCATATGAAACGGGCAATACTCGCATGTGACTCATTTGAAATTAACCAAAGCTATTACGTATAGTATAAATAATTCAACAGCAGAAATTGTGCATTTATTATTATTATAAATGACATGTATTTAATTATATATGAAGTGTAATAAAGGGTGTGAATACTATTAAATTTAATTTCTGTAAATCTAATAGTCAAATCCACCAGGTTGTCATTCGATAGTCAAGAATAATCGAAATTAGGAGAGTAGATGTAGTATTATGATTTGCGCGGTCCCATGTAGTAGCTTCCAAGTTCCAACAGGCAGCCAAACAACGTACATAGAATGTCCCAGAAGCGACAGAGGCATTACAATTGTTTCCGCGTACAAATATCATTGTTTGGGGAATGAAATAAATTAATCACATTAAGATACCGCGTGTCGCGTCAGAATTCGCGCCCAAATACACTGTCATACAGCTTCCACAATCTTAATATATAACCACACGCAGTCACCGCCTCTATTTTCCATTCACTTTTCCCACCCACCTCTTTTATATCATTACAAAAGAATGTTAAAAAAAAAATAATATATATAATTATGTAGTTAGTTACCTTACCTGCAAGTCTTGCAACCTTTCACTATTCTCGTCTCATATTATATATACATGTGTACAAAGAGTGCCTCTTGCTACTTCAACTCTATCCTTCTTCACACTTTTCTTTCCTCCATTTAATTTGTTGCCCCATTCTTTCTCAAACAACTAACCCCAAACAACATGAAGGTGCTGAGCTTCTGCTCCATTTTCCTGCTTTTGGATTTGCTTTTGGTTGCTGCGGAGGACCCTTATAGGTTCTTCGACTGGACCATTACCTACGGAGACATTTATCCTCTAGGAGTTAAACAACAGGTTAATTACTATCTATGTTCTATGGTTCCCTTGTTTTTTCTTTAATTTGTTACTATTCTTTTCATGTATGTGCTCATTGCTTGGTTTTTTGCATTTGCAGGGTATTCTTATCAATGGCCAATTTCCGGGTCCTGAAATCTACTCTGTTACCAATGACAACTTGATCATCAACGTACACAATAACTTGCCTGAGCCGTTTCTTCTATCATGGTAACAACCCTTTCTCTCTTTTAATGCTGCGTCTTGTTCCAATACATGTCAGTAATTAAACAAAGTTAAGGCATTCTATTATGAGGAAGAATGAAACATGGATGAGCTATCCATGTTGAGTACGTAACATTTTCATTGCTTTAACTGATAAATCATAGTATTGATGATGAGGTAGGTTTGTAATAATGTGAAAAATAAGGTTGTTCAGTGCAAGTCATGGGAAGTGCCTTGCGCGGTGACTTGTTAAAATGTTACTCTAATACGTAATCCAACTGGCAAAGTGGGCACTTTTTAACTAAAGCATGGCTTGCTTGTTGCTTCTTCCAAAAATGTCTTATTCTGTTTTTCTTTTTTTATTACAATGGAACTACTTATGGCAAAGCTTTCTGTTATACTTCATTTACCTTTTTTTTCTTCTTTAATGTCAAGGCGCGTACCTCGCTAGAATAGCCTTCTTTCTAAAACTTGCTCACTCATTCAACTATACACGAATCTATGACAAAAATAGTAGGACTAATTAATAATTCAATATAAAAGCACATTTCTTTTTTGTCTTTTTCTTTAGGGGATTAATTTATTATTTTCTGTATTACAATGGCTAATTAAAGATAATATTAAATAATAAATTAATATGAAATTATACAAAATAAGTTAAATAAACCTTACGTTAAAATTTATAGATCATATTATATATTATACAAGATAAAAAAATATTGTAATAATAGTTTCTGTATACATTTTATATATGACCCAGTATTTATTTAAAATTATTTACAATTAAAATTTAAAGATCATATTATATATTATACAACATAAAAAAAATATAGTAATAATAATTTCTGTGTACATTTTGTATATGACCCTGTATTTGTTTAAAATTGTTTACTAATATCTTATAAATGTTAGATTAAATTGTTAGCAAAAAATTTGTCATTCATATTTTTTTTTATGGTAACGACTTCACCTTTCATGTTGATCTTATCAATTTTAACTTTGAGCAAAATTATCCTGTAAATAATATTAAATCGGTTTATTTAAAATTTTGAAAGCATTTTTTTAATGATATAAACATTATTATTTTTATTTTTTAATGCGTTTGTTTAAACTGTTTATTTTAAAAATAAGTAACTTCTGTTTTTTTTTTTTATGAAGCTTCTACTTGTTTATCAAAACATAATTTTTATAATATTTTTTAAAAGTTTAAACAACCCAATATGAACATTGATACTTGTGACTTATCAACATAGATCCAAATTACATGACATATGTTAATTAGATCTGTGTAATAGAAGCTTCTTTTCATAATTAGATGACGTTTGATTCGAATTGTTGCAAGGAAGCAACTCCATATTTCTTTTTGTGTTGGTGTTATTGATGAGGACAGAGGAGAAGCCCCTTTTGTTCACTGACAGATGTATAAAAAACAAAAACACGGACTTAATAAATGTGGATCTCACCAATCACTTCGGCCCTTTAAGTCATGTCACGGACCAAACCCATTCCCTACAAGTATAAGCCCACCTAACTGATTATTCACGAGTGAGGCCCTGTAAGTCATTAAGTCATGTCTCGTACCCTAATAAAATTATTCACGAGTGAGGCCCATCCTTGTTTTGGACTCGGTGGGCATTTACACTTCCCTTAAACCCAAACAAAAATACCTCTTATTTTAACACAACCTTTATTTGATTTAACAATAATTTGCATAATAATGACAACAACAAAAAGTATTATGCATGATGAGACATGAATGAATTAAAATATTAGGAAAGGAAAAGAAATTTACATTATGCAACTCTAATCCTCGTCTTGCTGACTTGTGCTTGATTAATGAACAGGAGTGGTGTTCAGCAAAGGAGAAATTCTTATGAAGATGGAGTTTATGGAACAACATGCCCCATCCCTCCTGGGAAGAACTTCACCTACACACTTCAAGTCAAAGATCAAATTGGAAGTTTCTTCTATTTCCCATCTCTTGCTTTCCACAAGGCAGCTGGTGGCTTTGGTGGCATCAAAATCCTTAGCAGGCCAAGGATTCCTGTCCCATTCCCAGACCCAGCTGATGATTTCACCCTTCTTATTGGAGATTGGTACCAAATTGATCACAAGGTAATCAAACACACCCATTGCTCTCAATTTACATGATATAGCCACCCGATATATGAATTCTACATAACATATAATGAGTGTTATTAATTTTTGTTTGTAATTAAAAAACTTAAATACATGTGATGTAGTAATTGAATGAGAATTATAGATATTTAGTGATTGTGGACTACTTAATAATTTTCGTCCTACCTCCCTGTTTTTAACTTTTGCCTCCATAAGCTGACATAGGATTTGTATGAATTCAGAAGCTGCAGAGCGTTCTAGATTTTGGACATAAACTTCCATTCCCTCAAGCCGTTCTTATCAATGGTCGTGCAAACGGCACAGCATTCACAGTTGAACAAGGTATGCCTTTCAATTGTCCTCTTTTTTCCTTTATAAATGTGGATTCTATTAGTTTAAGGTCATTGAATTTTGTATGATAGTAATGTTTATTTTGGCATCTCTTAATGGACAACAGGGAAAACATACAGGCTTAGAATATCCAATGTTGGACTTCAAAACACACTCAACTTCAGGATTCAAGGCCACAGCATGAAGTTGGTGGAAGTTGAGGGAACTCACACCATACAGACCACGTATTCCTCGTTAGATGTTCACGTGGGACAGTCTTATTCTGTGCTTGTCACAGCTGATCAAGCACCCAAGGACTACTACATTGCAGTCTCCACTCGTTTCACCAACAAGATCCTCACAAGCACTGCCACCCTTCACTACAGTAACTCCCAGCAACCTGTTTCTGGCCCAATTCCTGGCGGCCCAACCACTCAAATCGATTGGTCCATTGAACAAGCTCGTTCAATCAGGTAGTTCTCCTGCCATGATAAATTATTAAGTAATCATGAACCGCATGGTCCTAACTAATCTCTATACTTGTTTTGATCTACACCTTTTCATCACATGTAGAATTGTAATTAGAGTAATATTATATGCACATTCACACATCATGCTATCAGCCATGTCATTTATTACTTATAATAAACGTTTGCATTTTGCAGGACAAACCTGACTGCAAGTGGACCAAGGCCAAATCCACAAGGCTCATACCATTACGGTCTCATTAACATTAGTAGGACAATTACCCTGGAGAGCTCAGCAGCACAAGTGAATAAGAAACAAAGATATGCAGTGAACAGTGTATCATTCATACCCGCTGACACTCCTCTGAAGCTAGCAGATTACTTCAACATTAGTGGGGTTTTCAAAGTTGGAAGCATCCCAGATACCCCTTCTGGTAAACCCATGTATCTTGACACCTCGGTCATGGGTGCTGATTTTCGAGCCTTCGTCGAGATCGTGTTTCAGAACCACGAAAGTATCGTCCAGAGCTGGCACATTGACGGATACTCATTTTGGGTTGTAGGGTATGGTTTCAGTTTCACATTTCATAATCACTACACAACACTATCTCCTTCACTCTTTAATTTTATACGTGCACGTCAATCACTGAATTTTGACTTGCCATTAATTTATCATGCAGAATGGATGGTGGTGTGTGGACGCCTAATAGTCGTAACCAGTATAACCTAAGAGATGCAGTATCTAGGTGCACAACACAGGTTAGTACTTAGTTGTATTTGGTTGGCATATTTCATGTGATCATATATAGTATAATGCAAATGCAGCAGCAACAGCCTAATGATGAATTTTGTGTCACAGGTGTATCCTAAATCATGGACCGCAATATATATGGCTCTAGATAATGTGGGTATGTGGAACGTGAGGAGTGAATTTTGGGCACGACAATACCTTGGACAACAATTCTATATGCGAGTGTATTCACCAGTTGGATCCGTCAGGGATGAATATCCAATTCCAAAGAATGCTCTTCTATGTGGCAAAGCTGCAGGCAGAACAATCAGATCTCTATGAGAATCGTATCTCTAACACCAGACATGTCTATCAACAGCCTAGTAGAGACTCTCTTGGTCTCATTCTTTGCAAATTCGTCTACCATTTATTTGTTTTTCTACTTAATCTGTCACCCTCCTGTCGTGATAATAATTAAATTACCACCATTGATTTATTTTTTTAATGAATAAATAAATTTCTCGGATGTATTAGAGAATTTCTGTTTTATGCCATAATAAGATAAGATGATGCAAACTAGATCCATCATCTGCATGTGTTTCCTGAGTACGTTCGAAGTGTGCTTTTTAATTACGCATGACATGATTCTATTTCACGATTAGACTAAAATAAGGGACCTCAAAGGAAGAATATGTACATAATTAATTATGTAGGTTCAAGTTATATTTTAAGATTCTAAGTAAACTAGATAAGTAAAAAAAAACAAAAAAAACAAAGCTTGGTATGTAAAAAGGGAATGGCTGTACGCCTGTACGCGAACACGTTATCCATGAATTATTGAAGTAATTTTAGTTTCAAAGCCATGTTCGGATATTATTGAACTTACTCTGTCATATTCACTTTATAATAATGTCTTCCCACTTGGGTGACAAGAGGTACATAAGAATTAATTTTTTTTTATTTCTCTTGGACTTTAGAACACTTCCACTGTTCATATTTCATTATTTGATCATTCAACAAGGGATTACATTAAATTACAATTAATAAACACGTGTTCCATGTTATAGCATAACTGTACATGCATCATTGAAAGTTCTGTATTCTTGGAGAAAATATACGCTCAACTCTTGGACTTGCAACTAGGCCTTTATAAATTTGTGGTCATGAAAATACTACTACAGTACTGGTACTACGTGTGACCACAAAAAGAAGTCACAAAGCGATCCCAAAGATCAAATGAGGGCCTCACGGTCACAGCCGTGTGATTGGCAAACGATTTTCGTGACGCAAAAGATTTGTGTCTCGGAGACGAGCGTGGTTGGGTTTCCTGTTCTGTACCAAACACAAGACAAATAGCGCAGCAAGCAAATGTTATAAAACAAACAAAAGCTAAGCTAACGTGATTGAAATGGGAATACTTGAGCTACACACTATGTCAGATTTGTATGCGCAATGCCATTTTATAATTTTTATGGCTCCATGGGGATGGGGATGGAGAGGGCCCCACCCCCACCCCCACCCTCAGCGATGAGATTAAAATAAAAAATATTGATAAGGAAAGAGTGAAGATGAAATGAGGCACAGAACACAACACATATCTCGATGCAGAGATAACCGCCGTTTGGATCAACGGATTGTAGCTCAACAGGCGTCCAACCAGAGCATGCCACGTCAGAGAGAGTGGAGCCCACGGAAAAAGGAGCGTGTCGGGTGCTTAACCCTGCAAACGGCGTCTCTTTTTCTTGCTTTTGCTCCCATCAAATCATCACCATCACCACTGAAGAACGTTGCCAACGCTTTTTTCCACCGCATTTCGCTGAAATGTGCTTGAGATCTGCCTGAGTAACCATGGGGAGTGTTTCGTCCGAAGACGCTTCCGACCGATGCGGAAGCTACAGCCTCAGTGCTGACGTCAGCGAGTCCGAGAGCTGCAGCAGCTTCTCCGCTCGCCGCTTCGACGCCGAGGGAGCTTCCAGCTCCGCCAACCTCTCGCCTCGCCCCCTCGCCGCTCACTTCAACTTCCCGCCGCCGCAGGTTATGCTTCCCGTCATTGGCGGCAAAGACGTCGTCGTTTGGGATCACAAGCGTCATCTCGACTTGTCCGGTACTTTTTCTTCGCGAATCTCTATCTTTTCTCTCACTCTCCAATTTCAAGACTAATTGCATTTTGCAGAAGTCGAAATGATGAAGGAGAGGTTCGCTAAGCTGCTTCTCGGAGAAGACATGTCTGGCGGTGGAAAAGGTGTCTGCACCGCGCTTGCAATCTCCAATGCGATAACCAATCTCTCTGGTTAGTCACTCCGTAGTGTGTTAATTAATTTAAGTGATTTGCATAATGTCCTGGCAAAAGCATTTTTATGAAGATAGAATAAATGCAATTTAGTTTCTATTAACAGTTAAGTGTGAGTGTAATAGTTGATTTTAGTTTAGGGGTAACTCAGATATTTTCCCTTTTTATCTTTTATTTTTTTTCATCTTGTGAAGAAGATTATGCAAATGTGATTGGTCAAGGTGTGAAATGTGACTATCTGAGTTTGGATTGTGATTGCAGCAACTGTGTTTGGGGAAATGTGGAGGTTGGAACCACTGGCGCCACAGAAGAAGGCAATGTGGCGAAGGGAAATGGAGTGGCTGCTATGCGTGAGTGATTCCATTGTGGAGCTGGTGCCGTCTGTGCAGCAGTTTCCTGGGGGTGGAACCTATGAGGTGATGGCGACACGTCCTCGCTCCGATTTGTACATCAATCTTCCGGCGCTGAAGAAGCTTGATGGGATGCTGCTAAGTATGCTTGAAGGGTTTCATGACACGCAGTTTTGGTATGTTGACCGGGGGATTATATTGGGTGATTCCAAGGATTGTGATGCCTATGGTAGACCTTCGGTTAGGCAAGAGGAGAAATGGTGGCTTCCCTCTCCCAAGCTTCCACCAAATGGCTTGTCTGAGGAAAATAGGAAGAGGTTGCAACAGTGTAGGGATTGCACCAATCAGATACTAAAGGCTGCCGTTGCAATTAATAGCTCTGTGCTTGCTGAAATGGAAATTCCCCGCGCCTACATAGAGTCCTTGCCTAAGGTAAGTAATCATGCCCTGTGCTACTTACTAATGGCTTGACTGTTATTTTTGTATAGTTATAATCTGAGTATCATGCTACGAATCTTTGATATAAATAAATTATAATGGTGCATCTTTGAGTTGTACAAACTTCTACTTTTGTAAAATGTCTGGTTTGTGTGCTGAAATGAAATCATGCCTTGAAGGTAGTTGGAATTATTGATTCTTGAAAATATGCTAGAACTTGATGAAGACTGAAATGGCTGTGTTCTTTTGTGCAACTGCAAATGCAGAATGGAAAGGCTTGTCTAGGGGATATAATTTATCGATATATAACGGCAGATCAGTTCTCACCTGAATGTCTCTTTGATTGCCTGGATCTTTCGTCAGAGCACCACACTCTGGATATAGCTAATAGAATTGAGGCTGCTATACATGTATGGAGGTTGAAGGACCAAAAGAAACATGAAAGTTCAGCAAAATCAAGACGGTCTTGGGGTGGAAAGGTGAAGGGTCTTGTTGCGGACGGACACAGTGAAAAGAACCATTTTCTTGCCCAACGGGCAGAGACACTGCTGGAAAACTTGAAACACCGATTTCCTGGGCTCCCGCAGACTGCACTAGATATGGCCAAAATTCAATATAATAAGGTATATTAACTATGTGGAATATTTTACATGCATCTGATTGAGAAATCCTATTGTTTGTGCCAGTAAGCATTCAAACTACATACGAGTGTTTTCTCAATTTCTTTGTCCATATTGACGATTGATTGTAGCCTTTTTTCATTGTATGTTTTTTGTTAATATTTAATCGAAATCATGGGTACAATTCCGTTGTTATAAATGGTTTGTGATTGATGTGCAATGTAGGCTTGTTTGTGGTTGAAAGAAGCTGGCTTGGAATGAAAAATAAGCATCTGTGAAATTTCTTTTCATTGCAGGATGTTGGACAGTCTATTCTTGAAAGTTATTCAAGAGTGATGGAGAGCCTGGCCTTTAACATAATGGCGAGGATTGATGATGTCCTATATGTAGATGATAGTATAAAGCGATGTGCAGCTGCAGATTCTCTCTCATTGTTCAGTAGGGGAGGTTTTGGTGGCATGCCCATCCAGAAGCGATTCTCTCCTAGTCCCTTCCCAATTCAACACACCCCATATGCGTCCCCATTTGCAACACCATCGTTCTGTTCCTCCTCTCCTGTAACTGGGAGCCCTTGCAGTCCAGGAAGGATACATGATGTGAAGAGGAATGCTCGGAAGGAGGGTGCAGATTCAAAAGCCGAAAAGTTAGCTACATCTGAGTTTGAGAGGGTGTGGTCATGTGCGGGAAACCTCAGTGCAACAAGAGCGTCTGGCGATGCTCCAGAAAGAGACTAAATTCACCCATGGGTGGTCACTGGTCATTAATCATGTTGTCTTAATGTGGATCTGGCTTAAAGCCCTTGGTCCCCCCCGCCCGCTGTATATGAGGGTCTAATTTTTGTATATTCTTAGGCAGTATGAGTAGGATTATGTTGAAAGATCATGCTAATGGATCATTAGTTAAAATGTTTCCTCCCAAGTATAAATTTCTAGAGGTAGGCCGTGATATTATTTTTTTAACAAGTGCCAAATTCTAAGTAGAGTTTTTTACTACATAACCCATTCGAGATTCTGCATTATACATGTGCAGATGTGCCCTTGCTCTCCTACTAAATCTAGTCATGGCTAAACAGCAATGCCAACGAATCCCCGGTCTCAAAATTTACTATTTCATGTTGAGAACAGTGACATGAATTCTTAAAATAGCTACTATTTAGTAATAACCAACGTGTCTCCAGTAATATGAACAGTGTGCATGTGAAGAAAACAATTTGTGAAGATACACACGAAATTGTAAATTGTCTTCCACTAGAAGTATTCTGCATGTATATTTATTGGCCACGAAATCAACACTAATACTACTAACTTTCTCCTACATAATTCCTTGTTTGTTTAGTTTCATATTGGGAACCAATGAATATGAATTTAAAGTAGGTAAAGAATAAACATACAGCGTAGTAGATAAACTTGATTTTTATCTGACTTATGTTCACACATAAATTTCACGTCAAAATAACAAAAGGGAAACGTGGAAGCTACTCTTAGGGTGTGTTTGTATTATTATGACGTTCTGTTCAACCTCAAAGTATTGAAAGAGAAGTTCCGTTTAACGTGATTTGAAATTTAGGAATTGAATAAAACAAACATACACTTGGTGGCTTCACTCATAACTTACATCATCTACACTGTAATATGGAACCAAACAGACAGATAGTTGGGAGTAGCTTGTATGCCTTCATCTGAGTTTCATGTATACTGATTTGCAACGAGTAAAGTGCAGCTCATCCAACAACACTTATGGTGCTCTTTCCTTATTCCGACATGCATTGCACCGTCCCCATTTCCTGCAACGGATGTTAGTACATTTGGTGGTGAAAGGTAAATAAATGTTGAAAAATGCTGCACCCTCCGAAAAAAATATTTTGAAGTTTGTTCCGAATTATTAAAAAACTGATTTAAACAATGAAATATTAAATTAAATAATTATTTTATAATAAATTTATTTAAAATATTAATATTTTAATCATTCATACGTTGATTCGGAATTTGGTTCGAAGTATATTGGTAGATGTTTCTTCCTGTCGCTCAATCTTACCACTACATTATTGGATTTCAGAGATTTCTTGCCACGATGAAATGGTAAGAACTTCTGTCACTTTTGCAGTTGCCTTTGTTTGTTTTTGTTATCCATTTCATTTAATTTTTAAGAATTTAACAGGGCTACATGCACATTCTCCTTCAAAAGTTAAAACATTATGCATATACCTAACATGCACGCGAAACTTACAGCCTTTTTGATTCATAGGCTTTTTTATTTATTCATACACCAAAATTTCAGCCAACTTTAATAACTACACATCTCCAAAAAGCAATTTTTAAAAAAAGTATTCAAATAACATTTTCATTTTTAGTTATCCAAATAAAAGTAGACTTTAATATTATTCAAATACCACTAGACCAAATTAAGTCTCCTTTAAAACTTATTTATTAAACAGTATAGTTTTTGAACTATCTATCAAATATGAATCTGGTCCAGTCAACTCTAAAAAACACTAGTTTAACTAGAATTGTCTGGTTTATGTCAGCATTTTTAATTTCTTTTTCTGTTAAGGTCAGCTAGTCTTAACGTGTATGTTTGCGTGGAGGCCAGCTGTTTTTTTTTTCTTCTTCTTTTTTCCTTATGGACAACCAGCTTTCCATCAGTGATTTCTACATGATGTGGGTGCCATGTATTTTTTCCCGTCTTCTAGTGAAAAAATACAATGGCTGGCTTTATGTGTGAAAACGCTAGTTAGATATTAGTTTTGTAGAAAACGTTACTTATAGACTAACTTGCTACTATAAGATGGAATGAGGATGATGGGTCACTACATCATGTGAAATACACTAATGAAAACTAGGACATCAAAAACAAAAAAGCAATTAGGTCTTCAATTTTCGTGTTTCTTTCATATTTTTACATGTAACGTTTATTATTAAGGTGCTCTTTTTTTTTTAATTCTTACAAAATTAAATACTTTTATCATGTCAATACAAAATAAATATTATAAAAAATTATAAATATAAAAATTAAAAAGACATATGTTGAATTATAAGGACTTAACAACACAAGAGATGAAATAAGGATGATGTGATGACTACATCATGTGGGAACACAAATGAAAGACTATCTTTCTATTAGGGCATGAGAAAAAAAAAATAAAGTAATTAGGTTTGGATATTTTATGTCTCTTTTGTATTTTTATTTAAAACATTTATTGTAAGATATGTATTTTTTTATTTAAAGACCTCTACCACATCAATAAAAAAGCAAAAAAAACTAGAAAGAAAAAAAATTAACGACAAAGATGAATTAAAAAACTGTAAATGTATGAAATAATTTTTTTTTATAAATTATAAAGACTAAAAATGATTTAAAGAGATAAATATATTAAAAAAAATCTACTTTAAACTATAGATATTAAAAATTAAAGTAAATAAAATTATAAAAACTAAAAAAATACTTTAACTTAATAATAATAACACTGACATTGACTAGTATTTTCTAAGCATTGGCTGCACAAAATTGATAAATAATTTCAAAATGGCACCAATTTAGTAAAAAACTTTAAAATGAATCCAGTAGCTGCTATATATTTAAATAACATTAATCACATTTTTCTTATAGATGTTATTCAAATCCAAATCAATCACATTGCTTTAAAAATGAAATTCATTTTTATTGAAACTCAATTCTACAAAATTAAGTTCTTCTAAACTTTCTATAAGTGTATAACCAAAGTCCAAACACATGAATATTATTAATGAATTTGATTCATAAAGACTATTGGACCTGTGAATGAGCAAAGCCCTAGGCTTTGAAGAGTTTCTGGTTTTGGACATGAATTATTGCTTGTATGAGAAGCAATGAAAGCAAGTTGTATGACAATTTGAGTAGCTCTCTGAACCCACGGCCACTAATTATAGGTTTGTCCTGTTTATGAGAAGTAATAATGTAGGAAGAATGTGTAATATAATATCTCTGTTTCTTTCAAACCTTAGCTAGCTATCTTGGACCACTTTTGGTTATTGTAAAAAGGGGTAAAAAGAGAGTTGAATGTAATAGATATATAGGAAACAGCTAATAAGTAAACACTTTCAGACACTACGTTACTCATAATTTTAGTGCTTCCTTTGACTAGCCTTGCCGTCCAAATAATACAATGTATCTTCTGCCTTCTATTTTTAATTCTCATAAAGTCCTATTATACTTTCTACATTGATTTAATTTCTCTAAAAATATTTATAAAAGATAAAATAAAAAAATATTTTCTTTGAAAACTAAAATTAATTAGTTCATGTACAAATTAAAAAAATTGAAAAAGTTAACATAAGAAAATTTCTACAAATAAACTTATGTGTAAACTAATTATAATTTATGAAATTTTTTTTCTTTTTTATTTTCTTCTCTTATAAGTATTCGTGAAAAAGTTTATACAAACATATTATTTTCTAATTTAAAAGTTACATATCTTATATATTAGATTAAACCAACTCAATTATAACTTTTCTATGAATTAATTATATATTAGATTTATTTTTAAAACTTTATAAATATCTACATATTTATTTAATTTGATATATTATCAAAATAAGCTAATTAAAAATCATCCTAGATATTATTATTTTTAATCTATTTTTATTGAAATTTAAAAACATTGGTGCAATACACAGGAAACTTGTTAATAATGCTATTACTAGTTATAGGTAATAATGAAATGATGATTAAAACTAACTAAACAATTAATTATAGTGATACAAAACTAAAAATTAAAAATTAAAATAATGGATTATAAAAAGTATTGTAAAATGGTACTGTAACACTCGAAATAGTATTATCAAAAGTAAATATTTAAAAAAATTTAAACAATAATTCAAATTATTATAAAAATAATGAAGTAAAAAATTATTATGAAGACGTGAGTATCAGAAAGACAATGAAATATAAACAAAAATACTAAAATAAAAGTATTATACAAAAAAAGAAAAAAAAATTAATAAAAACATCACAAACTATAGCAATATAGTATTTAAAACATAATAATAAAACATCAAAAAATCAGGAACCCCACGCACACTAAAACAGCACTATTACAGTGTAATCATATTTCATGTTCTGTTGTCTTCATTTTAATTGGTTTGATCGAAACACAAGTATCGATTTGTCAGAATTTATCATTTTTTTTTCATTGTTATTTTATTAAGATTAATGATTTATTCTTTTTTTTTTTTATTCTTGATAATTAATATATGTTTATTGAATAATGTGTCTATTTATTTCTAATGTCTATCTATTTTTTCTCTAATTATTTATATAAAGTTAATGTTACATTTAAAAGGATCATATGTTTCCAACGAAATTATAAAAAAAATAGAGAGTAGAATAGAAAAGTAAGTAATAAATATTTTTGAAAACTAAAATATTAATCATTTCCTTAAGTTCCGTGCAAAACTTTAAACGACTATGAATAAAAAACGGAGAGAATAATATTTTCGGAAGAGAATTGCTATCTATCTTTTATATATACATGTAGAGAAGAAGGTATTTCGTGATTCCGTGATAATTTTTTATGAATATATATATACGTTAGTGGATAGTTTGCAGACAGTTTTAAAAATAAAAATTGTTTGAAAAAATATTTTTCTATCTTTTATCATACAATTTATGTAATATTTATAAAAAATTAAAATTATCACAAATAATGCGTACATCAAAATAGGAAATTAATTTTATATATAGATATAGATTATTATTAAGAAAAAAAAGACACTTTATACCTTATTATTATTGTGAGAAAAAAATTATAAAACGATTATGATGTAATTTATTTATTTTTTTAAATAATTTTTATTTAAATTAATAAATAAAATTACTGAATTATCGTTTACTAAAAAAAAATAATCGTAATTACTATAATAAATAAAAGATAAAATATTTTAGAAATTATAAATTTTTATTTATTTTAATTCCCCCCTAAATTATCCTCGTAAATGCCGCCACGGTAGCTGTATTTTCTGAATGAATTTTTTAGTGGCTCAAGCCCATTTCAATTTTTTTTTTCTTTTTAATTGGTTGGCACTTTGGGTTAAGTTGTTACAATCTGGGCTAAACTTCTTTCTTCCATTCATATCTATTGGGCTCATAATACTTGGATTTATTTGAAAATTTCTAAATATGTGAGCATCAATGTTTGATTATTATTTTTCCTCTGATGCGGTTACTAATAAAAATAAATGAGTCGACAACATAATAAATAAAATATGAATAAAAAATAAAATCAAAACATTTTAGAATCGTGTTGACGTCTTTATGTTAATTCACAAGTCAGTAATGATAACCATCACAATAAAAGTCAAATAAAATAAAAATTATTAAACTTGAACGAAAACATATCGACAATCATTCTCCTGAACACCCTTTAGAAACAGTTGGATCAAGAAAGACAATTTTACTCTAATTAGATATAATATTGTGAACAACAAATTTTTTTTTAAATATTTAATATATTTTTATCCATCAAAATTATAATCACCACACTAAAAATTAAATTTTATATTCTACACATCTTAATATAACTCGAAAATAAAATTATTTATTAATTATAATGACAATATTATATTTAATATAATTAGATATTCAGAATTCGAGACGAAAACTATTTATTAATTTTAAGTTGAAATAATGCTAAGCTACTCTATTCATGCACTTAACAATAAAATTAATTAAATAAATTATTAATATGAAACAATTTAATTTATTTTAACGTGTTCTAAATATGAAAGTTGGTTCGCAAGTTAGTTTAAATAAATTCTATACAGCGAATTCTAAACATAAGAACTGTTTTTTTAACCATTTCAAATCAATTATAATTATTAATGATTCTAAGTAGAATTTAAAAGTATTTATCAGGTGAAATTGAAGGAAAAAGTTACCAAATTCATCTCATATTCCTGTCCTAATTTGTACCATTTATAAAATATGAAAAAAGTGGGAAAAAAAAAACCAAATAAATTGACAGTAACACGTTTGAAAGCAATAAAATGGAAAAGCTATAGAGTTAAGATTGTTTTAGGTTGAAAAAACAGAAGAATTACCTAGATTGAAAGGGAATCTTCTGGAAGTCAAGAATTCATTAATTATTGGGGGCAGTAACCCAAATCCAATTAGATAAAATTTGGAGTTTAGTGGTCTGTTGGCACTTGAAGGAAGGACCAACCGCCCCACGTGTCCCCCCACAAATATATGTTTTTTCTTTCTCTTCCTATGATCCTATCGACTTTTTTTTTTCTTTTTCTTTTTTTTCCCCTTTCATCATAACATAAACAAATTGTATATGGTAGTGGTCCTATACCCTAATGGAGCAAGTTCAAGGACTTTCATATTCATAAAAACAATATCATTTCAAATATCATCTTGCAAAACTAATTTTATTTTAATATAAATATACATATTCTTAAAGTGTACTTTCTCTTAAAACCAATTTAAATTAATTTACATTCTTCCCACTTCCCACCAACATTTTGTTCTAATTGGTAAAAACCACGTGTAATTAAAATGACGATCATCAAAATTAAATTTTCACATCATATACATGTTTTAATAATAGTTATTTTTCTATAAAAAATATAAATTAATTTTAGTACATAGTGATGATTTAAATTTTATTTTATCAATATGAATTTTGTTAAAATCAATTTTGAAAATACAAAAAAGAAATAGATCTAAAAGTAGTTAAGATTTAATAGTATTATCTTTAAGTTTAGTGGATAGTCGGTAATCGGTTTGCATAGTTCCTTCTAACAGGCCATTGTTACACGTAAATCATTTTTTATTTTCATTGAGTGGCTGTAAAGGATTTTCACAATTAACTTCAACATGCACTTATAAGATTTTCTCTTTAAATAAACTTATAACAACACCAAAATATCGCTTAATAAATTTTATTTATTTATTTATTTATTATTCTAGTCGTGTATTTTATCCATCCGTCTAGTATTTAAAATATATGTTCATGTGTGAGCAAAGTACCAACATGAAAATGTAAAAAAAAAATTGTGATAAGAGTATTTTTATTAAATATTAGGAATGAAAGTTTAGAATAAAGTAAAATTAGAATAATAAAAGGAGTAAAGGGCAGTTAATTAAATAAAAGAGAAATGATTTTATAGTTTATAGTTGATAAGTATAAAGGTGGAAGGCATGAAGAATCTGGAAGAGGAGGCGAATGGTTGATAAGTACGTAAGAAGTAAGAGGAAGATAGAAAAGGAAAAGAGTGAGGCGAAGGTTAAGGTTGGTGACTTTTGGCGGTGTGGGACTCACGAGAGCGGCAAGGGAGTCACAAGAGTCACAAGAAAGGTTGAAGGGAGAGAATGGAGGGGAGGAAGATAAGTGGTGGAAGCGGACAGGTTCTAGACGGTTCCAATATTATGGAGTTGGTTGGAAACGACCATGTTTTCACCACCTTCGTCGACCATAAGTTTCACGAGTTAGATAGAGACAGAGATGGTAAACTCTCTGTGAAAGAGCTTCAACCTGCTGTTGCTGACATAGGTGCTGCTCTTGGCTTGCCTTCTCAAGGCACTACTTCTCATTCTGATCACATCTATTCCCAGGTTTCACCTTCATGCCTTCAACATCCTAACACTTCATCTCTCTTATTTTCTCTCACCAGGTTGCTTTCTTTTAAGACTAAAATATTCTTCCAATTATCACTTTGTATCTGTATCTAATCTTTACTTAATGATCATAAATTTCCAACCCCTTATACTAATAACACCTTTCCATGAATTCTACTGCATCTGGTAGAGAATGAAAATTTTCTTTACATAAGTAGTTGTTATCACTTCTACTAGAATTTTCACCGCACAATTATATTAGATATCCGGTTATTATCCAATAGAGAAAAGAAAAACAAAACTAAGAAGATATCGTTCTTACTGCTTAGAAAGACCGGAAGAAAATAATGTGGCGTATATGCTTAAAACTTTTTCTGTGGCTCTAGTTTAGGTATTATTCCGAATTTTCCTAGGAGTTCATGCTTCTGATCAAATTATTATAATATCATCTCTGTGATATCATTATATCTTCATCTGATTTGTTTCAGTTCTAATGTCTGTTGTTTTTATCTATTAAAGTATTTTTTGTTAGTGGTTTAGGGCTTTAAGCTTTGTTTTAATCCAATGTCTTTGGCGCATTTGCAACATATTTTATGTGCTTATTAATGTTTCTGATGTTGATGGAGAGGGAGAGCTAAATTGATTTTTCCAACAAGGTTTTATATAAATTTTTTATTTTAACATATTGCTCGGAATATATATCCTTTTCGGGCAATTATAGAGCAAGTGTTTGTCAAAATTTTGACTTCTAGTTGGTCCCAGAAGCATCCTAATCTGTTTATGATAATTTGGACTTATCCTTCAATATGATAAAATGGTCGGTCCTGTGGGACTTGGCTTTTGATTGCTAACTTAAAATTGATTTCTCTTAGCTACTTAACTTTTTGTGGCCATTTTCTTATCTCCGTGTAAGGAGGAATCTGGTGAGAAATGTGGCAGAAACTAAAGATAAGCTGGCATTTTGACCTCTGAGGTTTAATAATATATACACATTCAACTAATAATGATTTGTGCTCTTGGAGTTAAAATTAAAAATAATTAATAGTCAGTAAATGCTGGTAGAAAGTTTTCAGTTAGACTTTAAAGTGCCAAAAAGTCAAACGCTATTATTATAGTCAATGGTAGGAAATTACAAGGCTTTGGCTTCTAGCTGCACTCAGAATCATAGGGTAATGTTCTTGTGGGGACAGGCAAAGGTTTTCTTTAGCGGCATGCTTTGTGGAAAAGCTTTCTCACCCAACTACTAAAGATATGCAAGCAATAAATATATAAAGTATAAACTACCTTAGTCACAAAAAAAAAAAATGTAGCAATTGGTTCTAAAATAACGTGACATAATGAGTATCAAATGGATTATTTTTTTTTTCTTTCCATTTTGTCTATGAGATTAATTATATTTGTGTGAACAAGACCTTGATTGGGCAATTTATGTTTGAACCAATCAGGAAGCGAGAATTGACATGTAGAATTAATGAGTTATACTCCATAGGTGTTGAATGAATTCACACATGGGAAGCTGGAAAAAGTGAGCAAGACTGAGTTCAAAGAGGTTCTCTCTGACATTCTATTGGGTATGGCTGCTGGACTCAAGCGTGACCCAATTGTGATACTTCGCATTGATGGGGAAGATCTTCTCGAATTTCTTAATGGTTCAACTTATGAAGCTGAAATAACATCCATATTCTCTCAGATTGAATCTCCTCACAGATCTCTTCATCACCATATACTTGAAGCTCTGGGCAAGCTCACTGTTGATCATGGGATTCCTCCTACCTCAGATTCTTGGGTAGCCATTTCATACAAACATCGTTGACTTTCTTTAGAGATGTAACACATGTTTTCAAAAAAGTTATGACAATTTTTTTTTTAATCTATGAGAGTTAAATTCGATACCAAGAGAGTTTACAACAGCAGAAATGTTTTTCAGTCAAATCTTTTTATGAGAATAAATTTTCATTTGTTGCTAAGAATCTCATTTTATAGTTTATCCTAGAAAATAACAAACTCAAACTTATTTCATTTCCTTCCTCTCTATTGTCTTTTCTTTTTCTGATTAGGTTTATAACAACATTGTGGAACCGGCACTGCTATCTCTAGATGGCTCTGATTTGGATAAGCCCGTTTCTCAAGAGACATTTTTGGAGGAATTCAAGATGGTGGCATTGGGTGTGGCTAAGCGTCTAAAGGAACAACCTGTCATAGTTGCACACAGTGAGAACACCTTTGATGGAAGTGGTGTTAAGAGACTATTATCCAACAAGTTTGAATTGGACAAGGTTTTAATTTATCTTGGAATGCTTGAAATATCTTTCTTCTTCTCTAACTTATATTGCTCTTGTTAAACCTCCTTATATATATGGAATTCACCAATATATCATGATGATGGGATGCAGACTTTGAACTCAGCTTTAGAGACTTTGCCTAAAGATCGTAATGGAAAGATGTCAAAGGAGTATCTACGGGTGGCGCTGGACACCGTGGCTCCATCTGCAGGTTTACCTCCAGTTGGTGCAATTCAAGAGGTATGTTATGAACACATGCTGCCAACAAGTTGCTAGGTAGAGGTGAAGTACTATACATTGCAGAAAATATATTGTAGCAGTTATAGTTATAATAAGGTCAATGATGACTAAAAATTCAGCATTGGCATGATGTGGCTGTGGCGTGGCATATGATTCAATTATAACTTTAACTGACTAACTGAGCGAAGTGGCCGTTAAGTAACAAATTGTTTTCAAGTGTTTGTGCTTCTTACTTGGCCATTTATTGACCATAGACGTGTTTGATCTTACAGATGGATAATGTTATTGGTGAAGTGTTTAAGATGGTGAATGCAGATGATGGGAAGACGGTGAAAGAAGAGGATTTGAAGAAAATTTTAACTGAAATACTGGGGAGCATCATGTTGCAATTGGAGGGAAATCCAATATCAGTTTCTTCAAATTCGGTGGTGCACGAGCCTCTAGACTCGTCCTCTACACTTCTGCAACCATCACCTAGTGAAACTGAAGCATAGTTGTGTTTAAGTACATGACGGGTAAAACAAACCGAGAAATATAATAAAATTTTTATTTATGTAAATTATTATTACTAGCATATTTCTGTTTTGAGATGTGGCCTGTGGGGCTATTTGTGAATCTCAAAGTATAGGATGCCATGGAGAAGGAAAATTCAATAGTACGTCGGTTTCCCTTACTTGGGCTTGTTGCTTATTTCCCCTTGTACTTCATTCACTCATCGTTCATGCTGTTTGATCATATATAACCAAAAAAGAGTAAGATTATTTTACTATAATGCATACATTATCAAACCATTATGGACATTTTTAGATATTATGCGATGATATCCATGGTAACCCTTTTTATTAAGTGCATAGGAGACAAAAATAAAATAATCCGAAAATCAATGTATTAAGAATATAAATCTGTTTATAATTTATATATTTGTGAGTCTTTATATAGGTTAATTACTAATTACAAATTACATCTCTATTAAGGATAGGCCTAGTGGTAAAAGATTTGATCAATTAATATCTATAAGTTTTTATATATTTTAATATTGTTATTAGCCTAAAAATTTATGGTTAGAGGGTGAAGAGAATCTGAACCCACTAAAATGAGTTTAGTGGTGGAAAAGTTTAACTAAATAGTAATATGAATAAAAGTTTTAGATTTGAATATGTTAAATGAGTGACCGTGATAGACTGCTAGGTAGCAATGAAGTGGGCAACGGTGTAGAATATATAGAATGGGATGATATGTGGTAATTATGGCCTGAGGGGGAACAATCAGCAATGAATGTGAAAATGAGGCTCATAAAATCCCCAATAGAAGAGCCGCTCAAGAAGAACACTAAAAAAAAGTTATTCTATGGAACCCCGCCACATCAATTTGTTTATCAATATATTTGAAGACTTCACCCACACATATAAGAGTGAACTAACTAAAAAATAATTAGAAACTTAATCCAATAATTAAATTGTTAAAATTTAAGTTTTGTATGATTTAACTCCTTTAATTTATGAATAGTCTTAACATATATATAAAAGTGAACTTTTTCCATCAAATTATTTAATTAAAAGTTTTTTTTACCTAAATTATATATACAAAATTTTATATTAATTTCAACTTATTTGATATCTTATTCGTTTAAATCAAAATTGTTGTGATATATATTTTTAAAATATGAATAATTTGATCACTTTTTTATTGTTATCTTTTTTTATAAAAAAATTAACATACACATTCAAGATATATAAAATTATAATTTATTAATTGGATTGATAAAATTCATTTTTTATATAAAATTATTAAACAATGTAATAGTTGATAAAAATTATAACTATATAATTTAATCTCTTTTTACACACATACACTTAAAAAAAATTTGACTTTTGATTTATGGGATTTAAAAAACTAAATCAAACTGTTGTGAGCTATTATGATATCTTTATATTTATATTAATTGAATATGTAATTTAACTTATTTTTTACAATATTTTGTCCAGTTATTATTAACGCATTGTGTCTATTAAAAATATATATTTAGTTATTACTAATTTAATCATGATATAAGTACAGTTGAATGAATAAACATAAAACTAATTCATGTATTTATTATTTAGTTGAATTTAATTTTGGTTTATCATTTCCTACAATAAGGTAGCACTTTTATGAATTTGTTAGATTCTACGGTAGAAAGAAATTTTTTAATTAAGATTCATCTGGAAGAAGGATCTATGGAAGGAAGTATTGAAGCTTAATCATGTTTTTATTACACATTCCCACATATATCACCTAATGGATACACAAAATGAAAAACCAAAAAAAAAACCATGAAACTGTTGAGTTGCATAGCTGTAGTTTCTAATTTTTGTTTTTAAACTATGTTATTTATATAAAATATTTATTAACTTTGTGAATGATTAATCTCTATTCAGAAATTTGATCGATCACTTTTAGTGAGGTTTCTTTTTCCAATGATACTTAATATTGTTTTTTTTCCAATGATACTTAATGGGAAAGTGTTTGTCTTTTCTCAAACCTACTTTTATTTGTCGAATAAACCATGAATTCCATCTTTTATATATTTACCTTTTCTCAAACAGTCTTTTATAGAAATTACTTAAGTTATCCAAGAAATATTAAAAGTAGTCTCTTAAATATATTAAAAAAAACTTCAAATTAGTTTCTAAAGTTTCTCAACTTGAAACTAAAATGATAAGTTCAATATTAAGAAATGAGTTAAATATAGATATTATATAACTTTAGAACCACTAACGTGAAAAAAGCAATACTTGGATTGGTTTATTCTTTACTTGTCTGTTTGTCATAAGTGATAACTAAATAGAGTGGTATTAATTTCATGAAGTTGACACTTAACGTTTCATCAAGGAAGATCATTCCTAACGGCATTGTTAGAGAGAATCCCGCAAGACCCTTCTTCGGCAGGTTAATAATAGGCTATGCAGCCCAAGAAAGGCCCAACCCAGAAAATCCAATGCCCATTCCAGAGCGACCCTCCATGAAGCATCTTCCCGGGCTCAGGCCCACACCAGCATAACCGGCCCGCCCAGTGCCACCACCAAGCACCCAATTCCTTGCACGTTCTCTTATCAAACGCCAACGTTAGACCCAAAAAGAGTATTAAAAAAGTGCAAGGAATATTTATGTGCCATTTTTGGGTCCATGACACTCTTGAGTACGAAGAAACCGAGTATTGATACCATGCATTGTGCTAGCACGTAAAGGAGGGCACGAGAAAGGGTCACAACACCCTTTAGAGCCGCAATGAATATGAAAATTGGGTTCATACGTGCCCCTGATTAAGGAACTTTTGCAATTAGAAACAAGAAGATTATGATGAATGAGAAGCTTGGGATTCCAAACATGCAATGATGGAAGTGGTTAGGTTGAACATTAGTGCGGATGTTGCAATTAACTCTACCAAAGCTGCTTTCCACGTCTCAAAACAAAAACAAAGCTTATTGTTTCTTACTCTTGATTATTGATGAGAGACTGAACAACTCCTAGTTTCTATTTATCATTCATAAAGCTTATATACATGCACACATAAAACTCTTCTCAACATACTTTATTTTATATTCAATTCGAATCATATATTGACTTTCATCAAAATTTATGAAACTGCTTCTTTGCTTTCATACTTGTACTTGAAACTCTGCATTGCGTTCTTCTGGTAAACTATTTGGAACGGAAGGATTATACAGAGAGGCAGAAGAACCAAGAGCCAACTTTAACACATCATATTCTCCATCTACCCAAACCAAACCCTCCTTTGGTAGGTTGATGGACACAGCATAATAAACTAGGCATGCCAAGAAAGGCCCAACCCAGAAAACCCAATGCCCTTCCCAAAGCGAGCCACCATGAAGCAACGCTGGGCCCAAACATCTGGCTGGGTTGAGGCCCACACCCGCATAACCAGCCCGCCCAGTTACAGTTATGGACACAAAAACTGCCAATGCCATGGCCCCAGCCACCACCAAGCATACCATGGGGAGGCCCAAATGTGTAGACCTTTTCTTGTCAAATGCCAATGTAACACCCACAAATAGTACCAGAAATGTGCATGTAAATTCCACTAACAAAGCATCTTGTGACTTTATACCATAATTTACACCTGTGCCACTGATTGCACACCCTCCCAACGAATATGTGTAAGCCAATCTTGGCTCTATGACACACTTTAGTATAAAGAAACCGATTATTGAGCCAATGCATTGTGCTAGCACGTAAACGAGAGCACGTGTAAGAGTCACAACACCTTTTAAGGCAGCAATGAATGTGAAAACGGGACTCATGTGCCCCCCCGTGAGAGGAACCATCACAACTAGGAACAAAAAGGCTATGATGAACACTGCAAAGGGAACAAGAAGCTTAGGATCCACCTCATGTGAGTCCAAACATGCAATAATTGAAGTCGTCAAGGTGAACATTAGTGAAGCAGTTGCTGTTAATTCTGTTAGTGCTGCTTTCCACATCTGAAACAAGGACAAATCATTATGTTAGTCACAACTCACAACAAATTCAACAACTTAATTTAAGTTGCATCTGTCACCTATATACTAATAATAATTCTATATAAATTATGGTAAGACTTGTGAATTATGATATCATGTTCAATATTTACCTCTACTGTGAGAATTTCATGGGCACCGATTGAGGCAAGTGGATTTTGCCATAAAGATTTCTTACGAACCAAACACATTACTTCATCACTTTGAATAGGGGTTTGAAATTGTTCATCAGAATTATCAACAATTTGGGATTTACCCGAATCCATGTGACTCAATTACAAATGGGGTGGGTGCGTGGATTCTATTTATAGATTGTTTTCTTTATGGTTTAGGCCTAAGGGTACATGTTTTCCTGCCAGTTAGAGCATGAGAAATTCTTAATTAATTACTTCTTTTTTATCAGTAATGTATCATCAGTATATATTTGTATCGATTCGATGATTCGAGTTGTTACTGTTTTTTATTTTATATTTAAAGTACTATACATTTTACATAATAATTTTGAGTTTTAATATTTTTTTTATAAAGACATGTATGTTTTACCAAAAATAATTACGTTTGAGTTGAATAAGACTATTGGGGATGACAAAAAATAATTCTATGTCAATTTAATTATTTACGTTTTTGGTGATGTTAAATTTTAAAATAAAACTGTACTCTAATATTAATAAATTTTAATAATTGATAAAAAAAAATAACTACATTATTTTATATCATTCTAACTCTTGCTTAGAAATAATTGGTCGACTTTTCTGTCCTGGTGATCGACATATTTGTAGATTATATGAGGTAACCTTGATACTTAATTACTCGGAAAGGTGATATAAAAAAGGTAGTGCAATGACTATTGGTACAAGGAAAATTTTATTTTTTAAATAATTCACTGTCTTATCATACTAGCTAAATGTTTGAGGCTCATGACAAAAAAGACAGTAATATGCTTTACGTGAAAGAATATTCACTGTGCAAAAATAAAGTAATATGGTTTTAGTTCTAGACATTTATCCCTCAGAACAAAGGCAACTTTGGATCGACTAATGCGACTCTACAATTAAATATTAATCACAATTAAATATTAATCACAATTAAATATTAATCATTAAAAGAAAACCTGGCAGATAACCATTTGTTCAACTGATAACAAACGTGTATCATAAACAAAATTGTATTTCATGCATACAGATAAATGTGTCATTATATATAAATGAATAAAATGATATCAAGTTTTGTCGTTCTATATATTTTGTTATCTTCTATGAGTTTTCTCATATAATGGGTATCTAGCTCTGCCGGTTGTACTAATAATTTTAACGTAGAGTCTTAGACTATGCATGGCACATTAAGGTATATGCTATTGTGCTTATAACACTTAACGGCGGGGACAACCTTTTATGTAATTCTCCAAAAAGATGATTTTGTTTTCTATCACTTAATTAACAGTTTTCGTAGTTAAGATTGTTCAAACTTCATGACTTCCACCAATTTATGTGATATTATTAAACATTCTTTTATAATGCGTGAAACAAAAAATACTATGTACTAATAACTTAAATCAATAATATTTTTAAACATGTGAAAAATACAAAGTGATAAGTTATTAAAATATATATATAGTTTAATTTTTAAATAATAAATAAATGTAAATTATTTTAAATTGAATATATTTTTGCAAATAAGTATACACTAATATTTTAATATATAAAATTAATTTGATCCATTAAATACTAGAAAATAATCTTCTCTTTGTATCTCACAAAAATTACTCTCCAATGATAAAAAGAAAAAGTGGCATGTGAATGGGTCAACCTAAAAGTTTGATTTATTTTTCTAAAAAATTATCTAAAACTAGTTGATTCTTTAAATATCCTCTTTGGAGACACGAAGAGATGGGATTCAAGTTCATAATTTTCAAATCTTTGAAAAACATTTAGTACCTTCTTTAGAAGAAAAAGAAAAATCTTTCGTCTAGTTGATAGATCTGCCAAACCTCATAGAAAATCATCCATAAACCCTTACACGTTAATTTAATGTATAAAGAGAGAAAGTTTGAAAAATGTAATTATATATATGTATATAAATAATATAGTTTGATATCACGAGAAAAAAAAGAGCAGTATATAATAAATTATTCGGTCCTCTATAATTAGTTTATTGAACTTCACTATAATTATCTTAAAAATTATACAACGACTATTTTTAATTAGTTAATCGTATAAAGTTTATACTATGAAAAATAGTTATTAATGAAATGTTTAATATATGAGTGCTTATATATTATTAGCAGTGCAGTCTTCACATTCGCAAATTCTTTTATTATTTAGCATAAAGGTCAACAAGGCACGTATAATGATTAATGAAGGACTTTGGTAATCAACCTTGGAAGGACTATAAATTGTTGGGGAAATTCTAAATCATAGGCAGCTAGAAGCTAACAATACGAGGATCTGAAAAGAACACAATGATAAAAATTTGTATGTGATTACCTCTGGTGTGGAAATCTCATGTGCCCCAATGGAAGCAAGACACTTCCTCCTTAAACAGATTGGCTTGCTAGTCTCAACTAACATTGGAAGTTGTTTAACAACTACATGAGACTTAGCTGAATCCATGAGTTCAGGGATTTTAAGAAAAGGGATGGTTAGATTCTATTTGTATAGAACTATAATCTTCAAAGAATATATATTATTTAGCACCCTTAAGGGTGGATGCAGGTGATGATGATATTGAAACTCGTAATAAAATGGTTTTTATAGCATCTGAAGATAGCTAGAGTATGAGATATAGGTGCCAAAATAATTTACGGTGTTAGCATGTCATGTAGGTATACAACAACGACTGCATAATGAAGTGATGGGATAGTGTTGCTAGCTGCATGCGTGAATGTCTAAGACATGGATAGGTTTTAGCTTACTTAATATTCATCTCTCATACGTAACAAGGAGATATTATTTCTACTTTTCTAGTTCTCTCCAACTTTTTCGCTGTGAACAAAACAAAGCAATTTTTGGACCTATGCAATGCAATCCCTGCATTTTTCCAACAACACTAAAGTATTCAAAAGCAAACTAGTACGTTATGTGAAAAGTACATCATCGTCCTGTGAAGAAACTAGCAATATTATTGTTGTTGTGTTGCTGCTTTGTGATTTATGTTTTTATAAATAAATAAAAAAATATATATATATATTCATACCCACTGCATTGAACTTAGAGGGCATATTTAAGGTATATACTGAAAAAAAATGGTCTTGACTGGATCTGGATCGATTTGAAGAATCCTCTGCAATTACGGTATCCATAATTTTAGCTTTTTTCGTGGCATAGATTTGTTCACAACTAGGCATCTCTTGGACAAAATTTTAGCCGCTAATTAGTAACATTACGTTTTTGGTGTTTCTTATTAGGAATCTGATCTTTAATTTATCAAACCTTGAAATTAAAGCACAATACGATTAAACAAAGACTTTTTATTTTAATTTTTTAACTTTTCTGCTATGGAAATAAAACACGCTTTTTTTATTTACATTTAAAGTATTAGGTGATTTTAAAACTACTTGTGAACCTAGCTGACATTTGTTTCAAACCTATCTGATGCTCTCCAACAAATGGCTAACAAATTGAAATTTAAAAAAACGTTCACATTAATAATCATATGCATTTTGAATTGGTTTCATTGAGTCTAACAAACTGATAATGTTTACATTTTACATACAACATGAAGCTATGAATCATAACTGGAATCTGACACGTTAATGCTTTCAAACATGCAAGGGTAACACTCCAAAACTCCATCCACATTGCATGGTACATAAACCTGGTTTCAAACTGTCTCAGAAATAAATGAAAAAGCTCAAATGAGCATTACTCCAGTACATACAATTAATAAAAGTTTCAATCATCATTGCTAGGTAACATACACAATTAATTCCAGCTAAAGGTGATGCAAAATTGATGAGAGTTGCACCTAAAACAGCAAGCAACCTATACTAATGGTAGTATCATGTATATGTAAAAGTTGAATCCTGTAGACTGTAGTTTTTACAAGGTTTGAAAGGGATTTGGAAAGATAGGGTTATAAAGAATGATGTTGAGTGATCTTCCGAGAGGGAAAGGGAAGCCTCCTGAGGTCATGCAAGAGGGAAGTCCGGAGAATTTTATCAGCTTTGGTGAAGCCAGTGAGACCAACAGCATCAGGGTCTTGAAGAATGGGGTTATGAAGAGGATTCAAACCCTCCAAATTGGACCTCAGCATCTTATCCTTCCTCAAAAAGTCAGCTTTTTTATCGAACCAATCGCCCCAACCTTCCCTCAAGGGAGAAACCCTCCGACCCATCACCGTCTTAAGCAGAAGAGCGTCCTCCACGCCCTTCACCTCGATCGCCTTCGACCGCACCTTCTCCTCCACCGCCACGTCGTCCGACCCAAACGCCGTCCTGCTCCGATCCTCCGCCGCGCCGAACACCACGAACGGCCTCTCCTCGTCGTCGATGGAGCTCTTGCTGAAAGCCCTCCGGATCACGCCCTCCGCGTGGTGGAAGAAGTACCCCGACGACGCCGCGTCCTGGTCCAGCGAATCCTCCTCGTCGTCGCCGTCCACCAAGTCCTGCGGCTGGTCCTCCACCACGTCCAGCGCGTCGATCGTGTCCACCGTGTCCTCGCCGGCGAAGAAGTCGTCGGTGCCGGAATCCGAGACGAGGGAGTCGTAGTTGACGGGGGAGGAGGAGTGGGCGGAGGCGCCGCGGCGGTGGAGGAGGGACAGCCACAGCAGAAGAACGACACACGAAACGACGACGCACACGAATACGCCGTAACGGGGGCGTCGCCGGGATCGCAGATTTCTCAGCATTTTCTTTCGTTGAAAAAATTTTCAACGGGAATTATGCATGCAAATGAATGTCACAAGTGGGCTCTGTTTGATCCCGATGGAACAGGCCCAATATGTGCTTTTGGCCCATCAAACATTGGGTTAACCAAAATTATACATACATAGTTTTGCCCTTCTATTTTAAGGGCAATTCGATAAATATTTTAATTAATCAATTTTAATCAACAATTTTATTATATATGAAACTTATAAAAAAAAATAGAGTAAATTACACTATCAACTTTGAAGTTTCATGAAATTGCACTGATAATCTATTTTATAAGATGTCACAATGTAATATTTTTTAAATAATTAAGAAAGGTTAATGTAATGTACAAAAAATATTATGTGTTAGAGATGAAATTATAATAATATATATAAGTGAGTAGTAATAATGTTAGTATAATATTTTTCAGAAAAATTATTGTAAATATAAAAAGGAGTCTTTATACAATTTTGGAAAATCAAAATGACATTCGTTCCAAACAAAAGTATTAAGAATATGTACACGAACTTGATCGTGATAGTTGGAGTCTCTTAAAAAGGATCATGATTGCTGCAATTTGTGTGTGGTTAATGTAACTTAAACTAAGTCAAATTCCAACCTCTTCCCAATGACTAATATAATACGATCTCCATGAACGACTTGCCTCCTATCTAACTCACATTTTATAGCTATAATAACAGTTGTGTGCATCACATCATGTCTCACCCATTACAAACTTGTCACGCCAGAACGTCATAGACATGATTGGAGGATTATATATACGAATGGTCTTGCTTTCTCTTGGTAGAAGACATTGATTATGTGCATCTGATATCACTACCAAATTGGAAAGAAATATGGGAAGCGTAGGTGTTTTGAAAGATGCCACAAGAAAGCAGCGAGTGAACCCCGGGAAGGCTACCATATTAGCTCTTGGCAAGGCTTTCCCTCACCAGCTTGTCATGCAAGAGTATTTAGTTGACGGATATTTCAGGGACACAAACTGTGACAACCCTGAACTCAAGCAGAAGCTCGCTAGACTTTGTAAGTACATAAGCTTTCACCCATTTCCCTTTTTCTATGTATATATAGGGATAATTGTGATTCATTGCCCAGTCATTTGTGCACTCCTTACTTATACCACCTTTTACACTTAAATAAGCTGTTGGTTTTGGCGTATGTTTAGATTATATCTAGTTTGCAAACCACGTTGAAACTTAAGGCTTAAAATCATGTTTAAATACAATTGAACGACATTTTTTTCAAAGAGCAATGATGCATGTACAATAATCTGTATAACATTATCTTTTGGGGATTGCTCTGGCCCTCTTATTTGAAGGGGTTTTGGTGCCCCTCAGTACAAAAGTTGGGTTTTTAGGGGCAATAAGGTAAATTGATAGCCTTCGGTCAATTTATCAATTTACCTTATTGCCCCTAAAAACCCAACTTTTGTACTGAGGGGCACCAAAACCCCTTCAAATAAGAGGGCACCGGAGCAATAGCCTTATCTTTTGTGTCTATCTCCCTTTATTACATTTCAAATTTTTTTGCCTTTCCCTTTATTCAATGTACAAATTGTTGTACATGCATTATATATCACTAGTAAAAAAGAAGACACTCCATACCTCCTGAAAAAAAAAGGTGGACAATTATTTTTAAATAGATTAACAGTTTTTTTTTCTTCTATACATAATTTTTTTCTAAATAAAGGTATAATTGACTTTCTAAAAGTGAACACAAAAAGAGTTTATTCCCTTTATATATTGTAATAGATTTCTTTGTCAAATATGTTGTGCATGTTTGGTTGAAGTTTGCTTTCATTTGAAACTGGGTTTGAAGCTGTGCGCAGAATTACAGAACAAAAACTAAACATCACCAAACTGAGTTTAACAAGACAAATGTAGGTTGCAAGCAGCTGAACGGGAAACAAAACATAACCAACGTTGTCTGTGGATGAAACTCTGTTCTCCAAGCTTCATAAAAATTGAGTTCCCTCACCAAGGCCCAAGCTTTGTAGAAATTGAGTTGCATAGCACTAACCGAATGTTTGTACTTAGGATGAAAATGATACAACACTAACCACTGACTTTGACTTAATGTGGCATAAACAGGCAAAACAACCACGGTGAAAACAAGGTACGTGGTTATGTCAGAGGAGATACTGAAAAAGTATCCAGAACTTGCGGCTGAAGGCATCCCCACAGTGAAGCAACGGCTGGAGATATGCAACGAGGCAGTGACAGAAATGGCCATCGAAGCTTCCCAAGCTTGCATAAAAAACTGGGGTGGATCCTTATCAGACATAACACACTTGGTTTACGTGTCATCTAGTGAAGCAAGACTACCAGGTGGTGACCTTTACCTTGCCAAAGGACTTGGAATGAGCCCTGATACTCAACGAGTCATGCTCTATTTCGCTGGCTGCTCTGGAGGTGTGGCTGGCCTACGTGTTGCAAAAGACATAGCTGAGAACAACCCTGGAAGCCGAGTGCTTCTTGCTACCTCAGAAACTACAATCATTGGGTTCAAGCCACCAAGTGCAGATAGGCCTTATGATCTTGTTGGGGTGGCACTCTTTGGGGATGGTGCTGGTGCCATGATAATTGGTTCAGACCCAGTATTGGAGTCTGAGAAGCCTCTCTTTGAGCTTCACACTGCAGTTCAGGAGTTTTTGCCACACACTGCGAAGAAAATTGATGGGAGGTTGACAGAAGAGGGGATAAGCTTCCAGCTAGCAAGGGAGCTTCCTCAAATAATTGAGGACAATGTTGAAGGGTTTTGTGACAAACTAATGAGTGTTGCTGGGGTTAAGAATAAGGAGTACAACAAGATGTTTTGGGCTGTGCATCCAGGGGGGCCTGCCATCTTGAACCGCATTGAGAAGAGGCTTGATTTGGTGCCAGAGAAGCTGAGTGCAAGTAGAAGGGCTCTCATGGATTATGGCAATGCTAGCAGTAATACCATTGTGTATGTGCTGGAGTATATGATGGAGGAGGGACTCAAGATTAGAAAGAATGGCAGAGGAGATGCTGAATGGGGCTTGATACTTGCATTTGGACCCGGTATTACATTTGAGGGAATACTGGCAAGAAACTTGTGTGCTTGAACTCTCGCACAAATCTGGAGCGGTGGAGAGCTTGTTGGTATTATTATCACAGGATATGTTTATGTGGTACATGACTCTATCGAAAGCATATTCAAGATTTCAATAATCAAAGGAAGAAATTTTTTAATAAAAACTTCAGCTGCAAAATCCTTTCAAAGTAGATTAATGATAACTACGTCCATTTTATTATTTATTTATTTATTTGCATAAATGATGACTCTCTCCAGTGTTCATACTATGAATCTCAAATTTATCAGCACTTTTCCTCTATATAACTCCAAAAGATTCAAATTCCTTCATTCATATGATGTCAAGCATGTGACACATTCAATCAATGAAGGTATGAGATGCTACACAATAAACATGGAAGGGGTCAGTTTTTGATAAAAAGCTAAATATAATCGACTATTGTTACGGTGAACCCTTGGATTGAAGCAGGAGACAACACTTAAACTGATGCAGAAGAAAAGAATGAAATTTTCACTTTCCTCCGAGGCAACGTTAGAAAAAATAAATAAACCATTCATTTTGTGTTTAAAATATTACCCTCTCATCTAAATTGTCTTTAAAGTAATAAAGCTATAAAAATAGTCATTAAAGTATTAGAAATCATATTACATGTTCTCAAAAATATCAACAAAAAAAACCTTCAAATTAATCCTTCAATATTAGTAAAATATACTTACATAAAGACTAAATTGATAAGTTTTCAATTCTTTAATGACTACTTAGAAGATTTTTTAAATTATTTAAGAGAGAATAGTACTTCTTTTTTTTTACACCAGAGAGAATAGTACTTGAGGGAATAAATTGATGGTTTTCTCTTGAGGTTTCAAACAATTATCTGCAAGTTAGTTTAGTTTGCCAGTTTACTTTCTAGAAAAGCTTATGGTTAAAATATTGCAGGATGAATTTTTGACCGAAAAGCTGTTGAGAACTTCTGATATACTTTTTTTGTTTATTTGCGGGTAAACATTAATAAAATCCAACAAATAAATCGCTGTATATACAATTTTACAGCATGTTTAGGTATGCATTTTTTTTAAACATAACCGTAATTTTTCACTTTTCAAATCAAAAATTGAGAAGCAACGAAAATATTGTTTTAAGTTAAACAGACATTTAGATGTTTCTAACATCAAATCAAACACACGCATAATCACGGGTAATGTCTGCATCTGGCATTGTGACGGCTGCTTTTTGTTTTACTATATTTTCATTGACCCTGAAAGAGAGAATGCGAAAACTGAATGCAACCATTTTCTTAGATCAGTTAGGATTCATCAGGCGTCATGGGCAGAATTCACATTGTGGCGTGTGTCAACATTCAGATTTAAGGTAACATCTGTACTCTAGGTTCTTAATAATTTAGATTGGTTCTGTGGAATGCATCTATACCGCACATTCCACGTACTTCTGGGTACAGAGGGTTCAATGTAAGACTTTCCGTAGAACTTGAGCACGTGGAATAGTTATAACAATAACAAAATTCCAATGGTCCAAGCAAATAGAGGCTTCATCTGTAAAGCACTTCCAACTACAAATAACCGTACCTTAAAAACATAAATATATTTAGTTTACTTTCATCCCCAACTTTACACTCCACCAAGGAACCAAACAAGTGTGTCAACAGAAAAAGTACTCTAACAAGGGTAACCAACCATTATGCCTGATTAAGTTAAAACCAAATGTGCTAGTACACACCAAAGCGGATCTTCAATCACACCACTCCAGAAGGAAGACGTAGAACAAGCTGTCCCCCAAAAACACTGAAATTAAATAAAAAGAAAATATCATGAGAACAACTGGACAAGTGTCATGCTGGAAAAATCTTGAGAAACTCTCAGCAAAAGTTGTAAAATGAATGCCTGGCAAAGAAAGAACTACATTAAAAACTAAACCAACCTTTTGACATAATAGTAACAGAAATCTGCTAAGATGAAGGTCTGCACAATTTCTGAGATAAGAACCATCGATGGCCATAAACCATACCCCAAGGCTACCAACAAATGTCCACGGCTATCTAACACCTGTTGAAAGAAACAGTAAGTTGGTAAAAGACCAGCAGTTAGAAAATCCAGTAAGCTACACCATTAAAGAAACAAACTAATAACAGCAGCAATCTCATAACTGGTTTACTATCAAGTTGGTTTTAACTTAATTAGAAACTCAAAACACATCAACATTCAAAAGGAAAATCAGATACAGGCAGAACACACGCCCTTGTAAAAAGTTCTGCTAGAGGGAAGATGTGTTGGTTGTACTACTTAAAATGAAAGAGAAACACATTTAAAAAATAATGTTTACATTTCACTGAACAAGATAGGCATTCCCAAAAAAATATGGTCTTAGGGACACTGATAACCAGCATGTATCAGAAAACCAAGTGAGCAACAAATTTGAAAATGAATCAAAGAATTGACTAATGCAATTTTGAATTCTCATGAACAGACCTGAAGAACCCAATGAGCACAGCTCAAGAATCTTGCAACACCCAGTGCAAATACGTAATGAGCTGTGAATGGCTCAACAATCTGAAAGTATAAAATGAAAAGGAAAAAAGGAATCAGATCTCATATACAAAATGTTGCACAGAGATTCTTGAGTTAAGAAATTATACCTTGGTGTTCTGCATGACCCGCAATTGGGGTAATACTGAGACAGCTTCCAGATATACACAGAACGCCCAAAAAATCCTGTTTATTATATGATGAGAAGTTGATGGATGAATAAGCAAGGCTAACACAGCACAGGGTACCACCTGCATTCAATTTCAAAAGTAAAGTACATCAAGCTGACTCTGATTAAAGGTAAATGCAAGTTACAAGCAATATGTGACAAAATCACAAATTTATGAAATGGAACAGGTTAAATCCTTCAAAGTAAACAGACAAGCAAAGGAAAGGCAAAAAGAGGGAGTGAAAGGAAACCCACATTCAAATATGGTCTTTAGCAGTTTTATTTGACATGATGGCACTTGGCTCTATCAAAATAAGAGTTTCATAGCAAACCATATGTATAGAACACCCTAAACCCCACTCTAGCATTGTGAAATAGGATTTGTTTCAAGTTTTTGTTCTCAGAATTGTTACCGCCATTAGAAATTAGTAATAGGAATCCACTTCACATGACATCTTGATATCATGTCACAGAAAAAAGTGCTCTCATGTCACCATACAGATCCAGCTTTCTAATCTTATTCACGCAGAAGGATGTTTGCAATGGTAACATATCGATATAACAGAAAACTAGAAAACAATTTAAAGTATGTGAAAGTATAATTTTTGGTGTCAGCAATGTTAATGTATACTCCCATCTCCCAACTCATGACTTATTGAAATTGAGAGACGCCTAATTGGACAAGGCTAAAAGAACTAATGAAATGTCACAATCCTATGAAAGAACAATATACATGGGGCCAGGCTTAAAAAATATAATCCTAGGATGAAAGAATAGGAGGAGCAGTGGAGCTTACCACATAGTATATTGCAAAGTTATCCTTCTCCTCCATGTAACTGGCCTTCAGTTTAAAACGAATCATATATATAACCCACAGCGTTGTTATGAAAGTAGACAAATCAAGTACGGTGTGGATATCATATTCCATGACAAAACTGCAGTACAGCCTAACAGCTAAAAAGATAGCTGTTAATTCCTGGGATTTGAGTGATAACCCTGTACATCATTCAAAACCATTAGAAAAATCCAGCAAAATGGAAACTGATATATATATATATATATATATATATATATATATATTACATCACTTTTATGTCCAATTACAAAAGTCAAGACATTGAATTGATTGAGCAAACACACACACACAAACCACATCAGCCAAACAATACCCACCGGATTGCCAATAAATAAATAAATAAATTGGGGTGTACACAGGAATATATTAATCTTAAAAAAAAATCAAAATTTGGTTGAGGAAACCTAGATGGATTGAATTAAAATCTGAAGAAACTAATCAGGAAAAAAAAAATGAATTTTCTAATTTCATGTCGGGAGCATTGTATTTAATGAAATTTAATTTAGTGTTGAAAGGGAGAAACTCTTAATCCACCTTGACATACCCTTGACAAAGAGAAATATTGGAAGATCAATGAATAATATAAAAAGAAAAAGAAAAGGTGAAGAGTGTAAGCATACCAGCACAGGTCTTCTCCTTCATGAGCTTATAGATGAGGACGGAAATTCCGAGGGAGTGGACAGCCTCGGCGGCGACGAAGAGGTTGTCGTGATCGTGAACGATGAAGCGGAGGAGCACGAGAGCCGCCATGCCGGAAACGACGGCGAGAAAAGCCTTGACCTTTGGGGGTTGTCGCCTGACCCATGTGGTGAGGTGGTGGATCGAAGCTCTCTGAGGCCTCATTGATAGAACTTTTCGACACCCCAAACCAATGCTCCAACACACGCACACACGCTACTCGGTTAAACTCAAAGCAACGTTGGATTGGAACTTCAGCGAGAGAGAGAGAGAGAGATTGACGAACTCCAAAACGGAAACACAATGTGATTGTTTTTTATTTTTGTTTTCTCTCTCCAAACTCAAACAGATTCATCGAAGGATAGTACTATTTTATCTTATGACAAACAACGCCCTAAACGCTAAGCTTATTATTTTAGAAACACATTTTAAAACATCTATTATATATAAATAAATAAACAGTTTGTTAGTGTTTCTTTACTCCATTTTTTTAAAAAAATATCTATTATATTTTTTTATTTTATCATGAATATATCCTACATTATAAATACGACTCATTATCCATGAATATGAGTATTTTTTTAGTAACTATTCTTAAGACAAAATATTCTCATTGAGTTGCATTTTTTTTATGATTTTATGTATCGAGTATTTTATTCTATTTAAATTTTATTTTTCAATACATTTCTTAAATTTAATTTCATATACTGTACAAAAAAAATTGATTTCAAATTCAATTAGATTGATTAGTTATTTCGAATAAAGTCTTTCTAAATCATATTAAATCACTATCTTTATCTGAATTTTTTCTAATTTACTTATTTCTTTCAATTTGTTATAAAGCAAAAGAAAATATTAAAAGCATGTTTAAGAAAGATTAATTTTTCTACTTTCAACTATTTTTTCAAAGGAAAATGTTTGGAACAAAAGATTGAAGTCTCAACCAGAAATCAAGATCGAAGATAAATTGTCTACTTTCCATAGTTAGGGAAATGAATCAAATGATCATTAATCCGAAACAGTTTTCGTAAAAAAGAGTTTTCCCCGCCTTTGAATTTTATTTTTTTTTATTTGAAAAATCGATGTGCTGTAGTTGATAACACTTTACTCATGAATAGATTCGTAGATAAAGCTGTGCTCTTATACTTATATTGATTGGTCCCCACAGCCACCAGAAAACTTCAGCAGTATGTAGTCTATTCTACTTAACATAAAAGGATGATGCAGAATTGATAAGCATTAGATGGCAGAATGAATGATATAACTGTATCTCACACAATTTGTGTGTGATTTTGTGTCTTAATAATCGCAATCTAAATTGTTGAAACAAGGCATTTGGCGCTCGAAATCTAGTTGTACATATCATCCACTAAGAAGTAAGAAATTCATGCAATTCCTAAAAACAATATTGTGTTTCTCTAAGAACTTCAGCTCTAGAACAAAGGAATTAGCGATGCCTGGCATAATGCACCTTGCCCTTCTTCCTTTTATGGATTACTTACAATGAATTTGATCTTCTGAGCACAGGCTTTTGGTGTTTGTCATCCTCTATTGCCACCATACCCAAATGTGAAGGATCCTCCAACATCATCTTAGCCACCAAGTAACCAGCAATGGACCAAGTTTGGGATTTACGTGCCTGCTTCCCAATGTAACGACCAAGCTTTCCATCATAATATTCGGGCCAGTTGTCCTTCACCAATCTAGTTTCAGCAATTTCAAGGGCACGTTTTGCAATGTGGGGTCGTCCGGTCTTGATAGAGGCAGCAGCAAGAAGCCATAAAAGAACTGCAACCACCACAGTATCCAAAATGTATCTAAGAATTCTTTCAGCAAGTTGTATGCCAACTTGTCTCAGGACCTCATAGGATAGTTTTAAAGACTCTTTTTAAGTTTCTCAATTCAGCACCTAATTAAATAACATGTTGTGCAGCTTATAGTAGCATTCACTGTTCTAATCTATATAGTAGAATCATTAATCTTTTCTTTTCAAATAAAAGTCTAGTGTTGATTAGTACATGCAGAAGAATAATGAATACCTGGCCAAGATCCTCCATTGTGGTAGCTCCATCTAGTGTTTTTGGGGTCACAACCTGTTATGATCTGCCACTCATGTTTTTCAAGGGCAGGATAACAAACTTTTAGAGGCATCTCCCCAATTAATGCCAGCCAGCGAGATTCAATGAGATCCATGATTGCAATGGATTGCTCAGGAGTAGCCAAGCTGGACAAAATTGCTATGCAATTACCAAGGCAAAACCAACGGAAATCCATCCTAGCAGGACTCACATTCCCAACAAAGTAACCACCATTAAGAGGCATGAAATCAAATATCCAATCTGGTAGAGAATCAGGAATGACATTAAACTTGTTCACTGCTGTATGTGAGTACTCTTCTGTTTTGAAGCGATACACATCGTTAAGTTGCTTCGAGTCCAACCAAAAATAGCTTCTCAGATGATAGCTTAAGGCATGCAAGCGTCTGGCAATTCGTTCCATGAACTCTTTTCCCTCGGTGTCTTGCTTCAGCAATTGCAAGGCACACCTTAAAGCCATGAAGAAAAGTGCTTGAATCTCAATTGGATAACCATAAACACCCTGAATCATACGTCAAAACAATGAAAGTAAGAAACATTGAAACCGTGGATGTATTTTTATTGATGGAGGCACAAAATAATTGGAATGAACTCTTCACAATATTAATCTACAGAATTGGAGAAACCTAGAACTAGAACAATCATCCTTTCTTGCAGGTAATGTCTTATTTTAGTCTCAGGCAATATAAAATATGATGGTGCAGTTCTCATAGATTTCAACAAACTCACCATTCTGCGATCAATCATACAGCATCCATCAGCACATAGTAGAGTTGGAAATGTGTCAAATCCCTCTGAAAGGCATAAATTCAAAATCAAATGCATGCCCTTCTGACATTCAGGAAGTTCAGCCAAGGAAGTGTCTCCTGTAGACTTTGTGTAAGCACGAAGTAATATAATCCACCAAAATCCAGAATCAATAGGAGCAACCCTGCCTATTGCACTTTCACCAAAGTCTGCTATCAGGGTCTCACGGTTTCTGACTGGATCATGGAATACTTTAAAACTTGCTGGCATCACTCCTTCTGCTAGGTGGAATCTATCAATCTTTTTCTCCCATGATTGAAGGCGAAGGGTCTTTAAGATAAAATTTCTTACTATGTCAGGTTCCCCGTTCATCAGAAAAGCCAAAGCACTAGGAACAAAGTCTCTTACAAACACCTACACACAAATATAACATCATGGGTTAATTCTCCATAGCATCTCAAAAGGGGTAGAAATGGCATAATATATGTATATATATATATATATATATATATATATATATAATGATCAAAACCATTGATTGAAGATCTAGCATGATAATACAAGCAAAAATGATGGATAGGGATAGAGAGGGGGAAAAAATCTTTTGTTTAGCTATATTCTAGCTTGTGTGTCTGGATTTGAAATGAATTAAACTAGAAGAATTATTAATCCATGAAACCATGGATTGATTGTTATAGGGAAATCAAATCCTAGTGTCCTTGAGTTATGCCACTTATGAAGACCAGGTACACTTGGTCACTGTAAGAAACAACTTAAAGAAGGAAGAAAAGATTAAATCTAACCAACCCATTTTCAGAATTTCACTATCATTATTCATTGCCTAGTACATTGCACAAAAGTGGAATTAATTTTGCAAAACCAAACACTCCAAAAAAACAATAAATGGATGCTATAAGGAGATGACAACATGTTGGCACCTGATCATAGTTAACTTTCTCATCAGAACTATCCAAAGCAGCAATTGTACCAACTGGCTGACCACGAAAATATACCAAGGAACGTCTCAGAGCTTCCCAACCTTCAGATACTATTGGATGTGAATGTAAGTGTGGATGTGGATCCAATACCAGTGCTCCTGGGGTATTTGTAATTGATTTTGGCAGAAGAGAAACTGCATTTTCAAGATGCTCTACCGGGTGAGAAGAGTTCTCAGAAACTTTGGCTAGTTCACTTAGTGATCGTACTTCACATGATTTGCATCTTTCTAAACCCCTTGGCTTATCTACCTTTGAGAAATCAAGTTCTTCCTCGTCAGTTTCTGCCGCAGTACTAAGTGCATCTGCACTTCTAAAACTTTCATTATGACACCAATCCATGGGAAAGGAAGATATCTCCTTAATGGCGACAAAGAGTACTGTAATTGCAGTGGTGATTATCTAAAATCCTGCAGTTGAGTTGTAATACAATAAATGAGAGAAAATTAACACAAATTTAAACCATGCTCACGAACTGCATAGTTCTAAACTCTAAAACCCAAGTAAAACCTGCCGTATGATTTCAATTAAACATGCATCTTTTCATGAATTCCCAAAAGCAGATATTTAGAAACTCATGCATCCATTTTATCCAAGTGACCGTTATACGCACTCGCGCATACCTATAATTAAGTATTGTGATAAATGAACACCAACTAGTGGTGACAAATGATGAATTTTGAAAACCTCCTACCAACAAGTGTTCTTAGTTATCAACATAATGGCCCATTCACTCATCCAGCGTTACAGATGTCTTGCAGTTAAAAATCATGAAATTCAAATTCCATAATCTTTTGATAATAAAAGAAGAGGGACAACACTATCTCTCTGCATATACATACATAAAAATACGTACATGTACATGTACATGTAAGAAAAGAATACAATGTGACAACGGCATTTTGACAAGCTAAAGAATTGATATACAAGAAAAAGACAAAGAAAGAGACAATAATGATAAAGATTTACGCAGAGCTAGCTTTAGAAAGATGAAGTTGAAGCAAGCAAGAAAGAAAATAGTTTGGAGACAGTTCATGCAGGCAAGAAAAACTGAAAATGAAAATGAAGATGATTTTAATTACGTGGAAAAGGACTAACCCGAATTGAGAGAGAGTGTGTGTGTGTGTGATGTATGTATGGTGGTGAGTGCTGAGTGCTGGCTTAAAAGAAAAGCACATGTAAGAGCAGAGCATGGTGGCTTCTTGCTTCAATAATGCAATGCTTTGTACGTTACAAATTTTTTGTACTGTTGCCAAAGTTAAGTCACGATGAATGATTTCTACGCATTTGCTCCTGCTTTTCTTCATTGATATTTTTTTTTTAAATTATCAGTACAAAATTTGAAAATGCATTAAATAACATTTTAATTCTTATAATCATATTTAATTATTTTTATTTTAGTTCTTTTTGCTTTTTTTTCTATTTTTTTCATGTTTCTTGTGAATTTGTAATTTTCCTTGTCAAAAAAAATTGTTAAGGAGACCAAAATAAACAAATAATAAAATCACAACGAAAATCATTCTCTACCAAGTAAAGAGTTGTTTAAATCTATTTTTTAGTACGAATTTTATTGTTACATAAAAATCACCTAAATCTTATTGATAAAAAAAATATATATACAATTCGCGTAAAATTTATCAAATAATTGGGAAAAAAAATTACTAACATTGTTTGAGATTTGAGAAATATTGTGAATATCTTCTTTATTAATATATTTTTTATTGTTGAATCAAATTTATATAGATATTGTTAAATAGTAACTTTGGCCAATGGTTTAGGTAATGAGACACGCATATTATTCATCCAAGAATGAAGAACTGTAAAAACTGCTATCCACTTGTTTAAAAGGGTTTTTTTTTTTTTAGGGGATTTAAATGGGTATTTATTAAAATATAAATGTTGTATTGAAATTTTAAAAATATATTTATATTTACATGTAATCATAGATAATTAACAAAGTGCTTTAAATGCAATTTAACATGTGACTTTCAAAAGGAACTTCGGTTCAACTATATAAAAGTAAAAATAACTAATTTTATATATATTAAAAAATTATTAAATATATTTAATTTCATAATTTTATATAAAAAAATATACTACATTTTTTAAAATATATTTAACCAAATTCATGATAGATAGTACTCTCATTTATTATTATATGGGTATTTTTAGATTAAGAACTTTAAATAAAATTGACTTAATTAAAATTTGTTTATATTTCGGTCAAAGAAATTTAAATATTTTTAAATTATATATAGGTTTAGAGGGATAGTAATTACTTCCATCATCCATAATAAATTTCACATTTGTATCCCTTAATAATATTCTTTAAAAAATAATTATTGTGTTGCATCATTAAAACAAAAGATATTAATGATAAGGTTACTTTTATAAAATCATTGTTATTTTTTATCTATTTAATAGTTTTTATTAGTTTGTATAAAATAACTTAAGACAACATTTATTATGACATGGAAGAAATTCTTTTACCAATATATTACTCTATTTTTTTAATTATATTATTAATATAAAATATCTATTGAGTATTGACTTTGTTGAAAATTAATCACTATTTAAGAACTTAACTAAGCTTTTTTAATAAAATTTATCTTTCTAACCATGTTTTTTTTTATGCACAAGACTTAAATTTAAAATCTTACTTAAAAAAATTAAGTTCAGTATTATTCAAACTAATCATTTATTGATTATATTACTATATCTGATCCTTTTTATAATAAAAAAATTATTAAAAAAAAATAAATAGTTCATTTTCATTCATAATGTTATATAACTAAATTTTATTTAAAAATATATTTTAAGCTAATTAATTTAAATATTTATCACATTAAATAATACTATCTCTAATAGCTTTTTTTCATCGACAAATTTAACTTATATTATTAATAGATCAATAAATATATTCACTTTTGCAATGATATAAAAGAAAATTAATAATTAATATATTTTAAAGTAAATTATTATTTCTTATGATTATGATAATTTTACTTGTCTTTCTATTATAACTTATAAGACTCTTTTAAATTATTTCTTACATTCTTTTATTAAAAACTATAATAAATTATATATATATATATATATTATATTTAAATATATAAATTATATTTAAAATTATGACACATAAATATTTTTAAATTCATAATTACATTTTAAATTTTTGATAAATAATTTGCATCATAATAAAAAAATATTTTTATTTATTGATAATTTATTTTAAAATATTGATATTTAATTTATAAAAAAATTATGATAAATAAAAATCAAATTAGATAAGAAGTTGAAAAAAATTTACAAATTCTTTTATTGAGAAAAAGTCCTAAAAAATATTCTCATACAAGATAAAGGTTCTTGTTTAATATATAAATATTGATATATTTAGTTATTTTACAATTATTGTAATCAATGTGATACATTATCTTTCTCCTATTAAAATTGAAAAAAATGATTGATATATTAATTAATTGAGTGAAAAACAATCAAGTAAAAATAGTGAAAAGATGAATCTTAATAATTTTGAAGATAATTTTAAAAATAATATAAATTATTAAAAATTTAAGTTAACCAAATTTTTAAAATTTTTTATGAATTAGTTAAGAAAATATAGGAACATGGTTACAAAGATAATAATATAATAAAGAGTGTTTGCCATCATACAAAAACTTTAAAAAATAATAAATAAAAATAAAAATAACAAAGGCACTAGTTTTTATTTAAAATAATATGAATTAAATATAAAATATTCCTATTTAATTAAACCATTGGACATGAGTCATTACCAAAAAAAAAAAAAAACACTGGACATGAGCCACCAAGTTGAACACAATCCATCCATACACCCAACGTTTATGTACTCTTACAATTCCTTTGGACATATTATTTTCTCCTTCACACATTGAGATAATGGGTAACATGTCAACCTTAGAATTTTCCTTGTTTTTATAACCAAAAATATTTTTTTTCATTATTACTCTCATCAACAAATAACCTCAAAGAATATCTTGAGATTTAATATTTTAATTTATCAATAGCAATAATATTTAAAAAAATACCCAATGATATTTTCTTCCTACTATTTGGCAACTAGAAAGAAAGGGTGATGGATGTATTTGCAACACAACACAAACAAAAGTGGACCAAGGTTAGTCATCTTCAATAATACACTGCGTTGTACGTTTCCAATTTTTTATCATTGACTCATCGTTGTGCTGCTGTACGCTTTGTACGAAGGGGCTCATGTTTTTCGTTTTGCATTGTTCCACCAACCCTTCTTTTATTATATATATCAATTCAATACCAAAAAACGGAAATATACTCTTTTACATAATTTTAATATACTTTTTATTGAATTATAAATAAAGTACGTAGACTTGTAAAAAAAAAAGTTTATCCAATAATATAGGGTAGATTTAATAACTTTGTTTGAAAGAAAAAGTATTAAAAGTAATTTTTATTAACGAACTATTTATATGTTGACTACAATTTATATGTGTTTCTTAATAAGAATGACACGGTAGTTGTTGTAAAAAAAATAGTATTTATAATAATTTGTGATTAAACGATGTTTACATTAATATTGTTAATATATACCAATTTTGGTATACATTACATTGGTCACAACAAGGCTATAATTTAAAATATCGTGTATATTACTTCAATAGTTAAACCTAATTTCTGCTAACTCTATTAGTGAAAGTTGTCTATGGATACATTACTTAGTCATTTTATATTAGAGTAAATATTTTCTTTGATAGATCCTTGAATTTAAAAGGTGTGTCGTTATATTAATGTCTGAAATTAAGAGATTGCAAAATTAATTTCTAAAATATTAAACAAATTCTTAAATTTAATTACTAACTTTTATTATAGTTCTTGAATATGTATTAATATATTATCGTTTTATTACACATTTTACTTTATAATTTTAAATTAATATGAGTATTAGTTTACATTTTTAAAAACTAATATTGGAATAGATTAAAGTTACTATTTTATATTATAAGTTCCATTAGATAACTTTGGCACATATTTATTTATGAATGGTACATGTATTATTCATCTGGTAATAAAAAAAATGTGACAAAAAAATGTTAAAGAAAAATCAGCCAATGTCTGAAAGTATATACTAAAAAATTATAATATAAAAAATAATAATTAGTAATTAAAAGTGTTTAATAAACCACATTAAATGTTTTTAATTAACTTATTTTAAAAATTATTAATATAACTTATGTAACGACTCGACCGGTCACTACACACCAAACCTCAAAACACCGGAAACACCAGACAAAAAGAGCAAGTATATAATTATAGGGTCTAGAATATAAAAATATACAAAGCCTCGATCCGACTAGAGTTAGAGTGTATAAAAACATCCTACTGGCAAAATACATAGCCAACTGCTACACCTAGTAGCTATTACAACAAAATATCAACAAAACATGGCCAGCTCCGCATACCAGCTGCCGACTCACCACGAACCAAACACCTAATCTTGTTCTGCTCCCGTAAATCATACGATCATAGCAGTCCAACCACAAGGAAACAGCAAGGGTAAGCTAGTATAAAAAGAACATCATACAGCAAAAATTCTAATAATCAGTACAACTTCAACCGTCAACACAACAACATTCTACTATCCATTCAATTTATGCAACCAACCTGCAATTTGATATAAATGCGTCGTCACGCATATCACCTCGGAGATTCTCCTACAACAACTCAGTCGTGAAGGCCTACAACAACTCAGCCGTTAAGGCCTACAACAACTCAGCCCTTGAGGCTTACAACAACTCAGCCATTACGGCCTACAACAACTCATATCAATATTCAACACACCTCAACTTTTTCAACTCAACATACAACACAACTCAACTTATCAACATACAACACAACTTATCAACATACAACTCAACTTATCAACATACAACTCAACTTATCAACATACAACTCAACTTATCAACATACAACTCAACTTACCAACATACAACTCAACTTATCAACATACAACTCAACTTATCAACATAGAACAACATAATTCAATACATAAAAAGGAAATGTCTCATCCCCGCGCCCGGCGCCCTCGAAGTTGCACCCAGCGCAGTACAACCAGAGAGCCCCAGGGGGCTAGCGCGCCCAGCGCAAGCAAGCTCGCGCTCAGCGGGACTCAGCCAGAGAGCACAAGGCTCTCCCGCGCTTGGCGCAATACTAACTGCGCCCAGCGCAGGCCAGACAGAGACTCCAAGGAGTCTCACGCGCCCAGCGCACCTAACCCAGCGCTCAGCGCGGGAAAGGCAGAGACCACCCCTTGGTCTCGCGCCCAGCGCCCACGAGGCAGAGACTCCCAAAGAGTCTCACACCCAGCGCAACAAGGGCCGCGCTTAGCGCAACAAGGGTCGCGCTTAGCACAACAAGGGCCGCGCTTAGCGCAGCCTCTAGAGCCTAACAGCAAGTTACAATGGTATCGCGCTTAGCGCAGTCCAAGTCGCGCCCAGCGAGGGCCAACCAGAGACCTACGTTCTCAAGCACGCCCAGCGCACTCCTCAAGGCGCTCAGCGAGCTTGGCTAAATGAGGTCCCATGGCGGCCACGCGCCCAGCGCGATGAACAGCGCTCAGCGCGAAGCTCATCTGAAACTAGGGATGGCAAATAAACCCGTACCCGTGGGTAATACCCGAACCCGTCCCGACTTTGACGGGAAATACCCGCTTTGACCGGGTACGGGTACGGGTACGGGTATGGGTAAAACCCGATAAAAAAAATCGGGTACGGGTACGGGGTCGGGTATATACTTACCCGCCCCGTCCCCGTCCCCGTCCCCGTCCCCATCCCCGTCCCCGGTTAAATACCCATCCCCGTTTAATTATTTTAAAAAAAATTAACATTTTAAATATTATTGTAAAATCTAAACGTGAGCAATCAAACACTTAGGTTAGGGTTTCAATTTTTCAAATCTGATACAACAACCCCTTTCCGCTTCTCTCTCTTACTCTTCCCATTCACATTCACCTTCTCCCATTTCACCCCATCTGCCACCGCCGTCACCGCCGCACCCGAGGCTTCCGGCGACATCGACTTCATCCGAGCAAGCTGCAACACCACGCTATACCCGGACCTTTGCCTCTAACGCTTCGCCGCCGCGGTGCACCGCAGTCACGCTAACCTCGCCCGCGTGGCCGTCGCTGTCTCCCTCTCCAAGGCCCACCACGCCGCCGCCTACCGCACCAGCCAGTCAGCCACGGAGCCACCGCACTAACCACGGGTACTCTTTCTGCTTCACTTCTGCGTGTTTCAATTTGGTTGAATCTGCAAAACAAAATCCTTATTTCAAAGAAGAAAAAAAATACTGTAATTTTTACGGGTACGGGTACGGGTACGGGTATACCCGATACCCGACGGGGACGAGGATGAGACAAAATTTACATACCCGACGGGTATGGGGACGGGGACGGGTATGGGTTTCAGTCGCGGGGACGGGGACGGGTATCATGAAACCCGTACCCGCCCCGCCCCGTTGCCATCCCTATCTGAAACCTTACCAAGTTCAAAAATTTTCCCAAAGTACCTGCAAAAATCACTATCCAGTACATGCAATCCGGCCAAAGTAACACATTTTCATCCAAAAGTTCAAAAATAACATATTTTTCAACATGCAACCACAACTTCATCAAAAACCCCAAGTTTATCAAAAACCCCGAAAACTCGAAAACCCCATTTTTCAACAGTCCCAACTTGAAATTTTTAAAAAAAATCACTAACCAACAAATGAGTTATGGACTCATACACAGCCAAATGCAACGGAAATAACCAGCTTTCCCTTACCTCGGGTGAAGATTTCGAGCTCCGGGAAGAGAAGAACGAGAAGAAGAAGAGAAGCTTGATCGGAGGAGAAGAACAAGCTTGGACAACAAAGGAGGAAAAAGAGCTCCGAATACTCAGCTAGAAATCCGAACTACTCCACCCCACCACCTTGAGACAGCAAGAATAAGAACATGGAGAGTGAGTAGGGAATGAGAGAGAGAAGAGAAAGAGTAAGTGAAAGTGAAGGAGGAAAAAGAGGGAAAGGGGTCTCACAACTTAAACTAAATATAGATGCACTTATGGATTACCCAAGAAGTTTAACTCGATTAGTTTTGTAGAATAGAAAATAACAATAATATTTATTTTATAAGGTACAAATAGTAAATCAAGATATCCATTTTATGATAAACTTTTCTTTTATTTTTTATTGTTGTTCAACTCAGGTAAGTATTGTAAATTCTTTAATATTAAATATTTTCATATTAAAAAAAATTAGGTTATTTGATTTGAAAAAAATATCTTATTCATTTCACATTTTTACAAAACAATTGAAATGTCACTAATTTACTTTTAATTTTTTTTCCTAAAATATGTATTATAAAGTTAAATAACAATTTGTTTTAATTACATATATATATATATATATATATATATATATTGTTATATTAGTACGTATATTTCACAAAAAGTATGTTGTTATAGTTAAATAGAACTATTATAAATAATAAAAAAATTCTTTCAGATATTTCACACACAAATATACTCGAACTTGAAACTTTTAAATTTGTAAGAATGTGAATTTGTTAGAAAAAAAGTAGGACGATCTAATTAAGAGGGAGGTGGAATTGATTGTGAGGAGTTTAATTGTTTTTTATTGTCAAATATGTAGGGAAAATATAATGTAATATACAATAACATGCAAACGTCCGTAAAATGAATCAACATAACTCAATAATAACTGTAGACTGCAGAGTGATAATAAGAACGGGTGAGCTGAAAACTTTTAACTAACATCATTTGTTATTAATTATTAATTACTAATATTTGTTAATAAAAAAAATTTACCTCAATAACATTTATGAAAAACTCAGCAGAGCATAATATTAAAAAGTACACGGTAAGAGAGCTTGTACAAAATAAAATTTATATAAATTTAATTATTATTTTTATAATCTACATATGTAACATGTATGTCATTATGTGTTTGATTTAATTATATATGACATGTGATTAAATTATTAAATTGTTTGTTATAATTCTTGTTTTAGAACTTTGGGGATCAAAAGATTCTAAATGAATGAGTTGTCTTTAAGATAATTGTATTAAATTAATTCAGCTTAAAAAATAGTATATAAGATATTTATTAAGATGTGAACTTCGCAGGTTTAAGTTAAAAAAAATAGAGAGAAGTTTTCTAAAGCTCGAAAAAATTCTCTTTATCTTCTTTTATTGAAAACCTACATTCTTCCTTTCTTATTGTTGGAGATTTGAGCTTTTCGATCTTTTCGAATGATCGACTAGAGGTAAAGGAAGCTTTGTAGAATTGAATTATTGTTTTGAAATGTTTGTGTGTTTGTAGTCTGAATTCGTCATTTACATGATTGAATTGGTGAAAAATTATGAATTGAGAATCTTGTCAGAAAGGTGTTCTTGAGTGACTTTGAATGATCTTGTATTTCGTTGTTTTATATGTATTGTTTTAGGTTGTTTTGGTGATACTTATGATGTATATATGTTGTTTGTTGGATTGCATCCTGTACAAATTGGTTTGATTGCAGGTTTTGAGTCAAATTGTGATTTTGCTATGTGTAAAAATCATCATTGTGTCCAACATGTCTTCACGATGTTAGACGTGACTCAAATCAGTGATCCTCTATCTCACTTACGACAGGTGCAAGATTGATGATATCAAACATGAGAAGAGAAAAAAGTCTCTAACTTGACCACGTCATACATGGTTTAAATGGGGACATGAGTGAGTTAAGATAGTTGTTTATAACTTGGTAATGTTGGCTCTTGAGTTGTGTGACACCCAACGTGACCAAAAGAAAGCTCTTTGCCTGAGTGATGTTAGACACCAATAAAGTGACGCTAGGCGTTTGGAGAGAGAACCATCTCTATCTAAGATGGGACTGGATGTGGATTTTGGTGCATCATACATGAGAGACTTAGAAGCTCCCTACCTCATCCATGTTGAGCACATGTAAATTGTTGTCAGGTGTGGGTGAGACAGAAAAGTCTCTTATTTCAATAGCATCATACGCGTAAAAAATAGTGTCAGACATGAGTTATATGATGAAACTTAGTGATATTTGACTTAATCTTAAAGGCCATATGAAGTGTGATGTTGTCTTACTGACCATATGATGCTGTACAATTTGTGATTCATTATGCATTGATATAGGACCATGCATAATGAGGTGTTGAGATGATGAATAAATTGAGTTGATTAAGTTGTTTAAACATGTGAGATTATGATGCATGATTTTAGTCAAATTTGTGTTGATAATTGATTTGGTGTTGATTAAGTTTCCTAGACACGGAGATTTTGTGATACATGTCTCTATTGAGATGCATAAAAGACTAGTAGAAAAAAAAAATATTTTTAAAAGTTTTCATTTCCCATTATGTGAATATAAATTGTGACGCTTAAAGAGACCAAAGTTTAAAACCTTTAATAAATGAGATGATCAATTTTTTAAAGACATTTCTTATAAGATTTATGTGAAATAATATGGAAGTTTGATCAATTTATATTGTGATTGAAATGACTTATTGAGTAAAGTTTATAATAAATTATTATTAATGTTCTAAAAACAAAACAAGTATAATTTATTATATGGTAACAAATTTGAGGTCTATTACAACATTCATATTCCAAAATGAATAATTTTAATGAATAAAAAATATTTAAAAAACCACTAAAAAAACATTAAAAAAAAACTAACTAATTTTAACTATTTTATAACTCCACTAAACATATTAAATTATTAATTAACCTTTTATAACTTCACTAAACATATCAAATTATTAATTAACCTTGATTAACTATTAAAACTTATTAATTTAATAAATTATTACGTGTTTGATTCATTTTAATTATGAAAAACATTTTATATGAATGTTAATTGTTTTTTAATGTGATTGTGACTAAATAATATTTTTTTGGTATAATTCGTGAATTTATTATTCATGTAAAATTGTATCACTTTCTTAATATATATTGTTATTTAATTGCAATCATATTATAACATTTTTTTTCTAGAAAATTAATAAAGTTATCACATATTTATAACTGTGATAAAATAATAATACAATGGGAGTTGCTTATAAATAACTCTCATCTACATGAAATGGGTTCCACTATGTCACATCACTCATAAGCAATTCATATTATATTTTTACAATTTTTGTTCTAATGGGAGTTGTTTATAAACACCTCAACTATTTTGACAACTCATACTTCATTTTTTGATAAATTAAAAAAATTTAATTATTATGGATAACATATAAATATGAATAATTAAAAAAAATACACAAGCATTATAATGCATTAAGAAATATTAAATATTAAAAAGAAAAAATAACATAATAAAAAGAAATGTGACAATAAAAAGAAATTATATAATAAATATGCACTAAATAAATACCACAGACCCTGTAGCATATACTTTTCCTTTAAAAGTGTGTTATATAGCTTGTGCGTAGACTGAATTTAGAAAGAAGCAGATATTAAATTATTTTTTTATTCCTAAGCAACTGTGTCTTATATAATGAACGATGCTTAAATTTCAAGTACTCACACTGCCATGTCAGCATACTCCAATGCAGCTTTTTTTATAAACAATGAGAGCTTAAACTTAAGAACTAACTAAAAACCTACCGTTAAAGATGTTCTAATGTATAATAACCTATTTTTTCTAATATAAAATTAAAATCATAGAAATAAAAATAAATTATAAAAATATGTGTATCGAGGATTGAACACTACATACAAATTTTCTTTTTCATAAGGATCCCTTATGATAAAAAAAATCGTATTTTATAAATATGATTTTAAATTTTCAAAAATAAAAAATAAGATTTTAAGTGAAAGATGACTTATCCTATTTTAAAATCTAGCTATTTAAAAAATTGAGGTAATCACCTATATATTATCAGTGTAAAATTTTTTTACATTGGTAATCAATCATATTTATTAATAGTATAATGTCATCTGCTTATTTAATAAAATAAAATAATTTAAAAGATATGATTGATTGTTAATGTAAAAAACTTTATACTGGCAGTGTATAAGTGATTAACTCAAAAAAATTTGTTTCCTTATGCTAAAAATTAAAAAGAGTTAATTATCTATACACTGCTAGTGTAAATTTTTTTAATAGTATCATGTCATTTGCTTATTTAATTAAATTAAAATAAAAAAAAGTATTATTAATAGATCTGATTGATTATTAATATAAAAAAACTTTACACTGACAGTGAATAAGAGTTAAGAGAGTAACTCTGATTAAAACACTAATAACCAATCAGATTTGTTAATAGTATCATGTCATTTGTTTATTTAATTAAATTAAAATAAAAAAAAAGTATTATTAATAAATCTGATTGATTATTAATATAAAAAAACTTTACACTGACAGTGAATAAGAGTTAAGAGAGTAACTTTGATTAAAACAAAGGAACTCGGAATTATATAGACAAGAGCTTAAACCCTGTGCAATAGAATAGGGTTTATGCATCCCGGATAAGACCTTCCAATCCAAGGAACCCTCGGCTATGGCGGATTCCAAAGCAAATGCAAAGACGCAAAATCGTAAGCGTAAGCATGAAATCGACGCCCGACCTCAAAATCCTTCCAAACTGCACCGTTTGGATTCTGTTCTCAAACCTCAACGCCTTTCCCCTTCCTCTTGCTGGAACAACCTTCAACTCATACTCTGCATCCAAGACAAACACCATGATATTCCCAGGTTACTTTCTGCTTTTAGTCATTCTTTTTTATCTCGTATTAATGGATGCTGAGACATTTTTCTCTCTCTCTCTTTTCAATGAGTAGTAAGGTCAATCAAGCATTCGATTTTGTGCAGTCAAGGATGGATGATGGTGTTGGCTCTGATCAGGACCGTGAAGCTGTTAAACTGGCAAGACTGTTATGTTACCTTAATGATTGGATTTTGACATTGCTGTTCCCTCCAAATGGGAAGGAAAACTGGGGCAATGCGAAGACACCTCAACTCGAGGGAGTTGAGGCATATATGGATGTTCGTTGTTGGGAGATATTCAAGTTCTGCTTGGAGAAGTCTTTGAAGTTTCGCGTCTCTATGAATATGTCGCGGAACCTCCTACAAACTATCCAGTTTATTGCCAGGGATGCTCTGTCACTGCTGGAGGAATCCTCTGTAAGTTCGGGAGAACTTTATATATCTGATGAAAGGTATAAACTTTATGATACTGCTCTTGATTGTGTCTCGTTGGTATTCTCGTCTCATGGTGGGTTGTCAAGTGAAAACTTGGACTTGTGGGTTGAAACAACCAAGGTGGTGCTTGAACTTGTGCTGAACATGTATAGCAGTGACCTTGACGGCAGCAAGGTGGGCGCTTTTGCACTACGCTTTTTGTGTTTGGTGCTTCAGCCATTCTCTAAGTTTTTGATGGTCCATTCAGCTAGGAAAGGATTTCAAAATTTTGTGGATAAACTTCTTGAGCCGCTGTTGCAATTGTCAGGTGAGTTGCATCTTCGGGTTAGTGGAAGCAACCCCATTTGGACGCAGAGATTAATAAAGGAAGTGGAAGCAGTTCTTTCTCATGGGCTTTTTCAATTAGGCCATATTGATGTGTTTTTGAGCTTACATGGTTCAGAAACTATTAAGAGTTATCCTAGACATTTATTTGATGCACTGAACAAAATTATAGTTAGAAAGAATGCTATGGCAATGGGTAGCTTAGGTTTGTTATTTCATTTGTATGTTAATTCAGCAAGAAAATTTAAGGAAGCTCCAGTGCTTGAAGGGAGCAAGACAATGGAGAAAATGGTTGTTTCAAGGCAACCAGCGCCAGAAGAACAACGTAGCTCAAATAACACTTCTGCTGACATTCAAAATTCACTTTTTAATTTTTTTGTACTGATTATGGAACCCCTTTTGCTGAAGATTAATGCCTATATTCAAGTTGAAGTAGATGCCAAATCCCTGTTGTTGGATCTTCGTGGTTTACTCAAGTCTATTGGTAATTTGCTTGCCAGTTTTATGCAAGATAAAGTTTATGTGAGAACAGAGGACACGTCTGGAGGAGCTTGTCTAAATTTCCTGAAGAAAATATTTAATACACTGATAACTGGTTCCACTAGTGTATTCTACTTGTCCAACTATGATACAACCAACAAGATGGAGATATTGAGTTTGTCTGCTAATGAGATTCTAGTTGCTATGGGATATCTTTTGGAAATTGAATACGAGGTTATTGGAGAAGATTTGGTAAATTTATGGCTTCTTATATTGGCATGCTCTACCATCAATTGCAATTTTGATCGATGCTCATTATCTTCCACTATACATGCCCTGGGGTGCCAAATAATCAATCTCTACTGTCAACTTCGCCAGGTTCTTATGAAAATTTCTGATTACTGCTCATTTATATTGTATTTTTTTATCCCGGATCCCAATAGAGCAAATTATGTTTTAGCAGTTTTGCATGGTTTCTGTTTGTGTCTTAGTTACATGTTGTAATTCCAGGTATGTTTGTTTGGCAAAGGGAAGGGGAATGATGCTTTGGGTGAGGGGAAGTCTTTCAAAAAATTGTTATATTCTTGGTTTGATTCAGCTTATGTTGTGTTTGTCTGCTTCTAATCCCCTTTTGTTTTTCAAACTTAGATGGATATCATGCTTTTTCTTACGTATTTGAAATGATGTAGGTGGAAATTGCTATTTTAGCACTGTGCAAAGCAATAAGGCTTACTATTTCTCACGAGCGTGATACTGAAGATAGTTCTTCTAGGTTCTTGACATTTCTGTCGAATGAACTTTATACTGAAGCAGTTGAAAGACTGTTATCTTCAAAAAAGTTCATCCATGCCATTTATAAAGGTGTTGGATCTATTCCAGAAGGGCAAGTGCGTGGGTGTGTTAGACAGATAACAGATGATATTTCAGAATCTCTCAGGTGGATGAAAGATTTCTGTCTGTTGGTTGATGGCAATAAATTGCAAATTTTTAATCTGCAAGTGGAACTCTTGGGTAGAGGGTTGTCTAGACTGTATTGTTTAGTTCTTGATTCAGTCACTATCACTGGCGGCAACAGCAGTCTTCTTGGAATTGCTGTAAAAGAACTTATGGCACTAATGCGTCCCTACTTGAGTATTCTAGTTGGACAACAGTCAGATACAATATGCAAGTTCTTTTCTTCTGTCATAGGAGAATCTGTTGATCAGGTGGTTAGAAAGCGAAAAGTTTTAAAGAAATTTGGTAGGTCCAGCCAATGGGTCCTTGTGTTCTTTTTTCAGTTGTTTGTGTCCTGCCGAAGCTTTTATAGGAAAGCAATCAGCCTTATGCCACCTGGTTTGTCAAAGAAGATGTCTGTGGAGGTGGAGGATTACACAACGTATTCTGCCTTTAAGTTAATGGAGAGGATCGATGAGATGGACATTGGTTATTTTTCTTGGATTGTTCAACCTTCTGCTTCCCTCCTTGTTGTTATGCAACTTATTTCTGACATATATCTTAAACATGGCTCAGATGATTCTTCCCCTTTGATCTATATATTTCAATCTATGGCTATTCAAAGGCTCATTGACTTGAATAAACAGGTTATACTGTTCAAGTATTTGCAAAAGAAGCGTTATAGATCAAAAATCGATGCACTTGAGGAAGAGGCAGCTGGACTTACTAATTTTATGATGGAAAATTTATCATGTGTGTATCAATCCCCAATCTTTGTTTCTGGTTACGTAACATGTGAAGATGTAGCTTCTGTGGCTTCTCAAAGCGACCAACGGGATCTAGGAGTTTATATTGCTAACAAAAAATCATTGCCAACAGTCATTTGGTCCAATCTTTGCAAAAATGTTGATATTTGGGGACACCATGCTTCAAAGAAGCAATTGAAAAAGTTCTTCTCACAGTTACTCCATACTTCCCTTCACTCTGTAACAAGTAGTTTTCAAGAGCCAGGTGTGCTAGAAATTGACGACTGTAAGCTGCTCAAGAGGGTCACTTTGTCACAAATATCATCAGAACTTCTACATGATTCACTTTTGTATGAACAAGAAGTAAGATCCTTTGATTATACACAATTTGTTATTACCCCCCACACAAATATGCTCATGAGCAAACTAATAAAGAATAGCATATTAATATTTGACTGTGTTATCTTCAGATTAGTTCAGCTTCCTATAAACATCTTTTATTTGTTTCTTAACTAATGCTCTAGTGTGATATTTTGGGTGAGAAAAAGCTTCATATATAGGTATTCATTTCATATTTTCGTTTTAGTTTGCCCGCAGGAATTTGGCCTCAATGTTTTGCCATGCTTTAGAGAAATCTGTGCTGCCGTTATTTAGTAATATTCCGTGTACTGACGTCAATCTTAAGTCATCGCCTAATTGGCTCGAGTTTTTAAGTGTTCTTGACAAGTCAGCAGTGCTTGTTGATGAAAATAAAGAGATTCTGGTTGATTGTTCTACAGTGGAAAGTTCAACCACTCATTCGTGTGACAAATTTCCTGTGGATATTGACAGAAAAGAAAAGACTTTCCCTCTCACCAACCAAAGTTTTAGGGATTGCCACCATTTGCTTGATCACTTATGTTGGATGCCAGATATAAATGCAAGATCATTTTCGCATCTTGTAACTTGTATTTTCAACCTTGAACGGTACACTCATCTCTCTGTTGGATATTACCTTATGGTCTTCTCTGTGTATGCGGATAAAAAAAGAACTTCTATTATAGAGAAGAGAAAATGTTCAACTAATGCTGAGATAAGATATCCTTTGAAAGAGAAGCTAAAGTAAAAGAGAGTGCCAAAGAGCTCAAAAATGTAAAAATGCCAAAGAAATGTCTTCTGTTTCTTAATAATATTATATATGGAAACTCCCAGGCCATTAACACAATCTGTTACCAATTTTTTAGGAACATGGAATAGAAAATAGAGAAAAGAAAAGAAAGATTTAATTTCTTGATTGAAAATGGATAGAAGCAGGGAAAAAATATATCTGCAAAAGGTTTTCCCCTTTCATAACTAAGTACTTGTTCAATTTGCAAATGCTAACAATTTAGAGTGTTTTTTCTTCCTTACATCCTCCTATTTTATCATCTAAATAACCCTCTATAACTAGCTACCTGACTAACTACTGTGACTATTCCTAACTAATTTTACCTTCCTGTTCCAACTCCCAACACAATCCCATGCCTTAATTATTAACATACATGTGTAGGTTTGGAGATAAGTCTTTTCGTTTTGAGCAGTTGATTCTATTTAAATAAAACAACAAAACTAAACTTATTACTGTTTTCAAATAATTTTACTAGGAAATTAGAGCCTAGAGGACATGAAATCAGTGCTGCTATAGTTGTGCTATATATTTTAAAACAAGAATGTGATCGAATGAAATTACAAAACATGAATAGGTTTTTATAAGCTGGACCAGGTTGGTTTTGGATTGGGTTGGGTTTTTTGCACACCCTATGCAAAACCATCTCTCTTTACTCAGAATTTTTCAAATTTGTTTATGATACACTCCTAGACCCTTGCTGAAGAGAAAGAAATTCAAATTGCTGTGAACCAGTGATAAAGATGTCTTAGAAACATTCTTTAGCTTTCCACTCCAAGGATTTGTCTGAAGTATAATTTGTGAAACGAAAAATTAATTCTCAGTTTCTGTCTGCTTAAATTTTGCAGGCTTCTTGTCAGTGCCCTGCTATATTTTCAGAGTTCAGTGTACCAGGATTATTATTGTGAGTATTTAAGATTGTTTGTATCTTGCCGGAAGGCATTAAGGTTTATAGTAAAGGGATTTTGTGAGAAGGCTGACACTACCCAATCCTCACCAAACTCAATTATTTCTGGAAATTCATTCCCTGTTTTGTGGATTTCAAAGTCATTATCTGTGGTGGTTGGTATTAAAGAGGCATTCTCAGCAAAAAGTATTATTCTATGTAAATCTCTGATGTTATCCTTAATGGATCACACATCATATGTCTTGTTTGACATAGGAAAATATCATATTGTTCATGTTTTTTACATTGGTCAAGAAGCTGAGATGCCTCACGAAGAGATCTCTAATCATGAGACTAGCCATAAAGAGAATCATTTGCTTCCATCTTCTGAGGACTCCCCCAAGCTTGAGGCATTGAAATGTTTAACCTTTATTTCTGAGAATTTGAAAGAGCAGGTACAAAGCTTGCTTGTTTCTGTTCACAATACCCCTCGTGATGTCAGTGTGGGATTTGGTCTGTCTTATGAAAACATTGACAGATTGTCCTCTTCCGTTTCTTGCTTTGGTGGAGTTTTGTGGGGTCTCACATCTTACATGGGCCAAATAGATTCAAAAGAATGTGATAAGAAAGAAAAAGTGTTGATGTGGAAAAGTGAACATGCCTTTGAACTAGATAGTTGTATTTCTTCTCTTGTGGAACTTACTGATTTGTTGGTAAACAAATTGCTTTTTGAGAGTAATCAACTCTCCAAAAGTTCACACAATAAATGCTTTGTTTCTCAGGCTAATGCATCAGCTGTCACACAACAAGAATCTAAAGCTGCAGCTACTTGCTTCACTTCATCAGCAATTGATAATGTCTCCAAAAGTGCCAGTGATCTCGAAAGAATGTTAAATCCAGAAAGTGAAACTTCTGTTGCCAGGGTTTTGGCTAGCTTGGATTCCACTGAGCCACAGGGTCTTAATAAACCGTTGTTGCAAAGCTTGGTAAAAGGTGATCATCCTGAAATAGCTTTTTCACTAAGACAACTGTTAATTGCTTCCTCATCTCTTTTGAGGCTAAATTTGAAGAAGGGTGATTGTTTCTATCCTTCAAGTTCTGTACCTACTCTAATTGAAGTTTCACAAGTCCTGTTATTAGAATATATAGAGATGGTTGTGGTCCCACAACAGTCTGCTTTTCTTTTGTTAAATGGTGCTCTCAGCTATCTAAGAGAATTGGCAGGTTATTTTCCTTTCACTGATCCTTCCTCCTCTATAAAAATTTACACAAAATTGATACAGATTCAGATGAGGGCTATAGGCAAGACCATTTTGTTGCAAGGAAAAAGGGCAACACTAACCTATCATGAAAGACAGTCAACTACCGAATCACTTCATTATAAAGGATCAGTTGAAGCTTATTCTCCTTCTGAATTGCACTGCTTTTCCTTGGATGTATTTAAAACTAGACTGCAGATGTTGTTCAAGGCATATATAGAGGGGCAATCAGAGCTGCATCTTTTGTCAATTATACAGGCCATTGAAAGATCTCTTGTTGGTGTTCAAGAAGGATGTACTATGATCTATAATGTAAAAACAAGTAAAGATGGGGGGGATATATCATCACTTGTAGCAGCTGGCATTGATTGCTTCGACATGATTCTTGATTTTGTTTCAGGTAATAAGCTGTTGAAAGCACATACCATTGCTATTTTGTACAAAGTTTTCATTTCATTGTTTAATTAAAAAATATGCAAATTATATCCTTTTGATTGTATCCTTTTTTATTCATGCTTAAAGTTAGTACATCAATACTATATTTTGATTCACTTCAGAAATTTTGTAAAATGCAATTAATATTAACTGAAAAAGTTGTTACAGTTTTATTATAGTTTTTATTCAGAAAACATCTCTTCACACTTCTGCTTATGAAAGTCATTTGTGGATTCTGGGTGATATATTTTTGAATAATTATTATTATGGGTCTCAATCTGATGGAGATGTAGATTTGGGAAATGTGGCTTGCTTACATTAGGGTATGCTGTGCAGTGAATTTATACAAACTCATGCACAATTATTATCATCAGTAAGTTTGTTCTATGTCATGTCCTGTTGTTTTCTAAAAGAAAGCTGATGTGAGTCAGTTCCTTCATACATGTTCACTGATATATTATCTTGGCATTACTTTTTGGGAATCATAGCATTTCCTGTTACCTCTTTATAATGATGGCCACATTTCCTATGGGATAATCCTTGAGTAAACCTAAATCCACAAATAGATGGAATATCAAATCGACACTGATTACATTTGATTGAAAGCTACTACAGTATATTCTACTAATACATTGCATGTTTTTGATAAAATCAATGGAAAATGTTGAATGAAAAAATGCATACATATTATCATTATTCTTTGACAACTTTTTCCCTTTTTAAGGTCGGAAAGGCTTGAAGATGATTAAAAGACACTGTCAGAGTTTAGTAGCTGCAGTTTTCAACATTATATTACATTTACAAAGCCCGCTTATTTTTTATGATAACTTGGCATCTGGAACAGTTGCCAGTACACCTGATCCTGGGGCAGCCATTCTCATGTGTGTTAAAGTACTGGTGACAGTTTCAAGAAAACAGGCTATATTCCAAACGGATGTTTGGCATGTGGGTCACTTGTTACATATCCCTGCATCACTCTTTCAGAATTTCCATCAGCTTAGAGTTACTAAAGCCTCTGGTCCATCAGAAGCATTGGAGATTTCAAAAGAGTGTATTTGTGATCCAGTAGAGAGAGTGAATTTCTGTCATCTAGATCATCATTACTCAGTTAACCTATTTGTTGTGTGTTGTCAACTATTGTGTACCATTATTAGGAATCGTCCAAGGTATGTTTCATTTTTTATCTTTTATATCACTGAATAAAGTACAAGTTCACATATTGAACGGCTACAAATGGCAAATTTGCTATGGAATATATATTTGATGTATTTTGATAGCATCTGTGTGCAATCTGCTAAGTTGTTTTGTAATCCTGACATTTGGAAGTTACTATGCCCGATCTTTAATCACATCTTGTGCATTTTGCTTCTTTTATATTCTTTTCAGTGAGTGCAAACAGTGTGTTGCCCATCTTGGAGCTTCTGTTGCCGTTCTTCTTAATTGCTTGGAGACAGTTTTAGACAATGAATCATTAATGAATAAAGGTTGCTTTTCTTCCGAAGAAGGGGTGAAATGTGCTTGTTTTCTTCGAAGGATTTATGAAGAGGTTTGTGACATCCATATTAGTGTGTATGCCAATTCTAAACATAAAGACATTAGCATCTATTGCACAGCATCAGCATGTTAGTAATTTTCTTCCTCTAAATTATTTCATTTGCCCTGCTTTTTCAAAGCCAAAGTTTATTTTATGTGTAAATTGCTTTCTGTTAATATTAACGAAGGATAGAGTTAGCAGGATATCAGGGGGGGTCAAATTTTAAATCATTTTGTCCAAGTATATGATAAGAATCTCGAGAGAACTACACTGCAATAGTTAGCCATTGTATTTGCAGAACTCAAATAAGCTCCACACTAGAATCCCATACTTCCAATGTGGGACTCAAGTGCCATACCTTGCAATTGGATCTTAACATGATATTTCCTAATTTTGAATTTGATTCTGTTATTGATAAGGTCTTTTGCTGCCTTTTGCAAAAGGTGTAGTGAGTAGACTAATTGTGATAAAATTGGATTTAGATATGGATGCCAGTGCCTAGCTTCACATTGCATGAAAGATCCCATTATCATTTCATTGAAATTAAACATTTTTTTTGGTTTAAGAAAAAACGAAAAGAAATAAATCATGGCCTTAATTTAACAAATCACACGCACTCATATTTCTTACATTTGAAAGGTTATCCTTTTGCTTACCTTTTTTGTTTTTTTTTAATCATGGTGCAGATAAAAGAGAAAAAAGATATCTTTGGTCGACAGTGTTCTCTGTTTTTATCCGATTACATATGGGTTTATTCAGGATATGGTCCCAAGAAAAGTGGCATCAGAAGGTTTTATACGTCTGTTTCATTATTTACTCATTTCATTTTTGTCAAAGATTACATTTCCATCACATAACAGTCCCCTTTTCTGTTTTTCACTTTCATTAAGCTTTGTCCATGTCAAAATACCTAGACCAGGTCATCTATATAAAGTCTCTCTTGCTCATATTTTGAACTGAATAACAATTAGAAAGTGTTAATATAGATGAAATTTGGTAGGCTGAGCAGACTGGTTTAGAAAAGTGTTGCCGGTGATATTTACCATTAGCAAATATTAATTATTGCATCATTATTTGCAGAGAAGTAGATGAAGCTCTAAGACCAGGTGTCTATGCTTTAATAGATGCTTGCACAGTTGATGATCTTCAATATCTTCATACTGTTTTTGGAGGTAAGTAATATTGACTCAATCTGATTTTATGTAAGGAATTAAATCAAGAATCTAATTTCAATTTATTTTATGTAGAGGGACCTTGCAGAAGTACCCTGGCAAGTCTTCAGCATGATTACAAACTCAATTTCAAATATGAAGGAAAAGTTTGATCCTGAAATTCTGTTTGTGGTAACTTTTTGTGCACTCATTCTATTTCTCCTTATAGCCCATATAACTCTTTCCACTGAGATCATCGTTTTAAGGGATTTAAAATAATACATACTAAAATATCTTGTTTGGTTGCTCTTTCTGTTTAACTGAAAACGTGGGATTTAAAATTACACCTAGTCTTTGAAAATTCCTCATTTGCTCCGTTCACTTAATAACCCTGACCTTACTGTGTGTCTATAGCTTCATCTTCATCCTTGCAAAGTGTGAATTTTTCATTCAGGTTCATTTCTTTATTCCGTATCTTTTTTTTTTCCCCTGCTTATTGATTCAATTTTCCGGTTGTGGATCTGATTTCCTAGCTCTAGATCCTATGACATTTGTGTATCTATGTTTTTATACAAGATTTTCTCAATGGGTCCTTTAGTTTAACCTTAAAAAAAAGTATTTCTAAACTGGTGCTTTTAAAAAAAAATGCAATTCTTTAAGAAAGAGTCACTTTAAAAAAATTGAAATCATAGTAGTCAATCTCGGATAGCGGCGCGGAGCGGCCGACCCTAAAACTGGGATAGCGGGATGACGCGGAGCGGGATAACCGCTATTTAAATATTAATTTATATATATTAAATAATTAATAATATATATATAAAAGCTAAAAAAACAAAAATAATTAATAATATATATATATATAGAATCAGAAATTAAAAAAAATATGCTGCTGAAATAGAAATAGAATTTTCTGAAATTAAAAATAAAATTTTCTGAATTAAATTTAATCAGAAATTAAAAATAAAATTTTCTGAATTAAATTTAATCAGAAATTAAAAATAATTTTTTCTGAAATAAATTTAATTAGAAATTAAAAATTAAATTTGCTGAATTAAATTTAATCAGAATTTAAAAATAAAATTTGTTGAATTAAATTTAATCAGAATTTAAAAATAAATTTTGTTCAATTAAATTAAATCAGAAATTAAAAAAAAATCAGTTGAAATAATTTAATAAATAATTAAAAAAAATATGTTGAAGGCATCCTCGAAGGAGAATAGAAGGAGAATAGAAGACAAACGCGCGTCGGAGCTTTCGGCCAAGTCGGAGCTGCGTCGGAGCTGGAGGCGCGTCGGAGTCCGAGGTGCGTCGGAGCTGGAGGCGCGTCGACGATGGAGGTGCGTCGGAGCTGCACGCTGCACGCACGATAGCCAGAGAAGAAGAAAGGGAGAGACGAAAGGAGGGGTTTGGTTTGGATGAGTCTGAAATCGCGAGAGGGAAAGGGAAGATTAGGGCAAAAAAACCCCATTGAAAAGACTGACTTACCCTTAATGAAGGGTAAGTCTGAAATCGCGCCGCGATTCCACGATTTGGGCCGCTCCGCTCCGCCTCCGACGCGGCCGCTCCAGCCGCTACACAAATCCGCTCCGCTCCAGCAGCCAGATTGCGGGGTGAGGCCGCTCCGCTCCGGAGCGCCGCGATAGCGGCCGCTCCGCTCCGGAGCGCCGCGATAGCGGCCGCTCCAGCCGCTATTGACTACTATGATTGAAATATGCTTATTTTAAAAAAGTTTAGGCAAACACATAAAAAAAAATATTTATTTATTAAAAAAACGCTTTTATAAAATGCAAATTCAACTAATCTAATCATTGTATTAGATGATATATACTCAGGATCAAACATGTCAAATTTTGAATGATTTGGACTCTTTTGGATGTTATCTAATAATAAATATTTATATGTATTTTGAATATCATTTTGAACTTGATAAGAGAACCAACAAAAATTGGATTTCATCTATTTGGTTCAATTCAATTTGTCGGTACAAATTTTTTTAGAAAAAAAAAACTACTTTAGTTCCAAAACTGCTTAAAGGATTCTGACAAGAAGTGGAGAATAAGATTTGTTTGTTTATAATTTTGTAGCAAATTGAAAATACCAATATTAAGCTCCAAATTAAGGCGGCTTCCTTAGGTCCAAATACGTGCTAGTTGAGCCCACAATTTGGTATGTGAGTGTGATGATAATGTCGTCATTCTCAAGGAATGTGATAGCCAAACAGATAATATAAAAAGCGCAATAACTGCCTACCAAATATCGTGTGGAGAACAAATATTATGTTCCTTCGTTCCTTCTTGTTTATTTGTTTTATAAAATAAAATTCCCTTCCTTCCTTGCTATGCTTTTACTTACTCATTCTGAGTCTCTTCATTTATAAATCTTTCTTTTTATTTTCTCAGGCCTTCAATGGGTTATTATTATTGTAAACCTAGGCCTTATGACGCTCGAACTCCCAATGTTGTTCTGATCTTGGCCGTGGCCCTGATTCTTCTGTGTGTACCAAAGCTCTTCTCACGTGAACCAGAAGAAGAATTAGAAGAAACGACTAACTTCTCACCTTTTGTGGCACCAATACTCGTAGTGCTCATCCTGCTTTTGTTGTTCTTCCTGGGAAGTTCAAGGAAAAGGGTTTGTGTCAAACCACCTTATTGTCGCTGTAACTATGCCTGCTACTGTTACTGATGTGTATGAATAATGGTATTCTGTTCTGTGTTTATATTTACAGTTGTCCTTATAATATAATGATGACCATGCAATTTATTCTTTATGTCGGTGCACCACAATTTTATGTTACTAATGTATTATCACAATAATTATAATGTCCTATTTCTTATATCCTTATTTCTTATCGATTGGTCAAGTCACATTATAATTTACACGTTATATTGTATGATTGAATTTTCTAGCGATGATTTTGTTCAGTTAAGTGAAAAAGGGAATCATGTAAATTGTTATGCTCTTAGCTAGGTAGATAGATTAGGGTTGGAACTTGGAAGGAAAGAATTCTTTTTGATTGCAATTTGCTGAATCACAACTGCAATGCAAGATGAACACCAAGTTTGTGCACGATCCATGTGAGGAGAAATGATGTACCATCTGATTTAGAATATTGAAGGGTTGTTTATAATTTGTTGTGGTTTCTTATTTAAAGAGAATAAAAATTCGTTGTTATGTATCTTTTAGAGAGAGCTTGTACGATAAAAGTTTATTTTTCAACTAAGTATGAATATTGTTTTGGGTATGCACTGATTCCTGGAGACTGCTATCAATGAACATGTTAGAAAATTTGAGAAAGAGAAAAATGTCAAGAGGAGTTGGAAGAAGAGGAAAAGTGTGACTTTATTTTATAGTAGGTAATGGGCCATACATCACCCATTAACTAAGAGTGGCTCTTGTGTCCCACACTAGCTAGCTCCATTATTTATTTATTTTGTGATAGCTATCCTATTCAGTCTAACGCGTTATAAGTATGAATATTTAAATGGAGCATACAAATTTGCCTAATTGGCAAAGTTAAATTCTAGCAGAAATGAGACGCGTTGGAAGAGTTGGACAGAGACATCTAAAATGCGTTAAAAATGGAAATAGTGTGGTTTGAGGTAATCATTTTTTGTTGAAAATGGTAGACGCAATCACTTAAGTGGGAATTGGTGGAATTTGACACCAAAGAAAAACCATACTTTCGGTGTTCACACTACGCTCAAACCCTAATCATATAAATCGATATCAGTTTTTCTTTTTTAAGTGGTATCAATTTAACTATCAAGTTCTTATAAAAATTAATCTATATTGCAAATAACCAGTACATGAAATTATTTATGTTTCAAACGTCATGCTCTCTAATTTTTACTAAAACTTCATTAATGTTTAAATTGTGAGACAACTAAATACACAAACATGTAATATTTTTTCTATATTTGTATAGTCCTTTAAAAAAAAATATTAAAATGCATTATTTTATCGTGTAAACTTAAATTCCCTTTACAAAATACATTATTTTGATACAATGTTAACCAAATAAATTTACCGTAGTATGACATTTAAATTAAGAATATAATTAGAGAAATTGACATTTTAAATATTTTTTAAACTATTAGCTAATCATCATGTAAATGATTCATAATGTAAATCCCAAAACATGAAAATTAAAATAAAAATGTTTTTTTTTTACTGGTTAAGATAAAATATTTCGAAAAAAGTATAGTGCGTCTTTTACAATAAGAGAGGTGCCGTGCTTGATAGTACATGAAAGATGTCTTCCTTTTGGGCAAAATGGGACAATACTCGTAATTTGCATTTACAATCCAACCAACCAAGTCAAAATCAATTAATTGAAACTCTGAAAAATAAAACACGTATGTTATGTTGTACCATGCCAATAGCATTAACCTTTTCAGTAAGGAAATTCCCTCACCCCATTTTCAGCATGTTGTACATGCTAACACTAACACTACCTCTCTTGTCTTGACTTATCTCATTTATCAAAAAGCTCCACAAATCAAACAATAGAGAATCATAGAGTACAACTTACTTCCACAAGTAGGCCACGTACCAAATTAGAGACTATTTAGTATAAAATTTCGTATTTAGCTCTTGTTGTGTATGAAAATTCTTCGAATCAACAGTAGTCACAGAACTATGAGTGTTGTGACCTAGTGGATTGGGATAACCCGTAGCAAGATCTAAAAATCAGACACTCACTCCTCTGTTTTGTTTTGCTATAAAATAAAAAGGTCTTTCAAGCTTCTCACTCTGAATTCCAATACTCAAAAGGCCATCAAATTCAATGGCTTATGATAAAAACAGAGCCTCCTCTGTTTTGGATGGTTTCACTCTGAATCCCCTGCCATATCCTATTCTGCTAATCTTAGCACTCATCTTCGCCTTCCTTGCCATTTCATGGTACTTTTCCTACGAAGAAGTGGTTGAAAGTGCTGAAAAACAATTGAGTTGGCTACTTTTTGCCACCCCAGTGGTGCTAATACTCATAGTTCGTTGGTTATCATCAATGGAGAATTCAGATTGGTTCTCTGCTTCGTTACCGTGGGAGAGGCGCAGGGGAACCAACCAAAGCCCTTCAGAAGGAAGCTCTCCATGGGGTGTGGCTGCTTTGATCCTGGTGTTGCTCGTAATGGTGCAATTTCAATCCAACTTTCTTGACAGCTGGTTTGTTTGATTTGGATTTTTGGTTTTGTTTTTTATAGGTTGGTTTTATTTTTCTATGCCTTTTCATTTTTGGTTTTTACTTGCTATGAATCTGTGATAAAAATCCTTTCAATATTGTAATATGTTAATATGTAGATACATATATGATGGTGATTGTATGAATATATGAATCGTGTTCAAGGTGATTCTCATATGTTTATGTGTCACTTCTAAATGATGGCAAAAATGAAACTGAGATTTTTGGTTTTTCAGAATTTTTGGTTGGAAAAGAGGGTTGCTTTGGTGTGGCATAAGTCCTTTACCATTAAATTTGATTAAACAAAACCGATATTAGAGTCATAAAAAGTTAACCACTAAAATCAGTTCAGTGGTAATATTTGATTAGATGTACAAGAATTTAGGTTCGATTTTCATTATTGTCTATATATTATGAACTATTGATCCGGAAAAAGAAGTTCATGACAAAATTAAACAAGTATTTTTAAACACCATTTTCATGAATATGCTTATCCTTTTGATATAAAACTATGGAATTTCTCTGAGTCTTGTTCAAAACTTAGTTATATGCACCAGTTTTTTTAATTATTATTTATAGGACTCTCGAATCAATTAAAAATAGGATAGTTATACATGAAATTATGAACACATTAACATTAGAAACACCCCATTAACACTTGTCAAGCCGTGTGGTTTTCGTCGACAATGGAAAAAGGTTGCTATGCATTCCTATTAAATTAACTTGGTCTGCTTTCATAAATTTCACCAACACAAGAACAATAAAAGATTTAATTATTCATTTAGTCTCACCAATACAATCTTCACGTTTTAGTTCCTACACCTAAATATTACTCATTTTAACCCCTACTCATACACTTTTGAATTCGTTTAGTCCCTATAATTTTGGACATGAGGGGCCAAATTAGATTAAAAAGAGTTTGTGTAGAGACTAAAGTTTATGCAGATATAAGGATCAGATGAACAATTAAACTCACGAGAAAAGGATAGCAAAAACAAACCATTGAATTGCTACGCGGAGATCAAATTCCATGTTTCCACAAGTGAAACAACTAAAACTTAATTTACATAGAGAATATCAGCAAATAATTCAGTAATATATCAATATATGTGAATATATATGGCCTGCATGTGAACAAGAACATAGAATTTGCTACAAAGGCTTCTCTATAACTAGTGTGGTGATACCATGTGGGAATTCTGTCTCCTTATTTGAGAGGTCCTAAGAACCACTTAGAATAAAATGAAGATTAATAAGAAAATGATAGCAGTAGCAGTAGTAGCAACAAGATGAGTACATTCCAGCTTCAAGGGAGACACCACAGCTCGTTGGAGTGACTTGTGCCCAGAAAGCATGAAGCAAAAGTTGAGCCTTCCACAGTAGGAATATGAGAGCAAGAAGAGTATGAACAAGATGGGTGAGAAGAAGAGGAATAACTGAAAGTATATGACTGTGTGATTCTGCTGAGCCTTGTAGGTGATGTAATGGGAGAGCCACAACAAGCTAAGGACAATGCCTAATATCACAAGCAAGTGAAGAGTTGGAGAAAGAGAAGCAGTGTCCATGCTCTGCTCTGCCAATTTGTATCCCTGCTTCCATTCTGAACTTTTCTTCTTTGGGTAGAACCACCCCATTTTACTGTCTTTCTTTCTACTCAATGACACATGCAGAACTAGACTGTATCATAAGCACACTAGGTTGTCTTCTAAGGTTTATATAAGCTTCTTTCTTCTCATATCAAGTTAGCTTTGGCATATATTCTTTGAGTGCAACTTCTGTCCTACCAAATTTTTTTCTCTGTACTAGTAGTTCTTGCAAATTTAGTTTTTTCTTAATCATGTGCAAATTAACTTAATTGAATTTCCTTATTATTACCCAAATGATATGAAGTGAAAAATCAGCTTTAACTCACTTTTAACAACTATCAAGATTATCATCATTTTTTGGAGAAATTTTGATAACCAATGGAATGCAGAAAATACTTACATTAGCAGCACAACAATCATACATTGAACAAGATTGATGGAACGGAGTACAGTAATCTTTTTGACGCGTAATATTGTTAAAATATTGGTGTCGATTATGTATTGCCTTGTAATATAGTTTTTAAATCTGTTCAGCATTTCTTTTTTAGTTTAAAAAGCAAAATATCAAATTAGAATATCGTCATATCATAAGCAACAAATATATATTACACCTCTGTGTCTGCTTTTAGTAGGTACAGGTTTTATTGTTCTTGATTCTTAATCTCTTCTTTTTAACATACTTGCGTCATATTTTTAGTCCGGCTAATCTTGTCATTTACAGCCAACAAAAAGAACGTTGCAATATGTTAGACTGCTCAATAAAATTTTCTACCTACCTAAGAAAGGCCAACAATATTTACTTGTAGTCTGGTACCAAAAACCATAACCCGCTAATAATTTACAATGTTTGGATTGGCGTAGAAATCTACATTAAGGATATAATCACAGTGAAATCACTTAAAAAATAACTATTTGTTGCTTAAAAAATCCATGTCTCGCGGTGTTACCAACATGTGCGGCACGCTCGCAAAACACTTGAATTTTACTCAATAATTAAAGAGAGAACTTGCAAAGAGTGCCACTGGCGTGCTGGCATTAGTTCTATTGTTTACACCCATGTCAATATTCAATCAAGAATCTAATGACCATTAGCTGCTCCCTTTGTGAGATTCTTTTTCTTTCCTTTTACATGTTCGTGCAAGACACTGAAAACAGCCGTTTTTACTTGTTTATTATTATAAATTTATAACAACAGGTCACTCGCCAGCTGTTCGATTAAATTTATTTATTTCCCATATATATATATATATATATATATATATATATGTATATATATGTGTGCATGCATTCTCTTTGTGTTGCAGGGGGGCATTCTCTTGCTGTCACGTGGTTTAACTAGCACATAGAACCATCCAGAGTCTAGTTTATATAGAATTATATTATTTATATAGCATTTTACAATATTACTTTTATTTTTATCTCCATTAAACCAACAATCTTATCTCACATTTTTTTATCCTCTTTCTATATCTCTGTTGTATAAAAAAAATGATGCATATATACATAAATACAATTTCTGGTCCACGGTCGATAGGTGAAGGGATTTACCTTCCCTACACATTAGCCACTCTCGTCAACTTGGTAACAGAAGTGACTTTTAAGAAAGAATAATAACAAAACAAGTGACTTACATACCTCCAGAGAGTTGCAGCAATTAAAATATGGAAACATAAATACATAATTGTGGCTGCAAAAGCCATAAGCACTTGACTAAAACTGAGTCATTTCTCATTTACTAGCCTTTGTGCTCGAGAACTACACTACTTAATGAACTATCCTGAATGCTACAACAGAAGTGACTTTTAAGCCTACTTAGATAACAGAAGTGACTGTTAAAAAGAATAATAAGTAAACAAGTGACTTATACCTCCAGACAGTTGTAGCAATTAAACTAATGGAAAACTTAATTGTGGCGTCAAAAGCCATAAGCACTTGACTAAAACTGAGCCATTTCTCATTCACTAGCCTTTGTGCTCGTGAACTACACTACTTGATGAACTATCCTGAATGCTACAAGACAAGGAACTCCTACCTAACGAACTCAATTCAGTGCAACTGCTTTCCTTCCTTGACAACATGCTACATTTTCTTTGTCCAGATAACAAGTCCTGCAAAATCCAACACACAAACTCCACTTGAATCCAATACTTTTTGTATCATAACAATAGGTTACAAGATTTCCTTGAAAAGCAACACTAACCTGATCTGCAAACCCAGGAGTCAGGTCTGCAGTCACATCATTGGAATCCTCCTGTTTTTCAGCCTTGCTCTCCTTGGATGATTTGTTACTGGATTCTTGTTTTCCTGACACACAGGACTGAAAACCTGGATGAAGTGGTGGGGATATATGCTGGGTGGATTGCTGTTCAACAAAGGTATTGGGGACTAAATAAGGAACAAATGTTGAACAAGGGTTAGGGATGATTCCAGAATGTTGATTAGCATAGAAAGGGTATGGTTGCATGCCAATTGGAGCAGGAGGTATTGGCATTGGCATTGGCATTGGATACGGATATGATGGTGGAGCTAGCATTACTGAATGATCCATTGCAGTCCATGGAGACATAGTCCTGAGCTGTTGCTGATACTGATTATTCAACCTCTCAATATCCGATTTAAGAGAAGCCTTCTCTTCTCTCAGATCATTTTTCTCCTGAGACAACTTAAAATTTAACGAAATATCATTATTTCCTTTATCATTTTACGTAGTCATGTCCCAAAAGCATCAAGGCGAGATTCATCAGAGCAAAATGAGAAAATATTACCTCACATGATTCTTCATTAAGTGTAGTATATTCATCTTTAAGTTTACTAACTTGAGAAGTAAGGTCCTTTAGCAATTGAATAGTATCACCTAGAATGGTTGCTTTGTCATTTTTGGGCCTATCAGGGTCTGCATTTCAGAGTCACCACAGGCAGAGTTATTTAAGACGCTATTTAATTAGTTTTTACCATCACATGGACAAATTCTAAAGAAGCCACAGGCAACACTTTGTTTGATGCAAATTATCAGCATGTCTAACCTAAAGTAACCTCTGTTACATGTAGTTGAAAAAAATTAAACTCCAATCAGATTAATTCCAATACTAAAGTCATTGACATTATGCAAGTATGAAGATCCAAAGAAAACTCCTTTTTTTTTTTAAAATGACAAAGCAGCATAAAGTACTTTGTGGATGAACCAGTGTTTTGGGCAAGGCAAAAGAAATACAAACCAATGCCACTTGAATAACATAAAAACAATATGGATAATGTTAGTTACAATGCTTCAGTTATTATTAACACATCCTGTAGTTGGATATCATTAGTAAGTCAAGAATAACAATAGAATATCAAAAACCCATTACATTTTTTACCAGTCTACTCCATTTTTGTAATTTTAATGTGAGAAAGTGAAATTTGATTTACCTAAAATGTTGCCCAGTTCTACAAACTGTTCATTGAGCCGATCCCTCCTAAGCTTTTCTCGGTCAGCCTTTAGTGTCTTTCTTGCAGCTGTACAATCCATTGGTTCAACTTCAGACATTTGGCAGCAGATACATTAGTTACAAAAGGAAAAATAGTTTAATCAACGTTTAGATCATTTGTTTCAGCTTTGGAGAATAAGGAAAACCATAATTATCAAACTAATGTAAGCATTTTACTTCAACTAGTAATCTTTGTCATGTCCAAAAGCAATGACTTGAAAATTTATTTCAACACATTTAGATGAAGGTATTCAATTTCATAGAATTATAACCTAAATTCTCAGTAACTATGTAAGCTGGTGCTTATCCCATAGATTTTTTCCCGTTTAAAAACTCCAGAGCTTTTAATTTTCTCCATTTATTTTAATGTTTGTGTTGTTCTGTTACTGCTTAAGGAGGAATAGGGTATAGGAACAAAGCAAATTGTCAACATAACCTATTACTGCTATGAGCCAATAAAATTCTCTAATGACAAGATAAATCATTGAAGTTATTATCAGGCAGTACAATGACATGCTCGCTTTAGTTTTTCTTATTAGTAAATCAATACAATTCCCAACAGAATATCACATTATTTATAAGAATACCCTTATGATCAAAGCACGATTATAAATTTCTAACAATGTACAATCAATTTACTACACAATACTAGTTTAGGATTAAACAGATTAGCATGGGAAAACCCATGTCAATTAAGCCATAAGAATGAAAAATTCAACATTGGAAGGAGAAAGAAAAGTAAGACAAAAAATTGTACCCGTAATCGGGTTGAAAACGACGACAAGGAACTTCAATTATTGGAAGGAATTGAAGAAAAGGTATATGAATAATGTTTGATGATGAGAAAACATGAACGATAGAGAGTTTACCTGATTATCTATGGTTGATGATCCTCAATTTTGCCACTTCCCAATTCCCATTGGGATCATCAACTGTTTCCCACTTTCCCCTGTTATCTCTTCTCCCAATTTTTTTGGAATCAATTCCCAATGACAAATGTAAGTCACTGCCTTTATTTATTTATTATTCGGTGCAAAGGTCACTCGCATTGGATTGGACTATTCCAGTATTCCTAATGGATTGCGCTGTGCAATGATAAGAACAGATACATGAACATTCAACATATCATATTTGAATTAGAACATAACAGGTTAGGGTTTAATTGTATGACATAAAACAGTTTGCATCGCCAACATCACAAATCATAGTAAATCAAAGACTAATCACTCTATTTTTTAATATTCAACTTAATTTTATTATTTTTTAAAAATATAATTTTATCCTTTAATTATTAAAACATGTTTAATATTGTCATTATGGCTAGATTTAAAGTGTTAATAAAATTAGATAAACGAAGATCATTAAATATTTTTTAAGAAATTAGATAATCAAATTAAATATTTTAAAAGTAATTGGACTACATGGAACATTTAAAAAAATTAAAATCAAATTGAATAAAAAGTTATCTATTATTATTTTTTAGATAAGGATTATGAATGACAACAAATTGAGTGCTTGAAATTAAAAAAAAATGATCACAAAATGAAAGAGTTATCTAATAAAATAAATTATTAAATAAATAAAAGAAAATTCAAATTTGACTAGGCAAAAATGTTAAGATAAAATTTTGTCTAACTTAATTCTTTTGTTTATGAAATATTTAATTTGATCCTACTATTTTAAAATAATTAAACTTGCTTCTCTAATTTTTAAGTAATGTTTAATGTTATCTTCTGTTGTATTTTATTAACATCATTGATGTTAATTTGATGAAAAGATAACAAAAAAAAATTTTAATATAGAGGCTAAATTTTATAACATTTAAAATTTTTAATAAATTTTAGTTATGAAGAATATTTAGAGTACAAATTTATTTATTGGATTTAATATTGTCATATCAAATTTAAGCAATTAGCTGATAAGATTTTAAGTAATTTTCAAATTTTTTAAATATGATTTATTGATTATTTTTTCCTTCATTTTTTTCTTTATGATTTTTGAAAGTTTTTTTTATTAAAAATAAATAATAATTATTGGCAATTTTTTTTTATAAATATCTTTAAACTTAATAATATATATGTTAAAATAATATTTGATTGGTAAAAATTATGTTTTATAAATCAGTTTAGGATTTAGAACTCTACACAACATGGAAAAAAAAAATAAAATAATATAACAGTTTTAGAACACTACATTACATAGGAAAAAAAAAGGTGTTTTATATTTATTAAGTTTTATAATAATTATTTTAAAAGTTGTTTCAACAAGATTTATTAAATCTGTCATTGATGAGTATTTATTGATAAAATCTATAAAGATACTTAATTTTGAATAAATTTTAATCAAGAAAAAAAAATAGAATAATATTAAAGAAGGTGTTCCTAATAACGAAAATAATTAAAAAAAGTTATTTTATATCAGTGTATCCTCTAATAAATGGTGAGAAATCAATTTCTTTCGCTAAGTGAAATACTTAAAAATATTCAATTATCTACAGATGTTGAAATTATATATTTTAAAAATATTATTATTGTTTTAATAATTATTTGGTGAAGATAGATGGCTTGGATTTATATCGATAAACAACGCACGTGTTGTGAAGCTGTTGTACTTGTATGTCACGTTTAAATGTGTCTTGGAGTGTTTGGATTTTACTACTATGCATTATTTATATTTATAATATTAGCATACAAAATATATTTCATTTTTTTGGAATTATTTTTATAAATAATAAATAATAAAAACATATATAATAGTAAGTGATTATTTAAAATTTAGGTAATTATAAAAAAATTTACATAAAAACAAAAAAAGTTATAATTTATAAAAAGATAGTTATAAAGATAAAATTTTTTAAAAATATGAATTTCAAATGAGATAATTTTCTTTATTAATAATATAGATTATGTGCAAATATATTTTGTACACCATGAATATGATTTATTAAAAAATTTATTTTACTTTTAAAGAAAATGTGATATACTTTTTTCACACCTTTAAATTTATTGTGATTATTATTAATATTTTAAGTTTGATATATAATTAAGTCATAAAGACACTTATTTGTTATTAGTAAAATAAAAATACTTTGTACTTTTATATTTTATTTTATAAAAATATTTAAGATTTTTTGTTAGATGAGATGATATAATGTTTGATACTTAAATTTCAAGATTTTGAATTTAAATATTGTGTTTGTAAGGGTAACTTTTATTTATTTATATATATATATATATATATATATATATATATATATATATATATATATATGTGTGTGTGTGTGGTAGATAAAGAAAAACTTCAGTAATAGTTTTAATTTTTTGTTTAAGATCATGCGTTATATCATGAAACTCAGGTTGATAAATTACATATTGTAGCTTAGTTGAAACTCGGATTGTTATATTTCATGATAACTTCTATATTTATTTATTTCTGTTTTTACTTAATTGTTTTTTACTTAATTAATTAACCTTGATGTAGAAAATATTAATTATTTAAAAAACATGTACTCATTATTATTTTTTAAAATTATTTCTATATATTAAATATGATTCACTATTTTACGTGAAAGTAATTTTATGGACTTTTTCTTCAACAAATAGTTTTATTTATAGATTCTTTTAAGTTTTTATTTTATTATTGTTTTAATGTGTGCAATATCATTAAATGTTTATTATATATGTTAGTGTATAAAATATAATGATTTATTAGGTTATTACACTTAACAGTATAATTATTAACGATAAAAGGATATAAAACTACAATCAACTAAGATTAACGTACTAGTAATGCATGGATATACAAATGATAATATATACATGTACAACTAAAAGTTTTTATCAATTACTAAATTATATATAGTGTATACATGTCTGTACAAAATTTTGGTACTAAAGTATGAAAGAAATCCCAGTTGCCGGATAAACAAAACTACTAACAACTAGTCACACTATGATAACTCAAAAGATTTGTACCGTCACCATCCAACATAACCTCGAAACAAACTCCAACAGTGATCTATCCCTACTTTGTTTTCATACAAAGTATGATTACTCTGCCACGTAAAAACATAAAAAGGGTAAGGTAATATTCAAATAATCAACATAATTATTATAAAAGTAAAAACAACTATATTATCAACATAAACAACTTAATTCAACACACTATCAACTTACAACTTATTAATGTAATACAACATTGTTTCCAACTTGAACAACACACAATAATACCTCAAATATAACTCATCACAATTCAACATAGCATATGAACCACACATTTCAATCGACACAAGTAAGCAATCTAAGTGGATTGACCCTACAAAAATAATTACTCAATATTTTTAATCCAGTTAAATCAACAACTAGTTTGGATAAAATCTACAACACAACATGATTTCTTAGATATTGTCACATAAATTAGGAAGTCTAGTATTTTTGTTACGGTATAAAAGCTCGGATGTGAAACTACCATTACATTAGCTAGCATAACTAAGTCGCCTATGAGATTAGCATGTCGTCTATCATTCAAATACTATGTCATTTCAATACTTGATTAGTTATTTTAACCCTCAACATTGTACCTTGCTCTAATTTGGTAATTTAATACACGTAAGTTTCAACCCTACCCACATAAGGATCAACATTGATCGCTTGTAGTCAGTATGTCTCATCCTGTCCCATATACCACATCAACTAAGATCCTAGAAAAGACTCAACTGTCCACTTTAAAGGTCAACTTCCCAATAACGATTTTCAACAAACTCCTAGAGAACCACAACACTATCCTTATAATGAGATATACAACTTTATAAATAACATCTATTCTAATCCTAAATTAATGAACACAACTTTCAACACCATCTTAAGCATTCTCAACATAACTCATCAATCATCAATATACAACTCAATATACAAAACATATAACACAACTCAACCATCATACAACATGTAGTAGATCCAACTATATTATACATGGTCACCAATTTTCATCAAAACAAGGTAAATTAAGGCAACCCGCGCCTGACCCTATCCACCATACGCTTGGCACCATCTAGGTATTAGTTACTAGTTGCATTATAAACTCTAATTTTGATGTGTTGGTATTTAGTGTTTTACTACGTAACAGTTGTTTAGTAATTAGTGTGGTGGTCTATTGGATCGTTACAAATTATACTTTGTATTTATGGATAATAATTTGTATTGTAATATAAATTATTTTATCTATTCATAATTTATTTTAAAATATTAAAATATAATTAATAAATAATTATGATCAAGAAAATATTAAATTAGATTAAAATTAAAAGAATCTCTAAAATTTCTCTCATTATTTTTTTTTGAAAATAATAATGCGCAAAACAATTATCTGTGTTTTATATATAGAGATTTGTTTCAATTTGTTTTATTTGTAATTATTTATAAATAATTTTAATATTTAAAAAAAATTATAGTAAAAACAATATCATGTCATTATATAAAATATGGATCACAAACCTAACATATAATTTATTTCTTTAAAAATATTGATTTATATACATTTAAAATATAATTTATATTATCAAATATAGCATTTATATTATATATAGTTTATTATTATAAATTTTAGTTATATATGATAAATATTTGAATAATTTTACTATATAAACTTTATTTTTCTATATATACATCATTAAATTTTATAGTCATATATAATAAATATTTAAATATTTTCATTATATAAAATATATTTTTCTTTATATACATCATTAACTTTTTATTATAATCTACAAATTCAAATATATATAAAAAAATTTATTTACAATTTATATTAGTCATTTAATTTTTTAATAATGAAACACAATTTTTAAATAAAATAATATTTCTTAAATATAATATAAAATAATTTGTATTGTCAACATTTATTAAAATTATGCACATTAGAACCATGCAAGTGTTCAGCCATATACATAATATAAATATAAATTATATACAAATATGAATATATTATAAAGATAATATAATTTGAAATAAATATTTATACAAATTAAAATAATATAAATTAATATTTATAATTATTTAAATATTTATAATATAATATAATATATACTTAAATATAATTAATATTTTAACATTTATAATGTACATGTTAAATATTTATTTATATGATTAAAATTTAAAATAAATTATGTATATAAATAATTATTATATTTACATCTAAAAATAATATTTAAATTTTAAATAAATAGATATTTTAAACATATAAATTATCTTTTAGGTTTGCAATAAATAATTTATATTGGACTAGAATTTTTTTATATATTGATAATTTATTTTAAAAATATTAAAATTTAATTTATAAGTAATTATCATCAAATTAGATATTAAATAAAAAGTTATAAAAATCCTGTCTTTGAAAAGATCATTAAAAATATTATTTTACAAAATAGTTGTTTTATATAGATATTATATTTATTTATATAATTGATTATAAATTTTATTTATATTTAATAGATATTTGATATGTGAAATGTAAAATACTAGTTATTATTTAACTAAGAATATTATAGAAAAAAATATTATATTTTTAAAAACAAAAAGATGAATAGATTAAATTCCTTCTATTTCATAAAAAAAATGTCTTCTTAATTTTTGTTTTTTTTTTGAAGCAGTCTTAATTTTTGTGAACAATTAAGAAAAATAATAAAACTTTTAAATTTTTTAATGATATTAAAAATTTGTAACACAATTATAAGTTTTAGATACATTATGAGGAATAACAATTGTAGTTAAAAAATAGTAATTAATATTCAATTAAAAAATTAAAATAAAATTATTTTATTTTATTTTCTAGAATAGCATAATAAAACACTGAAAAATGAGTCAATTATTAATTTTGTCTTAATTTAAATGAGTCACCAAGTGCCACGTAAAAGGACCAATGAAAAGCGACGAATCCGACATCTAAGCTGGGAGAGGAGAGTACGGTATTTATCTAAACGACATCATTGTGAAAGTCGTTCGTCAGATACGCACCACCCCCATTACAAATCTCTGCATTTGAGGGTTGAAATTGAAACTGCTATTTGCGATACCACTAACCCTACACACCATGGCTTCCATCCCCAAATTTTGGGTCTTCGCTCTTGCACTTCTCCTCCTAGCTTCTCCTCTTCTCCAAGGTCTGCTTCCCCAGATCTAGATCCGATCCATCTTTCCTTGCATGTCACTATTATCGAGAGTTGTTAGTTGATTTATGAAAAAGAATACCCTATTAGATTTACTTTAGTGCCAATTGCTCTCTTTTCGGCTCCCCTTTTGAGCCCTGATCTGCTTTTCGATTGTTAAATTTTGAATATTTTTTTGGAGTTCTGATATTCGTTGGGACCATATGTTTTGTTCTGTTATCATTTTTTGTACTGAATTTTTACTTTGATGTTAGAGAGAGTGAAAGATCATTTTTTAATCATGGGCATTTTGTGATCAAGCACTTGCATTTCATTCATTTTTTTTATTGTTTGGAGCGACTGTCGAAAACAAATTCAGTATGTATTTGCTAACACAGGTTTCAAATTGAATTTCGGAGGTAGATTCACTTGTCGGGTGAAAATAATGCTATAATGCTTTGTTTTTCTGGAATCTGGTTCTGTTTGTTGCACTCTAATGTTTTTTGTTTCAAAATCAGCATCCTTTTGGCTGGCTACTCGTGTCTGTTACTCTGTTATTTTGTATTTTCTTTGCCATACTGGATTTCTCAAATAACTTGATAGGCATGTTTTGCTGCATCTTCTGCATGGCCATGATTAGATGTGCTTCTTTCTACTTGTTAGTTGCTAGGTGTCAGTCAGACTCAGACGATGCTGTTGAGACCACTGAAGAATCAAATGATATTGGCATCGTTGGTGATGATGTACAAGACTTTGGTGATGGGAACTTTGCTTCTGCTCCAGGAATTGATACAGTCAGTGTATTCCCAAAAAATAGTGCAAGATGTAAGAATCATTCTTTCTAGTGCACAAAAATATGGTTCATAATGCATTCTTTTGTTTTGTTTCATAGTGGATTGAATTTGTTTGTGCATGTAATATGATGCAGTGATAACAGCTGGAGAAGAGACAGAGCTGCTTGTTGGTGTAAAAAATGATGGTAATTCAATCACATTTGATACTTGGTTGTATTTTAGTTTGCAGTTTGATGCTTTTGACTTTTCAGTATGTTAACTGTTATGTTTGACACTACTCAGTAGTTATGCATGTCATTTGTGTCTTATAACAATTCAACGTATCTTTATTTTCCTTGTTTTTCTTTTACATTTTTTTTTGACTGATGTCCAAAGAGTGCAGAAACAAAAAAAAAAAAAATAAAGGTATTCATGCATTAGCAGATTAGCTTATTCCGTTCATTGTGTGGAATGAAAACAGGGGATACAAGCATGAATGTTATTGCAATCAAGGCTAGTGTTCACCTTCCTTTTGATCACCGTATGCTGGTTCAAAATCTTACTGCACAGGTATAAGTCGTTGAATGCCCAAACAAATTAAATGTGGCTAGTTATTTGTGATAAAATATTATACTGCCCATATTACTTTAAAGAATAGGGCATGCTTGATAAGTATTGATGAAGATTCTACAGAATTCTGAACAATTACTGGGAATATGTTAAATATTTATGTTAAAAAGAGAATTTAAAATATTCCTGCAAAAAGGTTTGGCTGGTAAAATGTAAAGTATTTTTTGTTTGGGTGTCCAAGAGTTTGAAGATAACACTTACTAGCCCCCCGCACCCCCAGTTTGAAAGACTATGTTTTAAAATGCTAGAACTGTTTCATATGACAAGGATTGCTATACTTTCCCTCTGTATTGACAATTGCTTTTCCACATATTTGTGAATGAATATCATAGATCTGACATGCCACTAGGTATGCTGGAAGGGGGTATGAGGAGGTGTTTGTGATGTTTTTCATTTCCTTTTAATTCCATCCTTAATCCATGTTCCCCATAAAATGTGAGCCTATGATTTTGTCAAGTTAGATAATGCTTAGCCATCTAAAGTAGATCTGCAAGTCCATTTGGGAACATTGGATTACCTTGAACAAATTAATTTGGGAACTTATGGTTAATAGGGCATTGCATATTTATTTTAAATGCAAGCTTTTGTTTTAATTGCAGGGTTTTAACAATGGTTCTGTACCAGCCTCAGCACAGGCTACTTTCCCATATTTATTTGCAGTCAGTAAGTTCTTGCAGGTATGTCCATTGCTTTAAAGGCCAATGCTTTTAGCTTCTGAGTGTGTAAAGCATCACAAGGGAATATTATACTCATTATGCCTAATGGTTTTTCTGTTATGCAGCCTGGGACCTTTGATCTTGTGGGCAGTATTATATATGAGATAGATGATCAGCCATTCCAAAGCACCTTTTTTAATGGCACTGTTGAAGTCGTTGAATCTGGTGGTTTTCTTAGCATGGAATCTGTTTTTCTTGTTACTCTTGGAGCTGCACTCCTTGTCCTCCTTGGGCTATGGATTCATGGTCAAATACAACACCTATCTAAGGTACTAAAATCTTTGATTTTTCAAACAATGTGCTATCAAGGATTGCCTTGTTAGAGTTTGCTAATGGTACTCTTCATAATATGTCCTGATTACTTGCACTTTGTTCTTGTTTGATTTGCTAACTACAATGTCATAACTCAAAAGAATTATTTGGTACTCCTTCTCTTGTTATTTGATTTCTAGTATTTTAGCTTGTGCGATGCATAGACTTGTTTATTATATATAATTTAATTAAAATTTGTAATAAATTATATCTGAAAATACTATATTTGAATATGTAAATTATATTTAAAATAAGCATACATAAATGTTTTTAAACGTATAAATTATATTTTAGATTCATGATAAATAATTTGTATTGTAAAAAAATATATTTTTATTAATAATAATTATGATAAATAAAAATTAATTAGATAAGAAGTTATAAAAATCCTTACAAACTCTATTATTGAAGAAAAACTCCTAAAAAAGATAGAGGTTCATGTTTAATATATAGGGATTGATTTTTTGCTAACTATGGTCTGTTACGAGTATGTTACTTGTAAAAGAGTTTATTGGTAGTTCCTAACTCCATGGTTCATTCAAAATTCCGGCTAAACTCTATTTCATACTAGCTGGGATTTGGCAGTATATTAGTTTTAGATTTCTACCCTCTATCCATTACCATAATAAACTCTACTACGGAATTTTCATTTGTCAGAGATTGTTAGATGGTCTAGGTCTGAGAGAAATATAAAATAATCTGCAGCTTTGAGTGTGTTTGTTTTACCGTTTGAACACTGTTCAACAGTTTTTTTCCCCCCACTTTCCAAGACAGAAATGTAGAAGCAAGGAGGATGGATTGGTGTTCAGTTGGATGAAATGTAAAAACAAACACACACTTTGTAGTAGAAGTCATGTTTGCACGGTTTTAAGCTATAACTGGTAGGGTAATGTACAACAAAAATTGTATATCACTTTTGTGCTTATCTCTCTCTATTATTAATAATATTTCTCTCCATAATAAATGAAGTCATGGATAGAGATAGGTACAAAAATGTTGTATGAGTTATTGTACAATTTTTGTTGAACGTGTAGCATCACTCTAACTGATATGATTGGTGTAATCTTGGTTTGGGTTCTTAGTTAACTGAAGCGAGAGTCCATTTACTCTTGTAGCATACAAGAGTTTCTCTCTTGTTTTTTAGGGAAGGTCTTAGTTATCAGATCTTACACATACAATATTAAGATTGGTGGCTTATTAGAATTTTAATTTAAAGAAATTCTCAAGCTTTTCTTTTTATTTCCTACCCAAGCCACTTATTTGCATCATTTTTCTGATAATCTCATTCTTGCACATGAATATTTGGTCAGAAAACAAAGAGGGCTCCAAAGGTTGAAGTTGGAACTAGGACTACAGATGCTTCAACAGATGAATGGCTAGAGGTCTGTTCTTATGCTTTATACTATACTTATTGAAATGTCATATTTAATGCTTAAACTTGTAATGTAACATTATTGGGCTTATGAATTTTTTTCTCTTCCCTTTATTTTGACACCAGGGAACTGCATATACCCAGTCTCTGTCGAGCAAGTCAAAGAAGAAGAAGTAGATAAGCAATTCTCACGTTCAGCCACACATGGAATACAGAATCCTGTAACAGACTAGCATCGAGTTTGAGAGAGCACGAGGAAATAGTTGTGAAATTTTGGCTGAAAGATCTAGCTTTCTGTTGTAGCTTAAGAAAGTTTACATTTTCCCTTTCGAATGAAGTTGAGCTTTTTCTAAACTAACAGGGATTTGAGTTAGGAAGGATACGACATTTGAGATGTGGCAAAAATTTTATTAGATAATGTTCATTTTACCTATATTTTGTGTTTATTTTGGGCGACTTTGGAATTTTGCTTTCTAATCCATGCCTTTTCCTGGTTTTATATTTATTAACACGGACCTGGTTAATGGAATGGAAGTTTTTGACATGGGATTAATTGAAAGTGGATTTGTGGGGGTCGTCAGATATATATCTTGACCTAGTGGAATAAGATTATTATTGTTGTTACAAAGATGTTAATGTTGAGCTAGTATTATATGGTGTCTGGAAGTTAGATCTTAAGACACTCTTTGGAACCCCATAGGACACAGGAAGAAAGAAAATTGGAGGGAGAAATCCTTACAAACTGGCATGTTGACTTTTATTCAAGAGGAATAAAACTAACTTTTTGGATGATGAGAAAACTTTGGAAAAACTGGAGGTGAAATGTTTGTTGGTTTTGAAGGAAATGCAATAAAATGTGGGTGAAACAAGATTAGGGATTTGAACGCAGTTTATGGTGTTTGATTATTGAGAATGCAGCTAATAGGAAGCATCCTTCGAGGTTTTGTGTGGTTTTTATTCCTTATGTAGAATGCTTCTAGTCTAGCATGGTTAAACTTGACCAGAATTTCATGGAATAACCAGTTGAGAGATTTTTTTTTATTAGTTTAATTAAATAATCGATTTTATCCCAGTTGAAGAAACGTAAATGCACTTCACTAATTGGTTTTTCTTTTGTTGGTATTGAAATGATGGCAGGTTCGTGCTAGAGCTTAATACTTTATTTTTTATTTATAGAAATTAAATGATCATAACAGGCATCCTATTTTAATTTTTTTACCATTATTTCAAAATTATTACAAATCATCCGAGTGATGAATACTTTGTTTAAAATGTTTTTATTTAATTTCATCTTATTTCATTTAATTAATTGAGATGATTTTGATGTAATTGTTTACACAGTTATTAAATGAGGGATATGACTGGAAATTTTCTTTTCAGACCTTAAATTTCTTAAGAACTTTTTTTTTTTAAGTCTAAAAAGTATAATTTGAGAGGAGATAAAATTTATTATTTCCTTTTTTCCACTTGAATCAAATAATGTCATGTAAAGCATTTTTTTCTTCTTCTCTTCTGTATTTTATTTTTTTTATTTTTTTTCTTTCATTTCATTACTTTTTCTTTATTTCTAAATAGACTGAAAAAAATCCGAATATCACTCATTCATTATTATATCTTGATAAATGATGAAAATAATTAAGACAATTTTAAGGAAGAATAAAAAAATGTAATTAATGAAAACAAAACTTTTCCAAGTTCTTAATTTATTTAATGTTGTACTTTTATTTAGCTTATTTATTTATTTCTTAACAAGTATTCTTTAAGATTTTTAGCAAAATTCTTTTTTTTTTCCTGTGAAAAAATATTTTTTTAGCAAAACTATTATTTTCATATTTCTTCCAAAATGTTTGTTACATTTAAATGTTTTTTATTTTAAATTATTTTGTTGTTTTAATTTTTTTTTTGACACCTGTTGTTTAAAAAGTTAAAACAACAAATATACGACAAACACCAGTATTTTTCTTGATAATTTTGAAGAGTTGTAACTTTCTTTTTTTAAAAATTTATTTACTTCAAAATGTAAATAATATTTATCATTTTTTATAATTTATTAAATAAAGTATATTTATCTCTAAAATGTATTATTTGCATCAATGATGTAAAGTAGGCTATTTTTTAGATTTAAATATATTTTTAATTTTCTATAAAATAAATGAATATTATTTTTGGTTATTATTTTTTATTTTTTTTATTTTTATTACTATAAAATTAAAAATTATTGTTTTTAGTCTTTATTATTATTATTATTATTATTATTATTATTATTGATTATTTGCTTATATGTTGAATGAAGTTATGGAATGTTAAATGATCATCTTTAATTGGAAACACTGGTTAATATTTATATCCTATATTAACATGCCATACTTCTATTTTTTTTTTTAATATTTTATATACATGTTATTTATTTATCATAAAATATTGTCGAGGGATTAAAATTAGTGATTTCTAATTTTAGAAGATGAAAATCAAATAAAAATATTTTACAATGATGAAAATCAAAATTTAATTATTTTACATAAATAAAAAACAATATATATATATATATATATATATATATATATATATTTAAAAAAAAGTTATGTTAAATCAGTAAATATCTGTAATGATTAATGACTGCTCTATCATTCTTTGACTAACTGGAAAAAGGAAGAAAAAAAATTCACTGTAATTTGGACTATATGATGCCATATAGTTAACCATACAAAAGTAATTAATAGATCATAGGCAACGGGCACTTGTATTTCAATCTCGATTTATATATCTGTCAATGATCTGTCACAGCAAATGCCTACAGCCTATATCACAACTGATTCTGTCCGGAATGTATCAACTAGTTAATTTGTGCTAATGTTTCATAAATTTATACGTACTTTTATAAGATTAATTTTAACTCCTAATATATTTTTCTCTAAATAATCCTTTCTTAGTAAAAAAATTAAATATCAATTTGATATAATATTAAATACATATATATATATATATATTATACAGACTATTGAGAACATTAATAACAATTTTATTTTATAAATAGTAGTATAACATTTCTCTATAAAATTATTAGGTAAATGAATCATAAATTGAAAAGAAAAAAAGTAATAGTATCTAAAAGATGTTATTAATGCATTCCCACTATAACACAAATTTTTGATTAAAAAATTGTTCATTCTTTAACTAGTGTCATAAATTTCTGTAGAAGACTAGAAGTGATGTTAATCACGTGGCACTAGGCACCTGGGGCGACTGGATGCATTAATTATATTTATTAAATGCTTTTTATTAACTTGGGCTTATATTTAATACTCCCTCTAATGAAATAAGAAATCAGTTCACACTGATTAAAAAGATAGTTACATATATTTAATTTTAATGATTTTATATAAAATGTGTATTAAATATACTAAAACATTCTTAATTATAATAACTATAGATAGTATTCTCATTTTTAGCATCCTAATAAATGCGTATTAATTATCAACATGTTAATTAAAGGTGAGACGTAAAAGTATAATTGATAAAAAAAAATAATTAATGACATCTTAAAAGATTGAAATGATAATTAAATAGAAAGAAAATTTTACGATAAATTCGACAATTAAGAAGGAAGAAGAGTACATGGGCAACGATTAACAAAATGTTATATTTGTTTCTAGATGGAACTCTCTTCGCTTTCGGCACAAATTGAATTGAATACGCCGCTTAGGCCTAACCACCAATTATAGTATATGTATCCAAGTCAATCAATGAAAGAGATAGATGGACACATTTTATCTACTACTGTATTGAAAATTGAAATGCAAACCCAGAAACAGGAAAATCGGCTATTAAATATATAACATCGTGACTAAAAGTATCCCACTATGCATTAGAAGAGTGTAACTTCTTTGTTTTTCTGCTTTTCTTTGGAAACATTCCACTTGCATAACATTATTTGGTTTTGTTGCTGGAACCTGTAACGTGCATGGAAGACAATACTCACTGTAATGCAAATTATTTCTTGTCAAACAGTTTCATTATGTTGTGAAAATCTTAACCACTACAGAAAGAGGATAGTCGTTTTTACATTATTTCTTGGTAACCTATATCCTACTGTAATATAATAGAAAGATAATCCTCTAGCGTGAATAAGTATAACAATTCTTGTCTTAATTACATTAATTTAGGAGCTTGATATAATGTGTATCTACTTGATTATATTAATCTAGGAGTGTAATTTTTTTCTTTCACTAAGAACCAGCCTATATATGTTGTATTTTTTTGGCCAGTATCTCTCAATTCACTAAACTAAAGTGTATTGTAATTGCAACTGTTCTGAAGGATTTTTCCACACATCTTGTTAGTGTGTCAACCAATTAAAATTAGTCGTGCACACTTGTAGGACATGATTTTACTTATTAAATATTATTTTAATACAGCTAAAAATGGAACATGTGAGCATCAAGCCTTACAACCACAGGACTTACTAAGAGGCTTGATTCATACTAGTAATTTACATATGTAGTAAAGTAAAAAATAAAAACTGTAATTTGAATCCTTGCGGTTACGTAAATAGTGTCTAACGGATGTGTTTTTCATAAAAAAAAAGTTACAGAAGAGAAGTTCGTAGAAACTGTTCTCTATGTGTTTAGCATACTAAATTACTAATCCTGGTAAGATTTGTCTTTGACTCGATTTCGCGTTGAGGACATTGTATATGTGGCGAGAAATTAATCACACAAAAATCAAATGCGGAGTTGGGAGGTTGGGAGGACAATATATATCTGTCACAACCTTCTTAAATGGTTCTTATCTGTCACGGGGAGGACATTGTATATGTAGCTTCTTATTATTCCCTTTTGATATTTACGGTTCTATCAATAATAATTAGGTCAATAACAATTCACAAGCCATTTCATAACATTCCTGAACTGCAGATGAAACATTAAATAATGACTATGAATTATGATCAATTTGAGCAACAAAATTGAAGAATAACTTGTTGAAAACAAAAAAAAAAACTTTTTTCCCTAGGTATAAAAGTGAGAGAATACAAATAAGCAAACACTATAAAGAAATAGAAAAAAGATTACACAAAATTTTATTTAATAGGATTCATTCTTTTATACCTATGTCTATAAAGATATTCATTATTTTCAAATGTATTACGTGTGTGTTTTTTAAAATTATTTTTACAAATTTTATGAATAAAACTTAAAATTTCTCCTTACAAATTTTATGGATGAAACTTGAAAACCTTTACTTACAAGTTATATGAGTGAGTCTTGAAAACTTATCCCTCATAAGTTTTATAGATGAAACTTGAAAACTCTTCTATTACAAGTATTTTGACAAAAATTGGAAGCTCTCATTCACAAATTTTTTAGCAAAATTTGGAAATTGTCTTTCATATATACTATAGAATAGGAATATATATATATATATATATATATATATATATATATATATATATATATATATATACATACATATATATATGAGACCTCTCATTTAAGGTGGTGACAACTCTAAATAATTACACCATCGTTAGCTCACATCAACGAAACACGTAACCTAACATCCACACTACTAGGAAAACTTTCAATTCAAGGGATCTGTCTCCCATTACTAAATATTTATTCGAGACTTTGAGTCAGTCACTTGAAGCTTTGATACCACTGTTGGAAAAAAAGAAAAAAACTTCTTTTTTAAACATAAGGATGAGAGAATATAAATAAGCCAACACCATAAAGAAATATAAAAAGATCACACAAAATTTTATACAATGTGGTTCAGCCCTTCATATCTATGTTTATAAGGATGTTTATTATTTTCAAATGTATTACATGTATATTCTTGAAAATCCTATCTTCAAGTTTTGTGAATGAAATTTGAAAATCTTTTCTTACAAGTTTTATGGGTGATACTTAAAAACCCATTCTCACAAGTTTTATAGGTGAAATTTGAAAATCCTTTCCTCACAAGTTTTATAGGTGAAACACAAAAACTCTTTTATTACAAGTTTTTTAAACAAAACTTTGAAATCTTCTTTCACAATTTTTTTGGCGAAACTTGAAAACCTTCTTTGACATGATCCCTTTTTCGTTTAAGACAGTATATCCCTTTATAAGTTAGATGATTTCTTTTTATGTTAAAAATTTTTATTTATTGCCCTTACATCTTAATATTAGAAGAGAAAATAAATATTTAAAATAAATATAATATATTTCAATTATACTCAATGTCTTAAAAAAAAATCAATATCTTTTAAAATCTAAATAGTATCTCAAATATTTGAATTATTTTCTTAAGTCTCAACACCTATGCAGGTGTTTGAGCACAAGGTCATATATGTTGTCTTTTTTCTTCCCTAGTGACATCAACACCAATATTTTGTATTTTTTATAAATTTTCTAAATGTGTGGTTTGAGTGATAAAGAAACGGTTGACTTGAATGGTTCACGTTAATCTCGGTAACAGCTCAAGCTAGGAAACTTTCTTGGCTGTTAGCAAGAATCAACTTCATCCTTTCATGCGTGAGGAAGAGAAAACATTGGAATTCTTTGTCAAATCAATTAACATCTCAGTAATGCAATAAAAAGCATTTATTAGAGTACCATTTAAGTAGGTTGTGACAGATATTTCACATAAAGACATGCTTTAGCTGTGCGGTTGAGAAACCATGCATTCAATGAATTAGATAGTAATTTGTTAATGGAAAGCTGGTGTGAGCACGTTATAGTCTTTTTCTTTGAGGATCCCTACTCATATATCGGCCCTTGCACCATGTGAAGTTCTTAATTTCAGTGTCGGTGACATAATATCCAAGGTTGTATATATTAGGCTTCAGAATCAAACAGTATAGTCACAAACCATAGAAGCTTAACAGCTTCTCAGTTCTAATTCTGCTTTATTCTTTTCTCTCCCTTATTGCATATTGTCATTAGGAACTGTAATAGCAGTTCCTTATGCAGATTTTCACCCGGCGCCAAGGAGCACTTCTGTGCTTCTGGTTGTCTGTGCTTTTTGTGGTAGTAGAATTTTGCTATGGTGACCATAGCACAGTTGAGGTAGTTGGACTTGGAGAATGCGCAGACTGCAAGGAAAAAAATATTAAAACTAGCCAGGCTTTCTCAGGTACATTGTCTCAATGACATAGTACATGCACATTATAGATTTTTTATGTTTATTTTTAACCACAGTTGCATCAGTACTTCTGACCACCCAGAAAGGTGTCCATTACACGCCCATTTTTGTAGGCTATATATTTTTACGGTCTAACGTGGCAGATAATTTTAGTCTCATGTTTCTCCTACCTATTTGGATATAGGAATTTGAGATTCATGGTTCCTTCTACCTATTTTGAGTTTTGACTTGAAAAACTAGTGCAAAAAGTTGATCTCTTCTAAACATGCATGAGTGTAGAGTGTAGACCATAATGCATGGTTATAGCCGCACTTAATTGATTGGCTTTAAATTACACTTGTAAAGAAGCCAAATTGAAGAATACATAAAACTGATGATCACTCATACATATATATCAAACGCTTTATTTATGTTAGTTTCTTATACTTGTTTCTTTATCTCTCTCTAGATGTTAGGTGTGCAAAAGTTATTAATCTTGTGGATTACTTTTCTGTAGGGCTACGCGTGTCAGTAGACTGCAAGGCAGCAAGTGGACACTTTGAAAGGAGAGGGGTTGGTGAGGTTGATGAAAATGGAAACTTCAAAGTGTCCCTTCCTCATGACATTGTAAAAGCTGGTGAACTCAAAGAAGAGTGCTATGCTCAGCTACTCAGTGCATCAGCTGCACCATGTCCTTCCCATGATGGCCCTTTCAGCACCAAAATTGTCTTAAAGTCAAAAGCTGATGACAAACACACCCTTGGTCCAGTTGGGAAACTCAAGTTTTTATCAGTGACGTGTGCTTCAGCCTTCTTTTGGAAGCACCCCCTCTTGCCTAAGTTTCCTCCTCATCCTCCTATCACCTTCCCCCCTATAGTAATTCCACCATTGCCACCGAAGATTTTCTATAAGCACCCTCTCTTTCCTCCTTTCCATAAACCTCTCCCTCCTCCTGTGCCTGTCTATAAACCTCCTCCATCCCCACCAAAGGTTGAACCTCCTCCATCCCCACCAAAGGTTGTGCCTCCTCTTCCACCAAAACCAAAGCCATGCCCACCAAAGGTTGAGCCTCCTCCAAAACCAAAACCTCCAAAGCCAAGCCCACCAAAGGTTGAGCCTCCTCCAAAACCAAAACCTCCAAAGCCAAGCCCACCAAAGGTTGAGCCTCCTCCAAAACCAAAACCTCCAAAGCCAAGCCCACCAAAGGTTGAGCCTCCTCCAAAACCAAAACCTCCAAAGCCAAGCCCACCAAAGGTTGAGCCTCCTCCAAAACCAAAACCACCAAAGCCATGCCCACCAAAGGTTGAGCCTCCTCCAAAGCCAAAACCACCAAAGCCATCCCCACCAAAGGTTGAGCCTCCTCCAAAGCCAAAACCACCAAAGCCATCCCCACCAAAGGTTGAGCCTCCTCCAAAACCAAAACCACCAAAGGTTGAACCTCCTCCAAAACCACCAAAGGTTGAGCCTCCTCCTCTTCCACCACCGGTTCCAACCAAGAAGCCATATCCACCAAAGTTTAAGCATCCACTTCTACCACCGGTTCCAATCTACAAGAAGCCACTTCCTCCACTCCCTAAGTTGCCTCCACTCAAGCCACTTCCACCACTTCCCAAACTCCCTCCAAAGCACTTTTTCCATCATCCCAAATGGCCTCCACTACCTCCAAAGTCCTTTTTCCATCACCCCAAGTATGGGAAATGGCCTCCACTACCTCCAAAGTCCTTTTTCCATCACCCCAAGTATGGGAAATGGCCTCCACTACCACCTTTTTCTACTCTTCCTTAGGCTATATATATTGCAGAGCTAGATGACTCTCGATCGGGTCTACAAAATATGCATGCATGTTTTCTGTCATCTTTTGTGCTTTCCGTATCATCAAGGATTTAGAACATCTATTGTTGCAAATAAAGTCTCGGAAGGATATATAGGGCAAGTGAAGAAGGGCATCAGATGAGAATATAGAATTCAAAAAGATGAGCAATGTGATTAAGAAGTTTGAAGTGGTATGAAGTTTGAGTGTGATCAATTGTTGTTTCGGATGAAGATCATTCTATTTGTTTTAAATTAATGTCACGTGTATATAGGTGCATTATATATGAATGAATAATTAAGCTTCCAAGTGTCTTTTTCAGAGCATAAGAATTTGTGATTTTATGTAAAAAATAAATTTGTGATTTAATAGCAACCATTTTAATATACTTAGCTTTTTTTATTACTTATAAGTCTCAATACAAAATAAAGAAAAATGGTGCATGAATCCGATACTAATAAACACTAAAATAATATATATATATATATATATATATATATATATATATTTTCTTCCTATTCTAGTATATATAAGTATAAGATTTATTATTTTATGATTATACGTTAATTTAAATTAATAAAATATCAAATATCAAATAATCTCTAATTTTTTTAAATACTTGCAAATTACATCTATATAATAAAAATTAATATAAAATATAAATTATTGTTGATATAAAATATAAATTATTACGTATAGTAAGTTACTTTTAAAATAAGTAGATGTTTCATCTTTTTATATATATATATATATATATATATATATATATAACCCTAATTTAAAAAACTTATCATTATATTTTTTTTCTCGTATTATCTTTTTATTTTTTTGACATTACACTAAAATAACGTGTATAGTTCAAGACATTTATATGTAATCCTCTATATGAAAGATAGAATTCTTTATTTCTTATCCATAATGAAATCAAATATTATTCATATTCACGACGAATTATTTCTCTCTCCTCAACAATCCTTGCTCATCCTTGGATATTATAATAAATGTTACATATAGTGACATACAAAATGTGTTATTATAAGTATAATATATGTAGGTATATATCTATTTAGCATATAGCTACACACAATTTTAGTGTTAATTTTGAATGAGATTTAACAACATATTTTGTGTATTACTATAACTTATACCCACACTTTTTAACAATATATCAACATATATTATATTTATTGTATAGGTAAAAGTAGATAAGTGTCATTATAGGATTTGTCATTATATGACAATTTTCTTGCAGTGGGATCACGTAAAATTTATAGTTGTGTTTGAAAATCAGTTCAAAATCAATCTGTCTATAAAGTTGCTTTATGTTGGTGCGATGAAATTCGATAAAACTTGTTCAACTTATTTAAATGAGTTTTTGAACACACTATATTCAAGCAAGTGTATAACTCACACTATGAAACTAGTGTGTGTAACAAATGTTTTTTAGTATTAGTTAAAATAATTAAGAAAAGTAAACAAATATTTTAATGGGATAATTGATTAGAAAAAGTTATTTTAATTTGATAAACATGTGTTGCAAAATATGGAAATTATGCGATTCTTTGAAAAGTTGATAATGTACCAAGGTTATCATGTTTAAAAAAAAAACATAATATAAAAATGACTTAATATGTTTTAGTCTTTTAAATTTAAGATAAATTATTTTTATCTCTCAAATATAAAATTATTGTTTTTGGTTCATGTATTTTTAAAGATCTTATTTTAGTATTTTAAGTCATCAGTAATATATCTAAAAATGATAAATTTATACAATTATACACTATTAACTAAATTTAATATGATATTTTTATTAATAAAGATAATAATAAGTAAATTTTACGCGATAGTATTTGATACATTTTCTAATAAAATTTGAGTATCAAAATTATTTTTTCTTTTAAATAATATAAACTAAAAAGATCAGTTTTATGATTAAGAGAATAAAAGTAAATTTGTTTTAAATTAAAAATTAAAAATATATTTATACCTATAAAAATGAATATGTTTGTTGTATGAAATATTTAATGCTTGTCATTTTGAACCCTAACTAATTTGAGTTGTTTTTTTTTTTGTTTTTTTTATTTATCGATACTAATTTGAGTTAAGTGAGTTTTCTTAAGATAAAAAAATATTAAATTCTTTTTATATTTTTTCCCATTTGTTTATATTTATAAAAAAATATTGTTACTTAAATTAAGTAAATATTGACAGATTTATCAACAAAGTGTAACACAATTGTTTGATACTTAAGTTTCTTAAACATATTGCGAGAACTTCAATTCTTCCAAAGAAATTAGAAAAAGAAAACTTTAATTTAAACTTTAAATGGATGCAATTAGTTAAGTACTGCGAGATATCTCATGTAATTATTTGAGTATATGTAAATTAAGGTAAGAAGAAAAACATAATTATAAAACATCTAAAACAATATTGATGCAATTAATAATATAAATATTTTATTGATAAAAAAAATATAGGCATTTGATAAAATATTTAATAAACCAAATACTGTTTTAGTAGCTATTCAGGAAAAAAGTTATGCTTAATGTTAATAAAAAATATATTTTGATAATAAAAATAAAATTTAATTTATTTCCAAAACATATAAAAAAAACAAGTATTCGAAAATCAAAGTAAAAATGATTTAGATTGATTAAAAAAGGTTAAAGTAAAAATATAATTTATTTTATTTAAAAAAGGCTTAAATTTATTACATAAATAAGATACAAGGAAATTTCTTATGAACTTTGCTACTTTGTATCATAGTCAAAAAGTATTCGATACCATTGATCAAACTCCTCTAATTTTTTTTTTTGACGTTTAGGAATTGTTTGTTTGTGTCTTTTAAGTTTTGTTTTGTTTTGTTTTCTTTAAACTTTTTGTAAAAAAAAATCACTTATTTAAGTCCCAAGTGTAATGAATATAAATTAGTTTGGCTAAAAGGATGACGGATTCTAGCATGAAGCAGTGAAAAATGTGCCCATAGATGAGACACTACAATGTCTTAGAATAACAGATTTTTAATAAAAAAATATAAAAAAAATCACAAAAATATTTGAGAGTCATGGTGATCCCATTGCGGCCACAATAACGCTGTTGTGCGCGCGATTACGGTGATGAGGCCACTGCGCGTGCGGCCACGGTGAGAACATTGTTTGTGCAGTCATGATAGTTCGACAGGATGACATTGTTTGAGGAAAAAAAATTATTTTACCGGTTATATGAGTTGCATTTCTTTAATCTTGTAGGTTGATTTTTTTATTAATATATCCAATAATTAAAACTACGCTAAAAATTTATTTTGGTCCCTTATAATAATTGTTTGTTTTAATTTAGTCTCACTTTTATTTTTTGTCTCAATTTGGTCCCTAATAAATTAATTAGTTGTAATGTCGGACTTCCGCTCAAATTATTTAGACGGAGTTAACTATTGGTCACGTGGAAGCTACGTAGATACTACGTGGAAGCTACGTAGATGCCACGTGGAAGCTACGTAGATGCCACGTGGATATCAAATTTTGTCATGCATCTGGAACCAGAACGACCTGTTCTGAAACCGGAACAGCCCGTTCCGGTTGCACTCATGGTGTGTAAATTTTGCATCTGGAATGACCCGTTCCAGATGCATTATTTAACACCAATGCGTGCAGCAGAACGGGCCGTTTTGGCTTCCAGAACGGGCCATTCCAGAATGCCAACCAACATAGTACACCAGTGTGGTTCAAAAATCGAAAGCAAACCATTTACACATGCGCAATTTTTTTTTTATCTAAAAAATAATATATTTTAAAAAATAAAAAATATATTCTAATATATATATATATTTAAATTATCGTATGTATAAAATATAAATTTCAAGGAGTTATTTATTTATCTGATATTTGTCAAACTTTTGTACTTTTATTATTTATGTTGATAAAAAAAATTAAAATTGTAAAAATTTATATCACATATTAAAAATATCTTTATATGATAAATAAATTAAACTTAATTTTTATAAGATTTAACATATTTATTTATATGTTTTTATTAGTGTTAAATTATTATTAAATAGGTTTTTAAAATTATTATGTAACCAAACATTTTAAAAAATGTCTATGACAGATAAATATATAATACTTATAACATGTATTTTTAACAAAAATTAGGTTTAAATCTGTTAAATTATAATATAACATAATTTGACCTAGTTTATTTTCATTCTTAATCATAATTGTAGATATAAAAACTTGTAAAAAATAACTATAATATATATTTATACTTTTAAAAATTATATATAAAATTTTTAATATTATAAATATATGAATAAGTATTGTCCTCACAATTTAAAATTTCTTGATATAATTATCAACCCGTTCCGGATGCAAAATTAATACATCAGGAGTGAAACCAGAACGGGTCGTTTTGGTTCCAGATGCATGACAAAAATGACATCTACGTAGCTTCCACGTGACTTCCACGTAACATCCACGTGGCCAACAGTTAACTCCGTCTAAATAATTTGGACGGAATACAACCAATTAATTTATTAGGAACCAAATTGAGACAAAAAATAAAAATAAAACTAAATTAAAACAAATAATTATTATAAGGGACTAAAATAAGTTTTTAGTCTTAAAACTAATAATTCACACATTTTTTTACTATTTCATATTAACATTCTTTTTTATATATTTTTAAGTAAAAATGTTGCGTAGAAAATGATTGATAAATGTATGTTGTAAATAAATACTAGACTGTCCGAACACAGAAAGCGCGAAAAAGAGAAAAATCAAATGAAAAGATTAAACTAAACCCTCCCATTGCTGGGTTTTTCCCTTAGTTAGGGTTTAACTTTCTCTTCTTCTTCGTCTTGCTCGTTCTCTCCTCAAGCAATGTCCGATACAAGTTCCGTCGATGCTTCTCTGTGGTGGGACTCATTCACTGTCCTCCTCACCGAGCTAGAAATTTCCTCTCTGTCCTCAGATCTCCCACCGAATTTGGTACACTTTCAATAATCTATGCGTGCCTTCGTGCGCCTCTGAATTTGTGCACTTACATGAATCCTTTTCATGTTTATTTAGGCGAAGAAGTTGAAGGACAACCATGCCTGGTTCGTGGACTTACTTTCGCGCTTCAAGCCGCCCAATCAGAAATCCAAGCAAGCTTTGAATTCAAAAACGCTGAAAATTGGATCTCACCAGCTCACTATTCAACCTCACCTGAAAGATAAAGCGTTGCAGATTAGCTCCTGCTTGGTCAGTTACTTCCTTGTTTGTGTTTCTGCTCGCTTAATGATCATTACTACAATATAAGTATCATACTATCTTTATGTGATGTTCTGCATGTTTCAATTGCTGAGTGAAATGTTCTGACATTGAAATTTGGAAGTTTATTTGGTGGTTGGAACTTTGGAAGTGATGTTATCTTTGATATGTGCTGCCCATGTGTGGGGACAAGTGTTGTTTTTCATTATCTATTATGAGGAATTTATCTATTAATGTCAGTTATCCTCTATCCAGTGTGTTATGCTGAATTTTGAGAACCTCATGGTGTCTTTCTATTGCCATTCTTGTTTATTTCAGCTGCTAGATGAGGTTCAATCATACATTCTTGTCGAAACGTCCATCAAACATAACAATACTGCTGCTGATTCCACAGCTCCGGAGTTTCTTCACTTGGTCAGTAGCTTAATCCCCTAACTGCTTTCCTGTATAACACTGATGTGGTCAAGTGCTGCTTTTTACAATGGTCATGCTTTGTACATTTTAGAAGGATTTGCTGATCTAATATTCTTTTACTAGCAACTTTCAAATAAAATAACATTAGTGGACTGTGTGAACTGGAGTCATGGTTGATGGATTCTCAAAGATTATTTTTAAATTTTTATGTGACAATCTTTGTTTGGGACTTACAGAGTAGTGGTTGGGAGTTGCGAAGTTCATTATAATAATTTAAGTGGTTTTATACTCGTACACAATGCATTTCAAGCTACATGTTGGACTTCAGTACATAGTTATTGTTAGGATATGGAATAAATGGGATTAGAGTAGTTATTAGTTAGAGGGATATCATGGGCTAGGCCCATCACATCTATAGATAGGAGGTTACTTGGTAGAGAGGAGACATTCAGATCTTTTCATTTGTAAATTGAGCTTGGGCTCTTTGTCAAAGGAGAAATTCTTTGTGGAGGGGAAATCCTTGGAGGAGATATCTTTTCATCGTATTCAATACAATCTTTCTTTTCTTTCTCTTTCCTAATTCTTGGTTCCTAACAATTGGTCCAACTTGCTGGCTGTTGCTGAGAAGAAGTGGAGACTACAACAATGTTCTGGAAAAAGTGGACCAGTGATCTATTAGAGGTTAAGTGAATGTTGCAGCAGTTGGTGAAGGAGCAAGAAATCAAACACATTAATAGAAACAGAGAAAACTCAAGAGAGAGATAGTGTCAGGAAACTAAACTCAGAAAATGAATTTTATTATTGTTAGTGAATACAAGTGAACCAGCTATATATATAGCTGTAAGGAAAACTAATATGTACCAAATGTAATGCAAATTACATAGAAATGAAATTACACCAGAACATAAACTGAACTTAGTTATATCTCTAATACTTAAAAAATGAGTGAGACGGGATTGCTGACAGTATTTTCTCCATTATACTTGCTTTTAAAATTTAAATCCTGTTCCTTATTTCTTTGCTTTCTTTTTATGTAGATGTTAATTCAATATTACAAAGAGCGACAGTGCTTGCTGAAGTGCATCAGGTGGATTCTAATGCATGCTAGTAAGTGTATCGTGTTGTTTTTATGGCCACTTAGTACTTGTTTTGTTAATTCTCTATATTGGAAGACATGCCTTCATGAGCACACACGTTGAGTTTGCACAGGTTTATTAAACATTTTTTTTAATAGACATTTAGTAAACATTTTTACTTTATGTTAATTTCTACTTGCTGATATTTCTTTGGATTTTGACTCTGCATTCAGTACACGATGGTCCTGTGTCTGAAGGCAATACCATGAAGGAGGAGGCAAGAAAACTGTTTCATGATGGACTGGAAACTAAATTAATATTGTTCTTTGACAATCTTTTGTCTTGCAGTTACCCAGAGCAAATGGTATGTTTAGTCTCCACCTAACATCCTTCTTTAATTATGCATGATTATATTGGATGGGTAGCTAACTTGTGTTTGGTATGCAATCCTCACATAATTCGATGCAATTCTTTTAATCTTTGTGTATGTTGTGACATTATTAGCTGAGTTTTGTTGTATAGCAGTTGCCTTCCTGCCCAATTCTTTCATGTTGATTAGTGTGTTGTGTCTCCAAGCCCTGGGATGTTGTACCTGTATTTGATCATATGGAGTATGTGAAACACTAGACATTGGAATAATATTTTTTCATCCTCTAATGAAATTTTTCTTTTTTTTTCTTTGATTAGTATCTTAATCATATGAATGTTGATTGAAAAATTTATTGCTTGATGACTGTGAATTCTGAAATGCTTGAAGGATGTTGATCTTTTTACTCTGTGGGCTGAGGAGACTCTAATAGAAAACAACTTGGTTCTAGACATTATTTTCCTAGCATACTACGACTCATTTTGTACCTGTAGCAGTGAAACATGGAGGAAGTTTGGCTCTCTTTACAAGGTATAGTGATATACTTCTGCTGGGGCTTGTCTTGTGATATTTTATTGCATCAAATCATTGCTTAAAGTCATCTTTTGGATCCAGGGGGTCTTAGCTGGTGATTTTAACTTGGGAAAGCTAGCAATTACTACTGAAGCACAGCAGTTAGCTTATCATGCTAAAGTTCAGATGCTGCTTATTTTAATAGAAACCCTGAACTTGGAGAATGTTCTTCAAATGGTTCATGATGAAGTACCTTACAGGTTAGTATAGTATTTATTTATATCATATCATAATCTGAAACCTCATCTTTGATGCAATGACTGGCTGGATGCTGAACTGAATGTGGTCTTCCTGGCCGTGTCTTGAATCTAAAATAAATTTCACTTTGTTATAGAAAATATCTTGCTGTCTAAGGCAATCATGTGATGTTCGATTCTTTGAGGCCTTCCTTCCTTAAATTTGTCATTTCATTCATAAATCAAGTAGAATATCAATCTGCAACTAGATTAAAAATTGCATACTTCTGTCCTATTCTGTTCTTTAGTGATATCTAGCTATCTCTCACCTTGAAGGCTCTTGTTTTTGTTGCTTCTAGTTTTTGGGATGTTCAGAATAGCAAAGTTATATGCTATAGGTCATTGTTAGAGTTCATCGATTTTGCCAATAAGTCTATTTTTATTATTGTTGATTTTTTTTTAATTTGTCAGCTTTGGATATGGAACATTTCCATTTATTTGGTTTCATATAGTGGTATTCCTTGTCTAGAGCTGTGGGTTTTGAGTCAAATTTGTCATTCCTAGTATAATACCTATTATTTTATTAGTTATACAGTGTTGCATAATATAACTGTTAGTATTTTACAGTTGATTTTTTAAATCAACAAGTTCTATTGATTGTTGCAATTCTGTTTGGATTTCCCAGGAAAGGTGTGTCTACTTTTTCCATGACTGATGTCCAAGAGATGGACGCATTAGTTTCTACTTTCAATGCTTTTGAAATGAATGAAGCTGGTCCTCTAGTTCTAGCGTGGGCAGTATTTCTTTATTTACTCTTGACACTTCTGGAAAAAGATGAAAACAATGAGCTAATGGTATGTGGTTAAGTTTTGTGTGAATTTCTTGCTTACTACTTATCATGTGTGTTATATATTTGACTCTTTCTTTTTTTGTGTCCAGGAGATTGATCACATTGGTTATGTACGTCAAGCCTTTGAAGCGGGATCCTTGCATTATTGTCTTGAAATTCTTGAATGTGACATTTTGAAGGAATACGATGTGCGTTATTTGGACTTGGGTAACAGAATTTGTTATAGTGGACTAATTTTTGTTAAACCTTGACCAATTGCTTTCTTTTTTATTATGAATCATTTAGATTTTACTTTATTAAATTATGTTTATAAAAAGCGAACTAAGCTTGATATATTCTTAATTTTGTATGTTCTTCTGTATAAATTATATTATAAATGATTTCCCCTTTACATTCAGGGCCCGGTGTCTGGATATCGCAGTGTTTTAAGAACATTCATTTCTGCATTTATTGCATCTTATGAAATCAACCTTCAGGTATGGTTGTAAAATCTGTTGTTTGTTTTTAGGAGATTATTTACATTTCTCATTTGTTCTGCTTCAACAAAGGTACAGTCTGAGGACAGTAATCCGAGTTTGATACTGGATATTCTTTGCAAGATTTATCGTGGAGAGGTTTGGAAGTGTAATCTTTGTCCTTCATTTCACTTGTTGCTTCAACATCATGATATCTGCTAGTGATCATTTATCAATTCAATGAATGTGCTCTTTAACTTTCAGGAATCATTATGTATTCAATTTTGGGACAAGGAAAGTTTTATTGATGGTCCAATTCGTTGTCTTCTTTGTAACCTAGAGAGTGAGTTCCCTTTCCGGACAGTAGAACTTGTACGATTGCTGTCATCCCTTTGTGAAGGAACTTGGCCTGCAGAGTGTGTGTAAGTAAATAAATAATTAATTTCTTTTTGTTATCTCATATATTGAAATAACAGTAGCATTGGTCCATTAAATCCAAAGGAACATTTTGGTTTCTTTAGTTGTTGGTTGCCTTTCTAATGGATGCATTTTTTCAACAGGTATAACTTTCTAAATAGGTCTGTTGGTATATCATCCTTGTTCGAGATTAATACTGACTCACAGACAGTTGATGTCTCTCGCATAGTTGAGGCACGACAGGCAGTGCAAGTTCCTGGCATTGAAGGTTTTTTTATTCCAGCTGGAACTCGTGGGCGTGTCTTGAGAGTTGTTGGAGAGAATACTGCCCTTGTACGATGGGAGGTGAATTATGCCAATATTTTACTAACTAACTATGCTTTAATTTACATTTCTAAGTGCTTTCTGTACTACCTTGATCTATAATAATAAATTTTCTTCACAACTGGTTATTGGTGGTCTGGAAATAGATGAGTTATATTTTAAAATGTTATTGCTTGTTCTAGTCTTTATTTTGTCTCCTCTTTGCATTGCACTAGGATGGGAATAACCAATAAACTGAAAATTATGCCAATCATATTTATATCTAGAGAGGCTTGTTCCAATAGTTCCTACAGTATTTATCTGTAAATTCTTTGATCATATATTATACTTTAAGATTAGTTTCCCTATTTCCTCTTTTATCTCTTAGGATTAGTTATCATATTTTTTTGTCTTATCATAATTTGTTTCCTTAATTAGCTAGGATTATGATTAAGATAAATAAGGGTTAGTACAATATGTTTTATGAATGTATTATGAATATATTTTAAATCTGTAATACTTCTCAGTTAATATCAATTAAGTCTTTCATTTTCTTTTATCTCTTTTCCACTCTTAATCTAAAAGTAGATAATCTCAACAGTGATAATCAAATAAATGAAGTTGTTTTGGTTTCCTTTTTTCAAATGTTGTAATACTCCTTATAAATTTTACTGTAATTTGAAGGCTATATTGTTACATGGTGTGGGATTCAGACCTTATCAATATTATTTCAATTTCTCTGTTCATGCTGACAAAATCTTCTTTTTTCTAGCATTCACCATCTGGGATGTTTGTATTAATCCTACATTTGGCCCAAGAGATGTATTTGAACAACAAGGATGAAGTTGTTTGCACTCTTGACCTGCTTAGTAGATTGGTGTCCTTTAACACTGTAAGTTGGTGAAGTTTAATTGACCATTTATTTTCATTTGGTTCTTTGTAAGGATGCAGACACTGCTGGGTAATTGTTGCAAATCCAGCATTATATTTCTTATGAGTGGCATCATGTATTTTTAAGTAGTATGTTTTTAACTTTAACATCTGTCAATTAATAGTTACTACAATAACCTTTGTCTATCTATGACATTTGGTCCTTGATTCTCTTACCATGTGCACAGGGTATTTGCTTTGCTGTGATGGACATTAGCAACTCTCTGCAATTTCACGCTGTTGACTCAATGAATGAGCAGGTTGAAAAGAGGGTCTGGTAAATTATTCAATTTGAATATTTTTCCTATTGTTCGTGTATTTTCTTTGATTAATTTATGATGTATTCTGTTTATCTCTTGCTTGGCTTATGTTTTTAAAATGATATATTTTTCTTGTCTTTACAGGGTGGTTGAGATAATTTGCAATCTAATAAAAAACCTGTCTCTGAATGCCTGTGGTGCTGCACTTATGTCAATGGGTATCAAGATTTTGGGGATTATGTTGATTTGGTAATTGAACTTATTATTGATCAAATTTCTGCTAATCAAATGTTTGATCTGTATGTATATCCTTTTTGTCCTAAGAGTATTTTGATGGATTGTTTAAGGCTTTCTACTTGTTGGCTCTTGATGATTTAATTTGTTAATGGACCTTCATTAGTTTTTGAATTAATGGTGTGATAAATAAAAGGCTAGCTAATTGTTTTCCTTTCATATCCAGTTCTCCATCGAATGTTGCAGCAGCCACTCTAAACACAAATCTGTTTGATATCACTTTGCAGACACCTGTGTTCAATGTAGGTGGTAATGGCTTGTCAAGGTAAAGCCTTATCGTTAAAATAGCATGCATATACAAATAGGCAACTTATGGTCTTCACAAGATTGGTTTAGAACTGTGTGCTCACATAAGAAGAAATGGGTTATGTTGATTAATCCTTTTGTCTCCTATTCTATGACTTTACATTTTCTTATAGATTTTTCTGGTGGCATTTGGTCTCACAGTGTCATATAGAATGTGAAGTTACATCTCCCAGTCATTTGTCTTTTTACAGTGGGTCATGGTTGCTTTCTTGCAAGCTGGCCAGGATGCTTTTAATTGACTGTGAGCAAAACAGTAATGACTGCCCCTTGGCAATGTCAGGTATGGCAAAATTGATTTCTTATCCACTTTACTGTTATAATGGTATTTATCTGTTTCTTATTGTTTGTCTCTTGCTTTCTTTGTGACTTAACTTGGTCTGGAACTTGGTTTACATAATAATAGATGTTGTTTCCCAAATGCTAGTTAGCAGCCTGTGCAATGTACGACGATACTTTTGTTCTAAACACAATTTATGTGAATAAATTATTATTATTTTACAATTGGACTTCACTGACAATATAAAGGTTTTCTACCATCAACTAATCATGTGTTGTCATATTATTAAAAGATTGTTGACTTTTATGATATTTATTTTAAAAGTCATATATAGGGTGTTATTTAATTGATTGATTATATAAAAATCTTTCTGTTGTCAGTATATCAAAATTAAACAATAAATTTTGTATAAAAATTCTATGCATTAAATCTTAAAGGATTAATTCAATAAAGGATTAATTAAAACCCTAAACCCCAAACTTGCAATAAAGGATTAATTCAATTGAATTGTTTGTTTGCCATGCTTTGTTACTTCTGTGCTAGATTAAATCTATTTTATCTCTAGTCTTATGTAGTGGTCTGAATCTTGCAGTGCTAGACTTCACCATACAGCTTGTAGAAACAGGAGTAGAGCATGATGCTCTCCTGGCATTGATCATTTTCTCTTTGCAGTATGTCCTAGTCAATCACGAGTATTGGAAGTACAAAATGAAGCATATTAGATGGAAAATAACATTGAAGGTATATCCTGCTTCTGTTCAAAGACAATTTTGTACTCAGTTTTGAATAAACTTTACTGGAACACTTCTAAGATTCCTAGTGACTGTGATAACTTATGAAAGAATGAGAATGAGCTAGAAAATACAAGTAATTGTGGGAAACATTGTAGTTAGACCGGTACGAAACTTGTGATTTGTATTCCAATTTGAAATATTTCTAAAGAAATTGCTACAAATTGCACGGGGTTTGTTTTTTTACCTCGAATCCTGCAAATCTCTTCTGTGTTTGATAAATTGCTACTCTTAGTTGGATCATGGGATTCTAGCACCGTTGGGTCACACTGAAAAATAGGGTCAGGTTGCACGATCCATTCAGAAAAGAAAATTCTAGGGTTTTATTTGCAATTTTTTTATATATAATTCAACGAAAGGTGATGTGAATTTTCCCTCCCATGAACCGATGTCAGATTATTGACGAATAAAGGCATATTTCAAGTTTCAGTTCAAGTTGCAGAACAGAGTTGGCAGTTTGATTTTCATTCAGATCTATAAGGGGATGAAATTTTTTCTTTCGATGGGTCCAGTTAATACAATAATCCAACTAAGGGCAAAACTTAATGATTATGAGTGCGATTGATTCAGCGCAGAGATGAGGTTTGGGTCTAGTCACTACTCAGTACTCACTAGTCACTAGTGTCTGCGGGCGTGGTTGCTTGTCTGTTGGGCTTGGGCCCATGTTTGTGTTTTCCCATTTGTAGTTTGGTGGTTTGGATGTAATGGCAAAAATATAAAGAATTAAATAATTATGATTATAATAATTTATAAAAAGTTGAAAGATATTAAGGTATTACAAAGTTTAAATGATAATTAAATTTTATTTGCTGTTTTTTAAGGGCTATTCACCTAAATTTGAGTAATTATTTTTTTCCCATTATTTTGAAGTTTATGTTACAAATTCTTTTAATGGCATTTTTTTATGATTGATAATGAATAATACCAGTCATGGGAAAATTATTATAATAATTTTTAAAATGATGATAGATATTTAGGTATTACAAATTTTAAAGTTAATAATTGAATTATTTATGCTTTTTTTATATATTTTTTGGGGTGATAGATCTGTATTTGAGTAATTATTATTTTTTTTTATAATTATTTTGAAGTTTATATTTTACTTTTTTTAGTTATATTTGAGCAATTTGACTCAAATTTTGGTAGGTAGATGTTTTTGATATTTCTCTATGTGAAAATACTTTTTATGGCATTTTAAATGATTGATAATGAATCTTACAAGTTGCAATTCGGGACAGTTCAATTCATGAATCAGAAAATAGACCTTCCAATTCATGATACCAATCTCTATCTGACAATCATGGTGGGGAACAATGAGAAACTGAGAGTAAAAACGAGAGAGCATTCCTTGAGAAACTCTAATTCATATTCTGTAGAACCCAAGTTCTTTTATTTATAAAGTTTTTTTGTATAGTTTGAGATAACTGTTATTACTGCTAACAAACTATAACCTACTGAGCTTCACGAGTACTTTGAAGAGCTGACTAACAATCACAATTCTTTCTGAAAATTGGCAGTTTGATTTTAATGTAAAAATAAAACAAAAGAAAAATTTGGGTTCCTTATATGAATTTTCACGTTAAAATTATGATGAATTACTCTTTATATGTTGAATTTGGTTTGTGTTTCTAGTGGTTCTCTGTTGGCCTTTTTGTTGATGGGAAAAGTCTCTGTAGTTATGTTTGATTTTTACTGGTTTTCTTGTGCTCCTGTGGTGATTCAAAATTCCAGATTTTACTATGCTGTGCATTATTTTACGCAACTTTTTATTGCTGATGTTTCAAAGGCATGTCCAAGGCAATAAATTAAGTGCATTAGTTTTTGGTGCTTCAAAGTCGACGTCAATTGCATCATTATTGCTATCACAGTGGGGCATGATTGTGGAAAATAATAAATTTTTAATGTGGCTTTTGTGATTAAAATTATGCCATTTGTGATTAGTTTCAATTTTTGGGGGTACTTTGCAGGTTCTTGAGTTGATGAAAAAATGCATTTCATCAATTCCTTATTATGGAAAATTGGGTGAGATCATACGCAACGTGTTGTTCTCTGATTCTTCCATCCATAACTCACTTTTCCAAATTGTTTGCTCTACTGCTCATGCTTTGGAGGTGACATTTGTTACACTTTTTGGGTTTATTTATCACCCATTTGTTAGTCTTCTGCTTATTCCTACATCTTATTGAGAAAATCATTCCCTCTTAACAGAAATTGCATGTAAGCCGCCTCCTTGACCCAGTGGAAATTGAAGGGTTACAGCTTGCTATAGGTTCTGTTTTAGATATTCTTTCAGTCATGTTGACCAAACTTTCTAAGGTACAGAATCATAAATATGCATGGTTTTATTAATTTCTATGATTGCAGAAATCCATATTGATGGAATATCATATTATTCGAGTTATGTGTAGAAGCTTAATATAAACATTGTTTTTGCAGTGTAACTTACTATTTCCTAGTTAATATCATATTGATGGAATGATTCTGTGGTCCAGGATACATCATCAAACTTTCCAGTTTTTCTCCAAGCAGTGTTCTCATGCACGAAACCGGTTCCTGTTGTCACTTCTGTTTTGTCCTTGATTTCATACTTTGGAGATCCTGTAAGAACACTATCCTTGCTTAAATTGGAGTGTCATTTTATTTTTCTAATTCTTTTTATGCATCTACATACCATGCACTGCACACTTGCAGTTTTGGTAATGAGTTTTTATTGAACAACAAGAAGCATCTGCCTGTCTTCTTTTTTCTTCCATGAATTAGATATCTGTGAACTTTTCGGTGTACTCTACTTAATTAGGCACAACTCACATGTGCTGTAATATATTATAATGGTATTAGCTTCAAGGGACTGATATTGTTGCATTTAGTTTGGCATGCTTGCTGACACATAGTATGCGTTTCATTGTGCATATGATACTGTAATCCACTCAGTTCTAGTGTTCTACATATCTTATAGATTATGTCATTTATTTTACCATTCTTTCAGAGTGAATATGTACTTTTTAATATCTGATGTTCTATTGCATTGCTTGACAACAGCCATCTTCTTGTCTGTGTAGGCCATCCAATTTGGTGCTGTTAGGTTAATTTCAATGTTATTTAGCATAGCAGATTGTATTCAACCATTTTCGTATGGAATCACATGCTTCGTTCCAGATAATGAGGTTTGAGGTGTTAATTTCTGTTTCTTTAAATTTATTGTCCTTTTAGCTTTTAAGCTTCATTTGAATAAATTTTTTGTAATTGGTTTTAGATAATGAATTTGAGGCACTCTGTCAGCTACATACTGCTGGAGCAGTCAGTTTCAAATGAAGATCTCTTTGTTGCAACTGTTAATCTGTTTACTTCTGCTGCACATTACCAGGTTTGAATTAAGTATAGTAAATTAAAGAATTACACTTTCTCGGGAAGTACAAGGTTACTTGCACTGATACCAAACTTGGTTTTCTTGGTGCTGGCAATACTAGAATTAGAGAGAAAAGTAGAAGATTTGAGTGAGAAACTTGCTTGGGAGAGTCTCTTGGCTCTATCGTATATATAGAAATAAGTCTTAGAACTAGTATTTTAGATTGTGCGATGCACAAGATAAATTTTTATTTTATGTTACTAAAATTTATAATAAATAATTTTCAATATATAAATCATATGATAATTGAAATTTATTATAAATTAATATTTTTTTATATTTTGATCTAGGGTTGTTTTTAATTATTCATGATTTCTTTTAAAAATATTCAAATTTAATTTAGAAATAAAAATGATAGATTAAAAATATAATAGGTTAAGAAAATTTTCTTAAAACACTCTTGTTAAAAAATAGTCCCTAAAAACACTTTTGTTCAAAATAGTTATTCTAATTTATATATATAGAAGATTTAGGATTAGGGTCTAACTCAATCCCATAAAATTTGCTTGTAAGGTAAGGATTACCCTAGCTATACAATCTCTATTAAGTCATATTTCTAGTGGATGCAGAACTAAACACACCCCTCGGGTTTGCAAACAAGGCACAACCTAAAGAGGCCTCAATTAAGGTGGGCCAAGGTGGCTGCAATTAAGTCTTCTTTCAAACAAAATTAATATTACAAGATCTACAACGGAAGGCTCGAGTTGTGGCAAGGGGAGGGTCTTGATTTGCGGCAAGGGGAGAGATTTAAGTTATGGCACTCCACTTGGATGCTGGAAACCACAAGCACACCAGCATGCAAGTGGAGTACCATAACTCAAATCTCTCCCCTTGCTGCAAATCAAGACCCTCCCCTTGCCAAAATTAAGAGTCTTCCATTGTCACTGAACTTCTTTGTAAATTTAACAATGAGGAATATATCCATTGTCACTGAAATTTTTGTAAATTTAACAATTGAGAAATATATCCATTGTCACTGAACTTTTAGATTTGCTTATTTGTTGTCAAGAGAAATATATCCACTGTTCTTTTTTTTTTTTAATTAAAGTTTATCAGTTTATTGCTAGTATTAGAATATTCTTTTATGTTAATTTGTGTATCAGTCAGTTTGGTAGTCCATTCTCTGTCAACTGTTGCCAAATATTTATAGTGCTTTCACCAAAGGAATGATGTGTGCACTGGACGGGTATAACCTTGTCAAGCTTAGAATGCTGTAAATGCTAATTTCAAAAGTTGTCAGAATTCTGCTTCAGTCTCTTTTTTGGGGGGAGGGGGATGCTCAAAGTGACTTTTCCACCTTATTTAAGTTTGTGCTCAATCACCCTTTTCTTATTTGACATTCCTTTTTGCAGCCTTCTTTTATTGTTGCTATCTTTGCTCCAGATGAGAACACTGAAGACCACTTGAGCATTGGTGATGCAAAGCTGCAAAAAAATGAAACTTCTCCTATACCAGTAGTGTCTAAAAGATCAAGTCTTGTAGATGCACTTATGCACTATATTGAAAGGGCAGATGATCTGATCAAGAGGTTCAAACTGTGTAGTAGTTTTTTATTTTTTGGGGAGGGGCAGGGGTTTATCTATTATTGCTTATGCAAGTTATGCTTTTTGCTGAGTAATCATTGTATTTTTTCTATCTCCAGCAATCCCCGCATTCTTCTTTGTGTACTTAACTTCATGCTTGCCTTATGGCAAGGGGCCCCCCAGTATGCCAATGTCTTGATGTTGTTAAGAAGGCATGGAAAGTTCTGGAAACACTTGGCCAATGCAATCTCAAATATTGCTGGCAGTGAAATTCCCCTGCTCAGGAATCTGAAAGAAAAAGATGCTTTCAATCTGGCATACTGTTTCCACTGTCAATCTGTCATACTGGAAATCATGGCATATGAATTATTCTTGCAGAAAAAGTTGTTTCATGCAGAGTCACTTGTGAAGGATGCAGCTGATTCTAAGGACAAGGAGCAAAATGCCACAAAAATTGATAAATCTAAAGCCACAGATCATCATGATCTGAAGGGAATCTGGTCTTCATGGTTCAAAGACTCTGTTCTAGAGAAACTAATAAAGTCATACACTTCTGGTGGATATAGTAATGATATATATTGTGGTGCAAAGGTTAGCCTGATGTTATTTTACTTGTTGATTTTGTAGCGATTCTTTTCATTTCAATTCCATGCATGTGCCAGGTCATTGAATTTGTTATACATTCACCGTTCAATACATGTTCCATACTTCCATTCTTATTTTCCGATTTTACTTGAGTCTCCACATGGTCTTTTGTAAATCAAATGATAAAATTTCTTCTTGTTTAAGTATGCATGTGATGTAATTATAGATATACATTATGAACTTTTCTTTCCTTCTGATTTACTTTCATTATGTGAATATTTTTATGTGTGCTTGCATGTAAATTTTCAGGTTGCCACCAGTTTATTCTCTGTTCATGTGATGATGAAATTAGCAGTTTGTGACTCTGGAAGTTTATCTGTGTCGTTGCTTCAGAAGATACATGAAATTCTGATGAAGGTCCAATGTCTAATTTCTTTTATTCTATGAATATCATTATGCTAATTTACTATGTAAAGTGGTAAAGGGTATTAATCCATATCTCTTTATATATCATACAAATCTTTATGAATATTTTAGGTTTCAAAAGTCAACTTTTATGTCTAAACTTTTTGTGTTACATATTGAAATTAAACCATGTGTTTTTAGTTGACTATTAATTCAACATTTTCTAATATATTGAAATGTTTCTATGTTTGCAGTTGAGCGTTCATCCTGCTTTTTCTGAATTGCTATCTCAATATTCACAACGTGGTTACAGGTAACTAGACTCACGTGTTTGCTATTTGTAATTTCTCAAAGAATTTTTATTTCACTTACATGTTATCTAAGACTGAGTTGGAACATCAACAAACAATTCATTTTGCTGCATATAGTCATGCATGTCGATTTCATGGAAAATCACTTACCATTTAGAACACACTGATTTATCTATGATAGAAACCAGGTATCTTAAAAGAAAGAGTCCAATTCCCAAAGGCCCTCTAGAGATCACCTCCAATGCCCAAAGGCCCTAATTCGCACACAATCGACAAGACATCTGTTCCTCTCGACCTCTCTTATTTATAGCCTACAAGTCATAATTCTTAATCATCTCATCTCAGCCCAACTAGCTCCCTTATTAACAACTACTAACAAATGGTAGCAGAAATCTAAATTAACAGACGCCTAACACTATCATTTTATCGCAAAGAACTGGGAGACTGAGAATTTAGGAAACACCCTTTTTAGGAAATCTTCACTATTAATTTGTGAACAGCCTTGCTTTTCCTTTCCCCCATACAAAATTCATGTCTTGAATCTACCTTGTCTAACCGAAACAAATGCATATTTTCTTGTTATGTATATCAATTATAATTTATTTCTTTTCTTAATTTGAAGTGAGGGGAAGGAACTAAAGAAATTGATACTCAGTGATCTCTATTATCATTTGCAAGGAGAGCTTGAAGGGAGAAAAATTGGTATTGGACCATTCAAAGAATTATCTGAGTTTCTTGTTGAATCAAACTTTTTGGGAACCTATCAACACCAGTTCAATGAAGACTCTTTTACAAAGAACATGCTTACAAAGAATGTGTACTTGTTTGACCTTACACATTTGCGAGCAGATTTGAGGTTACATGTGTGGGATTGTTCTAATTGGAGAACGTCGAAGGAGATTGCGGAAACCATGTTGCGTTTCCTGCAGGATGCAAACTCAGTCATGTTGCTTTCAAGTTCAAAGCTTTCTGCATTAAAGGGACTGATAGCTGTGTTGGCTGTCAACCATGATGATGTGAGAATTTTAATTTTCTGATTTCCTTTCATAGCTTTTCCATATCTTAGTAATAGAATTAGAGATGTAAGTTACAAATGTTGAAATGTTCATGTGGTAGCTCAACTTCTCTGTTGCATGGTCCTCATGGTCGTGAATTTGAGCCCTGCAGTTGGTTTAAGCATAATTCTTATAGGTAAAAAGTATGCTTCTGATTTAACAAAAAGCAGCATTTTACAGTTTGAAACATTATTCTTTGTATTATTGCACTTAAAATGTCAAGGACTGATTAAAAATGTTTGAATTGGTTTTACTGTGTTGAATAGAAGTTATCAGCAGGATTCTTTGTTTTCTAATTATCATTGCTTGACTGCAAGGAAGTACAGTAAAAATGTATTTTTGTGATGAGGTTTTATGGATTATTTTGAGAAGGGTACCATATCTATTTTGCAGTTTGTTTACGTTAACAGTGGAAAAAAAAAATAGCATTGAAGTTTTAGCCTGAATTTATCTGAATATTAAACACATACAGGAATGAAAAATCTGTCTAAGGACCATTAGAATTTAGGAACATTTTAGTGTGTGAGGTACTTAAAACATTGATGTTACTGTTTTTTTTCCTTAGTTTTTAGGTTATTCTTTTTGTATGGTTCATTCATAAATGACTTCTTCCTTCCTTTTGTTTCTGACCTGTCTCTGTTCAATCTTCATTTTTCACATGATCTTGCAGTCACAAGGAAAGGCTACAACTGGAGAGACCTCTGACAAACTCATATTCACTTTCATGGATAATATATGTCAATCTTTCCTCGCTACCATAGAATCATTATCATCTGTACTAGATGCCTCTGAGGATATTCTCAGTTTTCTTGCATGTCAAGTAGAATTACTCCTCCACTTGGAAAGAACTGTTTGCAAAAGCCTCCCCTTACATGTATCCCTACTTGTTCTGAAATGTGCCAGTTCAGGTCTTAAACTATTGAGTGCGCTGAAGCCGTTACCTTCTGAGGCTAACATGATCATGAAACTTCTACTCACATTGCTGCTTTCAGTACTACAGTCTAACTCCTTCGATGCACATTCAGGTGGGGCAACCGATGAGAGTTCTGGTGAAGACTTCTCAAAGGTTTCAAATACAACCCTAGGAATCCTACCCATTATTTGCAACTGCATTGCGACTTCTGAGCATTGCATGCTATCCCTGTCAGTTATGGACTTGATACTGAGAAGCTTCTTAACACCTAGGACTTGGTTACCTATCCTGCAGAATCATCTCCAACTGCCAATTGTTATGCTCAAACTACATGATAAAAATTCGGCCTCTATTCCAATAATAATGAAGTTCTTTTTGACCCTTGCACGGGTTAGAGGAGGTGCTGAGATGCTTTATTGTTCTGGCTTCTTGTCATCTGTGAAAGTGCTATTTGCTGAATCTGGTGAGAATTTCTCAAGAATTGGTAATGAGAATCTCGGCAGCTCTAGCGAAAAGTTAGTAGTACCTCGAGATATTTGGGCAATTGGATTAGCTGTGGTTACTGCTATGGTTAAATCCTTGGGAGACAATTCTTCTGGCACTGCTATTGTGGACAGCATGATACCTTACATTTTTTCAGAGAAAGCTCAACTTATTTTCTCTTCTCTGAATGCCCTAGATTTCCCTTCTCACGATCATGACAAGAAAAGACCTCGAGCACAGAGACCATTGATTTCGCTTGCTACTCTTAAAGAAACAGAACATACTTTAATGCTCATGTGTGAGCTGGCAAAACATTGGAATTCATGGATTAAGGCAATAAGAAATGTGGATAGACAGCTTAGAGAGAAATGTATCCATCTTTTAGCCTTCATTAGCAGGGGATCTCAACGCCTTGGTGAATTGTCAAGCAAGAATGCCCCTCTTTTGTGTCCACCTACTGTAAAAGAGGATCTTGAAATTTGCTTAAAACCTTCCTATGTCAATAGCAGAAACGGGTGGTTTGCTCTTTCACCACTTGGCTGTGTTCCAAAGCTAAAGATCTCTTCCTTCTCAACTGCATTATCTACCTATGATCAAGTAACTGAGAGTACCGCTCCTGTTCCAAAAACATGCTTCTCTGACACTGTTGCCCTGCAGGTATATAGAATAGCATTTCTTCTTTTAAAGTTTCTCTGTTTACAAACTGAGGGTGCTGCTAAAAGGGCCGAGGAGGTTGGGTTTGTTGATCTTGCACATTTTCCTGAGCTTCCAATGCCAGAAATCTTGCATGGACTACAGGTACTGTGAATTTCACAAATGACATGCATGTAACGTTTATATTTTTATAATATGCCCAAATATACTAGTATGTGAAGTTCTGTCGATGGTTTGGTTTGAGTGTGCTTAAACCTTTAAGCCAAAATTTACTTGTTTTGGGGTGCCTAAATCCAAGAAACAAATAATTGGATGTCTGTCAGAGCTTATTTTCTTTTGGGTGCAGGATCAAGCTATTGCCATTATTGCGGAGCTCTGTCAAGCCAACAAACTAAAGGTCTCCGCAGAAACACAAGATGTTTGCAATTTAATGTTGCAAATACTTGAAATGGCCTTGCACTTGGAACTCTGTGTTCTGCAAATTTGTGGCATAAGACCTGTATTAGGGCGTGTGGATGATTTTGCAAAGGAAGCCAAATCTTTATTTAGTGGTAATATTATTCTTCATCCATTAGGTTGCACCTGTGTTTGATTCCATTTCCCTTTTATTTATTTTATTTATTTATTTTTTTCAATATTTCTGACGTGTGAAGAAGTGTTGAATATTTCTTGATGCCTTGTGCAGCATTGGAGGGCCACGCATTTCTAAAAGCATCTCGCAACTCTCTAAAACAGATGATATCTTGTGTCTATCCTGGATTGCTGCAAGCAGAGAATTTCGTATAAGATTTGATGTAGACAAAAAGAGCACATTATTAGTTGTACAGAATTTCATAGTGCCAATTAGTCCGCTTTCTTTCACTCTATGTTGATAGGTATTCCTTGTGTTGATATATAAATGTGGATTTTTTTTATGACCGTTCTTTGTGCTTCATATTCATATCTTTTTCTTTTTTAGAAAGGGTTGCCGCCACTCTTCTACAAGGGGATAATTCATAGGTAGTATGTTGGCATGATTGTCGGTAGAAAATGAATTCTTTCGGGAGGGCCCTGCACGGTGAGTCGGTGATGGTGATTTTGCCCAATGCTATCCTGGTTCCGCCTGATCAGGACCTATTTAAAAGGTAGATAACTTTGACCCAGTTTTGCAAGGTCAAATACTATATTTAAACCACAGTTCGATATTTGTGGTAAAAGGAGTATCATGTCTCAAAATGAATCATAGTTTGTTGCCATATTGTTAATCATGTCTTCAAGGTTTGCTTTATACATCGTTTATTAATTTGGATCTCTTCAATAGGCATCGAACGACTTCAAATATGGCTAAACTTGGTCTGCAATTCTATTGGTTTTTATAGAATTCTGGAAAAAATTGTACGCGACTTATTTACCCATTTTCGAGTACTGAGGTAGGTGCAACCGTAACTTGAGATGGTTATTATCGCTTCATTCGGTATTGCCATGCGCGAGGTTCCTAATCCACAGAATTTCATTATATAGACCGATATAAAACAGAATAGTAGACATGCGAAAATAACCGGGAAAATGTATGTAGCTATCTTAAATTTTCTTTTATTATCAGGAATTTTGAATTATAATTTCAATTATGTGTATAACGCACCTCATTACTATGTTAAAAAATGAAGTTTTCTAACAATTCAGCTATTGTCTGTAAGTTGTGTGCAATCCATCGTTGTTGATTTGAAGTGATCAGTGGACTTTATCTTTAACCATTTTATTAAAAAAAAAAAACATTGTTACCATACCACCATCCGCGAAACGAAATACTTTACACTTATACAGTAAAAAAAAATTAATAAATAAGTATCACTTCAGCTTTGTTTTTCTATTTATTAGGTTTTTATTTATTTAATTTTCTTTTCATAGATCAAAGATATATATGATTGCGATCAAAAGGAGATAAATATGTATATTTATTTGATTTGATAATGAACAAACTTTTACATTATTCTTTATTCTTTGAGATGAATATTTTTTATTTTTATTTCTAATATTCTAAGTATTTTTATTTTAATATTAATTTTATATAATTTTATCTAAACAAATATTTTATCATATTATTGCACAGACTAAATATTTATTATATGTAATTAAATTTATAATAATTATATATTTAAGTAAATATTATATTTAAATATATAAAAATAATTGACTTAACAATATCTTTAATTCTTGCAAAATGCTTTCATCCTAAGAAACGTTTTCTTTGTTTTTTATTTTCTAAAATTTATAATTATTATTTTTAATCCTAGGTAATTATTATTAACTACTTATTTGTTTATTAAAAAATTAATAACTATATCGATGCTGATCTCAACCATTAGTGTATTATATAAACGTGTAACCTAAAAAAAGTTTTATAAATTTTTAAAATAAATTATTTATATATTTTAGAATTATTGTTGAGGATAAAAAATAGTGATTTTAAATTTTTGAGATTGATAATTAAAAAAATATTTTTTTAATAATTAAAATTAAAATTTATTCATTTTATAAAGATTAAAAATATGGAGACTCAGTGTCTTGATTGTTTTTTGTCTTCTTTAGTTTTCATACTTTACCAAAAAAAAATATTCTATAAAGATAAAAATAATCTTTATAAATTTTATAAAAAATAAAAAAATAAATAGTATTTTCATGAATTTAAATAAAAAAATACTCATTTTACATAAATTAAAAACATATATAACTTAGGATATTTGACTCACATGAAATTAGTTTGAAAAATGAAAATTCTAAAAAAAAAAAAAAGTGTAGCGAAGGTGGAAAAAAATTACTCATTTTATAATGCTCTTTTACCCTTTTTCTACTTTCATGCATTTTATCTGTTAGATTCTTTTACGGACTTCATTAATTGTCCTAAATCACAAAATTCACAATCTCTTCCACCCTCCCATCCCCACTGTGCTCGCTGAAAACTCCTGATTCCAAAATTTCTTTTGTTCAAGATAATTGTGGTCAACGCTTTGGAATTGTGTATCCAGATTAACATCATTATCTTTCTCTTTTACTTTATTAAATGAATGTGTGTTAAAGAGACTCGATCTTTAACTCAAGTTTTTATCAATACGTTTTTTTTCCTTTTTTTATTATTATATTTATTTATATAATATTTAATTTAACTTATTCTGATTTTAATAATAATAAATTTTTAGTCTCAAATTAGAAAAGAAAAATATTCATGTATATGTTAATGATTTTATTCAAATGTTTTAGTGAAAGAAAATTAGACTAATCAAAATGTTATATTACGTGATAATTTATTGAAGAAAAAAAAAAGATTTACAAGACATTCTTATGATAATTTCTAAAAAAATTAAGAATATATCAATAAATTACCGATAACAATATTTATCTTAGGTTATTGATGAGAAACTTTTAATTGAAATATTTCTTCTTAAAATGTTTATTTTGAAGATTTAGTTCATAAGACTTGAAGTGAAGAATTACTAAAAAGGCATCTCATTTGTAAAGACTAATAGATACAAAAAAGTATTAGATGTCAGCATCAAACATAAAGAACAAAGTAAAGGGAAGATAATGTTCTCATTTTAAAACAAGCAAGAATAAAAAAAATAAAGAGAAATCACTCAAGCTCAACAAGCTATATTATTTGTTGTTTGATTCTCTAATTTCAAAGAAACCCGCTTCATATTTATAACTCTAATTTGTAATAGAAAAAAGAAGTGAGATGTATTCTTCTTTAGTGAATGTTCCATAATAAGATATTAACTTGTGATCTTTGCTTGTTACAAGAACACAAAAATCTTTTTTCTTGCAAACATTTTCTAGTTAATATTGAGAGTATAATGGTGTAGGAAAGAAAGGAGAAATCAAAGAGTTGTTGTGTGTAGTCTCATAACAGGTGATCGTGAGATTGTTCTTCTCAACAGGTGGCTGAGTGAAATTTCTCAGCATGTGACCATGTAGTAGTTGTTTGTATTAATATGTGGCTAAATTTGTTCAACAGTTGGCTATGATTTTAGTTAAAAATCTCACAAAGTTGTGTGGGGACTAAGGGGGGTGTATTGGATTAGGATTTTAAAGGACTTTTTTAGTTAAAAAAAATCCTACGGATTTTAAAAGATTTTGCAGGATTTTCATGACTTTTAAGATTTTGCAGGATTCTACAAGACTTAAAATCAGGATTTTAATAGATTCTGTGGGATTTTGTAGAAATTTCATGGATTTTTGACATTTGATAAGATTTCAAAAAAAATTTCATACATTCAAATTTAAAGAGTCAAAGACAAAAAAAAAAAAAAAAATAATGTCTAGAGAATTAATAATAATAATAATAATAATTCTCCATAATATCTTGTCCTCTTAAATAGCATTCACTCACATATTCATATCTATACTAGTCCTCCAAGCATTAGCGTATTTTCGCTCTTGTTCCTGGATTTGAATAATAGGTTCAAAAGTATGATCTTCATTAATTGGTAACGTTGAAGATGAAGGTTCATCCACTACTTTAATTGGAAATTCATCAGAACGACATTCTTTACGTAGAAAATTATGTAGTGTTACACATACTAACACAAGTTCTACTCGTGTCTTAAATAAAAATGGAGATGCTGACTTAAAAATTGTGAACCTTGATTTAAAAATACCAAATATTTTCTCGATCACATTCCTTAAAGACGCATGACAAAGATTGAACAATTCTTTCTCATTTTCAGGGTGATTACCCGGACCTGCAAAATCTTGTAGATGATACCTTACACCTCGAAATGGAGCTAAAAATTGGCGTCGATTAGGAAATCCACAATCCACCAAAAAAATAGTTACCTAATTACATATGCAATATATATAATATTAGTATAATAATAATAATAATAATAATAATAATTATTATTATTATTTAAAGAATAAGCATTTAGATATAAGGAATATATATATATATATATATATATATATATATATATATATTATTTTAGTTATATATTATATGATAATTTTTAACGATATTTATAAATATAAATTATTCTAACAAATATTTTAACAATATTTCCTCTTTTAAAAAATAAGCTAATGAAGGCATAAATTCTAAACCCTAAAAAATTAGATACTGCAACGTTTTATGTTAATTTTCTCTTTTAAAATATAAAAAAGTCCTAATTTCACAATATAAAAAGAAAAAGAAAAATTCATAGTAAAAAAAATAAAATAATTGTTGAGTCATAAAAGGAGGAGAATAAGAGTAACAAACTTAAGGGAAGAAGATAAATCGCAATTTTTATGCTAAGAGGGTTCTTCCCCCAATTAAGATCAATTTTCATCTCATTTTACTCACAGAAACCCTAACAAATTCATCTTTTATATATATATATATATATATATATATATATATATATATTGTAGAGATTATAATATCAATTTCATCTTTCACTTTTTTCTTTTCTTGATGTGTGTTATAAAAAAAATTACCACTTAAAAGTTAAAATTTTAAGCATTTTTTTGTGTTATATAAAGGAACAAATTCAACTACATAGAATAAAATAAAGCAAGTCAATTAAAGAGAACGAACAGAAAAATATAACAAATCAATGACACTATCATTTATATATCAGAGTTTCACAAAATAGGAGAATGAGATGAGAACAATATTACAATATTATATATGAGCAATGAACAATAGTGCAGTATTATTAGCAAAGAAAAAATGGAGAAGACAAGAGCATAGAAAAAAAAGATAAAAAACTCACTTGAAAAGTCACTTCAAACAATCCTTCGAAATCCAATGGGTTTGGATGGGATTGTTTTATGAATTTGGTATTTATAGATAACACTAGAAAGTCCTTCAAAATCCCTCTCACACAACAATCCTTTAAAATCCTTATATTTTTGAATACCAATGGATTGTTTTTAAGTTGTAAAAAATCTCAAATGAATATCAATGGATTTTAATGGACTCTTAAAAAAATCTTGAAAATCCTGATTGAATACCACTGGATTATTTTTAAGTGACATAAAATCCTGATTGAATACCAATGGATTTTTTTACTCAAAAAAAGTTTTTTAAAATCCTACGAAATCCTAAACCAATACACCCCCCTAAATGTAGCCTGGTTGGAATGAAACAATATAATGATGTGTCCTTTCTCTACTTCCTTGTCTCTTTACTTTATTATTTGGCTTACAATATTTATTGTTATATCATTGCATAGTCTGAATCATAAACAAGTAAACTCATAAATTGTTCCAACAAAATACACTTAGTACAAAATCAAATTTTACTCAAACAGTTTGTCTTCTGAAAAATTGATTTGAAAAAGAACAATTTTTAAAATGAAACAATTCAACACTCCTTGTATTTTGACATTCACTTCAATTGGCATTAGAGTTTGACTCTTAAAGTTGATCACACTTAATAGTGCAAGATAAAACATCTTGAAGAAATGATGACTATGCAACTCCCAACTATATTCATTGTTGAAGGATCCTCAACAAATAAACCTCCTAAATTTGATGGAAAAGATTGATACTATTTTAGAGATAAAATGAAATTATTCATGGGCTCACAAGATGTGAATCTACTATAAATAGTCGAAGAAGAGTCATATGTATCATTGAAAATATCGGAGTTATAATAAAACTCAAAACAAGAACGAAATGTTGAAGAAAAAGCAAGATGTTTATTAAATTTAAAAGAAATTCTATTTGACTTACTCTAAGAAGAACTGAGTATGAATGTTTGCAGTGTGATATTATTTGATTTTTATCTTAAAAGTCATTCAAACCAAACAAGAAAATTACGTATGGATTAGTTTGAATGAATTATGAAAACTGAACAAGATCAAAACAATCTTTTTATATTTTTGTTTAATTTGATTTTTGCGGTTTTTAAATTTTGTTATTTTAAAATCAACTAAAATATATAATATTATGTTATTTGTTTAAGATTATACGTAAAAAAAAACATAAAATTAAAAGTATGCAGATATTTAATATTTAAGTTATTTTGTGTATTTAATATCGATTCTTATCTTATTATTTCTAGTAAAAACATTTATTTAATACAATCTTAGTTATCATATTAATTTTCTTTTTCTTATATATATAGATTGTCACTTTAAAAAAAATCTTATTATAAATAAATAAAAATTTCTCATTCTAAAATTTAGTTTATAAAATATATTTTATGTTATGTGTCAATTTTATATACATACACTATGTATTTGGAATATATATAAACTAAATTATATATATATATATATATATATATATATATATATATATAAATAAATAAAAGTAAGTACAACTTGATTTGATTTTGAGATATTAAATTTCAATATAAAAATCGAACAAAATCGTACAATTTTAAAAAGTTTATAATCAAACTAAACTCTAATTTATGATTTTTTTATTAGTTTTTAATTTTCAAGATTGATTTGCGATTCTTTTTAGTTGATTTGATTTTGAATAACTCTAAAATTAAGTATAATATAGTCAAAGAATACAACACAACAAAAGATATGTGCGTGGGAAAAATTAAGAGTTACTATGAATGTACACATCAAGTAAAAGATTGCAAAGTGAATATAACTTAACAATTTGAAATGTTTGAATAGCCTTTTAATTTTGAAATAATTTTAAATTTTTGTAATATCTCACAATATACAATAATTTTTTTTCTTAATATAAAATATTTATAAAAAATTTAAAATACAATTATATGTTTAAAAATATTTATTTATATAAAATTTAAATATAATTTATATATTTATATATATCATTATATATTTTAGTTATATATAATAAATATTTATCATGTACATTGTACGAGTTAAAATACTAGTACTAAATAGAGATTAAATTAGGTCAAAATTATAAGAAAAAAAATTACAAATCATTTAAATGATATTAATATATTAACATTTTTTTATTTGTATTTATCATTAACTTTTTTGTCATAATTTATAAGTTTATACACCAAATTTTTTTTTTTATAATTTACATTAGTCATTTTATATTTTTTCATAAAAAAAATTAAAAAATTAAAAAATTAAAAATTTAAAAAATTAAAAAATAACAATTCTAAAATATAGATATATAAAATAAATATATGCACAGTACTTACAAACATACACAACACATATACACAATATATACATATGAATATATACTATTTATAAAAATTATGTCTTTTTAGTGTACATTTCAAAGTTTTTTAATTTAATTTAATTTTTATTACACCTACTAATTAATTATTTAAAATCACTCTTCCTCGTTGTTAAAACGCTGTCTCATGTTTAATTTTAATTATTTACACATATTTTAACATTTTAAAACTTTAACTAAACGAATTGATTCAACTGATAATTGAATCAGAAGTCAATCTGATAAAAAAAAATTAAATTGACATATTCCATTGTAATTTTCAAACACTTTTAGTGTGTGTAAAATTAAAAAATTTAGACACAACCTAAAATTGTAAGCAGGTCATGTAATTTTAGGGAGAGTACAATGGTTATTAATATAATGCTTCTATTCACTATATATGTGCACATTATTTTCACATATTAGTTAAAACATAAATTTTATGTACTAATATGTAAACCATGAAAATAATTTTTTTCACTAATCTAATGTTTTTGTTTGTTATATATGTTGCAAATTTTGTATATATCATCTTAAATATAAATTTTATATATTTAATATGTATATTGTGAAAATAAAAATCTTCAATCTTTATTTATTTATTTAAAAACATCTTTAACACATGGTATTAGTTTTATTAAAATTTATGTGTATGACATATACATGATGTGTATATTTTTTTTAAAAATTTTTTTAATAAAAATTGAGTCATAAAATTTAATTTATAACTTGTCAATCGACCAACTTTTGATTTATTGACTAAGTATCCTAACTGACTTGATAATCATATGATTTTTAAAACTTTAATTTTAATTTTAATTTTATAAATAAAATACATAAATATACAAAATATTTTTTTATACTAATCTATTATTATAAAGATAATATTGTTAAAAATAAATATTTACTTATATATACAATTTATTATAAATTATAATTATATTTTGATTAATATTTAACATAGAGGTTAAAATACTGGATTAAAACTTTTTTATATTTAATAAATATTTAATCTGAAGTTAAAATACTGGATTAAAAATTGTTTTACGGGAGTTATCTGTACATTTCTTTGTTCCTCTGTACTCTAAACAATAAAAAGAAAATGAGTGATATCACTTAAACTCTGCATTGTTTTTCTATTTATTTTTCAGGTAGTTTTTAATTTTTATTTTCTACGATCAAAGATATATCTGATTATTTATTTTATTTAAAAGAAAAAAAACTTTTCCTTTATTATTTGAGATTATAAATATTTTTTAATAAATTTTTATTCTAATTATTAACTTTATAAAATATAAATAATTTTTAACGTAATTTTAATCATAAATTTTTTATTTTTAATTCAAATAACATTTTCCAAAATTTAAATTTAATTTAGAACAAATTTAGTAGAAATGATTGACTTGACATAATAATGCATGTACCTTATCTGGCTTATCAACTACTTGTAAGAATATTAATAACAATTTTATAATTAATTAGTTTTTTTTTACTTATTGATTTAGTAAATTAAATTATTTTTATAAATACTTTTTTGACAACATAAATATTAATCAACATAAAAAAATTATATTAAAAAATGTGATAGAAATTAATTAATTTGCAGTTTTTCTATTTATAAAAATCTAACATGGTTTCTTAATTTTGAATTGACAATGACTAATTTTGAAAGAATTGAGGACGATGGGTGGTCTTGTCCAATCCACATGTCTCTTTATAAAACAATCCTTGTCGCATTAGTTTGGCCCCATCTCATCTCTCTCTACTCTCTTTTCTAACATCAAGTAATTCTCACGCAATCTCATTAAAATAAAAAATAAAAAAAATTCTCACAATGAATATATAAATAGTTTTTTTTTTTTTTTAATAATATAAAGATAATTTAAATTTTAAAAAAATTAAAATAGAAAAGTATGAAGCGGCGTCGTTTGTTGCGGCCTGAAAAAAGTCCACAACTATGAATGAAAGTCATTGGCATAATGACAAGCATATCCGCGACCTAGGATCCGCTCACTAACCCCAGTCAAATTCAAACTCAACCATAGTTACTCCATTTCACCAAAACATGCCACGTGTCCCAATCGAACGGTCATTTCCAAAGATATTCAGCATGACGCGCCACTATAAATATCTCTCATCTTCACTCCCAAGGTCCAAACCCTAATTCATCTTCTTCATCGTCACTTTCATCTCTGCAACTATGGCTAACCCTAAGGTTTTTTTTGACATGGCCATCGCCGGTCAGCCTGTCGGCCGTATCGTGTTTGAGCTCTACGCCGACGTGACTCCCCGCACCGCCGAGAACTTCCGTGCTCTCTGCACAGGCGAGAAGGGAGTCGGCCGCAGCGGCAAGCCTCTCCACTTCAAGGGCTCGTCTTTCCACCGTGTGATCCCTAACTTCATGTGCCAGGGAGGTGACTTCACTGCCGGAAACGGCACCGGCGGTGAGTCGATCTACGGCGCCAAGTTCGCCGATGAGAACTTCGTGAAGAAGCACACCGGTCCTGGTATCCTCTCGATGGCGAACGCGGGTCCTGGAACCAACGGATCTCAGTTCTTCATCTGCACGGCTAAGACCGAATGGCTCGACGGGAAGCACGTGGTGTTTGGACAGGTCGTTGACGGAATGAACGTGGTGAAGGAGATCGAGAAGGTTGGATCCAGCTCCGGCAAGACCTCCAGGCCAGTCACCATCGCCGACTGCGGTCAACTCTCTTAGATAGACGGTGTTGACCCGAGGCTTTTATATGTGCTGGTGGCTCTGAGTCTGTGTTGTGTTTCCCGGTGTCGTTTTACCTTTTCTCTTGTCGTTTAGGGATTGTGGTGTTATGATGGAAAACCCTTCCCTTTGAATCCTTTTATTTTCTGTCTAATATCCGTATGTGGTTCATAGAGTGAATGGAGTCTGTTATCAGAAACATAAAAATGATGAGCTACCTCAATAAAACTTAGGAAATTTCGCATCGCATCTGATTATCCTTTCATTTCTATGTATTTTTCTTGTTTCTGGATGTAGTCTTTTAATTTAACTGATTAATGATCACCAGTACTTAAATCAGATACTAGAAACATTCTTACTTTGATAATTAACTACTAAAACTGAAAATTTGGTTTTGTTTCTCTGATGTGGAAAAACTAAATTATGACTGTTGGTGAGAGTTTAATTTTCTTCAGTTATTAGAGTTTTTGATAAATAGTGATCAGTACTGTAATTTTATTTATTTTCTAGACATCTCAGTGAAAAAAATCTGATTTGGTTTTGGATGGTTTTGACACTTTGCCTTAACTTTGTTGGACACTTTTGACGTAACAAGGAAGTTGATTTAGTGTTGATGGGAGATGACACGTGCTAGTGTCCGTGTCCAGATTGTGTGAACCTAAAGCATGGACAATCACAATTGAAAATATCTGGTACTATGTGATGTGCGGACTAAGGATAATGTAATATAACTCATAATAAAATTTAAGATGAAATTAATAAATTGATTGGGATGTGGTGTGCCGCCACCGCAGTTTTCCTTGCACGAGCTTTTTTGTGATTTTTTTTTCATTTGTTGGTTTTGATGATTCAGTTTTTTCATATCTTCTTTAGTGTTTTGTATGGTACTGAACTACCAATCTCCTAAAAATTGCTTGGTAGTTTTTAAATTTGAGTTGAGTCTTGAATCATTAGGAAACAATAATAAAGTTGGAAGGGACCATATTCATGCCTACTCTAGCAACTAATTGAGAGGTTAAAACAAGGATAACATAAATTCATAGAGGTGAACCCTTAGATGGAAATTAAATGAAAAAGTTAAACCTGTGTACAATACAACACACTGATTCCTCGTCCTCTTCTTAAACCTTGATCAAAACGCTTCTTGTTTTCATTTAATCATTACTAAAATGCCAAGTTTTTCTTTTGGTAAATAAGAACTGTGCCATTCCCGCTATGACAAATTGACAATTGTGGGTGCAAAAGGTTTTCTTCTTGACTGGAAGATTATAAGACTGATTATGAAATTTCATGATACTTTAAAGTTGAAATTAATTGTGTGAAGAGATTATGTTTGTACTTAAATTCCACTGTGCTCATGTTACGCACAAAAGTCTGTCATCTATATTGGAATAGAATGTATAAAGATTCACATATACATGTAGTTTTTTTTTTTATTATTTAAAAAAAAATTGAGTCGCGGACCTGTTGTATTCTATGATGGTATTTTTATTTTTATTTTAATTTTTAGAGATTCCTCTGTCAGTGGATAGTCTTTTTAGGCAACAAGATGCTGCCTTCAATTTTTTATAGATCAGACATCAGAGAGCGTAGAAAGAAAGCATTCGAGTAATAACCACTCAGCATGGGTGGTTGGGGCTGCATTCAAAGGGATATAACATGCAACGTATAAAAAATGTTTGCAAAATAAATAAATAAATAATGTAACACATAAAAACATGAGTGTAATTAGATTTTTACACATAAAAATTGCATTTTTTTAGATTTCATATAATTTATCTATAAATATCTTTTATATGAACTCATGTTAAATGTGCATTGTGATTTTGATAAAAGGAAGTGTCTAACTACTTTAGAACATCAAGTGATTTTTTGTTAAATAAAAAAACTTATAAAGTGAATAAAGAATTTTCAAGGTAAAAACCAACATAGGGGTATATTTAAACATATTTTTTTAAAGTAATTTCATGTTCTTTATTTTTTAAATTACTTGCAAAATTTTAATGTAATTATGTTTAAAATTGTTATTTTTATTAGAAAATGGACCATCCTAATCCTTGGACCTTGGTGGAGTAACTTGTCCATGGTTCGGCCCAAAGTCCGTCCTGTTGTGCCTAAACGTTGGGTCATAGGTCAATAACTAGGCATGCATATTTGGTTGAAGAATTATCAAGGTATTAACACTAGTCAGCGGGCAATAGGTCAATTACTAGGCATGCATAATTGAGTTAATTTATTTAAAAAATAATCCTTTATTTTTTATTATAACTTTTAAATGATTATCTTTAAAAAAAATCTCTCGTACCACCCTTAAACGTTTTTAAGAACTTTTCTTGAGAGAATTTTTAAAGATTTATTAAATTTCTTATCTAATTTGATTTTTATTTATTATAATTATTTATGAATTAAATTTTAATATTTTAAAAATAAATTTACCCACCAAATATTTTATGTTAAATACAAATTTTTATTTTATGTGAGAGTATTCTTAAGGGATTTTTTTTTCAACGAGAGCGTTTATAATTTTTTTAACTTATTATTTAATTTAATTTCTATTTATCATAATTATTTATAATTTAAATTTAATATTTTTAAATAAATCAATTTCTATATATAAAACATAAATGACTATCTTTGTAGGGAGTATTTTTAGAGATTTCCTTTGGCGATAATTTTTAAATATTATTTCAAATTTATATTTAATTTAATTTTTATTTATGAATTAAATTTTAATATTTTAAAATAAATTATCAATTAATAAAAATATTCTTGCACTACAATATATATATATATATATATATATTTATTCAAATTTTAAATATAATATATATATTCAAATATAATATTTATTTATATATATTTATTTTAAATTTTAGTTATATATCATAAACATTTAATATGTGTATTGGACAAATTAAAATACTAGTTGATTTAATGATAAGGAATTTTTTTCCCCAAATTTTAAGGGTGAATAATAATTTGATATATATATATATAATAGATTGATAGAGAGGGGTTTTGAGGAATTTATGACTGATTATTATATTAAAACGTTACATATTATAAAACTGACGAGAAAATGTATTTTTAGTAAATAATTTCATTCTGTAGATTAATAAAACTTGGATAAAAAAGTCCATTCTTATTTTTTTATGAAATAATAAGCATCTCAATTTTTATAATTATTTATCGTTCACATGTTAAGCACTACTTTTATATATATGTACAACTCAAAAAATTATTGTTTTTAATAAATAATATGTGAAAATATATTAATAGTATAAAAATTTAATATTATTATTTAATTGTAAATTATTATTTATTTAAATTTATTAATTTTTATAATAATTATTTAACAAATTAAATTAATATTTTATTTTTATTGATATATGGTGTAAAAATTATTCCTCATACATTCATAAGATTAACATTTCTAATTGAATTTATGTTTTATTGAATAAAAAATAGTGTATCAAGTTGTTATTACCATTTTTCATATTGTTTATCTTTAAGCAATAGTCGTTATGAAAATAGGTTATTATATTTTTCTTATCATTTATCTTATGAAACTCACTCTTTACACAAAATAAAATTTATGTAAGTTTTATTAAATATGTTTTATTTATAAAACTCAACTTAAAAAAATTATTTATTTCTTTATATAAGACTTCATAATATTTTATATATTCATGTTTGTAAACTAAAATATTTCTACTTAAAACATGTTCTCTAAGTAGTATTAATTAAAAAATAAGTAGTATAGAATATTTATTCTAATTAATTAATAGAGAGGATGAATGTTAATTAAGAGAAAAAATAATACAAATTAATTTTAAAAAAAGATATATAAAAATAAAATAAATTTATTTTATCAAGTAGATTAATTATTCTTCTTAATTTGAATGATAGTGTATAAAAATTAGTACCATTCCATAATTTTACATGGGTGTATATTAGAAAGAGAGTGTTTAAAAGGCAAACTGTCCGGCGAGCGGAGCTGAAAAATACGGTTGGGCTGAGTGCGAATCTTCGTTTCCTCGGAAACCCTAAAACATAGAATCTTAGATGGAACTGACATGGTTGAGTGCCATTCTGGTCGGGGCTGGTTATCTTGCTTTCGGTTACTTCATTGGTTCTCAGTATCCCCCTCGTTTCCTCTTCTCTCATAAACTGTTGACTAAACATAAAGATGATGATTCACTTCTCAATGACACCGATAATAAGAAGAGGAATAGTAAGTCCAAACTCAAAGACCCACTTGAGATTGAAAAGCTCGCTAATATTCTCGATGATTTTAAGATGGTACTCCTCAAAATCCCTCTTTTTTTTCTTCCTCCAAAACCCATGTACTCAATCTTACTTGGTTGCTTCAAAAATCGTTCGTTTTTCTGCAGATACTCGTTGTCAGGAATGATCTTAAAATGGGTAAAGGGAAGATTGCTGCTCAATGCAGGTACGTAATCTTTAATAATATTAACTTTGAAACTTTGAATATGCTTAGAATATGAGACTTTTATTGTTCTGGTTGTTTAGTTTGTTGAAGTAGACTAACATAGAGATCCCCCTGAAGTCATTTATCTTCGTATTTCAATTCTGTGGACTTTATTTTTTAATTTTTTAATAATTATATTCTTATTCTATGAAAACCTGATAAATGGTTCAAACTCACTACATTGTTTCTCTTTTTCTTTTTTAATTGCAGTCATGCAACTTTAGGCCTTTATAAAAAGCTCCTTCATCGAGCACCAAAGGCTTTGAATAGGTACTGCCGTAACCTTGGTTGCACTTGAAGGTTATCTTGCATTTTATAATTTCATTATGAAGATTCTCAATGTCAATGTGCAGGTGGGAGATGTCAGCGCAGCCTAAGGTTGTTGTCAAAATTGAAAGTGAAGAGGATATGCTGGCTTTGCAAGTAAGTATTGTTTAGGGCAATTTTGTGCTACATTAGCCAAGTTATTGTGTAATATATGTAAGATTTGTATTGGACACTTCCCTGCTATACATAATCAGTTATTGGTTATAAATTTATAATTATGATCACAATGAAATTAGATTGGAAGCCAATTTACTTTTATTTAACAGTTATAACTCCTCACTTTTCCCATAAAGTGAACCAAATCAAGTGGTCTGGCCATATTTAACAAATGGATTATGGATGTAAAGGAGGACAATGAGAGAATACTTTAATGATCATAGAGCAATGTAAGGCAGGCAAGTTTGGGCTCTAGTGCGAAAATATTGACTGTAACACATGAAACAAGAGGAAAATTGCTTCTATACTTACTAGCAGCTGCAAATGTTGTGTGTAATTTTCTGAGGAAACATGGATAAGGCAAAGATGTGAGAGCTCTTACATAGTAGCATGCAATTTGGCTGTACTTGGTGAATGTGCAGGGAGAGGAAGTGGAGGGAAATTCATTCAACATAAAATATTGATGTCCAAAAATGAAAAATTAAAAAGAAAAAACCCTATGCATTTATTAGGCCCAAATGCTTATTTGAATGACATAATCTGACTGCTGTTTTAGCCTTCAGCGAATTGAATGGTAATTGGTAAGTACAGAGGAAGTTGGACTTCAGAGTTATGGAAATGATAGAAGTGAGAGCTTTGAAAGAGTGTAATTTGGATTATACACAATTAATGCTCACAGAGACGGGAGGTATGAACTTGGTCATCCAAAAAGATGAACATTCAACTTGAGGCTTGGAACTCAAACTGAATGTCACATTTTGTATTATTTCACCTTGTATTATACACAAAAGCAACTTCACAATCTTTGTTAGAAAGTGCAGTTAACTTGTGAGGGAAAAGAATTACTAGCTTGTCTAATTTAACAAAACAGGATAGCATAAAAAGGATTATTATGTTATCAGAAAAATATATTTTCAGAATCTCAAGTAAGAGCAGTTATCTTGTGAGGACAAAGATTACTAGCTCATCTAACTCAACAAAAAAGGATAGCATAAAAAGGTTTATTTTGTTTTCAGCAAACTATATTCTTAGAATCTCAAGTAGTTTTAGCTGTGTTGTTTTGTCTACTGATATTATATAAATTGTAGAGCCATTTATTTCTGTCTTGTTTTTGTAAGGGTAAACATATTTTTTAATTAATGAAAACATGCCTATAAAAATTGACGATAGTGTCTGGTTTGCATTGCTCTCTTCCATCATTTTCCCTGAGAGTACATGTTTTTTGTTCATATTTATCTTAATAGTTTATATATATCGAGTAAGTTATTTATTTATTTATTATTATTTAATTTTAATTTTTTTTATAATGCATGGCTCCTTTATTTAAAGCTGGTTTTGTATTAGTAAAATTATTGTTTGATGTGTTAGGAAAGTGCTAAATCTCTGAAGTTACCTACCCATATCACAATTGATGCTGGCAGAACACAGATTGCACCAAGTGAGTATTTGAAACTTCCATTATGTAGTTTTTTTAATAGATATCCAGTAGTTTTCATCAAGTATCATATAGCTGTCAAATTATATGAAAATTTGAAAACTTAATCATTTTAATGAGAACTTTCTATTCTTAAAAAAGTTATTTAAAAGACAATACTTCATGTCAATTTTCTAGATGTTTATTAAATTGTGTCTTTGGAAGCCAATGTGAAGTGTTGATGCTTGCTTCTGCTTCATGTATGTATCTGTATCAGTTGTTGGATATGTATATGATGCTAATACTCTTAGATACTTTACTGTTATTCATGAAGTATTTAAGTTTTTTTTTTTTTGAAAATCTAATGAAGGTATGAGATATAGATGATTGAATAAGATAACGCATAGAAGCATTGTCTTTGATTAACTAAACATGAAAGTTGTCGTCTTTACCAATGATACTCAAGGAGGGAATAAGATTGGTACTATTCCTATTTGTAGGCAATAGGCAATGATTTCTTATGACAATGATTTATAATTTATATTTTATCATTGTTCAAGAAGTATGCTTTTAATTTAGATTTTTTGAATTGCAACTAAATATTTATTATGTGTTATGAACTCTTATACATATATTAATATTAATATATATTTTAAAAGTAGTTGTATCGTTGTGATGCATTTGTATTATATCCAATACCTGATCTGATCCTTTGGAAGCTGTGTCCAGCTAGAGTAGAAACTAGAGATAGTTTTCCTGCATCCCCCTAAAATGAAATGGTCATCTCATGATCCTTTTTTTAATATTGAAGTTTAAGTCATGCTCGAATTATGTTGTTTCATACACACATACTGTGAATATAAGAGTTGCTAAGTTGGCTCTTTTGGACTGTCTGTGTCTCTATCTCACGTGAGAAAAGATGATTTGATTTACATTTTAAATGGTAAAGTTAGATAAATGACAGGCTTTTCTTTGGTTATTCGATACATATTCTACTTGTTGTAGCTGTATGATATAAAATTTTGTATATATTTAATGCTTATGAGTATGACAGTTAATTTACATTTTTTTCCCTTTTCTTTTCTAGATTCCAGAACAGTGATGGCAATTCTCGGTAATACTCTCCTCTAATGCACTTTCTTGGTTATGCAAATTTATGACCTGTTTACTTTGGTTTTTATTTTTTTCCATTTCTTGTTATCACTTTTAATTACAAAAATACCTCTTTATTTTTATTGTCTATTTTCAAATTTTTGTATATGAAATAGTAAAAAAAAATAAAATAAACCATTTTCAATATTTTCTATACAAATATTTGAAAACGAAATAAAATGAAAAGTAGGTGAGATTTTTATAATTAAAAGTGAAAACTAAAAATGCAACTAGAAAATATTTTCTTAAATCAAAGAGGTCCTTGCATTTTGTTCTTATGCAGCCAGTTGTTTGACCTAATATATGATATTCATGTGCAGGACCTGTTGAAGTGGTAGATGAGGTAACAGGTGGACTGAAACTTCTTTAGTTTTCTGTCGGATCAACATGTTGCATTGTTTACCATGAACCTGAGTGTTCGTGAAGGATAACAGACTGCACTAATTATGGGCCTCGTGAAGACTTACCATGTTCTTTGCCCACAAAAATTTACGATTAATCTTTAGTTGACAGTAAGGATAATGATGATGATGAAAGCTTTTCTTTGGAGATTTACCATGTGCAATTCAGTTTGTACTAGATATATATTCTGGTGATTCTAGGCACGGTGCCAAAAAGTTTTGTTCATGGCGGTACCATGATTGATGTTGGAAGGTATATGAATTTATTTAGCCACCAAAATAAAATTTGGACATGCCATATGGAATAAGAAAATATAGGGAGTATATTATATAGCACTCACTACGCATGGATTTAATCTCTGATAAATGAACGACGTGAACGCTGCCAACTAATGCATTTTTTTTAGCATATATGGATATAAAGTCACTCCCTTGATTCTAAAAGTTGTTACTATCAGAGAAAATCCGACATCAGGTGGTTCATTTCAGAATCATAATGTTAACTTGGCCATTCTACCATCAAAGATAAATCGTGAGACGGTTTTTCTTGTTTTATTACTTTTTTTCTTGAGTCGGTAGGTGTTCGAAAAGTTTTTCATTAGGGCTACGCTAAAATTCTGAATTGGTAATGATTAAGTCCACGAAGGATATGTTCTCAAGTTTGGGGTGGAGGGAGGGTAAAACATGATCTTGTACCTGAAACAAAAGGTTCGAGAAAGTTGTTTTCTGTTGTCTGCAAATGACTAGGTCGAAAACAATGATATTGTTGTAATTAAAAAGTGAAAAAAAAAATTAAAAAAAAACACAAATAAATGGACTATAGTATTTCTCATTTTTGTTTGTTTGTTAAATAGATATAACTATTTTTTTATCATAATTATTTATTAGAGTAAAATAGTGTGTTTAATTGCGACTTTATATTTAAAGTAAAAATGGAATATAAATGTGAAATCATTTACTTTTTTAATATTTCTCAATTTTTTTATATCATTGTATAGAGATGAATGTATATAAATGTCATTTCATGAAAAGAAAAGGAAGGACAAACGTACAAAGAGTGTCCAATCCTTTTCTTCTTAATTTTACACTAAACATAAATGTATCTTATAACATTAGAAAAGAAACATTAAGCGTATAAAATAAATGACGCAAAAATGAGATATATGATAAGAATTGAATAATAAAAAAATGAAAGCTATAATAATGGAGGGAAAGGAAATAGAACTGTTTCTAGAATAAGAGACATGAAGGAAAATATCAACAATTATACAAGAAAGAACAGGACAAACGGAGAATAGTCAAATTACTCACCTTGTTTTCTTTGCTTGTTCTCCTTCTAACTCTTGTAACTAGGACTTGTTTTTCCTCTTTTTCCTTTATACTTTTTTCGTGTGACAACAATCTATACAGTTTTAGTTACTATGACTATTTTTAGATGAGTACGTGTTCTTTATCTTACCTTTATTTGTAGAGATGTTTTATGGTAAGGTTTTAGTCTTTTTGGTGTGTTGACAAGGGTAATTTGTATCATAATTAATTCAATTACTATTGAAAAATAATTTGTATAGTAATTAATTCAATTCCTATTAAAAATATAACTGTTATTGTTAATTAGTAATTAGTTCAATTTCTCATTTTTTTTCTCATCGCTTTATTTATGGATCACATGTTTAAACTGTACTTTACAATAGATATGCTTGGTTACAACCTAGCATATAAAATGATTAAACCTAAATTCATAATTAGTGAAAGGAATATAATTATATAATTTTGAAATCATTGAATTAATTTATAAAATTTGGAATGTTACTAATAGTCGCCAATGGCATGCGAAAACAATGAGTTGCAAGGAAGTGAAGAAGCAAATTGAAGTTGAACCGTGGTGAGTGGTGACTAGATCAAAAGGAGCGTGTTTATTGGTATTTTGGTGGATGAACAAGTTGTGTGCTGGTTGGCACAAATCATAGATTTGAATCTTCGTTACTCCAGTTGCTTGACGCCAAGCTTCAAGATATCCATGTAAGTCTCTGATCTCGGCATGAATGATTTGTCTTCGGCCAAACTGGAGAGGTGATCAATTTATGTGCAAAAGATGGCCCAATCATTACTTATCTGCGACATCAAAATAAAAAATGGTGACTGACTACATAAAAAAAGGTGTATTGATATTTAATATTGGGTGAAAATGAGTCTTAAAGTGTTAGACTAACATTTTTAGGCAACTCTCTGCTTTAAAAATAGAAACTCTTCTAACTAACTTCTATTGAAGCTTTATTTTTTGGACATTTGTTCACAGTAAAATGTTACTTTTGTCTTTTAACAAATTTTTGTAAAACTGTTTGACTCAACTTTTCCTTTTAATTAGTAGTAGAGAAGTCCCCAAAAAACCTGCCAAACACTACCTATTGTTCATGAGCTATAAATTTTGTAGTTTTCTTGTTCAATCAGCTAAACCAAAATTTGTATCAATTGCTTCACAAGCAGTCTATTCTTGTTTCACAGCACTGTATGTAAGCACCACTCTTGACAACAAACATAACAAGCTACACAAACATTTCCTACATACAAATAGGCCTTGCAACTAGTTTCAAATCTTTTAACCGGTTCTTTCACTTCAGGAAGGTTCAACTTTTCCGCTACAGAAAGAACTAAATTGTAAGTGATACTAACCTTTTCCCGCACTCTTCTGATTTGGATACGACACCATATCATAGTACTTATGCAGACACCTACACGTTCAGGCTTCAGACACCCCATCTTGTTTCAGGCACCAACCTCTTTTCCAGACAACTCAGCCTTAAGAGATTCTATATACTTTTGTCTTGGCCTGACCCTTTTCAACATGTCATTATTCAACTAAATGCTGTGTTAAGTTCTCCATTACAGTGACAACCATAATACGGGCTTAAACTTTTTCTAGAGCATGCATGTTATACCAATCTAATTGGTGCTTCTATATTAACCCTTCTGCAATGCTTTTAAATTTTGTCTTGGCTTCATTCCTCTCCTCAACATGTCATCACGCAATTCAAATGCCTTGTCGATCTCTCCATTAACACAGCAGCCGTATATTAGCAAGTTACATGCAACCAAATCTGGTTCGAGACCTTTGTTTAGCATGTTATCCCATAATTTAACAGCTGGTCCTACATTGCCACTTCTGCAATACTCATAAATTAAAGTTGAATAGGTAATACAGTCAGGGAAAATACCATTTTCAGTCATTTCAGAAAGAACTTTGGTGGCTTCTTGAAATCTACCCAGTTTGCAGAAGCCACGAATAATAATGTTATATGTTACAGTGTTTGCTAAAAGCCCTTTAAGCATTGCATGGTGAAGCCCTATAGCTTCCTTCATATTTCCCTCCTTCGAAAGACAGTTAAGAAAACAGCCATATGTGATTGAATTGGGAGAGACGCTTGCAGCCTGCATTTTTTTAAAAAGATGACCTGCTTTGTCCATTTCACCTGCTTTGCATAAACCATTCATCAAAGCAGTATAAGTCACAACATTAGGAAAACATTCCTCAGTAACCATCAAATCCCAGCATTCAAAAGCTTTCTTAAAAGATCCTGCTTTGCTGTACGCGTCAATCATACTTGTATATATTACATTATCAGGTCTTAATCCTTGATCATGCATATCTTTTAAGAGACCAAATAATGTTTTCCTGTCTGGCAGCTTTAAAGCACCATCAATAAGAACAGCATGGCAAACCAGATCCATGTTGATTCCTCTTTGAATCATTTCACAGGAAGCACTCAGTGCCTCCATCAATCTTCCTTCCTGGCAATAACCATGTAGAAGTGCACTATAGCACATTTCATTTAACTTTACGTTCTGCTCATGGAGACCATCAATAAAATCTTTAGCTTTAGAAACCCTACCGGTAGAGCAAAGGCCACTAATAAGAGGTCTGTAGGTATATGTGTCAGGAACAAGGCCCTTTTGAAGCATGCCTTCAAGCAATTCAAATGCTTTATCTATGTTGCCATCCCTACAATACCCTTCAATCAAAACATTATATGTCACCTCAGTTGGCTTGATTTTCCTTTCAACCAATTCATCAAAAAGTTTGGATGCTTCAGCCATCTTATTTGTGCCGCAAAGCCCAGAAATAAGGGCAGTGAAAGTATAAATGTTTGGAGTAATTCCTTTCTCAACCATCTCATTGTATAGCTTAAATGCTTTTTGCAGTTGTAGGTCTTTGCAATACCCACTGATCAATGATGTAAAGGTTGTAGCAGTTGGCTCCACCCCTTTATTGATCATCTCAGTAAACAGAGACTCGGCAGCACTCAAATCCCCAAACTTGCATTGTCCATTGATCAAAGAGTTATAGGCATATACAGTCTCTCTTATACCATCTTCTATCATCCTATCAAAATAAGATATTGCAACATCCAACCTCCCCCTTCTGCAGAAGGAATCAATCAGAATAGAATAAGTAATACCATTGGGACGCAAGTTCATCAAACGCATATTATTATAAAGCGACTCTGCCTTATCCAAATCTTCACCTTTGCACAAAGAGTTGATTAATGCATTATAAACAAACAAATTCGGCATAAAACCGAATCTCCCCACCTTAACTACCAAATCATAAGCATCATCAATCTTTCCTTGCTTTCTCAGTCCATCCACTAACCCCGACACAGCAGCCTCGGATGGAGTAAGCCCCAATTCAACCATTTCATCCACAAGCTGTATGCCAGCCTCAAATTGTTGCACCCTACAAAAACCAAGCACTAAAGTACAGTATGTAACCACATCCGCTTTTAGACCCTTTTCCCCCAACGATCTTTTAATCTCAACAGCTTCCCAAACTCGATCACCCTTGCACAGCCCATGAATCAAGACATTATAAGTTACAATACTCAGATCAAACCCATTAGATTCCAGCCACAGAATCTTCTCCTTAGCTCTAAAAAAATCTTTCAATTCACACATGCTACGGATCACAGCGGAGCAAGTATAAGGATCAGGTTGAACACCCGCATTCACAGACTCATCAAACAATTCCCAAACCGTTATAAATTTTCTCACTCTCAAAAGCCCGTTGAAGAGGGCACTCAATGTTCTAACTTCAGGCAACAAAGCGTTGGCAAACATGAGTTTTACAACGACCACAGCATCAAAAACTCTGGAACTGAGCACGTAATTCTGAACCAGCAAATCGAAACCCGAAGTGGAGGAAAACTTACATCGCTTGTGAGAGTGTAGAAAATGAGAAAAAACGAATTTTGGGTGGGACCCACGAAGGAGAAGGGTGTGCAAGAGGGAATTGGCGGGCCAGAAGAGCCTGGAGTGCACGAGGGCGTGGACCAAGATGGCGAAGGAGGCTGTGGAATGGTTCATGTTTTTGTGCAAACCCAGAAAGTTGAAGAACCTCAAAGCTAACTTGGAATCGTCCAACGTGTTCAGCAACACCTGTTCCACGTGATGGGGCCTCAATGTCGATGAAATGGAAGCGTCGTTCAAAGCCACCTTCCAACTCTGCTTTCCGCGAACGATGTCGCAGAGGAGTGACACGAAACGACCGTCGTTTTCGTCGTCCAATTTCGATGCGGAGAAGTGGCGGGGAAGAAAAGGGGTGGTGGATGAGGCGGGGAGCGCCGTGCGACCAAGTCGGAGCTTCATTCGCTACCGCCACACTGCACACCCGCACTAGATTGGAGTTTGGGTTCTTCTCTTCTCTTCATCATAAAATAATATTTTTATTAATACTTTGATTTAAAAATAAAATGCTTAAATGATTAAAATATAATTCTTTTCTTTTTAAAATTATCGAATTAAAAGAATCAATTATATTATTTTTTTAAAAAGGATGAATTACAGATTTACTAAACAAATAAATAAAACCCAGTAAATCACTTAGTTTCTTTCTCCTAAAATTTTTAGGACCTAATTGTCTTAGATTGTATGTATCTGTAATTGGTAATTTCGTGAATGTAGTAAGAAGAAATCTATTAGAGTGTTGTGTAAGATGCTGCATACATTAAGTCGAAAGTTATTTTTTCCAAACACACATATAAATGTGAGAAAAAGAAATTTTTAGTTAAATGCGCACTCTAACCCTATGTTTGGTTGGGGATGGAAAATGAGAGAGAAAAAAAATTGAATTTTAAGTCAAAAGGAAAATGAAATTTATTTATTTTTTCTCTGCAAGTCAACTTTTTTCTTTATTATTTCTACTTTTTCTTCAACTAAATAAAAGAAAATATTCTCTCAAAAAATAAAAGACAATACATTGTTTTTTTATGGTTTTTTTTCTTTCTTTCCATTTTCATCTCTTCCAAACATAGGTTAAATGTTTGATGCAATGTTAAATACAAATTAGATAACAAAAAGAATATTAGTTAATTCATGAAAATCAAGTAAACAGTAAACTTAATAGGAACAAACATTGATACATGCAAGTAAAGTGATAAGAATACTAGTTCATTCATGAAAATGTAGTTTTTAATTTTCTTGTTGAGCATTAAGGGCAAACCCCGTAGTTTTCCCTTTCTTTCTAAGGCTTTCTTTTTAATTTCTATCATACTTCATTGTTGTCTCATTGATCGTTTCTAGATTGACCTTGATGTTGTTCGTTGTTCTCCCTAATCTAAAAGAATTATGTGTTCATCTGCTGCTTGTCTATTTATGTTGAGGATTATTCTGTGTAAAACCAAAAATACTTGTGCCAAAAGAGAATCTTTTACAAAAATATAATACTTGTGAATGCATTCGCTTAATATATATGACAGAGGCTACTTATCTCCGTAACCAATCCATTTTCCGTATACTACGGACCGGATATCTTCTTGTTCAAGTCTTTTAGCAGCATCTTCCATTTCCAACATGTCATCCCTCTTCAAGATGGTATATATGCCTCCACAAGAGCACTTATGTGATTTATTGTCTGAACGCATATAAAATAGAGCCAAAAACTATGTTAGTAAATTATAATGATAATAACAAAATGAAGATATGTGCAACTGATTATCCATGTAACAAATAATGGTCAAACCATCATGGACTATGTTGTATATTAATGAGGAATAAGTTCATCAACCAGAAGCAATGGAAATAAACATTCTCCAAATGAAGAGTGTTTTCTCACCATGGTAAAGACAAATTGGATAAGAACAGCAGTGCTTGCCGCACAACGTGTAAGCAAGGTAACAATCTCTGTTGCATTCTCGACATTCTAATGTACTTGTGACATTTGAAGACTCTTTTGAACCTTTGAGTTTCAAGAGGGTCTCCTTATAAAATTGCATAAGATGCTTGAAAGACAGTACAATGGTATGATAATATATTAAGTCATTAGGTTTTTATTTGAATCTACAACTTTCAAGGACTTGTAAATCTCCATTGCTTCTTTACAAAGAAGTTCCTCGTGAGAAATTATAGGAACACTTTGAGGTGGACATAACGCTTACTAGCTGCAGCCCCTAATGGAAACCAGTCACCAATTGTAAAATTCACTGCTCCTCCACAGTTAAAGCCTAATTAACAAAAAAATCAAATAAATGATAAATGGTAATCTCAGATAAGTATGTTCTATATTTCACTGAGACAAACACAGACACATGTAGAAAGATAAATAAATTACCACTACTATATCCAGAATGATATGCTCTAGGAAAGGCGATGACAAACTCTCCTGGCTTTTTGCACAGCCTTGTAAACCGCCACATCATTTTGTACCAAGATATTTGGAGGAAACATGTTTTCTGTGAGAGAAGTTGAAGAGCCCCATCCTCTCCATGTTTTGATAAGATTTTATTACAATAAATATACATGATTAAAGACAACATTTTCAAATTGAGAACCCGCATGGGGAGGCACACCATACCAAGTTTTATTCGCACCAGAATGGTGATAATTTATGCTGGAAAATAAAATAAAAGATAAAAGAAACTGTTGAACAATGTAAGAAAAGGATGAGACAATGGTGCAACAGACTAAGTATGAGAAATACCTGTACAAATAGTGATCTTCAACATGCCATGCAAACATGCTGAATAACATCCCGATGTAAAGCTTTGGATCAGTTGCCCCCTTAAGAATTTTTCGGGTGGGATTAATAATCAGAAAAGTATTTAAATTCAATTTTAGTTTCAAGAATCATTTTCTTACGGAAATTTTATTGTCAACTAAACGCAATGTGGATTGTGGAAACCGTGAGAAATTCTGATAAAAAGGAAATCAGATGTGAATATAGTGATCAAACAATAAATATGCACACCCCACATGTAAGGGGAAAACAAGAAATGGAGTCAGCATAAAATCTGAAGTTAACCTTCAAATTCCATCTACTTTTCCCTAGCTTGTCACATGAGAAGGCACTATCCTCAATATTGATTCCATACTGAACTTTTCCCTTTTTTCCACGTCCCATCTCGCACCAGAACTCCTTTTTCCACATCTATCGATGAAAGATCTGTTATGAAACTTAAATTAGGAGTTTTATTTTGTTTTAATAATATTAATGGTGTGAATTATGAGAGACATTTAAAGATGTAAACGTTGTGTTTTTCTTTCAACTACAAATAAGTGTAATTTCATTTGCAATATGAATGAGAACAATAGAGAGTTTGTTTTGCTCCCAAATTTATGCCTTTTATCATTAATAAATTGGCATCAGAGCTTGTGTGCGTGAGGTGAGAGTGAGCCGACCTGAGCTGACCTGATCCGACCTGGTGTACCCAGCCCGTGAGAAGAGAAAAAAATTCTTGTGAGGTGTGTGAGTGGAGCGTATACACTCAAGAGAGATGACAGGTTTAACTAATGGCATTCCATTACCCAAATTGACTAAAGATGTCAATTACGACAACTGGAAGCTGCAGATGAAGGCCCTTCTCGGCTCCCAAGACAACTGGGATGTGGTTGAGAATGGGTACGAGGAACCGGTGACCACTGAGGGGTATACAAATGCCCAACTGAATGCATTGAAGGTTGCTCGGGCAAAGGACAAGGCAGCACTGTATTTGCTGTACCGAGCTGTTGACGAGTCGGGTTTTGAGAAGATAGCTAATGCTAAATCTTCAAAAGAAGCATGAGACATACTCGAGAAAGCAAAAAAGGGAGATGAACGCGTGAAGCAAGTTCGGCTTCAAACCCTTAGGGGTGAACTGGAAAACATGAGGATGAAGGAGTCAGAAGGTGTATCCGAGTTCATTACTCGGGTGGAGACTGTGGCGAACAAACTAAACAGGAATGGAGAGAATCTTCCCTCAAACCGAGTTGTGGAGAAGATCTTAAGGTCATTGACAGATGACTTTGAGAATATAGTGTGTGCAATTGAAGAGTCCAAGGATCTGTCAATGCTCACTGTCGAAGAGCTTACTGGGTCCCTGGAGGCGTATGAGCAGAGAAAGAAGAATAAGAAGGAGAAGGGGGAGTCCCTTGAACAAGCTCTCCAGGCAAAGGCGACAATAAAGGAGGAGAAGGTGCTCTATGCTCAGAATAATAGAGGACGAGGAAGAGGTAGAGGCCTAGGTGGTCGAGGAAGAGGAGGACGAGGTAATGAGTATGTCGGCCAACAGAACTGGCGTGGCCGAGGTCAAACTCAGGGTGGCCGAGGTCAAGCGCGGGGAGGCCGAGGTCAGACCTGGGGTGGCCGATCAAACACAAATAACATTATTGAATGTTATAACTGTGGGAAGTATGGACATGTGGCCAAGGAGTGTTACTCGATAAAATGCTACAATTGTGGAAATCTGGGTCATATTTCCAAAGATTGTAGGTCCGAGAAGAAAAAGGAGGAACCAACCAACTTCCTTGCCGAGGAAGAAGATGAAGGATTGTTGCTGGTGACAACTATTCCAGAAACCGAGATCAAACCGAGCTGTTCTTCCGAGATCAAACCGAGTTGTTCTGATAACTCAGTTTGGTACTTGGACACCGGCGCAAGTAATCACATGTGTGGTGACGAGCAGTTGTTCAAAATACTTTCAAAGGAGGAGTTCGGATCCGTTTCTTTTGGCGATGCTTCAAAAGTAACTGTTAAAGGCCGAGGAACGATCCGATATCAACAGAGAAATGGGAAAATCGGAGAGATTAGAGATGTATACTACGTACCCGATCTCAAAAGCAACATACTAAGCATGGGACAGTTAATAGAGAAAGGGTACTCGGTTCTGATGAAGGACCGAGAACTACAACTGAAGGATAAACTCGGGAGGCTTATTGCTCAAGTAGAGATGAAGAAAAATCGCATGTACAAACTTGAACTGAAAATAGTTCGAGATGAATGCATGCAACTTGATTTGGAGGATGAGGCCATGAAATGGCATCGGAGGTTCGGTCATCTTCACTTTAGGGGGTTGACCGAGCTGGTGAAAAAGGAGATGGTGATTGGACTGCCTAAAATGGAGTTTGAAAAGAAGTTCTGTGAAGAATGTGTGATCAGGAAGCACGCGAGGACTTCTTTCTCAAGGAGTTCTGAGTACCGAGCAAAGGAGCAACTCGGACTGATCCATACCGATCTATGTGGGCCGATAACTCCAGAATCATTCAGTGGTAAGAAATATTTCGTCTCTTTCATTGATGATTTCTCAAGAAAGACATGGGTTTATTTTTTGAAGGAAAAGTTAGAAGTATTTGAAACCTTCAAGAAATTCAAAGTGATGGTGGAGAAAGAGATGAGTACATTTGTCAAAGCAGTCCGATCTGACCGAGGTGGCGAGTTCACTTCTGTTGAGTTCAACAAATACTGCGAGGAACATGGGATTAAGCGTTTCTTGATTGCCCCATATTCTCCGCAGCAAAATGGTGTAGCGGAACGGAAGAACCGAACTATTCTTGATATGGTTCGATCTATGTTGAAAGGGAAGAATATGCCGAAGAAGTTTTGGGCAGAGGCAGTGCAGTGTGCAGTCTATGTGCAAAATAGATGTCCACATGCAAAGCTAGGAGAGAAGACGCCTCAGGAGATCTGGAGTGGCATGAAGCCAAGTGTTTCTCATCTTAGGGTGTTCGGTAGCTTGGCCTATGGGCAAGTACCAAGACAGCAGAGGACAAAGTTAGAAGATCGAAGCAAGAAGTATATATTTATTGGATATGATGAAAAATCCAAAGCATACAAGTTATTTGATCCTGATAACAAAAAGGTGGTGGTGAGCCGAGATGTTCACGTGGAGGAAACAAAGCAATGGTGTTGGAGTAACTCGGCCGAAGAAGAAACCAGCTCGGACATTGTTGTACCTTTAACAATAACTACGACCGAGCTCTCAGATGAAGAATCCGAGCTACTACAGCCAAGGATGAGAAGCCTGAGGGAAATTTACGACACTACAAGTGAAGTCCATGCTGTATGTCTTCTTGCCGACTCTGAAGACTTGAGTTTTGAGAAAGCTGTCCAAGATGAGAAGTGGAGAACAGCTATGGATGAGGAGTTTGAAGCGATTGAACGTAATAAAACTTGGGAATTGACCAACCATCCTGAAGGAGCTCGGCCTATTGGAGTAAAATGGATGTATAAAAAGAAGTTGAATGCTGAGGGAGAAGTTGAGCGTTATAAAGCTCGGCTTGTTGTGAAGGGCTATAAACAAAAGGAAGGAGTTGACTATGATGAGGTTTTTGCTCCTGTCACGAGAATGGAGTCAATCCGACTTCTGATCTCGTTAGCTGCTCAGAGACAATGGAAAATCCTACAGATGGATGTGAAGTCAGGCTTTCTAAATGGAGTGCTGAAGGAGGAGGTGTATGTTGAGCAACCACTCGGGTACATGAAGAGAGGAGAAGAAAAGAATGTGTTGAGATTGAGAAAATCCCTCTACGGGTTGAAGCAAGCTCCTCGTGCTTGGAATGAAAGAATTGATGGGTATTTCAAGAAAAACGGGTATGAGCAATGTCCGTACGAGCATGCCTTATACATAAAGAACTCAGGAAAAGATATGATGGTAGTTGCTCTCTATGTAGACGACCTCATATTCACTGGAAGCAATGCAAAGCTGATTAAGGAGTTCAAGGAGATAATGAAGAAGGAGTTCGAGATGACTGACTTAGGCTTGATGAAATATTTTCTTGGCCTAGAAGTGAAGCAATCGGATGAAGGGATTTTTATATCCCAAGAAAGGTATGCACTTGAAATCCTAAAGAAGTTTAAAATGGAGGATTGCAATCCGGTTTCTACTCCAATGGAACCAGGCAAAAAACATTCAAAGTTTGATGGAGGAGATCGAGCTGATTCTGGGAGATATCGGAGCTTAGTCGGAAGTCTGAGGTACCTTACAAGCACGAGACCTGACTTAATGTTGAGTGTTGGGATAACGAGCAGATTCATGGAGGATCCGAGTTACACACACTGGAAGGCCTTGAAGAGAATTCTGAGATATGTTCGAGGAAGCCTATCACTTGGTCTTTTCTATTCAAAATCGGACGATTACCGATTAGTGGGTTACTCGGACAGTGATTGGTGTGGAGATGTTGATGATCGGAAGAGTACCTCGGGTTATGTATTTATACTCGGGAATACGACTTTTACTTGGCTGTCAAAGAAGCAGCCTATTGTAACTCTGTCGACTTGCGAGGCCGAGTACGTGGCGGCATCTTGGAGCGTATGTCATGCAGTTTGGCTTTCAAATTTACTGAGGCATATGGGAGTAATCCGAGATGAAGCGATTGTGATCCGAGTTGGTAACAAGTCGGCAATCGAGTTAGCAAAGAACCCGGTTAATCATGGAAGGAGCAAGCACATTGACGTCCGATTTCATTTCATCCGAGAGCAAATCAGACAAGGAAAAGTCGAGTTGGAGCATGTCGGAAGCCGAGTTCAAGCAGCAGACATATTTACCAAGCCACTACCGACTACACTGCTGGAGAATTGCAAAAAGCTGATTGGAATGAGAGATGGGAAAAACATTTAAGTTTAAGGGGGAGATTTGTTATGAAACTTAAATTAGGAGTTTTATTTTGTTTTAATAATATTAATGGTGTGAATTATGAGAGGCATTTAAAGATGTAAACGTTGTGTTTTTCTTTCAACTACAAATAAGTGTAATTTCATTTGCAACATGAATGAGAACAATAGAGAATTTGTTTTGCTCCCAAATTTATGCCTTGTATCATTAACAAGATCCCCGTAATTGTGAAATCTACTAAGAAAAGCCTCCTTTGCCAGAGCCTCAAATTCATGAAACGTGTAGTTTCTGACGAAAATAATATAAGTCAACAATTAATTACTTAATTTACATGGTTTAGTTGGTGAAAAACTTAAAACATGATCATATCATTTTTTTTACCTTCCCGTAGAAAAGGACATCTTGTCTTTCTCATTCCACTCAGAAAGTCGAAGAGGTTGTACACTAGTTTGAAACTTGAAGTCCTCTTTCTCTTTGGTTAAAACAACAACAGCATAAATGGAGGCAACAATAGGAGAAGCTATTTTATAAATGCCTGAGACCACAGAAGGGAATTTAGAGAAGAAAAAAATCTCCGCATCTGATAAGTCGAAGTTTGTGACATGCGCATGATGATATATAGCAAATATGACACATTTGTTAATGAAACTAACATGTTACGTTAACTTGTGACTTATGGAAAATTCTTTTATTTCAAACATTTTTAAAAGAGAGATACTCATACATTCATAACCTACTATTACATTCCAAATTTAGATGCCTCTGGAGCAATAGTTTGTAGATAAAGGGTCCTCAAATTCGTTCTCTGATGGGTGGTACACTGGACACTCTGGAATATTACTGGTCAATTATTCAAATCAAATTTATCCATTTTTTTAACCTTTTTTTTCCTTGGTCATCCACGTCTGGCAACTTTAGAATGACAACAGAAATAACATTGTAGTGTTTCTACTTCTCTTGGTTGCGTCCCAAACTAAGAATACATGTAACTCACTCATTGACAGTGGCAGTTACACCAGTTAAGAGTACGCTGTTTTTATTTATTTTTATTTGGGCACAAGAGTTCTGTTTTAGAGTTACACTAAGACATTTTTATCTTTATATATATTTTATTTTAAAATTTAAAATAACTTATCTTTTAAATGAATTCATTTGTTTGCATATATTTGTGTAAATAACTTTACACTTTGATTTATTATTATTATTATTTATTGATGAAATTCATTTGACCCATTTCAAGGCCCGAATAGCTCATTTTAGAAAATAAAAAAATGCATCGTTTAGTTAAAAAAATATTTATGCTATTGTTTTTTATTTTTATTTTCTTAAACAGTGTAATTCAGTTTAATTTTTAGATTAAAATGTGAAACTAACTCATACTAAACTGAATCGTATTTAAATATGAATATTTTTTTAAAAATATATATTATACAAAATTAATACATAACATAAAAAGTTTTGTAAAGCAATAAATTTCTAAATTGTTAGTTATAAAAAGTTTTTTTTTCAAAAATATATATTATAATATATTTGATTTAAAAGGTATTTATAATTTGTAAACTAATAAAGTAAATATTGAAATAAAAAATTATATATTATTTATAACATTTGAAAATAATTTTATCTTAAATAACAAATTATATATGAGAAAAATATTTAATATGAAAAAATATATATGATAACTAAAATTGCATTAAAAAAATATTTTCACTAAAATAATAAAATAATAAATAATATTAAATACTTTTAATTTATTTTTACATGCAAATTTTAAACCAACGAATTTTAAACAAATAAAACAATATAATATTTTTAATTAATTTTAAATAATAATTTAAAAATAAATTTTAAAAATCACAATATCAACCAAACTAAAATAAAATTAATTTAGGTTGATTTGAATTTCATAATATATTCAAATCAAACCAAATCAAATTAAGTTACACTTAAATTATTTGATTTGATTTGAGCGTTTTTAAAGTAAAAAAATTAAATCAAATTGCACCATGAACCACATTATTAAATACATACTTTTAGGAAATAATGCAACTTTTTAAATTATTTTAACAATATTTTCTTTTATGAAAAAATACAACTCTTGTAACTGAATTTTTTCTCATGAATAGACACATATTTTAATAAAATAAAATACAACTTTTGACTCTTTCCAAAAATTGTTGACACTATTAATTTCTAAATGTGAAGTTAAAAGACACTCGTAAATCAAAATTACAAAGTGAATATCAAATTTGAAAAGCAGAATGACTAAATTCACAATAAAAGAGAATGAAAAAATGCAATTAAACATAATTTTATCAATATATTTTTTTATCACACATCCAACGGTTAGGTTTTCATCCAACCACTGTTGGACCACGGTTTGGGGTGTACCATACCATATTATACGGCCTTTAACAAAAATACAAAAACAAAAACCCTAGGATAGGTAGTGTTTGGAGCGAAACAATGACGCGACCTTACGGTGTGAAGGGGCGGAAGCGAAAGCACGCCGAACCCAAATACGACGCCGAAGAAGAAGACCAACAAGCCCAACAGCCAAACAGAACTGTGGTCGAGAACGATGAACCAACGCCAACACGGAAGAGAACTGTGGCGGAGAACGAAGAAGCAACACCAACACCAACACCAGCTTCAACCGAGGACAATGAATTGAGCGGTATTCCAATTGCGCCAAGCGAGAACAACACTACCAAACCCAACGTCATCTTCATTCTCGAAAAAGCTTCATTGGAAGTCGCCAAAGTTGGCAAGGTACTCCACTTCCTCACACTCTTCAATTTCTTATTCTCCTTTTCTTCATTACTTTCAATCAATTATTTTTCTTTGCTATCATTCATTGTACAGACATATCAGCTTTTGAACTCCGACGACCATGCCAATTTCCTCCGCAAAAATAACAAGAATCCCGGTGATTACAGGCCCGACATTACGCATCAGGTCTTAATTTTGCTATTAAAATTGCTTGTTTGAGGTTATGCTGTTAAAATGGTTCGCTATCTTTTTTTCAATTTATTATAATTTTAAACCTGATTTTATGTTCAATGGTGCTTTGTTTCCAGTCCCTTTTATCTATTTTGGATAGTCCACTGAATAAATCTGGGAGATTGCGAACAGTATACATAAAGACTGAAAAAGGTGTCCTTATAGAGGTTAAGCCCTTTGTTCGTATTCCCAGAACATTCAAACGTTTCGCTGGTGTCATGTGTAAGTCTTAGTTAGTCTTTTTGATTTCCTGTGCCTCATTTTCTCTGTGAGGTTAAGTAAGACTACTAAACTTTACTATTCTGCAGTGGAACTGCTTCAAAAATTGAGCATATCTGCTGTTGGCAAGCGTGAAAAACTTCTCCGTACTGTCAAGAACCCTGTGACACAGTATTTGCCTGTCAACTCGCGAAAAATAGGTACGTTGTGTTCTTGAATGGGTTTGTTTTCTAAATGGTTTCAGGGTTGCACATGATTGTTTTGAAGGTTTATTTTTGTTAGACATACATAGGAAATGTTGCAAGGTATTCCTGAATCCTAATGTTCACTTATGTGTTTATCTTTCTCTTTTTATAAGTTATTTTATCAATACATTCAAAATAATTGAAGTGTTTGCTTTCTTTTAATGTCAGGTCTATCATATAGTTCAGAAAAGCTTGTAGATATGAATGACTACGTATCCACTGTTCCCAACAATATGGACCTTGTCTTTGTGGTACTATTATAATTACGAGTTCAACTTTTAATTTCTATATTGTTATTGTTTCGGTAGATGCTTAACGTTTAACATAATATATAATTTCAGGTAGGAGCAATGGCCCATGGGAAGATTGAGACAGATTATACAGAAGATTATGTAGCAAGTATGTTTATTCATACTTTTTTTTTTTAATATTCTCTCTTCTCAATAATTATAGATACTCGTGAAAGTCATGTCCCTTTTGGCTTAATTGATTTGACTCTTCTGTCTTCAGTGTGTGTTAGCTGATTTCCATTTCCCCTCATGTATAAACATGGGAGTTTTTTTTATGCTATTGTTTCGAATATTAGAGGTTTCTGATTGATGTTTATATTTGTCTGATCAAATTCCAAAACAATGAATGAAGAGTTTTGTGAATTTTGCAAAATTTAAACGGGTTAGACTACCTGATCTCCGTTGATCTGGTTTTCCTTTCCTTGTAAAAAGAATAAAAAGTAAAGCTTTTCTAGATTTGTTGGCAAAACTTCCTTTGCAGGTTTATGATCGACGGCCAAGGTTGGACTAGACTAGTTTTAATAAAATGGGCAAATACATGTATCTGCTCAGCCAAGCAGAGCAGTATTCCTCTTTGGTTCTTTTATTACATTTTTATGAGAGAGTAACCACAATCTTGCAACTAATACACATTTTTATAATATAATGGCCACAGACACAACCAAAATGGGATGTTTTGCTTTCAAGCCAAACATTACTGTCTTTCACATAAAAAATATAGGTCGTGTTTAAATTGAGCCCAATTTAAATGGTTAAACGATGTGGTTAAACTGAGTAAAAGCTGCTGATTATTTTCACTTCTCCTAAAAATTTGTTGTCAACTTTTTTGTATTTACACCGGTCAGGATATTTGGTAGTTGCTCACTTCATTATGCTTCCTGTTTGCAGTTTCGGAGTATCCTCTAAGTGCTGCTTATTGTATTGCAATGATTACTGTCGCAGTTCAGAAGAAGTGGAAGATATTGTGATTTAACACCTTCAGGTCATGCCTGAATTGCATTTTACTAATTTAGGTACCACAGTCAATTTATGTAATATCAGGGAGAGGGCCTTGCATAGCAATTATGTAGGACATACAAGATTAGTTTGTTTTTTGGTCTTGAGGATTTTTAGGGTCTGATGTCCTGGACCAGAGTGATGTTTCAATGTCGTATTTGAATTAAATGTGGTATACGTGGTTTGATAGTCTCTATTTTATTACTGGTTTAAAGCTGAATCCATTATTTGTTGTAATGGCAGAACTTGCTTACGTTCATCATGTGCTGCTACATTTATGGCTTCAATTACAGAGATGTCACTTTTAAGTTTTATAACATACAAGTCTAGTAAATACACTGATATTAGTATGAATTATATTAAAGAGTTAAATATGTTATTGACTAGAAGTCTAAAAGTGATATTAGTAAACCTATACGCGGTTATTACTCGGGAATATTGTATTCATTAGCATCGATTATTGCCCATTTCTAACACCTTCGTTGGAAAGCATTTTTTTTAAAGTCTCAATTTATGAGTTGAAAATGTTTATATTAAAATAAAACTTCATCATATTGTTAATTTTTGAGTTTGAGTTATGTCCAATTATAGTTTTTTTTTTGGAATTTTTTGAACTAATTAAGTTCCTTTATTTTTAAAATTTAAAAAAATTATTCTTTTTGTTAATTTATAATATTGAATATTCTTAAACTTTAGTTTTTGTTCAAATATAAGGAACTTTCGATAGAATTGAAATAGAAAATTAAATTAAAAGCTTAGAATTAAGAAATTTAATAAAAAGTTGGAAATTTGATACAATTAAGGTTCGAAGAAACTGAGTTGAGTTTTTAGACGTATGTTAATATTTTGTTTAATGAATTGTGAGTAAAAGATAAATTAATTAGTTTAATTTATGAAAATTAAAAACTTTTAAATTAAAAAAAAATATGAAAGAACATAATAGACTAAATATTAGAATAAAAATTAATTATTTTGAAAAAAAAATTGCATAAGAGACAAAAAGAATAATTCTAAATCTTATCACAACTTTTTCTTATTAATCAATCCTTTATGAAGCAAAAAAGTATAATGCATTTTATATTTTAAAATATTAAATATATTTAGTTATTCATTTAATTGTTTCTTTTAAAAAACGTTAAAGCAATACGTAAAAGGGAAGTGTTCCCAGAAGCTGTGGTGAAACCGAACAAGAAAAGAAGAGGCTCAAGAAAAATATAAACAAACAGTGACGTGGTTTGCGATTCATTCCGGAGAAGAGAAAATTGGAATGTGTGAACTGTGAAACTTATCAACCCCATCTCCTTCTCCTCACGCGCAACGCAAACCCATTCTTCTCTTGTAAGCAACCCAATCACACACACACACGCTTGCATCAATCGGCATGGTTCAACCGGCGGTGACTCAGTTCCTGAACTCCGTCCTCTCCCAGCGCGGCCCCTCCGCCGTCCCGTATTCGGAGGACACAAAGTGGCTCATCCGGCAGCAACTGGTGTCCCTCACCACCGCCTTCCCCTCCCTCGAACCCAAAACGGCGTCGTTCACGCACAACGACGGTCGCTCGGTGAACCTCCTCCAAGCCGAAGGCACCATCCCCATGACCTTCCAAGGCGTCACGTACAACATCCCCGTCATAATCTGGCTCATGGAATCTTACCCTCGCCACCCTCCCTGCGTCTACGTCAACCCCACGCGCGACATGATCATCAAGCGCCCCCACCCTCACGTTAACCCTTCAGGCCTAGTCTCCGTCCCTTACCTTCACGATTGGGTCTACCCTGGCTCCAACCTCGTCGATCTCGTCCTCGATCTCAGCCTCCGCTTCGGTCGCGACCCTCCCCTATATTCCCAACGCAGACCTAACCCTAACCCCAACCCTAACCCTAGCCCTAACCCCAATCCTCCTCCCAATTTTGGAAACTCCCCTTCTAGTTTTGGAAGTGCACACGGCCACTCCCAACCTCCTAGGACTTACCCTCCCAGGTCTTACCCTCCTTCCCCTTACCCTGCTCCTAGGGTTCAGTCCACGGAGGATCCTTCCGAGGTGTTTAAGCGAAACGCGATTAACAAGCTTGTGGAGATGGTGCACGGCGATGTTGCTTCCCTAAGGAAGACGCGGGAGGCTGAGATGGAGGGGCTGTTCACCTTGCAGGGCGTGCTGAAGCAGCGGGAGGAGAGCCTCAACGGCGGTTTGAAGGAGATGCAGGCGGAGATGGAGGCGCTGGAGCAGCAGCTGCAGATGGTGTTGATGAACACCGATGTTTTGGAAGGGTGGTTGAGGGACAACCAGGGGAAGAAGATGGCGGGCTTGGAGAATCCCGAGGATGCGTTTGACTGTGTCGATGTGCTATCCAAGCAGATGCTGGATTGCACTGCGGCGGATTTGGCCATTGAGGACACGCTTTACGCCTTGGATAAGGCGCTTCAGGTGGGGGCTGTGCCGTTTGATCAGTACTTGAGGAGTGTGAGGGCGCTGTCCCGGGAGCAATTCTTTCACCGCGCCACCGCCGCCAAGGTTAGGGCAGCACAGTTGCAAGCTCAGGTTGCCAATATGGCTGCTCGGACTCAACATTATGGTAGCTGAGGCTTGGCTTGGTTTGTGGGAGATTCAGATGTTGAAATCCGCCATTGTGGGTACATATTGCTATTTTGTTGCTTCTAGTTAATTGCATGAATTGGTCACCCTTATAAATACAGCCTGCAGCATCTTTGAAATTGTTAACCAGAGGCTGTGTCATTGTTCTTATACAGACTTAATATGATTTTCTTGAAAATTTTGGTTTGAGGGGGCTGTTAGCTCGAGTTTTTGTTTTCTTTTCAATTTTATTGTTTAGGAGTATACATGCATATGGATCATAGATTTGTTCCACCTTGTAATTTTAAAACAATGGGTATATTACCATTACCATATATATAATTATATTTTTTTGGTGCTTCTATGGCTGTCTTCATTGGCCTGGTCTATTCCAATTTATTTATATGCAATATGTTAGGAAAAGAATTGTAAAGAGAAAATATGCAATATGTTGGGAAAAAAATTGTAAAGAGAAAAGAGAAGAAAGATTTATTTCTTGACTACAAAAATAACACAAAATAAGATAGTAATTCTCATTCGCCTCTGCAAAGGATTTCTCTTTTTACAAAAAGAGCTAATGCTCTATTTACAAATGAATAACTATCCTGTTAGCCACCAAGTTACCTCTTATTTATAAATACGATGGGTTGACCCATGATATCCTTCTGACTAATAACTATTCTAATTACCTTTATTTTATTTACACAGTAGTTAGATATTAGGACTTTGTTTGCACTGCTGGTAGGGTTCTGTTCTGAAAAATTTATTAGATTGGAAGTCTAAAATTCTGTTCTGAAAAATTTATAAGATTGGAAGTCTAAAAGTAAAATTATACACTTCATTCATGTGTATTTGTTTCAGAAAGTATCTGTTTACTTGTCTTATGACTGTCAATAATTAGAACCCTGGTACATGGGAATTAATAATGATTTCATTACTATTTGCCCTGTTCATTCGGTTTTTGATTCAGTGTAATATATAGCCAATGGATATCGGGACACCCATTAGGACTTGACTATTGCATTAATATAGTTATAGCAGAAAGCGCTGATGTTTTACACAATTTCTGATGGGCTGGTATCTTAGCATAAACTTGGATGTTTTATTTTGATTGTGTTAATTGTGCATATGTATAGTTGTGTAGTGTATTTGTCCAGAGAAATGTAAACATGTGTCGCATCAGAGTTCATGTGGCGCATGTGTCGCATCAGAGTTCACCCATTAGAGTTCACCCATTAGGACTTGACTATTGCATTAATATAGTTATAGCAGAAAGCGGTGATGTTTTACACAATTTCTGATGGGCTGGTATCTTAGCATAAACTTGGATGTTTCAAAATCAATAAAGTTTATTTTGATTGTGTTAATTGTGCATATGTATAGTTGTGTAGTGTATTTGTCGTAAACATGTGTGCATCAGAGTTCATGTGGCGCATGTGTCGCATCAGAGTTATGTGGCGCATCAGAACTTTGCGGTCTAAATTTATAGAATTGTTAGTTTGATTGCTATTATTTGTTTCAATAACTTGGCACAAATGTATTGTGTTAAAAGGTGGTCAGACACATTCTCTATATTAAGTGTTAAAATTATGAATTTAATAAACATGTTCCCGATTTTATTTACTATTAATATTAGTTTTTCTAGAGCTTTCTAAGTTGAATCTAATTAAAAAAAATAGATACAATGGTATACCAAAAAAAAATTGATTGACTAGCGTGGAAGAAATAATTATAACACAAACAAAACTACTCCACCCTTTTAAAGTTTGATGGAGTGAGATAGCTGAATTATATTAAAATTAAATAAATTCTAAACAGTATTAAAATTCAGAAGAAAAAAAACATTAACACATTGTTTTTAAATTATGAAACACTTGAATAGGAATGTGGTTTAGAATAATTTCTAAATCTAGTTTGACGTTGTTCAATTCTTTTTTTTTTTTTTTTACAAGATATGTGTTATTTCTAAATTCTCGGTGATACAAAGACAATATTGTTTCTAAATGATGGGTTATACAAGACTATTAGTAGATACTACTTAATATAGGATTATTTTGTTTTGAGTAAGTTTCAATGTATAACAAATATATTTTCTACAATAATAATTAATTTTTTGGTGAAATTTTCATTGAATAATTTTTATTTATTTATAGATTTTTAACAGTATAATCCATTTTCATCGGGTAATCTCTCTTATTAAAGATAATTTCTTCATTTGTTATCTTAATTCTTCAAAACTTTTATTTATAATTTTTATCCTAACTCTTCAAAACTTTTATTTATAATTTTTATCAAGACATTATCTCTCTTATAAATTTGTTATTGTTAGGATTTGTGACATTATCTTTGAAATTCAAATAGGAAAAAGAGGGTAACTAAAATGCATTATTATGACAAGGTGTCGTGCTAAATTCTGATTGTGAAGTACATTACTCATAAGGCATGAAATTTCATGTTAGTTCATAAACTACACGAAATTGTTCTTTAACAGATTATGCAAGGCATTGTAGTCTATAAATCTCTTCTTGATATCTAATTAATTCAATTTAATTAAAACAATTACTTGTTCATAAATTATGTCTATCATTTATATCTGAATTATTTATATCTGAATTATTAAATAAAGATGTTAAAATATTCAACCGTGTTTTGTCTCCATTATCATAAGATCATTTTATCTATAAATACATATAAATATATTAATTATCATTCTTCTTCACTATTTTTGACAAACTTTTCACTCATATCTATAACTTTTTCACTTTTATAATTATCTTTACTTTTTTATAATTATCTTTATTTTTGTTAATTATTCACATAATAATCATCAATTTTATTATTTTTAATTTTTTTAAAAATTAGAATCACAAAATATTTTTTTCCTTTCCAAAGTATAATTATTATAAAAGTGATTGTTTTATGCATATATTTTTGTCTGATGTTTTATTCCTTAATAATAATATATATTTTAGTTAAAAGGTACAAATTTAAAATCCTAATTAAACGTGTCTAAAATAATAGTATATATTATATAATAACTACTATTTTTTTTAACACTTTCAAATTGCGCTCTACAAATTTTTTAAAACAAACATAATAATAATTTTAAATTTTTATTCTTTTCTTTATTTATCATTTTTTTTACTTTTTTAATACAAAGGCATGATATATATATATATATATATATATATATATATATATATAATTTTTATATGTCTCCTTTATTTTTTATTTTTGTTGAATTATATTTTAATTATTTCTTGTTTTCTTTATTTTTTTTCCTGTAATTTTTTAATAAGATTTGGTAGAAGAAAAATATGTTTTTTAAGTATAGCCTTGACCAACATTAATGAATTTAATCATTAACTAATAATATTGTTTGTTTGATTAATTGGTCAAAATATTTTTTTTTTCTCATATACTAATTTTAAAAACTGAAAAATATCGATTAAATTATAATTTTAATCCTTTTATTTTTATAAATTATTTAATAAAATATTTAAATAAAATTTATTAATAACATATTTAAGCTATTATTATTAAGCATTCATTATTTAATTAAAATTAGTTTCTATAATATTTTGATTATTTAATTGCACAATTGTTATAATTGTTATAGTTAAGGGATAAAAATGCAATTGCCCATTATTTTGATTATTTTAGTTTCTATAATTTTTATGTGTTTATTTAATTTTTGTCGGTTAGAAATTTTTTTTGTTAAATGATATTTTAAATGGAGCAATATGTTACTATATCACAAATGATTTACATAAGTTAAAATAATTATTGAAAATTAAAAAACAAAATACTAAATTATAAGTATTGTTGTGTCCACATCAAATTTTTATGTTCTTTAAAAATTAAAAATAAATAAATATATATATATATATATATATAACTATTTTAAGATGAATTTTTTTTAGAAATATATGCAAATAAAAAACCAAAAAAAAATCAATTTTAATTAAAATTGTTTTTATAAACTAAACACGATTTACTATTTCGAGTGATAATATTATTAGGAATTTATTTTTAATGAAAGTATTTTTAGATTTTTTTTATTTTTAATAAGAGGTTTTTCAGAATAATTTAAATTCTTATCTTATTCAATTTTTATTCATCATATTTATTTATAAATTAAATTTTAATATTTTTAAAATAAACTATTAATAAGTAAAAGTAAGTTTATATCATAATATAAATTATTTATCATAAATAAGATATTATTATATTATTATCATTGTCATTAATAAATAATGTTGTTAAGTTGATGAAATTATTGTTAAAATCCCATAAAAACTTTCATTTAATAATTTTTATAACATTATCATAAAGAATGACATATTAAAACTTGACGTTTTATGCATGTATAAAAATAAAAACTAATAATTTATTATAATGATTAAAAGTTAAAATTAAGACAATGAAAGAGACAAAGTGAATAGTGTAAGTAAATTTATATTAGAATGACTTTTTAAACAAGTGAATCATGAAAAATAATGCCCTAATGCTTTATTCATGTACATAAAATGCAATCCTAACCTAGAAACGAAGTTCTACTAAATGATGAGTTGATGACAATCCCACAAGAAAGGGATGCAAATCTGTTCCTTGTGATTGAACCTCATTGACTACAAGTTGTAAATCAACCCAACATTCCACATTTTCATCATCAGTTTGTCAATTTTTTAAAATTACAACAAATCTTGCTTAATATTATCTCTTCTTCCAAGTATTTATACGTTAAAAATACACTAATTCATTAAGTCTCAAAAATGAAAAATTACCATGATAATTCAAGTTAAGACGAGAACTAATAAACTTAACTTATTAATTTTTTTAATGTCACACAACTAGTTTATGATAGTAACATTACTAACATACACATTATGTAAAATGATAATCATTTTTCTTTCACACTTAAGGTACAAATCATGATAGGAGTTTAATCGAAAAAATAATTAATGGTATAGAAATATAATTTACTTTTTTTAATAAAGTGAAAGAGAATTAAAAAAAAGTAAAAAAAAAAGTCTTAGGTTGATAATGTTAAGTTCTTAGAAAATTTTAAAAATTAGTAAGAAAAATCTAATTTTTCTAATTTTTTAATGAAGTTTTTCACTGAAATTTTGCTATGAATACATTTTATTATAATGAACTATGATGATCAAGGACATATATGTAAGCAAAGGTGTGGGGCATATGTCCCCACTAAATTTTCAATATTTTCTTAACGTAATACATATAAATATATAATATTATTTTCACTCTTAATAATGTATATTTTAATATTATAACAAGTTAAATTATTTAATCTTATTACAGTACATCTAGTAATTTATACTATACATAAAATATTACTTTTTAATTTTTATTTATTTTAAGAGATATTTAAAATTTATTATCTCTTTTATTTAACATTTATAAATTATATATATATATATATATATATAAACACAAAAGCACACACCTCACTTTCTACATGCTGAGTGTCTTATAAAAATAAAAGATGTTTAGTAATTTTTATTTATTTTTTAATCAATGAACTATTCTTTTGCCTCATAAAATCGTATTAAAATACCTATGGAGAGAAAAATGGGATCACCACCATATAAATATAATATAAGAGCAATCTTAATTCTTGTTCCATATAAAACCCATTAGTGTCTGTGATTGTTTCGAAGCAAAAAGAAAGAAGAAATGCTGAGAAAAGTGTTGCGCCAATGTTACTCACTTCATCGTCCCACATACGCAGTGCCAAGGCTTTATCGAAGGCTTTGTTCTTCTCCTTCAGAGACCACTGCTGCTACAATCTCCATTGACCGTTCTTCCCTTTACAACCCACCTGGTACTCTCTTCAATTCTCCTTCATTTCTTTTCCTATTGAACTCTTCCACTCAACTTTTCAATCTCTCTCTTGTGCCAGAGCATTCTCATCACCCAACTTCCGATTCTGAGCTCGTCAAGCACCTCAAAGGCATCATCAAGGTTCTTTCTGTCTAATTCCCTCTAATCCAATTTTCACATCATAAAAATTGAATTTTTACCACTTGGGTCTCGCCGTTTTTGATTCACGTTACTCGTGATTATCAGTTTCGGGGAGGCCCTATTTCCCTAGGTGAGTACATGTCCGAAGTTTTGACAAATCCTAAAGCTGGGTACTACATCAATCGAGATGTTTTTGGAGCAGAGGGTGATTTTATCACCTCTCCTGAAGTTAGCCAGATGTTCGGTGAGGTGAGGTCAAGTGAATTATCCATTCAGGCATGTTTGAGTAAAATTCTCTAGAAGGACTTCTAGAGAGAAAAATAGGAAGAAAAATTATATAAGTTTTTCCATAAACTAATTTATAGAAGCTCTTAGCCATTAATATCTCTAAAATCTTATTTTTTATTTATGTATAAACTAATCTTAGTTTATGAAAAAATTTATTTCAATTTTTCTTCTTACTAAAATATCAGATAAATTTGTTTAACCAGACTCTTAATTAATTATGTCTGTTGGGGTATCTACTAGAGTTAAAGCTTGTCAATGACACAAGGATTCTATTTCTAATCCCTAATTTGTTCAAACATAGATGGTTGGTGTCTGGGTGATGTGTCTTTGGGAGCAAATGGGACAACCCCAAAGAGTAAATCTAGTTGAGCTTGGCCCGGGACGAGGAACTCTCATGGCTGATCTCCTTCGTGTATGATTTGTTTTTATGCTCAAATTTCTATATGAACCTTTTGTTTTTACATTCTCAATTACATATACAGAAGGCATCATATCATAGTTACTAGTAAACAAAGTTCTTAACTTCTTGTAGGGTGCTTCAAAGTTTAAGAACTTCATTGAGTCATTGCATGTGCACTTGGTGGAATGTAGTCCAGCATTACAGAAGCTTCAGCACCAGAACTTGAAATGCATTGATGATGAGAATGCTGGTCAAGATTCTGATAAAATAACTGCCAGGTCTTCGTTTGGCACTCCTGTGTCATGGCATGCTACACTGGAGCAGGTTCCTTCAGGATGTATGTAATGCTTTTCCAATGAAAAAAGACTTTTGGGCATAAAATATGTATGATGTTCAACTTTTTTATATGAAATTCTAAATTTGTTTTCTGTTCCGTGTTACTATTAAATATCTTATTGAACTATATTCTAATAATGCCCTGACCAAGTTATTGCTTTTGTTGTGCTCCAGCGCCAACAATTATTATTGCGCATGAGTTCTTTGATGCCCTACCGGTTCATCAGTTTCAGGTAATAAAATGTTTGTGCTGTTAAGTTGAATTACATCTAAGAACATCTATCAAGCTGCACAATTAAGTTAGGAAATTTGAAATTCTGCAATTTTATGCTTTCAATAATTCTTCTAGTGTCTTTACAATTTGTCCTTCAGCATTCAATGGTTTTATCCTTTGTTATTCTTTTTAATTTTTACTGGCACTTCATTTGAGTTAATCTACCTACTAGGCCTTTGCTATAATGCTATCTTACTGGTTGGCATATCAAGGGGGTGAATAAAATGTAAGATGCGTTCAATGGTTTGAAATTTGAACCTCAACTGTTGCCTTCCCTCTTGTTTAAACAAATCCAAATTTCCAATAACTTTCTGTTTCAAAGAGTTTGAGCTTGCTCAAATTGTAGTTTTACTTTTATTCCTTAATGTCCTTTAGAATCTAAGTCATGTCATACTATACCTTATATAAGTGTTGTAAAACAAATAAACTCCAACTTCTCTGTCAATTCCTACCTTTTTTATATTGCTCTTGGTGTTACATTTCTTTGAAGCATGATTTCTTTTTTTGGGTTCTACAGAAAGCATCTCGTGGCTGGAGTGAGAAAATGGTTGATGTGGCAGAAGATTCATCGTAAGTATTGTAATGTATCTGCTCTTGAAATTGTATTTCTTCTGGGTTTAGTGTATTGATACTTACATATATCGAATAGGTTTCGTTTTGTTCTTTCTCCACAGCCTACACCTGCTACTCTCTTTCTATTAAAGCGGTGCCAGTGGGCTGCACCTGAGGAGATCGCAAAACTCAATCAAATTGAAGTTTGCCCCAAAGCTATGGAGTTGACCCAGACCATTGTTGAAAGGATAAGTTCTGATGGTGGTGGAGCTCTAATCATTGACTATGGCTTGGACGGAGTAATCTCGGACAGTCTCCAGGTCTAGCATCTTTTCCATCCTATTCTTAAAAGTCTTGCTTTCTAGTTTTACTGTGTTACGTATCCCAAGTATAGTATCCTGTATCCTAATTCCAAATTTTGTCTTATCTTGTCTTGTAATACCATTGAGTTAATAACAACAAGCACAACATGTTGGACTTGGCAATATTTCCATTTGATAGGGTGGTTGATATTTAGATTGTGTTTCCTTCCTCATGCTTTTCTTCTATGATGTATGCAAATTGCGCAGGCAATTCGGAAACACAAGTTTGTGAACCTTCTAGACAATCCCGGATCAGCTGATCTCAGTGCATATGTAGATTTTGCTTCCATTAGGCATTCTGCAGAGGAAGCTTCAGGTGTGTTTCCAAATGCTTATAGTTGTAACACAGTATTATGATTAGAATCAGACATGAGAAGTATACATATTAGGGTTTGTTTGAATAAATATTTCCAGAAACATTTTTAGGAAAAAAAAAAAGGAAAGAAAATCAAATTAAACTTTTATGTAAGCTAAATCTAGCTTATGTACAAATTAAAAATAATTTTTTGAAGAAGCTAATAGAGAGCATTTTTACAAAATTAGCAAATTAATAAACTAATTTTAACTTATAAAAGTTTATTTTATATGTTGTATCTATTTTTCTCTACTAGAAGAGATTTTGGAGAAATTTACCAAAATAGATCTTTAGCTCAAAAAGTAAAGATTAGTTTCTGACTAATTTAATAAGATGTATGCAGGTGAAGTGTGTGTTCATGGGCCAATTACTCAATCTGAATTTCTTGGTGGGCTTGGAATAAATTTTCGTGTTGAGGCACTCCTTCAAAACTGCACGGAGGAGCAGGCTGAGTCATTGAGGACAGGGTACTGGCGTCTTGTAGGTGATGGTGAAGCACCCTTTTGGGAAGGAGGCGATGAAGGTGTTCCTATTGGTATGGGTACTCGCTACAAGGCAATGGCTATTGTCAACAAGAACCAGGGTGTTCCACTTCCTTTTCAGTAAACCAAAGCAAAGCCTAGTCAAATTAAAATTTCCTACCAATTAGTGTGCCAGAATTGAACTTTCCTCAACACAGTTGGTTTTGAGGTTCACTTGACTTTATGAGGTACTCGATCAACGGTTGGCACTTGTAATGCTTACAATTTTTTCTTCTTCTATTGATTTATTTTTAGATGCCTGTTTAACAGCTTTTTGGTGTATTGCAAGAGATACACGATGTAACATTCTTGTAACAATTTTAATGATGCAAGCATTACTTTTATACGTGTCAATAGAGTGGCTGTACTCTAAGTTAATTGTGCTTCCTCGCCTTAAAATCTGTTTGGTTGGGTTTATTTAGAAAGATAGAAAATAAGAAGAAAGCAATAGTTTTCTAAGGTTTGGATAAATGAAAATTAAAGGAGATTAAATTTGTAGGACTTCCTACAAAAATAATTTTCTCATTTTCTCATCATGAGCTGAGAAATGGGTGGGGAAAAGTTCCCAATTTTTGTTTAAAAAATCAGTTTTTATGAAATAAAAAGAATTTATTTTAGAAAAATGCTATAATGAATAGTTCATGTTTTTTAAGTTAAGTTTATTTTTAATTAATTTAAAAATATTTAATTATTTTTTCATTCTTTTTTTATTCATTCAAACAAGTAGAAAAGCAATTTCTCTATTTCTTTTTTTCTCATTAAGACATTTTTTTTCTATTATGTTTTTATTCCTAATCTAAAGAAAGCACTAGTAATTTTTACTGTCAAGAATTTTACATGTCTTGAGAATTACCATTGTAAGTCCCTTATATTACTTTAAAAATGATTAAATCTTCAGAAAAAAATGATTTTTTCCCAAGTTTTTTCATATAATTGAAGAAAATAAATTAAATATACATAATATTTACTCTTCCGCTCCATAAAAATTGCTCTCATAGGTGAGTATTCAATGATTTAGATGAAAAAAATGAACAAGAAATGGTATTGATGTGTGAATCAGATATAAAGATTGTGTGTAAGTCACGTTTCTCTAATTCATTTCAATGCACAAAAAATAGACAAACTTTCGGATACACAAAGTTCAAAATATATTGAAGGCTTTGGCATACACAAAGCTCAAAGCGTACCAATGGCTTTCCCCTTTGTTTTATATAATCTTATATCCTTAATTTATTTCCTCTAAACCTGGACTGAACATTCTATAATTTATTTCCCCTTGTGTACGTAATAAATAGTAATGGTTATAAATTATTATCTTCATAGCCGCACACTTTGTGCAGATTCTGAGAAACCTTTCCCCTTAGCATACTAGCTCTGCCATGAATACCAGTTATGATTTCAGATAGTGCAAATTGAAATCAACAAAGAAATTAAGTACCATCGTAGTGAATAATCCACTACAAACCAATGCCCATTAAAATTCAACTGGCATGAAGCATAGGTATCACAGATGAATTATCATTACTAAGATGCCTTGTGAGTACCATTTCCAATTTTTAAGTCAGTTCATTTCCCTTCACCTCACCCCATTTCAGCGAACACCTCATATGCATAAAAAAGAAAAAAGAAAAACTCATATTTCCTCATTACAAATAAAATTGAAATGCAGACAAAATAAAAGGAAATTACAGTGTACTAGTGAACTCAACTAAAACAACATGAATGTGGTGGTGGAACTAAACAATGGCAATTTTGGCACCAGCTTCTTCAAGTTGCTTCTTGGCATCATCAGCTTCTTCCTTGGAAACCCCTTCCTTGAACTTCTTGGGCAAGCCTTCGATCAACTCCTTCGCCTCCTTCAGCGCAAGGCTCGTCAACCCTCTCACCGCCTTAATCACCGCAATTCGAGCGTTGCTCGGCACCTCCTCGATCACCACGTCGAACTCCGTCTTCTCCTCCACCGCCGCCGGGGCCTCCACCGCCGCGCCTCCGGGAGCGGCCACCGCGGCCACGGGCGCGAACGCCGCCGCCGACACCCCCAGCTTGTCCTGCAGGAAGTCCACCAGGCTCTTCGCCTCCTCCAGGGTCAGTCCGGCGATTTCGTCGCCGAGTTTCGTGATTTTCTCCGGCGCGGCGACCGCGGCGGCGACGAGACGGCCGCGGCGCGCTGCGGAGCGGCTGGGGAATTGGAGGAATGGCCTTGTGGCAGGGTAGGAGGAGGGTGTAGGACAAGCTGGGGTGCGGAGGGTGAGGGTTGTCAGAGTGGTCGTGGCCATTTTTGTGATGAGAAAAAGGAGTTTTGGTGTTTTGGGATTTTGAGGGAGTGAAGAAGAAAAAGTGAAGGAGTGAAGTTAGAAGAAGATAGGATAAGGGGATTTTGAAGGGTCTTGCTTTTGGAGTGGGTTCACCTCAGTGTTACCATATTACCCCCAACATTCAATATCACCAACTAACGTATTTAAGGGTGGGAATTGGAAAATGAAGTTTACTGGATAAATTGTCCGAAACTATTTTTTTTATTCAGCACAGCACAGAACTGATAAATGTGTTTTATTTTATGTTTAAATTAATGGTTTCCGATTTTTATGATTTTAAAATTACTTACCTTTTAATTCTTGAAGTTATTATTTGTTTTTTATAATGAATAGAAATTTCACTTTTTATATTAAAAAAAAATGATCCAAAAAGGATATTTTCAATTTTGAAGACTAAAATTTAAGTTTGGTGTTTTTTCGGGACTAAAAGTATTCTTAATTCTGAAGGGAAAAGTGATTTTGTGGTTTTTTGTAATGTAATTTAACTTAAAGAAAATAATCTGTCTGCAAGATTCGTTGTCTTAAAATGTGAAGTTTGTGAACCTTCTAGAGAATCCTGGACCAGGTGATCGCAGTGCATATGTTAATTTTGTTTCTGAGGCATTCCGCAGAGAAAGCTTCAGGGACGTTTTAGTAAAGCAAAGCAAAGTAAAATGTAAAAGTGGAGGCAATTATTGAGCCAGGATTTGGGGGTGCAATAAACATTATAAATCAAGATTTTATTTATTTATTTTTAGATGATTGTTTAATAGATCACTGGCTCTACCGTGAATAGCAGTGAAGTTTCAGACAAGTCTGGAAGCACACAATAAAATAGGATAGTGCCAAGTGAAAAGAATAAACGAGCATAGGGTGAAACATATTGTGGTGTACAATGTAATGTTCATTAACATTAAACTAACATGGAGCATAGGCGTGACTAAATTAAACATCATAGTCCACTCAAATGAAGTATCATTGCTCCAGGTATTTGGGATTATAGTGAAAAGTTGAGGAAGTAGTAATGGTAATGTAGAATAAATTGGAGGGTAAGCATCTGAATCTCAGTAGCGGTACTTGGTAGAGTAATCTTTGGGAGAAATGACAAGACCACGTCCCTTCCTAGCACCGCGATAGACAGTTTCGACAATATCAATGAACTCTTGCTTGTCTTTGAGAGCCCAGTTGATCTTATTGTTGTTTCCGGTTCCAAGGTCTATCATGATGTGTTTGTTCCTGAAAAAGAACATTACGGTGCACGGGTCATACAACTCGTACATGGTGTTGAAGTCCGGTACCTCCGTGATGTCCACCAGATAAATGACTGCGAAATTTTTTATGGTCTCCGCAACGGATGCCAGCACTTCATCCATCTGATTGACAAATAAACACTGTTATTCATGAATTCATTCCACAACATGACAAAGAAGGAGAATTAATGGAGAAGAGTTATGTATAGTATACCTGCATGCATGTGTCATCCCAATCGTGACCGAAGCGTATGACAACTACTCGTTCTTCTTCGGAGAGAATAGCCTGATCCACTGCCCACCCAGAATGCAAATGTGGTAACAAGTATGACATTCCTATTTCCTGATCTCTGTCTATTCTATTTTCTCCTCCAAGGATTCAAATATATGCATATATATGAAGAAGGCAACGGAAGTGTCTAGAAACACCCCGTACTTTCACTCTTACATTCTATGCGTCCACTTCATCATCACAATTATAACCCGTTTCTAAAATATAAGTATTCTTCAATTAAATTAATTTCCAACCTATATCAGCCAATAAATTCTATATTTAATAACTATTACGCTAATTGGGGTTTAAAGGTGCTGATACATGCGGGCTTTTTTTAGCCTGTGGTAAATTCTATATCTTTTTTTTTTTAACCCCCTTCTTTGCTGAGAATATCATAATTATCTGACCTACAATAATTTTAACTTTTTAGGCTTTGTGATAATTAGGTCCAAATGTCTATAACAGGCAAGATTTTCAAGAATTTCGGAATGGAGAATGTTCCGTAAATTTAAAAATCAGTACTATCTGGTGAACAGATTATGCTCCCATTAAAATAATTAAGCATAGGTTGACACACACGAACGCTAGTCATTCACTATTCAGAGTCGATGTCACCATATCAAAATTTCGCATACACCACGTATCATTGCCATTTTTCTTGGATTTCTGACCGGCCAGCTTGACCCGTACAAACATTTTTAACATTCTCAACAAAACCAGTTTGAACAATTCCTGCGTTTGTTTCTTCCAAGGCAAGATGGCATTTCTCTCATCTTTATCACTAATTTTGCGACTTGCACGATTCTGCAAATGACCTCTTTCATATTGAATGTTATGATCTGAACAAGATCCCGGATTTTGCTAAGCTAGCACAACATGAAGTTCCTTGAGATAAACAAAACGCACCATAAAATATTAACTTTGGGTTGTCAACTAGTGGACACGCATCTATCATAGTTGAGATACATATTGAATCTACTCCCATAAGTTTGAGTAAAAATGACATGGATAATTATCGAACCAACCATAGCTATGACTTTCATCCCAGTTAAAAGGTAAGGTGCTGAAACATAGTTTATGTTCATGACATCATGAAAAAAAGAAATATCTTCTTTTACAACCAATTTATTGAATTAAACAAGGTAAAATTTGAACAGCACACCCATAGCAACAGACTCTTCTTCCTGTTTTTGGAGTTCATGCCTGCCAAGAAAATCAATACATAAGTTATCATCATTATATAAATTCTTCTGTGAACAATTTTTTTCCCAAGTTCTTTTTTGTAGTAATTATGGCTTTAAACATGTTTCTAAATCTCAATCCCTAATCTCCAAATGTTGAAGAACACAAAATTGTATATTATTAAATAAGTATAAATTAACAATCACTCTTGTAAAAGTAAAAATGAAGAGAGCAAAAATAAAACATAAGGGTGCGTTTGTTTCATGAAATATTTCCTGTTTTCATTTCTATGTGCAATTTTCATTTTTTTAGAAACATGGTCTGCGTTTTATCATTATTTTCATTTCCTCTGTGGTTTCTTCCTTACTCAAATTCAAATAAGTTCCTTTCTTCTGATTTACTCTGTTCCTTCTCCTCCTTTCAACAATCGTTTTCAAATTAACAACCCCAATTCAAAACACATCTTCACCTAGAAAAACTGTTGATTCAAATTTCAAACTATACTGATTCTGCCTCCAAAGTCCAATGGCAGAAACTAAGAGACACCCAAAACAGCTTAAGCTCAGCTAAGAAGCTTAACATGTAAAACAGGCATTGCTTTACAAATTTCAAGTTGGCTTATGTGCAGGGGGCCCAAGGCATTGATTTCCAAGTGCATAGAAGCATATACCAAATAGCCATTATCTAGCTACCATTTGAGAAAAAGATAATCATGATTACATTGTTGTTTTGACACCATGATTTTAAGTTAACTGCACACAAAAGTTTATGGGCAAAGAGTACAGCTCTTCTTAGAGCTCAGTGGGCCTTACAAATAAGAAGTGAAGATCCAATCTTCTTTGATAGGCCATGGGGGTTGCAGTGAAGTGAGGAAGAAAAATCAAAGAAGAAGTAATGTGAAATAAGAGAGGAAAAGAAAATAATTCTTTATAATTACAAATATGGCACCTAATTATATGCAGGCCATTGAAACAACATTCTGTTTGCAAAAACTTATAATTTTCAGGAATGCAAACTTCCATTTCTAGGTAACAAAAGTGAAAATAAACATTCCAAACATAACTCTTCTATCATTTTATATTTTCAGCAAAAATAGAAAATAGAAAATTGTAAAACCAAACAGCCCCTAAATGTCCTTGGCTCCAGCCTTCATCAAATACACATCATATGAAAAAGAAAGAATATGAATGTTTTTTTTTCGTATCAAATTTGAAAAACAATTATTTATAGACTTCAATTTCAAAAGTTTGTCACATCAAAAGGTTTATTATGATATATTGATGATAAATACGAATATATGTGAACACATTTTTTGGGAACAAAAACAGCCACTAGATAAACAATCATGCAATGTAATCCCAGAATAAAGCGTCAATGAATCCTAATTTTCCAAGTAGAGACTAGTGACTACGCTCAGCTAGCATTCAAGGTCTCATACTAGTGTCTAGGCTATAATTTAAATCAAATACAACAGAAGAGGGTTGGGGGTCATCTTGTGGAATACAATAACCCAGATTTAAAATGTCATCTAGTGTTTTCCAAGATGCATCCAAAGATAACAAAGAAAGCAGATTTTATGAAGCAACACGTAAAAATGATGTGAGGAGGCATATAGGGCATAATTGCAGGGAATAGATATTAAAAAATGGTGTGATACCTGAGGAATGCTAATTAATGCCCCTTGCCATGATCATCATGATGACCCTCCCAAGGGTGCCTCCAGCCCTAGAAAAAATCGAAAAAGAAACAATGTTATTGTTAGGGCGAGAGTGAAACAAATTGATTAAATTATGATACAGAGTGTTACTCACCAATACAACAGGACCATCTTGCTTTGCCCTGTAGAGCACCCAAAACCTGGAATCATAGAATGAATGAAATTAGGGCAAACGAAGGGTGAAACAAAAAAGTGGCATAGGAAAGAAGTGAAGTGAAACTAACCACATGACAGCGCACAAACCCTTGCCGGTGACAGTGTGCCAGCGCTTAGGGTGATGAATGGTAACACCTTTGTAGGTGGTGCTTTCACCGTGGCCGTGTCCTCCCATCACGATTCTCACGTCGATGAACCAAACCTCGCTTCCAAGATCCCTATTTCAGATCCCCTCTTTACCCTTTCTTCTAAACCTTTTCATTTTCAATCGCAAAATTTATAAAGTGTGATTTATTGAAATATTTTATTTTTAAAACTTTCCATTACAATGCCTTTATTTTGTTTGAAAATAGGTCAAAATTATTTTTCATTCATATATTTTACTTTTATTTATTAAAAAATTTATTTTTAGTTCTTTGGAAATGATTATCATTTTTCATTGTGTAGTATGATTTTGAATTGTTTTTTAATGTAAGATATGAAATTTCTCTCTTTAAGTTTTCTTACACGAAAATGATATTTATAAACATAATTAAAATTATTTGAAAAATAAATTTTACGAGTAATAAAAAATAATAATAATTCTTGAAGAAGAATAGCAAGGCGGAGTTTCTAATTTACTACATAAAAAATTCTATTTTCCTTTAATATTTTCTTTCCTTCTCTTGTTACCTATCGTATAATGAACAAAGAGATGCATTTGCTTCTTCCAATAAATTTGTTTCCTATTTGTTGGATATTTCATAAGATAGTGTGTGACCTATTCAATTTTCAATTTTTTTATTTGAATTTCTTGGTTCTAGGAACTATGGTAAAGTAGATACTTTGTTATATTTTATAACTAAGAACTTCATCATGCATGGATTTTGATGGATGGCTACAAAATTGTCACACGATCGAGTACAACCAAATGGAAGAATGATTGTTTATAAACAATGGGTGGTCTAAACTACATAAACTTTATGTATTGGTAGTTAACCATTAAAAAAAAAATTTGTTATTTAGACAAACTTTATTCTCATTATTCACATTATTTATATGTAAAGTTTATTCTGTCACTACTATAATTAGAACACAATTTTTTCAATTCAATTGAAGAGGTGTTATTTATGATTTTTTTACAAAATAATAGGTTCTTTCAATAATTGTTGTGGTGTTTCAAGTTGTAACATATTAAAAAGGAAGAAAATTTGCAACGTAAATTTTCCATCACCAATATCATTCATCGTTAACAAAATAGGGTCAATTGGTGTGCAGTTCAATAACTTCAACTCATATTCATCATTTGTTTCAAGTTGATAACTCATTTAAATAAGAAAAATAATCTTTTCTTATGTTTAAAAAATTAAGTGAATTATTTTTGTTCCAAATGTAGGTTGTTTTGGATCAACTTCAAAAGTGAGAATTTCATTAGTTCAAATTTGTCAAGGGAAATATATTAGATAATCCAAAACTATATTGGAATGTGTTGGAAAATAAAAGTTGAACTTTGAATTTGAACTTGAAGATCAACATAATCAGGAAACTACGTGTTAAACAAGTAAAAACATTTTTAATCATTTATAAATATTTGAAATCAATGAAATCGTGAAGAAAAAAAAATTACTTACTCACACTACATACATGTTGATATAGTATACATTGTAGATTATATTGCTGTCAACAAAGACAATGTTTTATTTTCAAAAATTCCTTCACAAAATCCTAATGCATGCAATTTAGTAAATCAACTAAATTCAAAAGCAAAAAAAGAAAGTTAGATAAAAAAAATCATTTGTATTAAGTTGATATTAACATTTTATTAATTGATCCTACTTAAAAATACATAACTTTGTCTATTTAAATCATTTAATATAACTAGTTAAATTTGGTCCATCACCCATTCAATGTCAATATTATAATGTTAAATTGTAGTTTGAAGAAAGAGCAAAAAAAAAAAAAAAACAAAGGAATAATGAAGTGAAATTTTCTTTGTGTAGTTAAAAAGGAAGAGTTCAAATTTCTTTATTAGAAAAACCATCAAAATTGCTGATGAATTTGAAGTCATTTTTAAGGAAAATATCATAACATACAATAACATATTTTCATTAGTGATAAGGTTGAATCTTCATTAAATGATGAGGTGGTTTGTCCAAATTTATTCTAAATGATCAAAATTACCATCAAACGAAAACTTTGTTACCTCAAAATGGATGTAAACCAAAGTTTACACAATTATATATATATATATATATATATATATATATATATATATATATATATATATATATATGATACACAAAATTAAGTACATAATAGAATAAATCATTTTGATTATAAGTTCATTTGACATATAGTATCATTATTTACTCATAAAAAAGAAAAAAATTATTTTTAAAATGAAGACAAAGTTGTATTATTAAAATAATTTTTATTTTTATTCAAATTCTTAAATACAATCAATTATCCTCTGTGAAGGTACGAGTTTGCTACCAGTAACATAAAACTTAATCCTTAACATGGTATATCATCATTTGTTAATAGCGTAATTAACATCCATTGTCAATTAGAGTAACTTGACCAATCAAATATATATCTAAAGAATAATTTGCAACTTTGATTTTTCAAGAAGTACCTTAACAATATCTTACTCTTTCAGTCACCAAAATAATAATGTCCAATCTTATTGTGAAACACAAAGTTCAAATCGATACATTAAAAAAGTAAACTGATTAGATTGGTCGAGATGGTATATTCCTATTCTGTAGGAAGTGACGAACCAACTGCAGAGCTGGCTTGGGAGTGAACCTAGGAACTTCATGACCAGCACCTCTTATTGTCACAAAAGTAAGTCCTTTGTAAACAACGGTCCATCCTCCCACCTGTTACACCCCAGAAGATTATTCTTTATTCATAAGTTAAATCAACATATATTATATGTGAATCAATGAAAATAAAATGACATAATCGTGTTAAAATCATATTTTATCATAGAAACATTTAAAAGATGAAATGTTAACTTTATTAGTTATTACATTTATTTTATTCATGACCAGATATTCACAACTAAAATTCTGAAGGAAAGTCTGAAACAGAAGATGTTTTTTAATTAATTATTTACCTGTGTGCTGGTATACCAGGGAGTCCAATCTTGAACAATTTCAAGCCCCAACTTTTTAAGAGCGTACCTTGTTGATGTCACGGGAACTCTTCCATCGGTATCTCCACTATATTCAAAAATAAATAAAGTAGTGAAAAATTATATAGATTAAAATAGAACAGAAATAGTATATATTATATGAAGCAAGTGTACCTGTAAACCCAAATGCGAAGACCACCAGCAATAAGCTTCTTTATGACAGGAAGAATGGAATGTGGCGAGTCTCTCCAACTTCCAATATTATCGCTAAAGACAACCATATGAGATAATTTTAATTTATTCATGATTAAATTTATCTACCCATGCCACAGATTAATGTTGATTTGATGATATTTTCCAATGTATAATATGTATAATATTAACCTAAAACATAATTGATCACATAAATAAATGTCATAAATTGATAAAGGTGAAGCAAAACCTGCACTGAGACCATGGATAGGAAATTTTGGTAACATTGGCATGCAATGCCTTTTGGACTTCAGGCGTGTTAAGGTATGCTTCAGTATAATCGGATGAACAAGGATCATATCCACCTGCTGGTTTTCTACGCCATCCATCCTGCTCAAATCAAAACTTTTATCTTATATTTTTATTTTTTAACTGAAGTTTACTCATTACTATAGAAATTGTTTAAAATACAACCTTAAAAATATTTTTAAAAATTATCTATTGAAAATAACATTTTATTTTTAATAAAGAAGTTCTCAAGATTATTTATAACTTATATTCAAACACAGTAGTAGAATTATACTACAAGACAAGTAGAGTTGGCGAAAACTCACAATTTTAGAAAAAGCTAGAGGGAGTTTGCCTCTAACTATAGGGGATTGCTTTCTGGTACTGCTATAGTTTCTGTAACAAGCAGGAGTGTACAAGCTATATATGTCAATATTTTCATACGCATCGAAGAGCTTACCCATTTCTACATCGCAATCATCTGTTAGATTTTCATGTCTGAAATTGCATTTGGTTGTAATGTTATCGTACAATCCATCAGATATCACTGCGTGACTCCACGCGTAATCTACCAAACCCTGTTGATCTGTTTCGTCATCCAATGCTGCATTTCCAATCTGCACAACCAATGTCATCGTGTCAAATTAATATTCGTTTCATGTCAGGTACAAGAATAATTGACAACATGAGAGAATTTTACTATGAATCCTTTGAAGTTAATGAAGTCTTTCTTGGCAGGATTCCGATTATTATCGAAAATGAGCTCAGCAAGTTGCGGAACATAGTGCCCTGAAATGTCAAAGCAAAACATATTTAATTTAAAATGAAGAAAGGCAACAAATCATATCATATCATATCATATTCATTTTGTAAAGAAATTTCATAACATAGATACCTGCATAGCTTTCACCAGAGATGAAGAACTTGTGGGATTTAAATTGTGGAAATCTCTTAAACCACTTGACGATAAAGGTATGTGAATCTTTAGCCGTAATGGTGTCACCAAGCTCATCCAGGTCACTGCTGGTGTTGGTGTAGGAGAATCCCACTCCAACAGGGGATTCCAAAAACAAAAGATTGGCAGCTGTAGCAATCATATTGGTTAGGAATAGGATCATTGCATTTTCTAACATGGTTTTTTTATTTATTTAAATAATAAGTACATATATTGATGTTTATAATAAAAAATACTAATGACCATGTTTTGGCATGTAGCAATTATAGATTCACCAACCATTGTTCCAAGAATAAGGGTTCAACTTTAGCTTTGGTCGGTAGCTGTTTTGGGGAAAGAAGGGTCCCAGCTCCTCTGTTTCTCCAGCACCAATTGAGGAACAGCCAGGGCCTGAAACATTCATGCATTTTCTTCATATTAATTGCAGTAATGTACAATATTTGTATCACAATCAGTTATAAATTCGTATTTCTAATTGTTTTGTATATTTCTTTAAAGTTTAAATTTTTCTAGTTTATTATAATGTAGTAGAAAACATGCATCGGAAATACTAGGGTATTTAAATCCTCTCCTATTTTTTGAATAACAGAAAAAAAATATTTAACACAAAATACATGGTTTTTATCACTAACTGGCAAGTTTCCTATGCATTATAAGACTTTAAATGACTCAAGAAACATATAACCTGTCTAAGGACTACTAAATAATTTATTAAACGATGAAGGACAATTGTAATAGAGTAAAAGATTGACACTTTTGATCACTATATATTTAATTATAACTATCATATATTGTAAGGATATCATTAATTATGATTTTAACATAAATAATTTTTTAAACATTGTAAATGTTAAAAATGAGGTGTGTTTTACTTTGTTATAAACGGTCGAATATTTCTGTTGTCTTCCCAAATAATTGTCTCATTTTTATCAACATCACGAATTATGTTATAATAGAAAGAGAAAGAAGATGTGGATGATTGTATGGTTAACCACTTTGTGGTCCTACTGGCTTCATCGCAATGAGGTATTTTAGGGAAAACTCTTGTAACAAGCAAAATGTTCTTAATGATATTGTGTTTATAGCATGGATGTGGGTGAAGGCAAAAGCTTCTGGAGCTGATTTCTCTTTTTATCAATGGTTTTCACAACCACTACTAAACATAATAGGAGCTTGCTTTGCAACTTTAATCTATTCCTTTTTTATGTCTTTCTTGTGAAGGAGGATTCATGACAGATTTAAGGGGTGCTGAATGATATTTTCTGGTCTTGTTTCTTCTAAGTTCTCCGTATATGTTTTGTTTTAGGCTTCATCTATCGGTGTTTTAGTGGAGTGCATGTCGTGTCCTTTGTTTTTGTTTCATGATTTTGGTATTATGAGCATGCGCTTGTAATTTGTCCTGTTAAAGAATATTTTTTCAACTGTACTGTGGATAATTTTCACAATTTGTGTTTATTGTCTTGTTATATCAATAATACTTTTCTTTGCCTTTAAAAAAAATGATAATTATTTTTTGTAAGTTTGTAAAATCAATAGCAACTAAAAAAATGTATTGATTCATAATGAATCACAAAAAATATATATTATATTTTTTTTTATGTAAATAAACAAAAAAAGTAGATGCGTTATTACAGGAAAATGTAAAAAAATATATATGTATGAATTAATTTATTACTATTTCATATAGAAGAAGAAAAATTAAGGCAGTCAGGCAATCGATTAAAATAAATCAAATATTTTATTGATTTGTCAAAATTAAATGATGGTTAAAAAAAATTAAAATACTATTTAAATATTTTTAAGAATATTTTGTACAAGGTTAATTTTAAGATTAAGGAATCTACAATAATTTTAATTTATTTCTGAATTCCTCTTACAAAAAGATGTTCCAGTATAAGACATAAGTTCACACAAAAAAAAATTATCATCATAAATTTTTTTATCCAAATATATCATGTTTTAAGTATTTTAGTTCTTTTTTTATATATTTTTTAAATTTATTTTGATTCAATGTTATAAGAACCGAAAATACTTCATGGCACCACTCGCTGATGTAACTCAACTCTACCACTTGCTACACAATTTCTTAGGCACTCATCAACACCTTGTGTTAGAATAATATATTTGAGTTTAATTCAACCTTACAAAACTCTCTGTTCTAACTCAACCTTACCACTCACCCTTTTTGTTAATGATTTAGGATAAGTGATATTTTTTAATAATTTAGGATAGATCCGTTACCATATTAGAATAGTAAATTTGAGTTTAACTCAACCTTATAAAACTAACTTGTAAAGTAAAGGTTATTTTTCACTTATATATTATTTAATTATTTAATTTTTAGTCAACGTGAAACTTGATTTTTTTCTAATACCTTGGACCATGAGAAAGCATCAACCGATCCACCAAGTTTGATAACACTGACTTGACTAAATTCTATTATTGCTCTTGTTATACATAAGATCATTATTAATCATTCTACACGTTGTATGAGAAACACGTAATGTTTGCAAAACCGCAGACCAACACTGAAACGTTTACCCTCCACGCCATTGTAATAAGAAAAAGAACATACCAACTCCTTAAATATATTAAAACTTGCTTTATCGTAATTTATATACGTACTCATACTATGATAAAATTAACATAAACTTTTCGTTAAGTTTTCCCGAGGTGAGTTGTGTATTAATAAACATAAAACATGAAGGTGAATACTAGATAAAAACGCGCGATTGCATGCATACATGAAGATGTTTTATTGAAAAGGTACCTCCATTGAGCCATAAGAGAACAGGCTTATGTTGTGGTTTGTGAGTGGCCTCAAAAAACCAATAGAACAGTGCTCTGCCATGAGATTCATTGACAGTGATATAACCAGCATATTGTTTAAACTTCACCTCAGGCTGACCCGGTAATTCATACACTCTGTCAGCTTCTTGCTCTGCCAATACCTCTTTGTTTAGTGCCACACCTAAAGCTTGTTTGGTGAAAGAGATGAGAAGCACAACATGTACAACAAAATTCAAAACAACTGAACACAAACCCATTTCCCTTAACTTCTTCCCACTCACTTCCTTTGCACTGGCCCTGAGATTTGGTTTAAACAGGAAGAGATTAGACAGAACTAGAAAGAGCCAAATGAATTAATCACCAAGATCATATATTCATTTTCAAATAAATTTATTAAGGTAAAATATATTTCGTAAGGAATTTTTATTTAATATATCGGAAAACTCATGTACAATTTTCTATTTAGTTAAAAGTATTTTAGGAATGTTATATAGTAGACGTTTTCTTTATATTTAATAATTATTATTCAAAACAGAAGAAATTTACTTTCAAAATAATGTTTATATTTAATAATTCACTTCAGAGATTTTTTTTTTATAAGGATTCTTTCATAATTAGTAATAAAATATTTCCTTTATTTATAATATCTAAAATTTGGTTTAATTCTTAAACAGAAATATTTAGAGCTTTTGCATAAAATTAGTCAAATTTTTCTTTATTTAAAAATAGGTTAAAATATTTTTTGTTCCTATAATTTAATTTACTTTATATTTTAGTCCATATAATTTAAAATAGACATTTTTAGTCTTATATTTAACTTTTTCAATTATTTTTAATTTTTATAGTTTAAGATAAATCTTCTCATAAAAATAGTTTAAGATAAATATTTTTAGTCTCTATATTTATAATTTTTTTTTATACATTTAGTCTTTATTTTTAGTTTTTTTTTATAATATTACTTGTATAGTTGTGAAAAAAGGTTAAATTTATTTTAAATCTCGTGATTTGATATAATAGTTAAAATTCTCGCTTGTATGTTGTGAATATGATTTATTTAAGAAATTTAATATTCAATATTTGTTGTATGCAAAAACTTTTTAAATTAATAATAATCACAATATCGTAAACGAAATTATTATTTAAGAGATACATATAGCAAAACAAAAGAATATGATAAAAAATTTTGCATTGTCATGAAATAAACTTCAGAATAATAGAGTAATAGTTTGTTTCGATATGGTGATAGAAGAAGATGCAAGGATCAAAATTACATTAACTAAAAATAATTATTTTAATTTTAAAAAGTTAAAAATAAATTTATCTTAAATTTAAAAAATTAAAAATATTTAAGTTTAATAAATATTTTAAGAGAGATAAATATATAATTTAACTTTTTATTTTATTTTTTTAAAGTTGCTTCACATTCTTATTCGTGTTTGTGTATTTTAATTTGACTTGATAAAATAAATTGTCCTACTATGGGTACACCTATTAATAAAAGAAAGATGGAAGAATATAACTATTTTTAATTTTTATTTTTTAGTAAATTATTATACTTTTAATATATAAAAATTTAAATTTTTATCTTATTTAAATAATTATATAAAATCTTTTAATATTATATCAGTTTATAATTATTAGAGACACGAAATATTCGACATCTCTAATTTAATATAATAAGATTTACGATTATAATAGTTTTTAAATAGGTGGTCAGGATATTTTAATTTTTCTTTTATTTTGTTTTTCATTTTCCGCATTTCCTAATATGTCCCTAAATAACCCTAACACCCTCTTTCTCTCATCCAACGTAGAAGGAAACAAAAGGGGAAGGAAAGAGAGAATGAATGAATGGTTGCCGCTGGAAGTTGGATCTCGGGGAATTGTCAAAGATAGGATTTCCCCCCTTTTCTTTTCCGGTTGCAAATTTTGGGCACTTTCCTGTACATATAGTGATGAATCCATGGTTAGAAGGATCTAGAGCTATGATGCGGCCGATCAACAAGATGCATGTATTCTATAATTTTCCCTTGTGGTTGTGGCTTCCAGTGTCCGTTACATTGCCACATGGATTGGGATAGAAGGGCAAATTGGGAAAAAGATGAAAAAAATTAAATAGAAAAAAGGAATAAATATCACCAAACAAATTAACATGAAGGAGAAGAAGTACCAGAACCAGAACTGGAACTTTAATTTCCGGCCTGGAAGCTCATATTACTGGATATACGAACACTTGGAAAATATAAAATAAAAATATCAGACTATATAGTTTCTTAGTTGACACATTGATTTTTTATGATGAAGAAAAGGAAATAAAATAAACTTAAAATAAAGGTAGACTTTAATATGTTTTTAATTTATGTAAAGTAAATGAATCTTGATTTTAATTTTTATAAAAACTTATTTTTTATATCATTGGTTTTTGTCCCTATTATTAGAACATGTGCAATAGAGTTGTTTATAAGCAATTCTCTGTGTCATGTCACTGCTAAATCAGCTCTAATTCATTTTATCGACTGTTTAAATTTTAGCAGAGTTACTTGTAGAAGCAACTCTATTAAAATTTAAGCAATCTATAAAGTGGGCCAGAACTGATTTGACAGTGATATGGCACAGGAATTACTAATAAGCAATTCCATTGGAGATGCTCTTATGTGATGTTTAAAGTGAATGTATAAACTGCTCTAACCTGTATAAAGTTTTACTTGAGAAGTTTATATTTTAAACAAATCACACAAGTTTGATCTACAAAACAATTTGATGTTTTTTTCAAGTCATTATTCCATGTGAAAAGTGAAAACTCATAAATAAATAGTTTGATCAACAAGTCTAAATAATGATTTGAAAAACAAATACTTAAAAACATAAACTAGAAAGAAAAAATTCTTTTATTTTAAGTTAAAAACTAACACGCTAAAATATACAAACATTTTAAATTGTCTTAAATATTAAATATTAAAATGTTTAGATTAAAAATATTATCAATATTTATATAATAGTCTTAAACTCTCAATAATAAAAATATTAAAATATCTTTAAAATATTTCAAAGGACAATATATACTAACTAAATATAATTTTAATATTTTAATAATTTAAAATTCTAAATATACAATCAAATATTAAAATCTTAATGTCTTAAAAGTTAATTAATAAAAGATTTGCAAGTTAGCCTACGAACTTGTAATAACTCCGACAAATTTGTAAATTTCATAAATTGAACTAAAAAATTAAATATAATTATACAAATTTTTTTAAAAAAATATTTGTTATCCACAGCATTCACAGGTTTATTGAATCAGTCTGCAAACCTAAATCCATCTACACTGGTTGACGAACTTATATGATGAATAAAAAATGAAGTGACTAGTGTAAGTGGAACCTATTAGTGTTCCTACTGTTATATCAATATGTGACGATTTTAAAATTTTGTGAAAAATTTCATTTATATATGTTAAGATTAGTACCTGAGAAATAAAATTAATGATTTTAGATGTTCAAAGAATGAAAGTCAAATAAAAATATTCAACAAGAATCAAAACCAACATTTATTTATTTTAAAGGATAAAAATAACAATTTTAAATTTAAAATAATGAGAAAAAAAAAGTTATAAAATCAAAATCAGAACTCTTGCACTTTATAATAGTCGTTAAAATTTTCAAATGTAAAATAGGAATATTTGTTTCATTCTATTACAAATTATACAAATAATAAAATTGCATTCTATTTTTCCATCAATCAAAACATAGCTTAAAAGAGAATTTATTAAATTGGTTGAGATGGTAATTTCTTATTTTCTAGGAAGTGTCGAACTAACTGCAGAGCTTGTTTGGGTGCGAAAGTAGGAACTTGATGACCAGCACCCCTGATGGTAACAAAGGTAAGCCCGTCGTAAACAATGGTCCATCCTCCCACCTGTCACACCCCAAAACATTATTCTTCATTCATAACTTTAAACTTAAATTGGAATAATTGAACACAAATTCAACCTATATTATATATGGATTAATGAAGATACAATGACATATTTGTTTTAGAATCCTATTTTAGACTTTTAGTACTATTTAAACAATGAAATTATGATTTTTTTACACTTTGAACAATTCAATTCCTTTAGAAAATAAAAATGGACCGTTTGGGTTTGAAGGAAAATCTCAAATACAACGTGGTTTTGATTTACCTGGTTGCTGGTATACCATGGAGTCCAATCTTCAACAATCCCAAGTCCCAACTTTCTAAGAGTGTATCTTGTTGAAGTTACGGGAATTCTTCCATCGGTATCTCCACTATATTCAAAAATAAATAAAGTAACGAAGAATTAAATAGATTAAAACAGAACAGAAAAGAGTATATATATCATATGATGCAAGTGTACCTGTAAACCCAAATGCGAAGACCACCAGCAATAAGCTTCTTTATGACAGGAAGCATGGAATGTGGTGCGTCACTCCAAAATGTAATATTATCGCTAAGAACAACCACAAGAGACAACATCATCAATACATATTTTACTCATGATTAAATTAATTTACCTATCACCTATGTATTAATATATATATATAGCACAAATTAAGGTTGATTAGATACCATTTTTGCAATATATAATGTTAACCCTAAACTGAAGTTAATTGATGACATAAATAAATGTCATACTATTAGAAAAGATAAATAAACAGAAAAGGGAAAGGTGGAGCAAAACCTGCAATGAGTCCATGGATAGGGAATTTTTGTGACATTGGCATGTAATGCCTTTTGAACTTCTGGCCTGTTTAGGTACACTTCAGTATAATCGGATGCACAAGGATCATATCCACCAGCTGGTTTTCTATGCCACCCATCCTATTCGAATCAAAAATGCCCAACATGCTCTATAAGATATATAAAATTAATCGATCTCATGCATCCATATATGTTTGAGCCATAGTCAAAAGTAAATCAAATAGATAAATTCAATACTATATCTTAATCTAAAACTTTAAAGCACAGTTATTTTGACTTTTATAATACTGTTTTATTTAATGTGAGATTCTCATTCACATTTGTACATTAAAAGTTTACTTATTCACTAAAACTTATTCTCAAGAAATTATGTTTAAAAATAACATTCAAACTTCAAACACACCCTAAAACATATATAGATTTCTTTTTTGTGTCCAAAACTAATACTTAAAGTGACATAACTATTTAATGTTTTTTTATTACTAAAGAGTGTTTCGCGTCAAACATTCGTTACTTAACTAGCTAAAGTGGAATTTTACTAAATGACAAAAAACGTTGGCAAAAGCTCACAATTTTGGAAAAAGTTTGAGGGGTTGTGCTTCTGACAACAGTGGTTTCCTTTCTGGTATTGCTGTTGTTGCTGAAACACTTGGGAGCGTACAAGCTATACATGTCAATAATCCTATACACAGCGAAGTACTTGTTGAGTTCCACTGAGCATTCATCTGTTTGATTTGGAAGACTAAAATTGCATTTGGTAGTAATGTTATGGTATAATCCATCTGATATGACAGCATGATCCCATGCATAATCTACCATACCCTTTGAATCTGTTTCATCGTCCAATGCTGCATTTCCAATCTGCACAACCAAATGTCATTGTGTCAAATTAATATCGGTTTTATTTTTGGCTTCTGGACTTATTGTTTTTTGATTCTACGTGGAGCTTGTTTTGCCCTTGGTTCAGTATGTTGCATGAACACAACACAGATATCATATCATACTTAACTGTACTCCCAATTGCACCTAATCTTATTAAAGTTATAGTCAAGTGACGTACAATTAAAAAAAAATACTTTTTTAATTTTACAAAACATACTTTTTTTGAGTATTCAACCGTACCCATTGTGTACCCGTACGTATTTGATACATATCAGGTACAAGTATTTGATACAAAGAGAAGTATTTTTTGAGTATTCAACTTATACTCGAGAATTTTACCATGAATCCTTTGAAGTTAATGTAGTCTTTCTCGGCAGGATTGCGATTATTATCGAAAATGAGCTCAGAAAGTTGCGGAACGTAGTGTCCTGAAATGTCAAAGAAAACCAAATTTATTTAAAATGGAGAGAGGCCCAAATCATATTATATCATATTAATTTCGTAATGTATGGTGTTTTAGATCATAGATACCTGCATAGCTTTCACCTGCAATGTAGAACTTGTGTGATCTAAATTGCGGAAATCTCCTAAACCAGTTGATGAGAAAGGTGTGTGAATCTTTAGCTGATGTTGGAAAATCAGTACAGTACCCATCAATAAATCACATTTGGTAAAATCAAGAGAAAAAATAGTACAAATTCTTAGATGAGACAGCAACATTACCAGTAATGGTGTCACCAAGCTCACTGATATCACTGCTGGTGTTGGTGTAGGAGAATCCCACTCCCACAGGGGATTCCAAAAACAAAAGATTGGCAGCTGTAGAAATCACATTGGTTAAAGGATCATTGCTATGTTTAGCACATTTTCTTAAATAATAAATACTTATATTGATGTTTATAATACAAAAATATCAGAGTTAAAAAAAATTACAAATCAAGTTGTGAGTAAATAAACATGTTTTGGTATGTAGTGAAAAATCATGGTTATTAATCTAAATTGACCAACCTTTATTCCAAGAATAAGGGTTCAACTTTAGCTTTGGTTGGCTGCTGTTCTGGGGAAAGAAGGGTCCTAGCTCCTCTGCTTCTCCATAACCAATTGAAGAACAGCCAGGGCCTGAAAATATTCATGCATCTTCTTCATATTAATTGCAGTAATGTACATTTGTGTCACAAACAGTTATCAATTTGTATAGCTAATTGTTTAGTACTTCTTTAAATTTACTACTTAATTAATAGCATATCAGGATATAAACATTTTTTTATAGAAATTATATTGATAATGACATAATTTAAATGTAAGACTTAACGCATACTATTTTAATTTTATTATTAAGCCGAACTCGATGATTTATATTTATTTTCGGTAATTAATCGGTATAAAACAATAAATTACAGGTGTAACGTATAACCAACTTCGAAAGGGAAAGCTATACAAAGGGTGATATACAAAGGATATGAGCTACCTATAGACTATAGTAATGAGTTTAAAAATCAAATTAAACTAATTCGAAAACTACGTGATGCTACATTTCAACTTCCATGTTCTTATCACTATCATTGTAAACGAAAAAGTAAGTCATATTTATTCAAAAGGAAAAGTCAAAGAAGCCATTGTAATGATTTTGCGGTTCCAAAAATTGAATGAATCCATTGATTCCAACACGGAGTTGCTCGCGAGGTTAACTTTCATACAATTAAATCATTACGGGGTTTAACAACCTTCAAGAAGATTGGGAAGTTACAACACAATTTTAAAAGAACTTTATATTATAATTTCTTATTTAAGAAGGGTGCAGTAGAATTTTCTTAATTATAAAATATATTTCCATATTTAAAAATATTTACTTATTTAAAGTTTTAATTATAACAATTGATAATTCTTTATTTATTATCATATGCAAATAAATATTCATCTTACATAATGCTCAAACTCAAATATTAGTTTGAATAAAACGAGTATTTTAACATATATATTGTAAGGTTTTATTTTTATATAATTAAAAATTATAATAAGTTAATCAATTTGAATATATAAATTATGTTAAAATTAAATTTTTTTAATATATAAATTATATTTTATATTTAAGATAAATAATTTATATTGTAATAATAAAAAATTAACTATTGACAAAATCTTCCTATAATTTTTTCTAGAATAACAATGAAAATGTTTGAACTCCAAAACTTTCACAAAAAGAAAATAATGAAATATTTAAAAGATTGGATATCAGAAAAGCGTATACATAAGAAATACCAAAATAAAAGTTATTAAGTTATTATCATGAATTACTAAAAACAATCTAATGGTAGTTTTATGGTGTGTTTGGATGAGAAATTTTACAAATTTAAGGAATTTAAAATTATTGATATTTGAATTATTTTAATTTTAATTTCTATCATTCTTAAAATATTTTATTTGGAAAAATTAATTTCAAATTTTTAAAATTTTAAATTTTTAGTTTGGATATGATAATTTGATTCCTCTATGATAAAATTGATTTTAAAAATATATTCATGTATTGAGATTTTTAAATTAAATTTTATAAAAATAAATATTAGTCAATTTTAAAATATTTAATAATTTTAAAAATTAATATTATATAATATTTAATAATTTTAAAAATATTTTTAAATATTTAATAATTAAAAGAATAAAGAGATAAGAGATAAAATAAAATATATAAGTGAAATAAGAAAAATAAATATAAAAAATTTCAAATTCTTACTTTTTTGAGAGAATTTAAAATTTTACTATTTTAAAAATTTTCATAAATACTTGAATTTTAAATTCTTTGAAAATTCTATATCTAAACAAAATATTTTATCTCAAAAAAATTAAAATTCTTCAAATAAATAAAATTTTCTATTTAAATTTCTCGTCAAAACACACAAGCTAATATGAAAATTAAAATATACATCAAAAGCCATGTTGTATAATAAGCACCGATCTGTGAATTTCTATCAAATATTTAATTTTAGAAAATGTAGATGAAGATGTCACGATAACACAAATGAATGAGATAGATTATTTTTTTTAAAACAAATATATATATATATATATATATATATATATATATATATATATATATATATTTTTTTTTTTCATGAGCAAAACTGTACGAGTACAGTATGAGTGGTGCCGGTTGTTTTTATTCGTGATGACATTAATTAGTAACATTGTTGTCGACAATTAATTTGTTGTCTCTTGTGCTAGGAACAATGAGATTTTTGAATTGGATAACAAAGTAGTCATAGATAAAATAAAATAATTTAGCTATTCATAAATCTTAGTTAAAAGTTTTAGTAGAAAATTGTTATTTTCTTCTCGATCCAATCAATGATATTGATTTTGCTAAGAGGCGAACAAATAGTATGGTTGAAAAGCTTGTTAAGATGACTCCATCTTTATCTATTCTTTATACTTTTAATCATGTTTTTTCTTGTATCGAGCAATTGATTATTAATGAAATTACATAAACATGTTTTAAGAAAAAAAAAATCATGATAACAACTTAATATTTTTTTATTATTTTTTATAAACATGATCCATATAGTATTTTAATATTATCATCTGAGGAATAATTTGTGTTCACAAAATAACATTTTCATTAGTTAATTATTATTTTAATACTAACAGGAATCAATTACAGGAGCAATACATCGACTCAAGATTGATTTTTAGATATGAAAAAAAAATCATAATAAAATGGTTAACAAATAATTTTGTTAGATTTTTTTTTCCAAATAAGTTTTTAGTCACTCAAATTTTCAAGAATTTGATTTTTAGTTCCTCTTAATTTTTTTGTCAATTTTTAGTTCTCTATTATTTTTTGTAGCATAAATTAGTCTTTGAAGTTAAATTTACTCTATTAAGTGATGATATATATGCAAACAAATCATGTTAACTTGACTTATGATATTCACGTGACTATTTAATAAATGTTAAATCATATGTGTAAAATTTTACTATTTATTCATGGCTATAGGGGTGAAGATTTATTTTTAAAATATTTTTATTTAAAAAAAAAATATTTGACCATGAATTAATAAAAAAATTATAGTAAAATTACATGTCATATGATTTGACATTTATTAAGTAATTATGTGAGCATTAATAGTCGAGACAGTCACCATCTATCAAATGACACTTAATCTTAAATGACTAATTTATTGGACAAAAAATTAGTGGATGATTAAAAATTAACAAAAAAATTTTAGAGACTAAAAAACAATTTTTTAAAAAATTTAGAGACAAAAAACTTATTTAACTTTTTTTTTTTTTATGTCCATGCTTCGTTAATTTTGTTTCATCATCCCCTAATTTTTTTTGTGGTATTACTAATCTAAAGTATTCTTAACTTTATGTTCCTATCAACACAAGAAAAAGTTGGGTTTTCTCACTTGGGTTCAAAGCAATATTCATTACTTCAATGCCGATTTCATTATGGCAGTTTCTGCTGCAAGTTGAAGGCTTGAAGCCATTGACCGAAACTTCGATCAAAATTCCAATAATCACATGTTTGGTCCATATCCAATTAATTTTTTTCTTATAATATTTTTTATTTTTATTTATTTTATTGACCTCATAATCCATAATAATATTAGAACGACTCAATATTATAAGAAGGGGTGCTAATGGCAAGCGGAAAATAACGTTTTAGTGACTAAACAAAACGCATCTTGTTGACCTAAAGCAACTGAATAAGCTATAGCTACATCCTTTCTTGACTCTTTGCCCCTTTATTTTCTGTTTGTATTTTTCGTTTTTTAATATCCGACGGTAAGCTAAAATAATGAATTTGGAAAACCATTACGTAACCTATGAATTAAATATGACATTAATTAATTATTAATTAAATATGACATTGGCAGAATGATCAAGAAAAAACTCATTAATTAATTATTAATTATAACGAATGTGAGCATAATTGTTACATTCTCCGTCCTGTAATAAATATTACATGATAAAAAAAATAGATACAAAGAATAATTTTATAAAATTAATTTTACTATTTTTTTTTTGTTGTAAAACCGATGTAATATAACAACAACTTCCTACAGAATATTATTAAAATTAATATGAATAAAAAATAGTTAAGATTATATTAAAAATTCAAATAACACTTATTTTTCGTCTTACAAAATGTTTATGAGACAAAAATAGTAACATGAATGTGGCAAAGTTGGTTCGCTCTTGTCGAAATAAAAAAAAAAAGTTTACATCTATATTAATTGTCTATGCCCCATAACATTAATAACCGTTTTAATGAAATAGTAAAGTCCTTTTCTTTGTACAATAATGCTAAGCATTATATTGGTGCAACGAAAAACCAATTCAATATTTTTGACTAAATCAATATTTACCATTGAAGTCAAGCAGAGATGAGAAAGTGTGGTAAATTTTTTAATACCAAGTTTAATTTCTATAGATTAAAAAAAAAAAAAAATTAAAGCATTGTAGTTGTTACGGAATTGTGATGTGATGATATACGAATACCAACATTACTTGTCACAATCATTCATTAATTGGCAAGACTTAGACGTCAATAGTTATTTCATATAAAATATAATATACATGTGTTCATATTTTTGGTTAGAACTAAAGATATTTTCGAAGATTAAAGATTATCAGAAGTGCGTGATGTTATATGATAAAACATGACAGTAAATACTAAATAAAAAGGCGTGACATGCATATCTGAGGAAGAGAGTTATGAGAAAAAGATACCTCCATTGAGCCAAAGGAGAAGAGGTTGTTGTTGCGATTTGTGTGTGGCTTCAAAGAACCAATAGAAGAGTGCTCTGCCATGAGTTTGATTAACAGTGATGTAACCAGCATATTGTTTGAACTTGACCTTAGGCTGACCAGGTAATTCATACACTCTGTCTGCTTCTTGTTCGGCCAATACCTTGCTGCTCACTGACACACCTAAGGCTTGTTTGGTGAAAGAGACGAGAAGCATAAGATGAACAACAAAATTCAACTTAACTGAAAACAAAGCCATTTTCTCTCAATTCTCTCCCCGTGCACCGGGCGTCACCTAGCTTTGGTTTAAATAATGAAGAGACTTGAGAAAACAGGAAAAAGACTTTAATTGCAGGCACTGTTGCTTTATCCCAAAACTAAATGTTCCTTAATTCTCAAAGCCACGTCGGAATGACATGACAATTCTTTTTTGTCAACATAATTTATACAATATTTCAAAATTAAAAACTAATGATTAATTTATTTTTGTAAGTTATATTTTTCTGAACAAGTATTATTTTAATGATTTTTTTTATTTGATTTATTATATTTTGACCATAATCTTGTATTTTATGTTTTCTTATCAATAATTTAAAACTAATTTTTAAAATATAAAAATTATTGAAATTGTAATTCAAACTCTTATAAGCATGATTAGAGAATTTAATTATCTATGAATTGTATTAAACTTTTTGACCATTTTTTATATCACATATATTTGAGTTTTAAAATTTATAAAAAATAATTAATAATATTCAATTATATAAAGATTGACCGGGAGGTGGACTCCACAAAGTAGTTTTTCTATCAAACTGTAAAACAATTGATTTATAGAGTATTCAAATAAATGCCTAATTGTTATAAAAGAAAAATGAAAATTTCTCATTATAATAATTAATAACAAAATGATAAAATATTTTCTAAAAAAATATGTAAGAAAATTATATTTATGTTGTTAATAGGCTGATTTTAAAGGAAAAAAATAATGCTAAAGTTAGGAAAATTATTTTTTCTATAAATGCTATATCAAAAAATCAAGAAAATAAAAGATCATATTTTTCTTAAATTCTATCATTCCTATACAAATCATAATCAAATTATAATTAAATGATATCTCCATCAATTAAAATAATGGATGCATAACATTATGAAAACAAATAATATCAATTCTATTAATAGGTTTTGAAGTCAAACTCTTTAAGATTTATTAGAACAACACGCAAATTCAATCACTTAACATGCCAATTATTTCAGCCAATTCGATTAGGAACAATATCAAATTACAAAAGTAGAAAATTCATAATTATTTCAAGAAATCACACATAAACCTAAAAAGATTTTAGATCACTTCACTATCCACAATTTTTGTAATTATTCCAAATATCATTTAATATTGTAACAATGACCTTGACAAAATTATTCCACTTTCGATGGTACTCTATTTATATCAAAGGATCAAACATAATATTTATATCATATTTTTTTTATCTATCCTTTTCTTTTTCATATTTTGGAAAAATTTTCCACTTTCGGTGAAATTTATTTTCTTTTAACTTTTCATATTATTTTCTCACTTCCAGTGATAAAAAAGAAATATTCTTTTATTTTCATTGTTGCACAACTTTCCCGCTTCTGGTGAGAAAAAAAGTATTCTTAATTTTTTTTTATTTGATTTTGTCTTCAAGACCAATTATATTTAAATTTCACAATGATATGAACAATACAAATACTCTATAAAATAAATAATATGAAGAATATGAATAAAAATAAAATATATAGCATTGAAATATGAATTTGAAAAAATATGACTTTCCTCGATAATTTTTTTTTTCACAACATTGTCTTGTATGTTGCAATATTAATGGAGAAAAGACTATTATGTTAACTCTAATGGAATAAAGACTATCATGCCGATAACGTGTTATAAAAGAAAGAAAAATAGAGATAACAAATAAGATAATATGAGACGAGATGAAGAAAATAATTTGAGTAATATATTATCTTTGAGAGATGATTAACCTATTTATAGAAGTACATGTGATAGCTGAACAATTACATAAAAAATGAATAATACACAACAAAAATATAAATAGTAATGATTGATAATGAATATTGACATCCACTAATTAAGTCACTAATTATTATTCATAACACTAATTTATTATTTATTTGTTGTGTGATTTCCTATTGTAATTTATTTTGACCATTTTTAAGTATGTTAACCAAAATAATATGGATTGAGAGATATTTATTATATAAAAACCAAAGTTAAATTTTAATGAATTGATATAACAATACTCTATATATATATATATATATATATATATATATGGAGAGAGAAGGGAAATCTGTTACTCTAGAAGTAAGTCTACCTAAACTTATTTCGTTCAATAACTCATGTTCAACATCAAATTTTAACGATCAAACCGTTGAATTCCTAATGTATAAATCAAATCTGCAAATTTTAAAAAAATTTGAAAATTATTTGATAACTCGTTTCATTAATTCAAATTAATGTATAAAATGATTTTATGATTATCCATCAATTTGAATTAATGAAACGAAGTATCAAATGATTTTAAATTTTTTTAAAAATTTGTAGATTTGATCTATGCATTAAGAACTTTAAATTCAACGGTTGGATCGTTGAAATTTGATGTAGAATATGAGTTATTGAACAGAATAAATTTAGGTAGACTTACTACTAAAATAAATGAATCCCTCCTCATATATATATATATATGGAGCATATCAAGAGAGAATTTATTATGAGAGATGAGAGGGTTAAAATATAACCCTTAGATTAATTTCCTCTCACTTGATTAAACCCCAAATTTTCTCTCACTTGAGAGATGAGAGGTTAAAATATAACCCTTAGATTAATTTCCTCTCACTTGATTAAACCCCAAATTTTCTCTCACTTGATTAATTAAGGGTTATATTTTAACCTTCTCATCTCTTATAATAAATTCCCTTTTACTTGATATGATCCATATATATATATATATATATATATATATATATATATTCACTTAAAAAACAAACTTAGTTTAACTTGTTTTGACCACAAAGAGAGGTTGTACATTGGATTTTTTGATACACATTTGAGGTTGAGTGAAACTTTTGTAAGATATTTATTTTGTTTGATAAAGGATTGCAAGGGCATGAATTGCGGATTGGTGAGTGGTCAATTGCTTTGGGTTGAATCTTTGAAAATTCTTGCTACTTATAATCCACAAACTTTGTATGCAATGCATTGTGGTTCCCCACCATCGCACTCATAAATAACACAAAGTAAGACCACAAAAATGCCCAGAACTGCAGTTTGACCACATACAAAAAATTAAATTTGTCTAACTGGCTGCTACTGAAAATCTTATCAGTAGAGTTAAAGGAATCATAGAATATGAATATTGTATTCCAATTTTTTGCCGGCCTCATAAAGGCCGAGGAGAAACAAGTGAGGCAAAATAATTAATTCAGTAATTCACGTTAAAATACCGTACTGTATCGTTCGAAATTCAAGTCACGAGAAACAAAGTCACATCATTCACTTACATTTGGTTCACCTATTTGTTTCTCACACACGTTTTTTGTTCTGTTTCATATTCCTTCTCTCATTCACGTCCCTATTGAAAAATTGTCTCAAGCCAATCAGATTATAAGTCCAAGTAGACCAACCACTTCCATTACCACAGATATCTTAATTTGCACAAGCTACATAACAACAGTTTCCAGACACAGCTTCTGACAATTCTCATTTCTCAAGGTTCACACTGAATTAAAACAACATTAACAGTTTGTTTCAAAAAACTGTTAAGGTTAAAACAAAATCTAAATTTTGGATCGGATTAGAAAAAAAATAACAATATTGTTTCAGAAAAGTTAGGGGTTACATGGGTCACATGAGAAAAGAGGCTGGAGTAAGTCTCGTTTGTTTCTTCCATAGTTCATGTGAGGTTTCTGTGGTATTTCATCCATGGTTCTCTGCTTCGTTTCTGGTTTTCTTCCATAATTTTCTCATTCACATAAATTGGATTCCACATCTTACACAATTTTGATTTTCTTCCTTTGATGTCCATTCATTTGACATTTTGGCTTATGTGGTGCAAAGACTAAGCCTGAAAAGTTGTCTCAAATTGGGAGCAAGATCAATGCAAGAATTATGACTTATGTGGTGCAAATGCTACATGCAACTAGGATGGTAACCATCCAACATGTGAATGTATGAAAGCTTATGTTCATTAGTTTTCTCAATATTGGAAATTTTCAATTTGGTCAAATGGTTGTGCTCCAAATTCCAAGGAATAAATTTAAGTGCACAAATGGTTATACAGATGGCTTCTTGAAACACACATGAAATTTTCAGAAAAGTCTTCTTGAAATTGTTCTCATGTATCGTATGCAAATTTAGATGTCTTTGGTAAGGGAAGTGGTTACTTGAGTTTAATAATATCTTTGGCTTGAAGTTTTTTTATTTTTATTTTTATTTTTTTATGAAGATCTAAATGATAGAAGGAATATGTATCACAGAATTATAAGAAAGTGTGTCTGAGATATGAATACGTGGACAATAAATAAGTGAATGAGGCGAGGAAACTAACAAAATCAGTTAATTTTATTTTAAATATAAATTAATGTGACAAGTCAATTTAAATGATGTGGCTTTCAATGATTGAAGGAACAAGAATTAGAGACAAGGGAATAGGAGATTTTTTATCGGAAAAAATGAAACAATTGTTCTAAATTTTAATTCTAGTATTTATTTATTGTAGAATTTAGGGTTTATTTGTTTAACGTAATTTAAACTTCGATTTTCTAAATCATGTGCAGTGTTTTAGAGGATAAATGAGAGTAACCGTAACACTAGCTAAATCGAAGAGGTTGGTTTCCATGTTTTATTTCTACTAAGAAGAGACAATTTTAAATGTTTTTAGTTTTTTTCATCTGAATCACGTAAAAAAAGTAAATAACTAGTAATATTGAATCACGTAAAAGAAAGTAAGAATAACCAATATTACGAGAGCACATATGAATCACGAAAGAAGGACAAATGAGTGGCGTAAAAAAAAAAAAATAATAAAAAAAAATATCAAATTATTTTAGAAAAAGAGTTGTGTGAAGAATAGCCCAAACATGGTTTGACCCAACCCAAGGGCCAAGGGCCAAGGGCCAAGGGCCAAGGGCCAAGCAGGTTGTATTTCAATGGATTGAGCAGTTTCCCGCCATTTGGCGCGAAAATAAAGGAGTAAAATGGCACACAGGTAGTGCAATGCGATTGCAAGAGTGAAGTGAGAAGAATGGAGGGAAAAGGAACAGGAACAGCCACAGGGTGTTACAAGTGCGGCAGACCCGGTCACTGGTCACGTGACTGCCCTTTCGCTCCCTCCGATCCCAATCCAAACCCTAATACCACTCCCAATTCCAACCCTCCTTCCTCTTCCTTGAAGCCCAGATCCGCCGCCGAAAAGCCCAAGAAGCTCCCCCGAACAAAGCCCAAACTCACTCCTGAACTTCTTCTCTCTGACCACGGCCTCGGCTACGTGCTCCGCTATTTCCCTCGCGAGTTCAAGTACCGTGGTCGTGGCCACGAGGTACCTCACTCTCTTTTTCTCTTACGTGTAGGGTTAGTGTTTCTGCTCTTAATTTTATCAACTTTTCTTCTCTTATGCGCGTTAGGTTCGTGATTTGGGCAATCTGCTTCAGTTGTACGCCGAATGGCACTCTCGATTGCTCCCTTATTACTCTTTCAATCAGTTTATTCACAAAGTCGAGAAAGTCGCTGCTACCAGGCGTGTTAAGGTATTCTTTCTCTTTCTCCCCAATGCAATGCAACTTTTTCCCCTCAAACTTTACACATTCAGCATTTGTTTGAATTTATTTAAAGAAAGATAGAAACAGAGCTAGATACGGTTTTATTTTAGAAAATTGATTTCAATCAATTTACTTGTTAAACTCTACATAATTATCTTATCGTCTTATATTGTACTCCATTTTTTTTGAGATCACATGGTGAATTGTTTTGGGACAATACTTATAGATGTTGTTTCTCAGTGCTTTTGATGTTCTCCTTCAATTAAAATTAGAGTTTCATTTTGGTAATATGTTCATAAAAGTATATCAAGGTGAAATTTTAATTTGATTAAAGAATGTTGTTAAAAGCACTCAAAGTACAATTGTTCATTATTTTGTTTGTTGGCAAGTTTACTATGTTATTTTAGTGAGAATTTTGGATTATTGTAAATTTTTACGAGCATGATGATACTTTCAGCTCAGTGATTGGTAAAATATTTTGACTGACTTCGTTCTATGTTAAGCACAGCGCTTCTACAAACTGTAGTGTAATCTAGTAGATTCAGTGAGATCTGTGTATTGACCAGAATCCCATAGCCATCAAAGCCTATCAAAAGGAATAAATCATCATTGGTACAGTTCTTTGATGTTGAATATGTATATATTAGTTTAATTTGTCCAAGAGAATGAGACTTCTTTGATCTATGAACACATCTATTTTCCAGAACAGTTTCCCATAAAAATATTTTCAATCATTTGGTGTTTCTGAATTCAGCTGATACATACACGAAATAAGAATATGAAGTTCTTCATTTCCTGTGCTGCTTCTCATACACAGTGCAGTCTCTCCCTATGTGTTTATATTTGTTGAGAGGCTGTGTTCATCGCATGTACAGATATGCTTGCAAGAATGATGCATCCATACTTTCAGTCTTTCATTCTACGCAAAAATAGATTCTTAATGACTGTCTGCTACCTTTTTTTTTCCGTGCTTTCATCAGACATGCCTTGGAGAACTAAGAGAAAGAGTTGCCAGTGGTGGGGATCCAACAAAACTGCGTGAACCACCAGTTATACATGACCTTCCATCTGATGAACATGGTATCTACCTTACACTTTACTACCAAGGTCTCAACATACATTAGTCTCGTTACTGTAATGGATCTGTGGTTATAATTTCAGAGAACATCTAATAGGACACAGAATGTATATTATGTAATGCATGTTATTTTCAGTTAGGAACAGATGAACGTTATCAACTCAAATAGCTGATAGTGTTTAGATTATGTTTAACGAGTACAGCTTAATGACTTAAGTCCTATTTGGATAAACTTCTTTAAAAGCACTTTTAGAAGAGAAAAATATGAAGAAAAAATTAAATGGGTTTTTTTATAGATTAAAATTAACATAAATTAATTTGTAGAAGTTTTATTTAATTAGTTTTTCCAAAATCTTATTTTTAACTCTTGTATAAGCTAATTTTAGCTTACAGAGAAATTTATTTTAATTTTCCTTCCTTAGCCACCTCTGTTGAGTTGTAGACAAATAATTTTTACCGAGGATTTCCTTCTTTTAACTTTTTTCTAGTATATGCTTATCTTTTAATTGATAAGACGCAGGATCTTATGTTCAACAATTTGAACCTTGTACCAAATTGACCAAATCTAGGTCGACTATTAATTTTGACATACTTCGACTGGACTCATTTTAAATAGGGTAGCCAGCTCTGATTCAATATAATTCACTGGGACATTGCGATGATGATTGATCAAAAGAATTAATAAGTTAGGTTTTATTTATGACTGATGTATCTTTTGTAAATCTGTGCTCTAGGATTCGCTGTATCTGCAGATGATGGAGGAGCAAATCATCAAGAGAGAGACATGTTTACTGAATCTGAAAATGTCAATGACATTCAGGAAGACATGCTTAATGATATTTATGATAAAGCTACTCAAGTAAGTTTAATTTACTTCAAATAAAAGTCATTTATCATTATGTAATATGTTTTATGTAATTGTGAAAGCACTATCAATATTTATCTAAATCAATCAATCAGGACGAAATATGTAAAATTATCTTTTAAGGATACTGATTCTCACAGATTTGTTAGTAATTTACATTATCCGGGAAAAAAGGTTAAGCCTAGTTCAGTCATCCTTATCTAGTGGCATGCAGGAGTAAAAAAATAATAGAAAAAGGAAAAAAGTAAGATTGATGTAAGAATGCAATAGTAGTTGGGGTGGGTAAAATGAACTGAACCGAACTAAATTTATAAAAATTATACTGAACTTAAAAATAGTTCTCATAAATTGAACTAAACTGAATATTAGTTCAAACGAATTGAATTGAACTGTTCTTTTGTATCATTGAATTAAACTGTTCTCTCTCAGTAATTTAAACAGAGATCACTCAAACATCTGTTGTATATGCATTTTATCTTTCCTTCTCAAGTCTATGGTTTATTCATACTTAAGCCTCTGTATGAAGGCAGATACCATTATCTCTAAGAACTTTGTAAATTTAATAAAATAGTTGCAAGTAGCTTGTTAATGTTATTCGTAGCTTTTCAATTAAACCAAATTGTGAGAGAAATGGTAAACAAGGAGCTTATGTCAAAGCATAACGACAGTAGTACCTTCCCCTTTTATTACAGGAACCTTCTGAGTCGATGGACAATGTGGTTGGCACTAGTATGGCTTCAGAAAGTATGGCAATTGAAAAGACATCAGAGGAAGTCCAAAATAATGGATCCAGCCAATCTGTCAAAGCTGAGATAACAGAAGAGCAGAGAGCTCGTATGGAAGCAAATCGGTTGAAGGCACTACAAAAGCGTGCTGCTCTAGCCGGCTTTTCGCAGGCCTCCCAAATTTGATATCAATTGTAAATGAAAACACTCTTTATCGTTGTCTCAGTACCGGTTATGCCCCCCCACCCAAATGAATTATAGTTTATTTTTTGGTTTGGTGAGTCGGTGACAATGTTATATACCCGCTTGTGAGCATGATTTGTCATAACAGTAAATGGATTCTTGTCGATTAGCTTCATGTTTAAGTTTTAAGCGCCGGGCTTACTTAATTTGTTTGGGGGCACCTTATCCCTATTTACAGTACTATTTAGAGAGCTTGATAAAGATTGTGTCACGCTGTCAACCACTTGGGGGCAATTTACTGACTTATAGACTGTAGAAGTAAACAGTGACATAGCATAATGCTATGTGTAAGCCAAATTGAATATCATCTACTCATACATGTATTTGATGAAGTTACAAAAAGTAGTTGGTTCCTGTAAAATGTATAATTTAAATGTTAAGTGTGGTTGACAGTTGACGCTATGATATTATACTTACTATATCCTTGCTCACCCCAGTTTAACTAAAAAAATAAAATTAAAAGTTCCCTTCTCAATCCGTGTCAGATCCTGAATTGATGAATTGTGTCACTTAATATATAACTAGGAAAAAAAAAGTCTATCATCTATTTCTTTCTTTTTTGTGAAAAGGAGAACATATGCAATTATCGTGCTAATTTGACGAACTTTTAACTTTTGATACTCAACTCAACAAGGTAAAAATACCAGCTGCGGTTGCTTCGGCCGTGTAATTGACCGATCTGATCAATTTCTCACACGGAATTACGGGACGTTAGTAAGTCTTGTGGACGAAGTGTAAGCGAGAGTAATCATGGGAGATGAGGCTAAGAGGGACTAGAACCAAATAGGATCAAGTAGAGGTCAAACAGGATTGTCGGAGCAGTTGACTACAGTCTAGGGGTCGTCGAAAAACATCACGTATGGAAACTGGTCGTGCGCATGAACATTAACGTGATAAAAGAAATTCTAAGCTCCATGTACCATGTTGTGATTTAGGAATTGTGTATTAAGAGGTGTATTGAATTAAGATTTCGAAAAATAATTTTAGCATGAAATTTTTTTAAGAATTTTAATAGATTTTAAAAGATTTTATAAGGATGTTGTGATTTTTAAGATTTTTTTAAAGACTTTTAAAACTTAGATTTTAATCAAGATTTTGTAATTCAAATTCTAGTGAATTTTAATGAATTTATATTATAAGATTTTAAAGGATTTTATGAATTTTACATGAAAATATAGATTTATAATATTATAAAATTTAATAAAAAAAATATAACATAAATAAGAAAAAAAAAGTAAAATCAACACAATTTTTTTTAACAAATAATTATTTCTATCTTTTAACAAATAATTGACTTTACTATTTTCTTAACTAACATTTCTTTACATATCTAAAGTTATAATAGTCCCTAATGTATTAATAAATTCTCTTTCATGCACTTGAATCAGAATAATATATTTAAAATTATGTTCTTCATTAATCGGTAGTATTAAATATGAAGATTCATCCATTAATTCACTTGAAAATTCATTAGAATGTCATTCTTTGTGAAAAAAAAATTCTCTTAGACAGAAATAGTCCTTGACTTAAAAATTGTAAAGCGTGAATTAAAAGTATTAAATATTCTCTCAATTACATTTCTTAAAAATGTATGATATAAATTAAAAACTTCATTTTCATTTTGAGGGTCATTACCATGACCTGCAAAATCTTCTTAATATATGTTTCAAAACTTTATATTTCAATATTAAATTTTATTAAAATAAACAATTAAATTTTAATAATTTAAAAATTAACAATATATAATATTTAATAATAAAAAATCATTTTAAATATTTAATAATTAAAAAAATAAATATTGATAAATTATGCATCAATTGATAGATAAAAAAATAGGAGAAGAAGAAGAGATGAATAAAAAGAGAAAGAAAAAAAAGACATAGTTGAAAGAGAGAGAGGAAGAGAAGCAAGAAAGGTGACAGAGAAGGAGAGAGAAAAAATAATATGAGACAAAACAAATAGATATAAAAGAGAGATAAATAAAAAGAAAATGAGAAAATGAAATAGAGAAAAAAGAATAAAGAGAGGTAAGAACGACGAGAAAGAAGGAGAGAAAAACAAAGAATATGAAAGAGAAGAAAAAACATTAGAGAAAATATTTAAGAGAGAAAAAGAAATTAAAAGTAGGAATAGAAGAGAAAAAAATCATGCGAAATCTCAAAGATTTTGGTGAGATTATTTTATGAGTGAATTACATATAAATTATACTAAAAAATCTTACAAAATCCAGTATTTAAAATAATCCATTGAAATCTTTATAGTTTTGAATATCAACGAATTTTTTTTAAGTAAAAAAAAGTGTTAATTTAATACCACCAGATTTTGATAGACTCCTAAAAAAATCCTAATTGTCTTAATTGAAGACCACAAGATTTTGACGGTCTCTTAAAAAAAATTCTAATTATCTTGATTGAATATCACATGACTTTTTTATATTAAAAAAAGTTTTAATTGAATATCACAAAACTTTATTACAATAAAAAAGTCTTTTAAAATTTATTGAAATCTTAATACAATACACCCCCTAAATCTTTAACACACATAACTCTCATTTAAAATAAAAATAAGGATTTACATGATATGATATAATCAATTAAGATATGATTAACCACAATATCTTAACATTTGTATATTTTAAAATATTTTAAAAGGTTAATTTATTTATAAAATTATTTTGAATTTAAATTTAAATTCAAAATAACTATTTTTATCAATTACATGTTTTAAAATCTAAATAATATCAATTTTAATAAGATATTATAATCTAACTGTTGTACTTTTAATCAATTTTAATTATCATTTTAAAAATTAATTAATTTTAATTATTATAATTAATTATAATTACAATAATCAATATTTCTTTATATAAATAGTGAAAATTAGTAAGAGTCAAAGATATTGAGTATGATTTTATTTATTTATTTATTAAGAACTTGCTTACACATCCTCAGTCTAATACTAAGAAAATTGTATTAAAAAGATCGTGTTATATCATATCTTAAAGATTTTCGTTAGAGTTTGTAAACAAGTCTTTTCATGTATTATTAATCAATGGAAAACATTTGATGAGTTTTGACATTCGTGCATGGTTGCAGTGGGGACACTGATGGAAGAGTTCCAGTTACATCAACAAGATACAACATAAGTAAGATGGGTTTGAAAGTGAAGAAAAAGTGGAGAGCATGGTTTCACTAGCTTCAAGTGGCAGGGTGGGTGGAGGAGTATGAGAATGGCCTCACCTTTGCCACCATTAGATGTGCTGGCCACCAAGTTCCTGTGTTTGCACCATACCAAGCCCTTGTTCTCTTCTCCCATTTCCTCTCTTCTAAAACCCTCTCATATTCGAAGTGACATGTGCAAAGAGTATGACTGTCAAAAGAGAAAATATATTAAAAGTGTATGCACGTAACACCTTTCAATTATATAATATATTCATTCAAAACTAGCATATGATGCCAGAAAAATAACACAATCCTATACACTTCAACCTTAAAACCTTTCTCATTTTCTATTTAGTATTGTAATTTCATCCTTATTATTTTTTCTCCATTTGATATACTCTCTTATCAATCCTTTATATTATTCATAAACGTTTTTTTTTTTGCACAAAAATATTTTTAAAGATTTTTCTTTGAACAAATTTGAAACAAATAAAGATATGTATGGAGTTTAATTTTATGTATTGTAATCGATTAGAAATTCTTATTGATATAATTTTTTTAACAAATTTATATTATATATATTTATATATATATATATATATATATATATATATATATATCAATTTTTTTATTGAATATTATGTAAGATTTTTATATTGTTCCTACATTTAGATTAAATTTTTACGATCCTGTATCTGAATTGTCACAATAAATCGTTGATTATAATATTTTAATTCCTACTCACTTTTCAAAAGAGGATGATAAAAAAATCGTAGTACAAGTTTAATGATATAACATTAGGGGTGACATCAAAATATCTGGTCCCAATATGAGCAAAGTTTAATAATTCACACAGTGCTACTGAATTTCCCTCTCTAAGTATATGTTGTCGATTCACATAATCCAAATCTCTTCAAAGTCCAATGAAATTCACTTACTAACACAGGATAAGGATCATTTAATCACTTAATAACATAATTAATTAACAGAGTTAAATCATACATTCATAACCAGATGAAGTTATGTTAGCGAGTTATTTGCGTGTATGCATCTCACGGGAGCTCCTACTCGTTTTTCAATGATTGAAGAAGCTCATCGACACCATTGGAAGATGTACGCTTGACTATTCTCATGTGATTGAATTTGAGGCACCTGATGATATGTGATAATTGATAACTCTCCTCGAATTCAAAAGTTTTTCCAATCACGAGGACTATCCGAATCTGAAAGATGATAAATTGATAATAATGATTATATTTTTACAATAAAGACCTATCGCACGTTGGTCTGGGTGTGCCTAATGTGGGAAGAGGCCTTGTATTTCCTTCCATTTTGTTTTCAATCTTAGTGTTGAGATTGTTATAACTACTATCCCCAAGTTGTACTAATGTTGGTGACAAAATCCCTTGCTCACATGGAACTAAGGCTAATTTTTCATATGACAAATTATATATTATTTTCATTTCTTATAAAAAAAAAAATACACGTTATCTTATTTTTCTTGTATAAGTCTTTATAAAAACATGTTTTTAAATTGTTCTATTTCTTGTTTTTCAAATGTTTAGAAAAACCAATACCTTTTGTGTGTGTTTTTATTTATTTTTATTTTTAGCATATTAAGCTTTAAAATATTCTCTAATCTAATCCCTCTAATAAGAGTATCAAGATTTTGTGACAAAAGAGGAATGTAGAGAAAATTATGATTTACTTATTTATTTATAAATGGGTCTAAAAATTTTAATTTTGTTTTCCTTTTTTATTGTAAAAAATAGATTTAATTTTTTAAATGTATTTTTTAATTAGGTTAATTTGGCTCAATGGTCCAACATGGGTCAAGTTAGTACAAGAAATGACAAATCGAAAAAATATAAGTTAGATTGACCTAACCTAAAATAACATTTGGTTTGTATAGGTTAGGTTGGGTCAGACTAGCCCGACCCATTTGACACTTATACAATATACACACAATTTACAATTATCATAGAGAGAATTGTAGAGATAAAAAAAATGCAACTACTACTTACTAACGCATTCAAAATACTAGAAATTTCGAAAACAATATAGTTTTATAACAGAAACAATATCATAGATCATACACAATTATATCACAATTGGAGGCCAAAGAAACAACAGATTCACAGTACAATTACATTCAACTTTTGGGTTTAAATCTCATGCATTAAAAAAAAAGTAGTAGGATTGAGGTCAATCTTGCAACTTGTAAATAACCCATATAAAAAATGAGGTTCTCACCCCTTCCTTACATTGATAGATGCCAAACTCTTGATTGAGATGTTGGCATATACGTCATTTTTGAAAAACTATTTTTGCAACAGTAACACGTTTGCAACAGCCACGTAAAAGGAAACAACGTGCTTCCGATTTTCACGTTGCTTTCCTGATCCTTTCACTTGCTACGGTTAACATATCATGAATGTGGTCCATTTTTCAACCCATTATCAAATAACTTGCGGATATGGTACCGTGATTCCCGCACGTTTTTCTCCAACGTTCAAAGAGGCTCTACGATGGATTAGAGCTCTATAAAATTGAACACGTATCTCTATTTTGGGTCCCTGAGCCTACTCTCCTCTTCAGTATACTACACCATCGCATATTGAGAGCAAAGGTTCAGAAACCTGAAGGAACAAGCGAACAACAATGGTTGGAGGTTGGTCTTTTAATTTCCGCAATTATGAGAATGATCTGAACGTGTTTGTTTTGATTTTTTCCATGTTTAGATCTTAAGGATATTAGTTCTTTCATTTGGTATCAGAGCACGTTGTTTCCTCTGCCTTGTTTTGTATCGAGTTTTTGGGTATCTTTTTTCAACCCCATAATTGTTTCTAAAGCTGGAGAGGGAGTAGAGGATGATTTTTCTACCGTTTCTGTAATTAAAATGGTGTTTTTCGATGTTCAAAACGTGGAGAAATGGTCGGGTTTTCATTTCGGGTCCGCGGGTCATAAACGGGTAAAAATGACCCGTCCCAAGGTTGAAGACGAGTGAAACGCAATGTGTTTTCGCGTTTTGTTTGTTTGTTTGCTATTGACAGGCATATGTTTTATTTTTAAATTGTATCATACTTATGAGAAAAAGTGCTTGGTGCAGTGGTTTGTTCACTTGGGATATTACTGTCATGGCATGGGTTCGAATCCTGTTGGGGTCTTTTGTTTTGATTCCCGGTTTTGATTTCTTGCATGCTGGAATGATTTCATAATTACGTGGTTCCCGTTTTTTTTTATTTTTATTTCTTGCATGTTTTCGTAATTACGTGATTGCATGCTTCGTACGTACGTGATCAAATGAATTCTGATTTCTTGCATGCTGGAATGTTTCGTAATGCAGGAATGTTTCGTAATTATATTCAAATGATTTATTGCATGCTGACTACATAATATCATAAATTACGTAAAGGGACACGTCACATACATAGTAAATTTAATAGGTGTTATTCCTGACTGCATTACGTAATGTTTTTTTATATTTATTTTATTTGATATTAAAATAAAAATAAGATTTATTTATTTTATTTTAATGTTTAGTGATACATATAATTTTAATAAGTTAGAGAATAGCCACAACATCTTTAATTAATTAAAATTATATATTTTTAAAAGATCACATTAAGAAAAACATTAATTGTAATTAATTATATGTGATGTGATGAAATATACCCACAGGAAATTTCTTACATTTTTATGATTAATTAGGATAAAATATTATATTATATTTCTTAATTTACTCACAGGAATTAAGAAAGGGAACCCAGGAGCAATTTACTTACGATACTTAGTTGACATTCATAAAAAGTATCTAATGATTTATGAGTTAAATACATCCTGTTTAGCAGAAAGACGGATATTCCTTGCTAATTATCAGACAATTACTTATTCACAAACCCTGTGGGGGGCTAACAATTTTCATTTCCCATCTCATGTAAAACCCTTTTCGCTCCGCTTATCCCTACCCCCCTAGGGGTATTTTAGTGATAGGTTCTGATAGTTTTATCATAAGATTACATGAGTCTAATTGAATATGACTTTAGCCCACAGGCAAGTTTTATGTCACTAGATTCGTTAAAAGAGACATGTTTGCATTGGTAAAACATGACATTTATTTTAGTCTCAAGTTATGATGATGAACATGTTTTTTGACATTTGCAGTTTCTCAATCTATGAATATTTCTGATATCAAGTGTGGCATTCCCGAATTAAAGGGTGACAATTATAAGGTTTGGAAGGAGAGAGTTCTTCTTCATTTAGGCTGGATGGACATTGACTATGCTATTAGGAAACCAGCACCACCAGGTATTACTGAGACCAGCACTCCAGATGCAGTTGATCTTTATGAAAAATGGGAGAGGTCAAATCATCTCTCTGTGACCTTCATAAAGACCAACATTTCTGCTGGAATTCGGGGTTCTGTTGACCATCATGACAATGTCAAGGATTTACTAAAGGCTATTGATGAACAATTTACCACATCTGATAAATCTCTTGCCAGCACCCTTATAATGCAGTTCTCATCCTTAAAGCTCACTGGGATTAAAGGAGTGCGTGATCATATCATGCGCATAAGGGATATTGTGGCTCAACTGAAAGCTTTAGAGGTTACCATGTATGATTCTTTCCTAATGCACTATATTTTGTGCACCTTGCCTCACCATTATGCCCCCTTTAAAATATCTTACAACACACATAAGGATAAGTGGTCTATTAATGAATTGTTGACCATGTGTGTTCAAGAAGAGGAAAGGTTAATGATGGAAGAAGGAGAGCAGGTGCTATTAACTGTTTCTTTTAAGAAAAAGAAGAATCAAGATAATAAGAAGGGAAAGATTTCAGCTCAACCAATTATTAAGAAAGAATCCAAGTGCTTCTTTTGTAAAAAGAAAGGACACATGAAGAAGGATTGTTTGAAGTTTAAGAATTGGCTGGAAAAGAAAGGTAATTTATTTGCTTTTGTTTGTTATGAATCTAATATGACTAGTACTAATCATAACACATGGTGGATTGATTCTAGATCTACAATCCATGTTTCTAATACCTTACAGGGTATGCAAAACCTAAGGAAACCGATGGGAAGTGAGCAATGCATCTATTCAGGAAGCAAGATGAGTTCACATGTGGAGGCCGTTGGGACATGCAATTTAGTTTTGAGCAGTGGTTTTATTTTAAATTTAGAAAATACTTTTTATGTTCCTAGTTTTAGTAAAAACTTGATTTCTATTTCGCAACTTGCACCTTTGGGTTTTTCTTTTAAATTTATGGATTCTGGTTTTACTTTGTTGAATAAATCCAAAGTTATTGGTTTTGGTGAATTACGTGATGGTCTTTACTCTATTAATTTGCAAAATAATGATGCTGCTTAGAATTCTATGCATGTTTCTTCTGGGTTAAAACGTTGTGTTATGAATGAGGATTCTTCTATGTTGTGGCACCGGAGATTAGGACATATCTCCATTGATAGAATTAAACGATTAGTAAATGATGGAGTACTTAGTACTTTAGATTTTGCTGATTTTGAGACTTGTGTGGATTGCATCAAGGGTAAGCAAACTAACAACTCCAAAAAGGGTGCCAAGAGGAGTTCAAACATACTAGAAATCATTCATTCAGATATTTGTTGTCCGGACATGGATGCAAATAGTCCAAGATACTTCATCACCTTTATTGATGATTACTCACGATATATGTACCTTTACTTACTTCGTTCTAAGGATGAAGCCTTAGATGTCTTTAAAGTTTTTAAGGCTGAAGTAGAGCTACAATGCGGAAAGCAAATTAAGATTGTGAGATCAGATAGAGGTGGAGAGTACTATGGTAAATACACAGAGAATGGACAAGCACCTGGTCTATTTACGAGATTTCTTCAAGAACATGGGATTGTTGCCCAATACACTATGCCTGGTTCTCCAGATCAAAATGGTGTGGCAGAAAGAAGAAATCGAACATTGATGGATATGGTGAGAAGTATGAGGAGTAATGCAAAACTTCCTCAATTCTTGTGGGCTGAAGCACTTAAAACGGCTGTGTATATAGTAAACCGAGTTCCAACCAAGGCTGTTTCAAAGACACCTTTTGAGTTATTCAAAGGTTGGAAACCCAGTTTACGACATGTACGCGTTTGGGGATGTCCGTCTGAAGTAAGGATTTATAACTCACAAGAGAAGAAACTAGACCCGAGGACTATTAGTGGGTATTTCATTGGATATGCTGAAAAGTCCAAAGGGTATAGATTCTATTGCCCATCTCATAGCACTAGAATTGTGAAATCAAGAAATGCAAAGTTTCTTGAAAATGACTTGATTAGTGGGAGTGATTTAATACAAGATATTAGTTTTGAAAAGGATCACTATGAAGTTCAACCATCTCAATCAAATGACAGACTGGTAGTCAATCACGCTCCTTCAGTTCAAAGATGTGTTAGACAACCAGTGATTCAAGTTCCACAAGTTGTTGAAGATGATAATGTAGATCAAGTTGTTGACCAGGAGCAACAGGTAAATGTTGAACAACCTATTGAGCAATCGGTTGGACAACAAGTTCCTGACCAAAATGATGAGACAACATTAAGAAAATCTACTAGAGTCAAAAGATCAGCAATTTCTAGTGATTATGTAGTGTATTTACAAGAATCAGATTATAACATTGGAGCCGAAAATGATCCTGAAACGTTTTCACAAGCCATGAATTCTAAGGAATCAAATTTGTGGCATAATGCTATGAAAGAAGAGATGAATTCTATGACGTCTAATCAAGTCTGGGATCTTGTTGAGTTGCCTCATGGTGTAAAATCCATTGGATGTAGATGAGTCTTTAAAACTAAAAAGGACTCACAAGGTAACATTGAAAGACATAAAGCAAGACTTGTTGCCAAAGGATTCACTCAAAGAGAAGGAATTGATTATAGTGAGACATTTTCTCCTGTATCTAAGAAGGATTCTCTACGAATAATCATGGCATTAGTAGCTCATTTTGATTTTGAACTACATCAAATGGATGTGAAAACAACATTCCTTAATGGTAATCTAGAGGAAAAGGTTTACATGAAACAACCTGAAAGATTTTTCTCTAGTGATGGTGAGCACTTAGTATGTAAGCTTAACAAATCCATCTATGGATTAAAACAAGCCTCACGCCAATGGTATTTAAAATTTCATGAAGTTATATCTTCATTTGGTTTTGAAGAAAACATCATGGATCAATGTGTATACCAGAAGGTTAGTGGGAGCAAGATTTGCTTTCTTGTTTTATAAGTGGATGACATTTTGCTTGCAACTAATGACAAGGGTATGTTGTACGAGGTGAAACAATTTCTCTCAAAGAACTTTGATATGAAGGATATGGGTGAGGCATCTTATGTTATAGGCATTAAGATCCATAGAGAAAGATCTCGAGGTATTTTGGGTTTATCTCAAGAGACCTATATCAACAAGGTTTTAGAGAGGTTTAACATGAAAGATTGTTCACCAAGTGTAGCTCCCATTGTGAAGGGTGACAAACTCGAGTTGAGTCAGTGCCCGAAAAATAATCTTGAGCGGGAACACATGAGAAATATTCCATATGCTTCAGCTGTTGGAAGTCTTATGTATGCTCAGGTTTGTACTAGACCTGACATTGTATTTGCAGTTGGAGTTTTAGGAAGATATCAGAGTAATCCTGGTGTTGACCATTGGAAAGCTGCAAAGAAGGTAATGAGATACCTTCAAGAAACAAAAGATTTCATGCTCACATATAGACGGACTGATAGTTTGGAGGTGATAGGCTACTCTGATTCAGACTTCGCTGGTTGCATTGATACCAGAAAATCTACATCTGGCTATGTTTTTATGCTGGCTTGTGGAGCTGTATCTTGGAGCAGCAGAAAGCAGACCTTGACTGCTACTTCTACTATGGAGGCTGAGTTCGTTTCTTGTTTTGAGGCTACCTCACATGGTGTATGGTTGAAGAGTTTTATATCTGGACTTAGAGTTGTGGACTCAATTGCTAAGCCATTGAAGTTGTATTGTGATAACTCCGCTGCTGTTTTCATGGCTAAGAATAATAAAAGTGGAAGTCAAAGTAAGCATATCGACATTAAATATCTAGCCATAAGAGAACGTTTTAAGGAAAAGAAAGTTGTCATTGAGCATGTTAGCATCGAGTTAATGATTGCTGATCCTTTATCTAAAGGCATGCCACCAAAGAATTTTAAGGATCATGTAACTCGAATGGGACTTGGTTCCATGATGTGACAATCATTGTAATTACTTGTTAAAACTCTTATTTAGTTTGATGTTTTCTCATTTATCTTGTGCACATACCTATTTACTTTGAGAAAACTCATTAATTGTGACCTGGAATAAACGTATGGTTTATTCATTAGAGCTAAGAGATTAAGATGAGAGACTTAATATATTGTGATACATGGGAGATAATACTCATTATCAAGAGGACCTATCACCATGATTCATATATTTGGTTTCCTATTTGATTGATAATTGGATAAATGGACCAAGTGGGAGAATGTTGGCATATACGTCATTTTTGAAAAACTGTTTTTGCAACAGTAACACGTTTGCAACAGCCACGTAAAAGGAAACAACGTGCTTCCGATTTTCATGTTGCTTTCCTGATCCTTTCACTTGCTACGGTTAACATATCATGAATGTGGTCCATTTTTCAACCCATTATCAAATAACTTGCGGATATGGTACCGTGATTCCCGCCCGTTTTTCTCCAACGTTCAAAGAGGCTCTACGATGGATTAGAGCTCTATAAAATTGAACACGTATCTCTGTTTTGGGTCCCTGAGCCTACTCTCCTCTTCAGTATACTACACCATCGCGTATTGAGAGCAAAGGTTCAGAAACCTGAAGGAACAAGCGAACAACAATGGCTGGAGGTTGGTCTTTTAATTTCCGCAATTATGAGAATGATCTGAACGTGTTTGTTTTGATTTTTGCCATGTTTAGATCTTAAGGATATTAGTTCTTTCATGAGATCTCCAAAGTTGTCTCCAACAGTCTCTGGTTCTCCCATCCCTTAGTGTTTGTAAGGCAACACTAACCTTACTAACGTATTTATATAAAATTGCTAACCTATTAGTTGTCATTTTTACTTGAATTTCATGAATATTATTGTGTAAAATGGCATGCTTTCATTTTTTCCCGTTATAAATTGCCCAAGGATGTGAATATTATATACAAATATGTAAATTATATTATAGAAATTCAATCCAATCAAATTATAGTAATTTTTGGTTAATTATGGTGGTTTTGCTTTGTAGGTTAAGAGAAGAGAAATCAAGATAAAGAAAAGAATTAAAGTTCGAAAAGATTCATGGAAGAAAATATGTTAATCTCTATTAACTCAACAAGGCTTAAGCCAAATCAAAAGGGCTTAAGTCATTTCAGAAAAAATTTAAGATTACAATCTGCCAAAAAAAGGCTTAAGCCATTTCAGAAAACCTAAGCCATTTTACTCTTCATGGTGAAGTATTTAAAAAAGGCTTGGGTCATTTAGAAATGACTTAAGCCAATTTATGACAGTAAATAATCCTTTATTACAAATCATAACATTTAAAAGGGTGAAAAGAATAAGACAGGGGAACTTTTTGGACATCAACACACCTCACCCATCATTCTCTCTCTCTAGCCTCAAAGACCATCCAAGTTGAAGATTTTGGTGGTGATTTTGAAATTTCGGAATTAGAATGGCGACAATTTTTACTAGATTCTTTTTTTCTTCTTTTGTTGGTTGGCTCATGGAAATGAGTAGCTAATCTTTTCTTTTTGGGATTGGATGTAATCTGTTGCACCTTAATGTAACTCTTGATTTTATATGTTATGATTTCTTCTACTTTTTAGTGATTCATTTTTGTTCTCAATGCCTTTACATTTTGATCACTCGTATTTGAAACTTTGATTTAGAACTCAATTGGAAAATGTTTTCTAGATAATATTGCAGGAGAGGAATTAACATATGTGCTTATTAAGATTACAAAAAGGTGTAGAAGGTGAAATCCAGTCCCAAGCATCTCATATATATATATGAATTTCTCCGATACTTATTTGCATATTTGTCACTCATTTTAAATTTTATCAATTTTAACTAAATTTAATGAATCAAATGTTGAACATGTGTGAATATTATATATATATATATATATATATATATATATATATATATATATAAGTTTTTTCTTTCTAAATTAATTGAGAATCAATCAATCTACCTAGTCCCCAAGGATACAAATTTAGTCATTGTGATAAATAATTTATATTGTAGCCAAATATTATTTTTATTTATTGATAAATTATTTTAAAAACATTAAAATTTAATTTCTAAATATTTATAATAATTAAAAACTGAATTAGATAAAAAGTATAAAAAAATCCTAAAGTCTCTGTCGTCAAAGAGGAGCCCCTAACAAAACATTATAGTGCGAGATAGAAGTTTGTATTTAATATATAAGGATTATTTTAAATATAAATTAATACATATTTTTAAAAATTGATTTATGATAAATATAGTATACTGTAAGAAAAATATTTTTATTTATTGATAATTTATTTTAAAAATACTAAAATTTAAATCATTAATAATTATGATAAATAAATATTGAATTAGATACGAAATTAAAAGAACTCCTAAAATTCCTTCGTCAAAGGAAAATTCCTAATTAAAACGCTCTCTGACAATGTAGACATCCGTTATGTATATATAGGGTTTGATTTAATTCATAAATAATTATAATAAATAAAATTGAATTACATAAGTTATAATAATCCCTAAAAACCTGTTATCATAGAAACAAAACCCTTTCATGAGTCTTGTCGGTAAAAAGCCCCTAAAAACTTTCTCGTAGTAGACAATTATTTGCATTCAATATATATGGGTTGATATTAATTATATAAAAATTATTTGTATATTAATTACAATATAGTTTTTACTCAAATTCCTTTTCTTTTACACGTATTTTTTTTACTTTAAAAATAATTAAAATTAAGAAATTATAACATAAAAAAAGGTGAAAATCATTCACTACAAAAAAATCAAGTTTTAGCGATCACCAAAATCGGTCGCTATTTAGGTCGCTATCCATTCATATCCGTCGCTAAAATATTGGTCTCCTAACTTCTCGAGACCAATTTTGCGACTGAATTTTTTGGTTGCAATTTTCGTCGCTAAATTTTTTTATTTATTTAAAAAAAGATTTTAAAAATCAGTCTCTAAATCAGTCGCAAAAACCTGAAATAGATATGAATAAATTCGGTCGCTAAATCTTGAAATAGCTACAGATTATTTTGGTCGTTATTTAAATCGCTAAAAACTTGAATTAGCTACGAATTATTTCGGTCGCTAAAAACTTGAATTAGCTATGAATTATTTTTTGTCGCTATTTCGGTTGCTAAAAACTTGAATTAGCTACGAATTCTTTTGGTCGCTATTTCGGTCGCTAAATCTTGAAATAACTATGCATTATTTCGGTCGCTAAAAACTTGAATTAGCTACGAATTCTTTTGGTCGCTATTTCGGTCGCTAGCCACTTTAAGTAGCTACAAATCATCTTGGTCGCTATTTCGGTCGCTAATGCTAACCAGTATTTTTAAATTCTTTTTAAATTATAAATTTATACCTGTTAACGAATATAAAATTAACAATATATTTATTACACAATTTATAATAATAAACTAGAACATACTAAAAGACATAATCTCATCGATGTAAATTTATATTATAGTGAAAACTAAATAAAATATAAGTATGTCAATATGGTATGCTAAAAACACAATAATAACATAAAACGTTTAAATTTCAACAAAGTAATAGTGAAATACAATAAAATATCTTGAAACAAGTAAAATAAAGAAGCTTAATTAAGGGTCTTCTGCTATCTCATCAAGAGCATCATCAACACCATGGTCAGGATCATCTAGGGTAGTACTCGGTGGAGGAGGGGTTGGCCTTAAAGGGTCAATGTTGAGATGGCGTAGTATATACTGTAACGACCCGGCTGGTCACTACACACGGTATAGCACACTAAAACACCAGACAGATAGAACAAGTATAAATATAGGATCTAGAATATATAAATATACAAGATTCCAGTCTGACTAGAGTTAAAGTGTACCAAGGAAAATTACAACCAAATGCTACTATCCCAAGTAGCTACAAGCAAAATATCCACACAAGCAAATTAGCTCCAAAGTCCGCCGGAGACTCATCCCAAGACGCCCACCTATTTCTGCTCTGCTCCCATACATAGTATGATCATCGCAGTTCCAACCACATGGAAAACATGCAAGGGTAAGCTAGTATTCTTTAAAAATCAAAACATACTAGTAAAGGATTAGCAATGTAAATAAATTCATCGTTATAATTATCAACACATCTGCACAGCTTATATTGCTCAACAACATCAGCACCGTAATGCGGTTATATCAACACTGCTTAGTAGCAGCAACAGCACCACTCTAGTGGCTATAACGGCACCGACTTAGCGGCAACAACAACACCACTCTAGTGGCTATAACAACACCGACTTAGCGGCAACAACAGCACCACTCTAGTGGCTATAACAACACCGACTTAGCGGCAACAACAGCACCACTCTAGTGGCTAACAGCACCGACATAGCGGCTATAACAGCAGCAACAACACTACCTCAAGTGGGTATAATCAGCATACAGCTCAGCATTATATAGTACAATACTGTTAAAAATCAACATATAATTCAGCTCGACTCAACAACAAAATTTGACACAGTTCAAAAATATTCATTTATTATTAATCATCAAACAATTAATAATTTCAAAAACTAACTTCCCTTACTTGGATAATCCTGAACCGAAATTTGAGCAGAACCTCCTCCTCTTTCTCCTCTTTTCTTTATTCTGACAGAACCACCTCTACCGGATTCCTCTTCCTCTTTCTCCTCCTTTCCTTTCCTCCCTCTTTCTCTAAGGATTTTCTCTTCCCAAGGTATGAATTTTCGTAACTCCCCAAGCCCCTATTTATAGCAATTCTGGCTCCTCTACCCGGTACGGCCGTTCCAAAAATTGGAACGCCCGTTCTGGGCTCGAAAAAGCTACGCAAATTTTTGAACTGGAACGGCCCGTTCCAAATACGGAACGGCCCGTTCCCAATTTCTAGCAGAACGGCCCGTACTCCTTTTGAAACGGCCTGTTCTCCCTTTAGAACGGCCCGTTTCACAATCAGAACGGCCCGTTCTCCTTGTCGGAACGGCCGTTCTGAGCCCATTCTCACTCAAGATTTTTAGTTAAATTTTAAAGCTTGGAACGGTATTAATTTTAAAGCAAAATAACCACACAAGCAAATTAGCTCCAAAGTCCGCCGGAGACTCATCCCAAGACGCCCACCTATTTCTGCTCTGCTCCCATACATAGTATGATCATCGCAGTTCCAACCACATGGAAAACATGCAAGGGTAAGCTAGTATTCTTTAAAAATCAAAACATACTAGTAAAGGATTAGCAATGTAAATAAATTCATCGTTATAATTATCAACACATCTGCACAGCTTATATTGTTCAACAACATCAGCACCGTAATGCGGTTATATCAACACTGCTTAGTAGCAGCAACAGCACCACTCTAGTGGCTATAACGGCACCGACTTAGCGGCAACAACAACACCACTCTAGTGGCTATAACAACACCGACTTAGCGGCAACAACAGCACCACTCTAGTGGCTATAACAACACCGACTTAGCGGCAACAACAGCACCACTCTAGTGGCTAACAGCACCGACATAGCGGCAACAACAGCACCACTCTAGTGGCTATAACAACACCGACTTAGCGGCAACAACAGCACCACTCTAGTGGCTAACAGCACCGACTTAGCGGCAACAACAGCACCACTCTAGTGGCTATAACAACACCGACTTAGCGGCAACAACAGCACCACTCTAGTGGCTAACAGCACCGACATAGCGGCTATAACAGCAGCAACAACACTACCTCAAGTGGGTATAATCAGCATACAGCTCAGCATTATATAGTACAATACTGTTAAAAATCAACATATAATTCAGCTCGACTCAACAACAAAATTTGACACAGTTCAAAAATATTCATTTATTATTAATCATCAAACAATTAATAATTTCAAAAACTAACTTCCCTTACTTGGATAATCCTGAACCGAAATTTGAGCAAAACCTCCTCCTCTTTCTCCTCTTTTCTTTATTCTGACAGAACCACCTCTACCGGATTCCTCTTCCTCTTTCTCCTCCTTTCCTTTCCTCCCTCTTTCTCTAAGGATTTTCTCTTCCCAAGGTATGAATTGGGAACTCATCCCAAGTAGCTACAAGCAAAATATCCACACAAGCAAATTAGCTCCAAAGTCCGCCGGAGACTCATCCCAAGACGCCCACCTATTTCTGCTCTGCTCCCATACATAGTATGATCATCGCAGTTCCAACCACATGGAAAACATGCAAGGGTAAGCTAGTATTCTTTAAAAATCAAAACATACTAGTAAAGGATTAGCAATGTAAATAAATTCATCGTTATAATTATCAACACATCTGCACAGCTTATATTGCTCAACAACATCAGCACCGTAATGCGGTTATATCAACACTGCTTAGTAGCAGCAACAGCACCACTCTAGTGGCTATAACGGCACCGACTTAGCGGCAACAACAACACCACTCTAGTGGCTATAACAACACCGACTTAGCGGCAACAACAGCACCACTCTAGTGGCTATAACAACACCGACTTAGCGGCAACAACAGCACCACTCTAGTGGCTAACAGCACCGACATAGCGGCAACAACAGCACCACTCTAGTGGCTATAACAACACCGACTTAGCGGCAACAACAGCACCACTCTAGTGGCTAACAGCACCGACTTAGCGGCAACAACAGCACCACTCTAGTGGCTATAACAACACCGACTTAGCGGCAACAACAGCACCACTCTAGTGGCTAACAGCACCGACATAGCGGCTATAACAGCAGCAACAACACTACCTCAAGTGGGTATAATCAGCATACAGCTCAGCATTATATAGTACAATACTGTTAAAAATCAACATATAATTCAGCTCGACTCAACAACAAAATTTGACACAGTTCAAAAATATTCATTTATTATTAATCATCAAACAATTAATAATTTCAAAAACTAACTTCCCTTACTTGGATAATCCTGAACCGAAATTTGAGCAAAACCTCCTCCTCTTTCTCCTCTTTTCTTTATTCTGACAGAACCACCTCTACCGGATTCCTCTTCCTCTTTCTCCTCCTTTCCTTTCCTCCCTCTTTCTCTAAGGATTTTCTCTTCCCAAGGTATGAATTGGGAACTCATCCCAAGTAGCTACAAGCAAAATATCCACACAAGCAAATTAGCTCCAAAGTCCGCCGGAGACTCATCCCAAGACGCCCACCTATTTCTGCTCTGCTCCCATACATAGTATGATCATCGCAGTTCCAACCACATGGAAAACATGCAAGGGTAAGCTAGTATTCTTTAAAAATCAAAACATACTAGTAAAGGATTAGCAATGTAAATAAATTCATCGTTATAATTATCAACACATCTGCACAGCTTATATTGCTCAACAACATCAGCACCGTAATGCGGTTATATCAACACTGCTTAGTAGCAGCAACAGCACCACTCTAGTGGCTATAACGGCACCGACTTAGCGGCAACAACAACACCACTCTAGTGGCTATAACAACACCGACTTAGCGGCAACAACAGCACCACTCTAGTGGCTATAACAACACCGACTTAGCGGCAACAACAGCACCACTCTAGTGGCTAACAGCACCGACATAGCGGCTATAACAGCAGCAACAACACTACCTCAAGTGGGTATAATCAGCATACTACCATAACTAATGAGTTCTTGAGGCAAGTTGGACTTAAGCAGTTGCAAGACACCGAACTGGTGAAGCTTCTTGGGATGTTGGGTACCGATAAAGCTGTAGGCTTTGAGCTGGGAGAGGATGGGATCTTAAGGTTCAGGGGAGAGGATGGGATCTTAAGGTTCAGAGGCAGGATTTGCCTACCTCAGGATGCTGAGCTAAGGAGAGTTGTGCTAGAGGAAGGTCACAAGAGCAAACTTAGCATACATCCAGGTATGACTAAGATGTACCAAGACCTCAAGAAGACTTTCTGGTGGTCTGGTATGAAGAGAGAGATGTCTTGCAATTGCTTAAGTCCAACTTGCCTCAAGAACTCATTAGTTATGGTAACTGCCCCACAACTAATGTGATCCTGAGCTAACTCCACACAGAGATTCAAATCTCTGAACTTCTCAACCAACTCCAGCTCTCTAATCATCATACTTGTCATGTGGATGGATTTCCTACTCAGCGCATCTGCCACCACATTGGCCTTGCCTGGATGATACATCAACTGAAAATCAAAATCCTTCAGAAACTCCATCCACCGCCTCTGTCTCATGTTCAGCTCCTTCTGATCAAACAGATACTTCAGACTTTTGTGATCACTGAAGACACTGAATCGAGCTCCATACAAGTAATGCCTCTAAGTCTTTAAGGCAAACACCACAGCTGCTAACTCCAGATCATGAGTGGGATAGTTCCTCTCATGAGTCTTCAGTTGCCTTGAAGCATACGCCACCACTTCCCCGTTTTGCATCAACACACACCCCAGACCCTGATGAGAAGCATCACAGTACACATCAAAAGGCTCACCAGAATTCGGTAACACCAACACAGGAGAAGTAGTCAACCTTCTCTTCAACTCCTCAAAGCTCCGTTCACAGGCATCTGTCCAAATAAACGGCTGCTCCTTCCTCGTCAACTGGGTCAGAGGCGCTACTATTCTAGAGAACCCTTCAATGAACCTCCGATAGTAACCCGCTAAGCCCACAAAGCTCCGTATATCCGTGACAGTCCTCGGGCGTTCCCACTGCAATACCGACTCCACCTTAGCCGGATCAACAGCAATCCCCTTAGCTGAAATCACGTGGCCCAAGAACTTCACCTCATCCAACCAGAACTCACATTTTGAAAGCTTAGCATACAATTGCTTCGCTTTCAAAATCTCCAACACTGTCCTCAAGTGCTCTCCATGTTCCTCCGGGGTCCTTGAATAAACTAAGATATCATCAATAAACACTACCACGAATTTATCCAAGAACGGCCGGAAGATCCTGTTCATGTAGTCCATGAACACAGCGGGGGCGTTGGTCACACCGAACGGCATCACAACATATTCATAGTGACCATACCTAGTCCTGAAAGCAGTCTTCGGTATGTCACCCTCCTTCACCCTAATCTGGTGATATCCTGACCTCAAGTCAATCTTAGAAAACACCGTCGCGCCCCTCAATTGATCCATTAAGTCATCTATCCGGGGAAGTGGATATTTGTTCTTAATGGTCAATTTGTTCAGCTGCCTGTAATCAACACACAGTCGACTACCCCCATCCTTCTTCTTTACCAACAACACAGGAGCACCCCACGGCGAAACACTCGGTCGCACCAACTGCTTTTCCAATAAGTCCTCCAACTGATCTTTCAGCTCAGCCAGCTCAGCAGGAGCCATCCTATAGGGAGCTACTGACACTGGTCCCGCACTTGGAACCAGGTCAATGCTGAACTCCATCTCCCTAACAGGAGGCAACCCAGGCACCTCGTCAGGGAACACCTCGGCATACTCCTTCACCACATCGATACCAGCTAAGATCCTCTCGGTCTCCACACTCGTGGTAGCAAGCAGAAGACAGCACTCTGCCCCATCCCTCAGCAAGGACTCAGCTTGAACAGCTGAGATCAACAGCTCATCCTCCTCTTGAGGGAAGATTAACCGCCTATTGGCACAGTCTATAAGGATGCGATTGGCGGACAACCAATCCATCCCTAAGATTATGTCAATATCCACCAAAGGTAAACAAATCAAGTTCACCTTGTACTTCTTCTCATCCACCACAACTGGACAACCCACGCACAATTCAGAAGCAATCACAGAAGTAGAAGCGGGCGTCGACACAAGTAGTCTCAACCCCAATTCACACACAGGCACACCCAACAAAGCAGCACATGCATATGATATAAATGAATGCGTAGCACCAGAGTCAAATAGAATCATCACATCCTTACCAGCGGCCTTGCCCTTCCCCTTTACAAGATCAGAAGAAGTCGAAGCCTCAGCACCCGTCAAAGCAAATACCCTACCAGCAGTAGTAGGTCTGTCACCCCTCTGTGTATCAGCTCTCTGTGCACCACTCCTCTGAGTATCAGCCCTCTGTACATTACTCCTCTGAGTGCTCCTCTCTGGTCTATCCCCCGTAGGACAATTTGCCGATTCGTGGCCCATCTGATGACATCTGAAGCAACGGTTCTCCGTGTGCGGACAGTCCCTGATAAAGTGGGGCCCAGCACACCTGAAACATCTCAGAGTGGCACCTCCACTCTGTCTATCTCCACTAGCAGCACTGAAAGATTGCCTATAAACAGAACCCCCTCGCTGTGGTTGGGGCCTGTCATATGGTTTCCTCTGACTCTCACCCTTCTTGGACCCATATGGTCCCCCAATAGTCCTTACAGTACGGTTGCCACCTTCCAACTGCTCAACCACCTTCGCCTTCTCCACTAAGGCTGGGAACTCCGTGATGGCCATAGGCACCACCATCCTCTTCAGCTCATATCTCAATCCATCTGCAAATTTCCTGCATTTCCAAGCCTCAGGCATAACCTGCGAATAAAAACGGGCCAGGTGCTCGAATTTTATCGCATACTCAGAAACTGTCATCCCACCCTGATGCAGTCGCATAAATTCAACCTCCTTGGCGTGCCTTACACTGTCAGGAAAGTATTTCTCCATGAACACTGTCCTGAAACACTCCCAATCAACGGTAACTCCTCTAGCAATAAGCATCTGATAGGTGCCTCTCCACCAATGCTCAGCCTCTCCCACAAGCATGTACACAGCATATGCTAACCTCCTCTCTGGAGGACATCCCAGTACGGTAAAGATCTTCTCTAATTCACGGATCCAGCGGTCAGCTACCTCTGAATCCCCATCTCCAGTAAACTGCGGAGGGTTACACTTTCGAAACTCAGCAAGATCCCGGCTCTCCTGTGACCCTGCAGGTCTTGCTGCACTAACTGCAGCTCTCTCAACCTCCATCCTAGCAAAATAGGTATTTTGTTGTTGCATAGCCATGGCCAACATCTCGAGGGCACGGGCTATCTGCTCATTTGTCCTAGTCATCTTCTACAAAGATAACAACTTCTTTAGTAAACAGTAACTAAGCCACACAAAATCAATAGCACAACAAATCACCACAACAATTTCAGCACAGCAGACATCACAATACTGTTAAAAATCAACATATAATTCAGCTCGACTCAACAACAAAATTTGACACAGTTCAAAAATATTCATTTATTATTAATCATCAAACAATTAATAATTTCAAAAACTAACTTCCCTTACTTGGATAATCCTGAACCGAAATTTGAGCAGAACCTCCTCCTCTTTCTCCTCTTTTCTTTATTCTGACAGAACCACCTCTACCGGATTCCTCTTCCTCTTTCTCCTCCTTTCCTTTCCTCCCTCTTTCTCTAAGGATTTTCTCTTCCCAAGGTATGAATTTTCGTAACTCCCCAAGCCCCTATTTATAGCAATTCTGGCTCCTCTACCCGGTACGGCCGTTCCAAAAAGCGGAACGCCCGTTCTGGGCTCGAAAAAGCTACGCAAATTTTTGAACTGGAACGGCCCGTTCCAAATACGGAACGGCCCGTTCCCAATTTCTAGCAGAACGGCCCGTACTCCTTTTGAAACGGCCTGTTCTCCCTTTAGAACGGCCCGTTTCAATGAATTTTCGTAACTCCCCAAGCCCCTATTTATAGCAATTCTGGCTCCTCTACCCGGTACGGCCGTTCCAAAAAGCGGAACGCCTGTTCTGGGCTCGAAAAAGCTACGCAAATTTTTGAACTGGAACGGCCCGTTCCAAATACGGAACGGCCCGTTCCCAATTTCTAGCAGAACGGCCCGTACTCCTTTTGAAAACGGCCTGTTCTCCCTTTAGAACGGCCCGTTTCACAATCAGAACGGCCCGTTCTCCTTGTCGGAACGGCCGTTCTGAGCCCGTTCTCACTCAAGATTTTTAGTTAAATTTTAAAGCTTGGAACGTCCCGTTTTGCTTTTGGAACGGCCCGTTCCAAGTTACCAAAACACCCTTCAAACTTTTTGAAAATTGCGAAAATGCCATCAATAATTACAATAATACCCCTATACCTTTATAAAATTCACGAAAATGCCATTTTAATAATAAATAATAATAATAATTAAAAAAAAAAAAATAAGGTATTACATATACTGCATCTGCTCATCATGTTGTCGTATATGTTCTTCCAATGCTTTTTCCTTTGCTTCCTTTGCAGCAAGCTCAACATTTAATTTAGTTATCCTATTTTTCATTTCTTCTATCACCCCTACAGTGACTGGTGATGGTTGTGACATAGAAGATTGTGGAAGTGTTGAGCGAATGAAATCATCGGTCAATCCAACAAGCCCATACAAGTTCCCCTTCGTATTCTTTTTAACCACCTGCAAATAAACTTCATTATCACTAATACAAGTAGAAGCGTAGCCCTCTGTGTCATCCTGTGTAGCTTGTTGCTTGACTTCAATTAGACGCTCCTTATATTTCTCCTAAAAAAATAAAAAATATTATTTCAACAAAAATTTCAAGACAACAAAATCCACAACTGATATATTTAAACCTTTCTTAAAAAAAGTTTTTTTTTTAAAAGTTATAGCTATTAAAAAAAGTTTTTTTTTTGCCTTGTGAATATAATAAACCAACAAAAACTCTAAAGACATTTCTCCCAATTTGCAGGGTTATCCTTGGAACGGTGGCTTCATTGCCTGTAACAATAATTTACTTCGTGCTTCTTGGACTCTAACTCATTTTTGAAGGCCAGATAAAAATATAAGTATGTATATATTTATGGTGAAAATTGTCAAAACTAATATTGTTTCATACTAATCAATTTAACTTGGCATGCGTCTCAAGTTTTACCATAATCTTCTAGATAAAATGGAAATTTTAACAAAAACACATGTTGGCAAATGACTAACAATAATTTGACAGAATTTAAGTTGACATCAAAACATTACTTCAAGTACTTTACTGTACATTTAAAGTTTTCTTACATAAGGGATTATAATTTTTTTTTTATTTTTCTTATATATCTATGTGATTGCTATAAAAGATTGATACATTAACTATAATGTAAGAAAATAACATTAGCTAGGGGTTTTACTTTTTATTTATGTGATAGAAACATATTAAGGGAATTGCTAATGTATAAGGTACTTTTAACAGGGAGTTCATGGAAAACAAGACATAAAGATATCTATCTAGTTATCTTCCATTTCTCATTTTACCACATTTTTTTCTCATATATTTCTTTCTCATTACATTAGTGATCACATTTTTTTTTCTTTTTTTATTATCTTAAATTTTTTCTTTATATATATACCATTAGTTCATTTCTTATAAGGGAATCATTCTCAAAAGATTAAAAAAAGAAAAAGAAAAAAGAAGAGCATAGTAGAACAGAGGCAAGACAATATTAAATATGAAGCAAAATATTGCATCCGGCCCATTAAGAGATGGGAAACTCTGATGTTAGCAAAATGTCAAAATAAGAGTTGAATTGTGACAACTTTTTTTTTTGTTGTTCTAGAAACATGAAACTCATAAACCTTTTCATATTTTTCTTAACTAAATACATTTTTATCAGCTAAATTGTGTAATATTTAACTAATTGAGTGATCATTTCTCATCTAATCAAAATATTTTGTACCTTCTAAAGATTACATTTATTAATGTTTATTTTTTATTTTGCACAATTTCAGGTTACAGATTCAAGCCTGCTGACAAAAGCGAAATTCTTCTACTAAAGTCATGACTACAAAATTATGGAAATTCTTCTTTTCTTAAGTACATGATTTTAACACTGGTGCTGGTTAACACAGACCGGTGGAGACTGTCCAGAATCCTATTGTTGAAGGGATTCAAAAATTAACAGAAATTAACAGGACATAGTGCATACAAGCTCCAAAAATCCTCTCTTTTTTTTGTTATTGTCAAACATGAGCAAGGTTTTTGCATTGAAAAAAAAAAGGTTGATGAGAAAACCACAAGCAAAGGTGGTTTCTAGAATGAAGTGGCCACAAAAACAAATCTACCATAGAAATAAGATAAGTGAACAAGATCAGTGACGATTAACAAAATGCAACAACAGTCACACACAGTAACAACAACATTACAAGACAAAATTGATCACAAACAAAAAGGAAAATCAACAAAAATTACAGAATAAAACAGAACATGGAGAGAAACTTTACCATAGTAGTGATCAGCAAATTAGAACCCAAAAACCCTTTAAGAGCAGAAACTAAAAATTAAATTATGGTTGTAAAATAATGAAATGGTGCATGCAAAATGTAAAGTTAAGAGTATCCACCACAACCTGAGCAGTGTTTATAAAATATGTGTATATTATGTGAAATATGAGTGTGTCACCTCCTTCAACTGACTTAAAAAAATAAGTGTTTCTAAACAAACACTTAAAAAAAGTAATTCTATAATTAGTAAAAAGGAGTTACTTTCTAAAAAAAATTACTCTCTTATTAATACATTAATCCCTAGGTTATATATATATATATATATATATATATATATATATATATATATATATATATATATATATATATATATATATATATATGAGGAGGGTTCAAACGACACCGGTGTAACTTTTACTAAGTGTTACACCGCTCAATAACTTTATATTAAATGTGAATTTTGAAAATTCAACCGTTAGATCGAAAGTTCATATCTCTTAGATCATATATATATATATATATATATATATATATATATATATATATATATATATATCAAATTTTATATTAATCTAAGATGATTTGATACTTCATTCTCATAAAACAAAATTGACGTAATATATACACTTCAAAATATACTAAAATATGAACACTTTGATTACATTTAAGTTGTTGTTTAATTTTAACAAAATTTGATATATATGATCTAAGAGATATGAACTTTCAATCTAACGGTTGTATTTACAAAATTCACATTTAATATAAAGTTATTGAGCAGTGTAACACTTAGTAAAAGTTATACCGGTGTCGTTTGAACTCTCCTTATATATATATATATATATATATATATATATATATATATATATATATATATATATATATTGATATATTGGAATGAAACTTCTAAAAGTATATTTAATATTTATATTGAAAAAACTTTCTTCTAAAAGTTTATTTAAAATGTTTTTGAAAAAGTTAGTTTATAAAATTACTAAAAGTCTATAAATTATAAGTTGGGGGAGTTTAAAAGGCCGATTAATTGATTGAATTAAATATTTTTAATAATGTTAACAGTTAAATATAAAATAATATTAAAAAAATACATATTTAGTTATTTGAAACATAAATAAATTTTTAATAAATTAATGAGAAAAAATAGTATCTTATTAGTTAAAATATTTTTATAAACAGTTGATGTAGCTTATTATAATAAATTAGAAACAATTAACATAAGCTCACATATTAAATACTTTAGTTTTAATTAAATTAATTTATAATACCTAATATACATTGCCAAACATACTCTTATGTACTTCTCTTGCTTTCTTTGGTATACCTTGCATTGATCTTGGTATTTGCTTCTTGCAATAAATTCTTTTTTTGTTTGATACATTAATTTTCAGAATGTTCTGGTGACATGAAATGATATCGAAAAAAATCTTTTAGAAGTCTAATTGTATATTCTAAGAAACATAGTTTTAGAATATTCATAAAAGAAATACATTAAGAACTATGTTTTGAAATTATATTTTCATAATTATATACAAATAGATATCTCAAATTTTATTTTCAAAAATGAGAGTAAGAAGTAAATTTTTGAAATTATAATTTAAGAAATATACAAATAGGTTTCCAAAATTATAATCCCAGAAAATAATTAGACTTTGAAAATTTAATTATTGAGTGTAAGATTAAAAGTATTTAAAAAAAAAATTAGAGAGATAAGATATGTATGTAGAAAAAATTAGTTGTGCAAAAAGTAATTACCTTGCACCAAGCCTTTGGGTTGGTTTTCACCAAAAATTGCATCAAATCTAGGCCCAAATTACCAACAAAAAAAAAAGAATGTGAAAACAGCATGGAATCAACGTAAAAACAAATGTTAATATTAAAATTTAATAACGTGTGAATAAAGATTTAACTACTGAATTTTTTTTTCTATAACTATGATATTATGATGTATTCATCAATTATTTTGATAATTGGTCTTCGTGAGAGAAATTTAAGATTAAATGCAATTGTTACCTAATTTTCAAGTTAAAAAATGCTTGCGTAGTATAAATCGCACAATTTACAAGTAATGTATAAAATTTTATGTTATATTTAAAAATAATATAATTTTAAAATCTTTATTTTCCTTATGTAAAAATATTCTTATCTATAAAACCTTTAAAATAATTAAAGTTGTAATATTTAATCAAAATATGTTAAAAACAAATAAAATATATTTATATTTCTAATAATTAATATAAAAAATAATTTCATAGATCTTTTTTTAATTAATAAAAACATTCACAATAATTTAATTTTTTTAATGTAATTATATAATCTATTTAATTAATTAAAATATTCTTTTAATAATTTTAAAAATTTTAGAATGTTACATGGCTGATGATATCATGTATATTAGTTAATTAATAATCGGAAATGATTTGCAAAGCTGATGCCATAATTTGTGGCTATAATAATATTGCACAAATAAATTTTCGTGTTACTCATGTGATTGATTAATTATTTCACAAACAAACAGTATGGAAACATAGTTGAGCTTTTAATTTAACATGATAGTGCCACAATTCAACAATTTTAATTTTAACGTGGTAAATAAAGTAAATACATATGATGAAAAAGAAATATTAATCGAATATAAGTTTGACTAATAATTCCTAATTTATATTAATGAATTTTTTTAAAATTTGCTGGAAAAATAGAAAGAAAAAAAGTGAATTTTTATTTATAAGAGTTTATTTATATTATGTACTATGTGCAATTATTACTATGGTACATGCCATGTTTAATTATTACTATCATATTCTCTTCGCTCCGAAAAAAAAGTAAGAGTTGATGGTACATGGTACGCACATTTTTTTTTTAATAAAAAAGAATCGTATTCTCTTCGCCGGAGAAGGAGCACTCAGAGAGGGACACCAAAAAGGTTTGTGCCCTTGGTCTTGGTCACAACAGGAAGGGATCACATGCATTAATTATAGAACAAACAAATTCAAAGAAGAATTTGGAATTACATATACATGTCACGTTCAACACTACCCACTTTTAACTTGTGATACTATAAGAAAATTCAATGTTTCTTATGTATAAATTCATAAATAATTATAATAAGTAAAAATTGAATTATATAAGTTATAATAATCCCTAAAAACCTGTTGTCATAGAAACAAAACTCTTCCACACGAGTCTTGTTAGTAAAAAGTCTCTAAAAAAATTTTCGTAGTAGATAATTATTTGCATTTAATATATATGGGTTGATATTAATTATATAAAAAGTATTTGTATATTAATTACAATATAGTTTTTATTCAAATTTCTTTTCTTTTACATGTATTTTTTTACTTTAAAAATAATTAAAATTTAAGAAATTATAACATAAAAAAAAGGTGAAAATAATTATTTCTTCCCAATTTAGAAGATGTGTTTTTTTTCCTTCTTTTTCTGAAGTCTATTAAACGGTAAAAAGTTGAGAACGCCTTAATTGTTAAACATCATGTTTATGTTCTCAATTTTTTGTTAATCTCCGAGTCACCTTTTTTATACTAGTTTATTTATATAGCTCAACATGTTATTATCATCGTCGAAAGATATGAAATTAAATATGAGAATTGTCATTTTTTGACTAATATTTCTCTGAACGAATTTGGGAATCTTAAAAACATGTACAACAAATATAGACGAATATTTGATTTGAAAGTAATTACATTACTAATTATTCAAGAATGTTTTACACCACAAACTCCTACCATCTCTGATCATTATAATAAAACCTTAGTTCAAACCCTTCTTTTATTTTACTTTCATAAAATAACCATTTGTAAATCTTAATTTTATTTACAATGACAATAATAGTAATATTGTGAACCTTGCTTTCCACATATGCCAAATTGATACCCTTCTCCCTTGCAACATTGATTGCATAAATCATTACTTAGACATTTTACTTCATCACACTGTGATACAGGCGGCGACACGTCGCTGAATACGGTTAAATGTCCTACAAAGAAAATTTCTTGTTTTTGTTATTTGAAATTTCAACATAAAATTTATATAAAATTTGAACAAATGTTTTACCCTTTGTTTTGAAAAAACATGCCAAAAAATAATATCAAATAAATGTCTCATGAGAATTGTATGCAATGAAGAAAAAAAAAGAATTGCAGAAGTTAAATTTTTAATAAATTACCTGAACTTATAACAAGTGCAACACATAAAATTCTCAAAAGAAAAGATTGATCGACGTGAAAAGCCATTTCAAAACTTCTTTTTTTTCGATCTGTGATCTCTCGTGACTTCAGAAGTCATTTATTCTTTCCTCTCTTTCACATATATATAGGCACCTTCAGAAGTTAGGTTAGTAGGGACCGGCCTCAACTCAATGCTGCATATGATGCCATTAATGAGAGTGATGCATATTAGCATCTCGGATTATAAACTGTTTCCACTGAAATGGAAAGTGTTGGACTAAGCCAAGCAAACAAGCACAACCTTTTTCTCTGCACGTGATATTTATGTGAAACTGAAGAATCACTCTACAGTATAAGTTATTAATGCATTGCAAGCATTAACTCTTTATATCCATCTCCTTCGGGCCCAACTTTAACCTACCCACATGCTCCAAAAATTAAAAGAACATATGAAAAACTTACCTAAAATATCTCTAGCACAGTTTCAGTAGAGATATTAATATTAATGTGTTAATTATAGGACAAAACTTAATGAGGTATCATAGGTATTATTTATGTTTTTCTAATCACAATTCAAAATTTGCATATATTACTAAAATGAAATTCTAATTCTGACATGTGAATAAAATCAATAGTAACATTATTAATATTGTATTTACAAACAGCATGAAATTAACGTAAAAACAAATGTGGCATCTGGCATGTTAGAGAAAAAAAGGAAAAAGATGCGATGAGTGGAGGATGAATTATTTCACAAATAGCATGGAAACATAGTTGAGCTTTCAAAATTGTTGAATTGTGGCATCTGGCATGTGGCATGTGAACCTAAGTAGATATTTACTTCTTGTTTTTTTTTTTTTTTCACATAAAAAAAGGCATTAAAAAAAATGTGAATGCTTGCCAAACTACATTGGTTAGCGAATAATTTAACTAGTAGGGTGTAAGCAAGTCCAGGTAATCCAAGAACTTGAACTAACTCAGACCAATCCAATGAGTTTTGATTAAATTTTTTCAGTGTTTAGGTTAGACCCAACCCAATATGATTAAAACCTGATATTGTACAGGTCCGATAAACAAGTTTTGTATTTTCAACCCGTTATTGACCCGACCCAACCCAACCAGGTCATATAATAATAATAATAATAATAATAATAATAATAACAATAACAATGTTTGAATGATCATTTATTTAGGATAATACTCAATGTTAATCTTACTTAGTAATAAGTTTTGTATTTTAGGTTGATAGCATCGTAACAATATAGTATATTTATTTTAAATTAATTAATGTTAATATTTTGAGTTGATAATAATGTAACAAAATAATAAATTTATTTTAGAATTTAATTTGCATCATTATTTGCTTTATAAGTTGATAACACAGAATTTGCAATAATGTATTAAATGATTTACATCTATTTTAAAATATTTAAATTTTTACAAATATATATATATATATATATATATATATATAATTATACTGACCCGATTAACCTAATCCAACCTATTTGTGATTGGGTTGGATTGGACCCAATCCGTTAAATTTTGAACTGATCAAATAACGGGTTTATTCAAACCCGATCCAATCCAATCCGCTTATTTCCCTATTAACTGGTGTCACAACTTATGGAGTCCCAAAAATGCACCAAATGTCCAATGATCATGATTTGATGATATAAGTTATATTAGGGTTTTAGACTGTGTAATGCCCATGCTAAATATTTATTATATATAACTTAAATTTATAAAAAAATTATATATACAACTAAATAATATTTTTTACATATAAAACATATTTAAAATGTATGTAGAAAAATATTTTTAAACAAAGAAATTAAATTTTATAATTATGATAAATAATTTATATTGTAGCACAATATTATTTTTATGTATTGATAAATTATATTAAAAATATTAAAATTTAGTTTGTAAATACTTATAATAAATAAAAATCACAATTAGATAAGAGGTAAAAAAACCACTAAAGTCTCTCTTGTCAAAAAGGAGTCCCTAACAAAATGTTACGATGCGAGATAGAGACTTGTGCTAAATATATAAAAGTTGATTTGAAATATGAATTAGTACATATTTTTAAAATTTAGATTTATTATAAATAATGTATATTGTAGCAATAATTATTTTTAGTTATTGATAATTTATTTTAAAAAAAATTAAAATTAAATTTATAAATAATTATGATAAATAAAATTTGAATTAGATACAAAGTTGAAAGAACTCCTAAAATTTCCCTTGTCAAAAGGAAAACTCCTAATTAAAACGCTCTATGACAATATAGGCGTCTATGTTTCATATACAGAGGGTTGATTTAATTCATTAAAAATTATGATAAAAAATCTAAATTAGATATGGAGTTAAACAAAATTTCTTAAGATGTTTTCGTGCAACATAATTGTTCATGCATAGTATATTGGGATTGATTTAAAAATATTAAAATTTAATTCATATATAATTATAAAAAATAGAAACAAAACCTTTCACGCATCTGGTTAGTAAAAAGTCCCTAAAAACTTTCTTCTACCAGACAATTGTTCCCATTCAATATATAGGGGTTGTTATTAGTTATATAAAAATTATTTATATAACTATTACAATATAGTTTTCTCTCAAATTCCTATTTTTTACATGTATTTTTTTTAATCTTTAAAAATAATTAAATTTAATAAATTATAACATAAAAAAGGTGAAAATCATTATTTCTTTTCAAATTTAGAAGTTTTTTTTTCATTTCTTTTCGTGAATTCTATTTAAAGAATATCCTTTTTTTTTTCTTAAATAAACTGTGAAAAGTTGAGAACGCCTTAATTCTTAGACATCATGTTTATATTCTCAATTTTCTTAATCTCAAAGCCACATGTTTTATACTACTTTATTTATATAGTTTAACATGTTATTATTTTCAACAAAAGATATGAAATCAAATATGAGAATATTCATTTTTTGGTTGATATTTCTATGAAAAAATTTGGGGAATCTAAAAAACATGTATAATAAATGTTTACAAATATTTGATTTGAAAGGAATTACATTACTAATTATTCAAGGGTGTTTTACACCACAAACTCCGACCATCTCCGATCATTACAATAGAACTTTACTTCAATCACTTCTTTTATTGTACTTTTATAAAATAATCATTCATAAAACTTAATTCTTTTTACAATGACAATAATAGTAATATTCTGAACCTTGTTTTCCACATATACCAGATTGATACCCTTCTCCAAGGCAACATTGATTGCAAAAATAATTACTTAGACATTTTACTCCATCACACTGTGATGCAAGCGGCGACACGTCACTGAGTACGGTTGAATATCCTACATTGAAAGTTCCTTGCTTTTGTTATTTGAAATTTTAACATAAAATTTATATGAAATTTGGACAATTGTTTTGCCCTTTATTTTGAAACAACATTCCATAAAATAATATCAAATAAATGTCTCATGAGAATTATATGTAATATAATATATATAAAAAATTGCAAAAGTTAAACATTTAACAAATTACCTAAACTTAGAACAAATGCAACGCATAAAATTCCCAAGATAAAAGGTTGATCAAAGCGAAAAATCATTTCAAAAGTTTTGTGTTTTCAATTTGTGATCTTTTCTTGTGACTTGTATAGTTCATTCTTTAAAGTATATATATATATATATATATATATATATATATATATATATATATATATATATATATACATGTATTGAAAGTTATGATTTTTCCTTTTCACTAAACAACTATGTATTATTATTGTTATTTACAACAAAAACGGTTTTCAAAAGGTTATTTTTTTTGAAATGATGACAGGTTTATAAGTTATTGGAATGATATTAAATAAAAATAAAATTATAAAATATTCACATTTATAAAAAAAAATTCAATTGATTTTAATAGTGTTATATATTTTTTGTGTGTTTTGGTTTCTAAATGTTATAAAACATACATTTAAAAAAGTGGGTTTAATTTTTGTATTAATTAAAGATATAAAACATTCATATTTCTACATTACTCATAAATTATGCGGTTTATATTAGGAAGCATTGAGCATTCACTGTTAACTTGAAAATTAAGTTACAATTGTATCAATTTTAATGTACTACAAAAATAACATCGAACAATTCAACAATTAATATTGACATGTCGATTTAGGTGACTGATTCCTCTTAATTAAAACAAGATTTGAATTTTGTAGATGAAAGATTATATGATTGGGATAGGAAATCCACTTAGAGTTGATAACAAATTTCGCTCACGAAGATTGGTTATAAAAACAAAAATTGAAATCCACTTAGAGTTGATAACAAGTTTCGCTCACGAAGATCGATTATAAACTGATATATAATTTAAATCTAAATATGAAATTAATTATAATTTTTTGTGTATTTAACATATTAAAACTTGAAATTTAATTAGAAGTTTTTGAAATAAATGAAAATAATACGATATTAAAAGGTAAATGTGATGTGACGATATTCCACCAATATAATACAAAAAATTCGATATTAGTGTGTGAAAGACTTATTGCAATGTTTTTAAATTATAAAGATTTTTATAAAGTAATTTTTTATTTATAGGGACTCAATTAAAAACATTGAAACCACTATAAGGACTTACAAATTGATTTAACTATAAAAAAATTTGTGAATTCAATAATGTGTGATCAAAGATATAACTATTGATTTTTTTTTTATAATCATGATATTATGAAGCATTCATCAATTGTTTTCATAACCGATCTTCGTGAGTGAAACTTGTTATCAACCCTAAGTGGATTTTCTATCCTAATCATATAGCCTTTCATCTACAAAATTCAAACCTTGTTTTAAAAGAAATTAGTCACCTAAATTCACATGTCAGTATTAATTGTTGAATTGTTTGATGTTATTTTTGTAGCACATTAAAATTGATACAATTGTAACATAATTTTCAAGTTAACGGTGAATCCTCAATGCTTCCTAATATAAACCGCACAATTTATGAGTAATGTAGAAATATGAAAGTTTTATATCCTTAATTAATACAAAAATTAAACCCACTTTTTTAAATGTATGTTTTATAACATTTAGAAACCAAAACACTAAAAAAAATATATAACACTATTAAAATCAATTGAATTTTTTTTATAAATGTGAATATTTTATAATTTTATTTTTATTTAATATCATTCCAATAACTTATAAACATGTCATCATTTCAAAAAAAAATAACCTTTTGAAAACAGTTTTTGTTGTAAATAACAATAATAATACATAGTTGTTTAGTGAAAAGGAAAAATCATAACTTTCAATATATATATATATATATATATATATATATATATATATCCTTTAAAGAATAAACTATACAACTCACAAGAAAAGATCACAAATTAAAAACACAAAACTTTTGAAATGACTTTTCGCTTTGATCAACCTTTTATCTTGGGAATTTTATGCGTTGCATTTGTTCTAAGTTTAGGTAATTTTTTAAATGTTTAACTTTTGCAATTTTTTATATATATTATTATTACATATAATTCTCACGAGACATTTATTTGATATTATTTTATGGAATGTTGTTTCAAAACAAAGGGCAAAACAATTGTCCAAATTTCATATAAACTTTGTTAAAATTTTAAATAACAAAAGCAAGGAACTTTCAATGTAGGATATTCAACTGTACTCAGTGACATGTCGCCGCTTGCATCACAGTGTGATGGAGTAAAATGCCTAAGTAATTATTTTTGCAATCAATGTTGTCTTGGAGAAGGGTATCAATCTGGCATATGTGGAAAACACGGTTCAGAATATTATTATTATTGTCATTGTAAAAAGAATTAAGTTTTATGAATGATTATTTTATAAAAGTAAAATAAAAGAAGTGATTGAAGTAAAATTTTATTGTAATGATCGAAGATGGTCGGAGTTTGTGGTGTAAAACACCCTTGAATAATTAGTAATGTAATTACTTTCAAATCAAATATTTGTCAACATTTACTATACATGTTTTTGAGATTCCCCAATTTTGTTCATAGAAATATCAACCAAAAAATGACAATTCTCATATTTGATTTTAATTATATCTTTTGTTGAAAATAATAACATGTTAAACTATATAAATAAAGTAGTATAAAAAATGTGGCTTTGAGATTAAGAAAATTGAGAACATAAACATGATGTCTAAGAATTAAGGTGTTCTCAACTTTTCATAGTTTATTTAAGTAAACAAAGGGATATTCTTTAAATTGAATTCACGAAAAGAAATGGAAAAAACCCCCTTCTAAATTTGAAAATAAATAATGATTTTCACTTTTTTTTAATGTTATAATATTTTAAATTTAATTATTTTTAAAGATAAAAAAATAAAAATACATGTAAAAGAAAAGGAATTTGAAAGAAAACTATATTGTAATTGTTATACAAATAATTTTTATATAACTAATATGAACCCCTATATATTGAATGCGAACAATTGTCTGGTACAAGAAAGTTTTTAGGGACTTTTTACTAACGAGACTCATGAAAGGTTTTGTTTCTATTTATTATAATTATTTATGAATTAAATTTTAATATTTTTAAATCAATCCCAATATACTATGCATGAACAATTATCTTGCACGAAAACATCTTTAGGAAGTTTTTTAACTCCATATCTAATTTATATTTTTTTATCATAATTTTTTATGAATTAAATCAACACTCTGTATATAAAACATAGACGCCTATATCGTCCGAGAGCGTTTTAATTAAGAGTTTTCCTTTGACGAAGGAAATTTTAGGAGTTCTTTCAACTTCGTATCTAATTCAAATTTTATTTATCATAATTATTTACAATTTTATTTTTAATTTTTTAAAACAAATTATCAATAACTAAAAATAATTTTTGCTACAATATACATTATTTATCATAAATCTAAATTTTAAAAATATGTACTAATTCATATTTCAAATCAACTTTTATATATTTAGCACAAACCTCTATCTCCCATCATATCCTTTTGTTAGGGGCTTTTTTTTGACGAGAGAGACTTTAGTGGTTCTTTTTACCTCTTATCTAATTGTAATTTTTATTTATTATAAGTATTTACAAACTAAATTTTAATATAATTTATCAAAACATAAAAATAATATTGTGCTACAATATAAATTATTTATCATAATTATAAAATTTAATTTCTATGTTTAAAAATATTTTTATACATACAATTTAAATATGATTTATATGTAAAAAATATTATTTAGTTGTATATATAATTTTTTTTTATAAGTTTTAGTTATATATAATAAATATTTAGCATGGGCATTACACAGTCTAAAACCCTAATATAACTTATATCATCAAACATAGTAATTATTGATACACATAATTTTTAAAATATTTGTTATATATAATAAGCATTTAACATGTGTATTGCACAAATAAAATTATAAGAACTTAACAAATATATTTATATATATATACATGTATTTAATCTTTAGTTTAATAAAATAGTAATGTATTTTGTGTATTTCATAAACTTAATTAAGTGAAAATTTAAATTATGCGGATAAAAGTCTTGTTTTTAATCTTTTTCCTTAGTTTTTTTAATAGATTTCAATTAAAAATTATCAAAGAGATTATAATTGATATATAATTTAAATCTAATTTTGAAATTAATTATAATTTTGGTGTATTTAACATTTTAAAACTAGGAATTTAATTAGAAGTTTTTGAAACAAATAAAAATAATATGGTATTAAAAGGTAAGTGTGATGTCATGATATTCCACCTATATAATATAAAAAATTCAATATTAGTGTGTGAAAGACTTATTTTGCAATATTTTTAAATTATAAGGATCTTTCTAAAGTATTTTTAATTATAGAGACTCAATTAAAAACATTGACAAAATTATAACGACATACAAATTGATTTAACTATTTTTTTTTTTTTTGCAAATTCGATAACGCGTGAATAAAGATTTAACTATTAAGAATTTTTTAAATCATGATGTTATGATGTATTCGTCAACTGTTTTGATATGGTCTTCGTGAGAGAAATTTATTACTAACCTTAAGTGGGTTCACTTTCTCAATCAGATAATTTTTCATGTACAAAATTCAAATCTTGTTTTAAGTGGAATCAGTCACCTAAACCAATATGTTAGTATTATTTGTTCAATTGTTCGATATTATTTTTGTATCAAACTAAGATTAATGCAATTGTTACCTAATTTTTCAAGTTAAGAATGAATACTTAATGCTTCCTTAATATAAATTGCACAATTTACAAGTAGTGTATAAAATTTTGTTATATTTTCAAATAATATAATTTTAAAATCTTTATTTTTCTTATGTAAAAATATTCTTATCTATAAAACCTTTAATATAATTAAAGTTGTAATAGTTAATCAAAATATGTTAAAAACAAATAAAATATATTTATATTTATAATAATTAATATAAAAATAATTTCATAGGTTTTTTTTAATTAATAAAAACATTCACAATGATTTAATTTTTTAATGTAATTATAAAATCTAGTTAATTAACTAAAATATGCTTTTAATATTTTTAAAAATTTTAGGATGTTACATGGTTGATGATATCATGTATATTAGTTAATTAATAATCGAAAATGATTTGCAAAGCTGATGCCATAATTTGTGGCTATAATATTATTGCACAAATAAATTTTCATGTCATTCATGTGATTGATTAATTATTTCACAAAACGGTATGGAAACATAGTTGAGCTTTTAAAATTGTTGAATTGTGGCACTATCATATTAAGGAAAAGTAGGGATGGCAAAGTGGGCCATGGTCCGCGGGCCGGGCCAATCATTTCAACCCGCCAACCCGCCAAGCCCACCTCGCCAAGCCCGCCAACTCACCGGGCCAAATAGCGGGCCGGCCCGCCACAACCCGCCGGCCCGCATATATTTTTTTTAATTTAATTATTTTTATGTTTTTTATTTTGATGTAGAAGATGAGGATGAAGATGATTAAGAAAAAAAGTAGAGATAACTTGTTTCAAGAGAGCTTCTAATATTCTTAAAATAAAAATTTAAAGTTAACTAATTGTATTTAAACTTGTTTTGTGGACTATCAAAAAATTTAGTTTATAAATAATTTGGTTTTGATTTTGGTGTAAATGGATTAATTTCTATTTGATTTTGTTTTAAGTTTGTAATTTGTTTTTGTTGAACATATATTAAGTACAATATGTATGCATTTTTAATTTCATATGATTATATTTATTTATTTGTAGCAATTTTTTTTTATTTGACCATAAAATATTTTTTTTCCATTTTTTTTATTTTTTATTTTTGTAAGCAGGCTGGCCCGCCAGCCCACCCTTAGGCGGGGCGGGCCAGCATCTCCAGCCCGTTTTACATTAGCGGGTTGGCCCGATCCGGCCCGCCCCATTTTTGGAGGGCCAATGGCGGGCCGGGCCAAAACGGGCCGGGCAGGCCTGTTTTGCCATCCCTAAGGAAAAGGACGTGGTGTATGTCTTACCACTAACCATGTGGCATGTTCACTTATATAGATATTTTCTTCCTGTTTTCTTTTTCTTTTTTTCTTTTTACATAAGAAAGACATTAAAAAAGATGTACATGCTTGTCAAACTACATTGATTAGCGAATAATTTAACTAGTAGGGATGTAAGGGATAGAGCTGTCAAAACGGGCCAACCCGGCCCATGTGGGCCGGCCCACCTTGACCCACTTTAAAAACGAGCCAACCCAACCCGGCCCACTTGTAATTTTTTCAAAAAAAATTTGGCCCGGCCCGGCCCGGCCCACCACGGGTTGGTGGGTTATACGGGCCAGCCCACCAAAAATTAAAAAAAAATTATTAACAAAATTCAAAATTTTAAATTAATTATAAATTAACATAATAGTCATAAAATTAACATCATTAATAGTTATAAGTCATAATTCATCATACAAAATTAAATACAAATCATGATAAAAGTTTAAAATAAAAATTTTCAATATATCATCATACAAAATAAACTACAAATCATATTCAAATTTTTATTGAAAAAAAAAATGGTGGGTTGGTGGGCCACCCGGCCCACCACGGGTTTAGCCCGGGTGGGCCGGGTCAAAGTGGGCCGGGTTGAAATATACCCACCTACTATAAAACTTCAATTTTTTTTGGCCCGGCCCGGCCCGTTTTCAAGGTGGGCCGGGTTGGCCCACGGGTCCCGGCCCACTTTGACAGCTCTAGTAAGGGATATAGATAATCTGGGAACATGAACTAATTCAATGAGTTTGGATTGGATTTTTCGGTATTTAGATCAAACCCAACCCAATCCGATTAAAGCCCGGCACTGTACGAGTTGGATAAATGAGTTTTGTGTTTTCATTCTTTTATTGACCTGACCCAACCCGATCATATATTACTATAATAATAACAACAACAACAATAACAATAATAATAATAATAATAATAATAATGTTTGAATGATAATTTGTTTAGGATAATATTTACTGTTAATCTTACTTAGTAACAAGTTTTGTGTTTTAGGTTGATAGCATTATAAAAATATAATATATTTATTTTAAATTTTATTTTATATTAATTAATGTTGATTTTTTTAAGTTGATAATAATGTAACAAATTAATAAATTTATTTTAGAATTTAATTTGCATCATTGTTTGCTTTATAGGTTGATAATATAGAATTTACAACAATATATTAAATGATTTACATCTATTTTGAAATATTTAAGTTTTTACAAAAAAATATAAAATTATGCTGACTTAATTAACTCAATCGAACCTAACCTGTTGTGATTGGGTTGGGTTGACCCACTTACTCCCCTATTAATTGGTGTCACAACTTAAAAAATGCACCAAATACCCATTGATCATGATTTGAAGGCCAATCAATCAGCCATAATGGCATATTGCCTTCGAAGGTTTGGGATGAAAACACTCTGAATTTGTTGATCTCTGATTATTGTAAGAAAATCTGATTGATTGTGTTTAATATTTTCTTCAATTTCAATCACATTCTTTTAACATTTAATTATAACACTTTAAATAAATTATTGCTTAAAAATTGGAGATAAGTTTCACTGAACCAACGTAAAAACAAATGTGGCATCTGGCATGTTAGAGCAAAAAAAGGAAAAAGATGGGATGAGTGGAGGTGGTGGAATTGTGTGGTTAAGGGCATCTCCAATGGAAGCAACTCATTTGAGTTGCTTCATGCATTGAAAAATGAAAAAAGTGGTCCCTAGTGTACCATGTCAGTATTAAGCAACTCAAACACAAATTTACTCCAATGATAAAAAATTTTAAGGAATTCAACTTTTAGAATTTTTTTTTTCTAATCATTTATGAACCAATTTTAAATTTTTATTAAAAAGGATAATTGCACTACAATGAAAGAAAATAAATTACGAGAAAAAATACACAATAAGTAGATATTAAAAATAAAATAAAGCAATAGTAAATACATATATACGAAATTAATTTTCATCATTATTATTTCCAACGGTTGCTTGAGGTAGCAATTCTCTCTCTTCTTCAAGCAACTCATGTTGCCACGTCAGAGTCTTCCAATGGCAAGAAACCGAGACTTGAGTTGCTTCATGAGACAAGCAACTCCCATTGGAGTTGCTCTAATAACCCAACCATCTGGCCGTCTGAAATCAATATCCTATAATTTAATATCGAGGATTACTTGTTATGTTTCCTTATTTCTTAAGTGTATGATGTTGCAAACTTTAATTAGTTTGGAAATTTAAAAGAATTATTGATCAAGAAAACTTTATATTTTTACATATATTTAATTTCAATAAAAAAAAATTAAAAACGAATCATCTCCTACATTTGTGATCTTAGTGAACACATCAAACAAGAATTATACTTTAGACAAACTGATATTTTATTTTTGCCTTGTTTTGTACCTAGGTGAAGGACTATATGTAGGCGTGCGTATATGCATTGAGAAAATATAAAATCAAAGATATGAAGAGAGTGGGTGATCCATTTGTGTGAAAGGTGTACATGGTAACATAAAGCTTCACATGCTGGCATGTCAAAAGCAACTGCACTGTACTAATGTCCCATGTGCCATTTCAGCCTTATGTTTATTGGTCTTGACATGGGTAATTATGTGCCGATCGAAAGGGCCATTCCTCTCACTCTCACCAGAATCCCCCATTAGATTGAATCTTAGAAAAGGAAAATATAAAGGTGTTTGACCTAAATTAGGAACCATTTCTTCGAAGTTATGTTAGTAGGGACCCCACTTTGTGGCGGCCTCAACTCAATGCTCCATATCATCCCATTAATTTTCATCATCCTCTAAAGGGCCATTCCTCTCACTCTCACCAGAATCCCCCATTAGATTGAATCTTTGAAAAGGAAAATATAAAGGTTTGGCATGGTATACATTTGGTTGCGCTACAAATCACACCGAATTTGTTGATGTCTAACTATTGTAAGAAAATCTGATTGATTGTGTTTAATATTTTCTGAAATTTCAATCACATTCTTTTAACATTTAATTATAACACTTTAAATAAACTATTGCTTAAAAATTCGAGATAAGTTTCACTGAACCAGCGTAAAAATAAAATGTGGCATCTTACATGTTAGACCAAAAAAGGAAAAAGATGCGATGAGTGGAGGATGAATTATTTCACAAACAGTCTCGAAACATAGTTGAGCTTTTAAAATTGTTGAATTGTGGCACTATCATATTAAGAAAAAGGACGTGGTGTATGTTTTACCACTAACCATGTGGAATGTGAACTTAAATAGATATATTATTCTTGTGTTCTTTTTTTTTTTACATAAAAAAAGCATTAAAAAAGATTTACATGCTTGTCAAACTGCATTGATTAGCGAATAATTTAACTAGTAGAGGTGTAAGCAGGTACAGGTAATTCGAGAACTTGAACTAACTCAAATCAATTCAATGAGTTTTGATTAAATTTTTTCGGTATTTGAATCGGATCCAAATCTGATTAAAACCTAATACTATATGGGTCAGATAAACAAGTTTTGTATTTTCATTCCGTTATTGACCTGACCTAACCCGATCATATAATAATAATAATAATAACAACAACAACAACAACAACAACAATAATAATAATAATAATAATAATAATAATATTTGAATGATCATTTATTTAGTAATAAGTTTTGTGTTTTAGGTTTATAGCATCGTAACAATATAATATATTTATTTTAAATTAATTAAAAAGTTCATATTTTGAGTTGATAATAATGTAACAAATTAATAAATTTATTTTAGAATTTATTTTACATCATTATTTGCTTTATAGTTTGATAACATAGAATTTGCAATAATGCATAAAATGATTTTTACATCTATTTTGAAATATTTATTTTTTTACAAAAAATATATATAATTATGGTGACCCGATTAACCTAACCTAACCTGTTTGTGATTATTGGGTTGGATTAGACCCAATCTGTTAAATTTTAATCTGATCGAATAATGGATTTATTCAAACCTGATCCAATCCAGTCCGCTTATTCCCCAATTAATTAACTAGTATCACAACTTATGGAGTCACAAAAATGCACCAAATGTCCAATGATCATGATTTGAAGGCGTATCAATCAGCCATAATGGCATATTGGCATCGAAGGTTTGGCATGGTATATATTTGGTTGCGGTAGAAATCACACCGAATTTGTTGATGTCAAACTAATGTAAGAAAATCTGATTGATTGTGTTTAATATTTTCTTCAATTTCAATCACATTCTTTTCACATTTAATTATAACACTTTAAATAAATTATTGCTTAAAAATTGGAGATAAGTTTCACTAGAACCAACGTAAAAACAAATGTGGCATCTTGCATGTTAGAGCAAAAAAGGAAAAAGATGCGATCAGTGGAGGATGAATTATTTCACAAACAGCATGCAAACATAGTTGAGCTTTTAAAATTGTTAAATTATGGCACTATCATATTAAGGAAAAGGACGTGGTTTATGTCTTACCACTATTTACCATGTGGCATGTGAACTTAAATAGATATTTTTTTCCTGTGTTCTTTTTTTTTTTTTACTTAAAAAAAGCATTAAAAAAGACATACATGCTTGTCAAACTGCATTGATTAGCGAATAATTTAACTAGTAAAGGTATAAGCAGGTACAGGTAATATGAGAACTTGAACTAACTCAAACTAATTCAATGAATTTTGATTAAATTTTTTCAGTATTTGGGTCAGACCCAACCTAATCTTATTAAAAACTGATAGTCAGAAAAACAAATTTTGTGTTTTCAGCCCGTTATTGACCTGACCTAACTCGATCATTACATTGTAACTCCATCCTTACTTTTTTTTCCCTTTCATATTATTTGTCTAAACTTAAAAAATAAGTGTTTCTAAACAAACACTTAAAAAAAAGTAATTCTATAATTAGTAAAAAGTAGTTACTTTCTAAAAAAATTACTCTCTTATTAATACATTAATCCCTAAGTTTATATATATATATATATATATATATATATATATATATATATATATATTTATTGGAATGAAACTTCTAAAAGTATATCTATATTAAAAAATCTTTCTTCTAAAAGTTTATATATTTAATTTTTTTTTGAAAAAGTTAGTTTATAAAATTATTAAAAGTCTATAAATTATAAGTTGGGGGAGTTAAAAAGTTAAAAACTCGCCGATTAATTGATTGAATTAAAAATATTTAATAATATTAAAAGTTAAATATAAAATAATATTAAAAAAAATACATATTTAGTTATTTGAAACATAAATAAATTTTTAATAAATTAATGAGAAAAACTAGTATCTTACAAGCTAAAATATTTTTATAAATAGTTGAAGTAGCTTATTATAATAAATTAGAAACAATTAACATAAGCTTACATATTAAATACTTTTGTTTTAATTAAATTAATTTATAATACCTAATATACATTGTCAAACACACTCTTATGTACTTCTCTTGCTTTCTTTGGTATACCTTTCATTGATTTTGGTCTTTGCTTCTTGCAATAAATCCTGTCTTTGTTTGATACATTAATTTTCAGAATGTTCTAGTGACATGTAATGATATCGAAGAAAATTTAGAAGTCTATTTGTATAATCTAGGAAACATACTTTTAGAATATATTTAGAATAATATTCATGAAAGAAATACATTTAGAACTATGTTTTGAAATTATATTTTCATAATTATATACAAATAGATATCTCAAATTTTATTTTTAAAAATGAGAGTAAGAAGTAAATTTTTGAAATTATAATTTAAGAAATATACAAATAGGTTTCCAAAATTATAATTCCAGAAGAAAATTAGACTTTGAAAATTTAATTACGAGTGTAAGATTAAAAGTATTTAAAAAAAATGAGAGAGATAAGATATGTATGTAGAAAAAATTAGTTGTGCAAAATGTAATTACCTTGCACCAAGCCTTTGGGTTGGTTTTCACCAAAAATTGCATCAAATCTAGGCCCAAATTACCAACAAAAAAAACAAATGTGAAAACAGCATGGAATCAACGTAAAAACAAATGTTAATATTAAAATTCAATAACGTGTGAATAAAGATTTAACTACTGAATTTTTCTTTTGTATAATGATGATATTATAATGTATTCATCAATTGTTTTGATAATCGATCTTCATAAGAGAAATTTATTGCTAACCCAAGATGGGTTTATTGTCTCAATCAGATAATTTTTCATGTACAAAATTCAAACCTTGATTTAACTGGAATCAGTCACCTAAACCAATATGTTAGTATTAATTGTTCGATATTATTTTTGTATCGCACTAAGATTAATGCAATTGTTACCTAATTTTCAAGTTAAAAATGAATACTTAATGCTTCCTTAGTATAACCCGCACAATTTACGAGTAATGTACAAAAATTTTATATTTATTTTAAAATAATATAATTTTAAAATCTTTACTTTCCTTATATAAAAATATTCTTATCTATAAAACCTTTAAAATAATTAAAGTTGTAATATTTAATCAAAATATGTTAAAAACAAATAAAATATATTTATATTTCTAATAATTAATATAAAAAATAATTTCATAGATCTTTTTTTAATTAATAAAAATATTCACAATGATTTAATTATTTTAATGTAATTATAAAATCTATTTAATTAATTAAAATATTCTTTTAATATTTTTAAAAATTTTAGGATGTTACATGGCTGATGATATCATATATATTAGTTAATTAATAATAGGAAATGATTTACAAAGCTGATGCTATAATTTGTGGCTATAATCATATTGTACAAATAATTTTTCATGTCATTCATGTGATTGATTAATTATTTCACAAACAGTATGGAATTGGAAACATAGTTGAGCTTTTAAAATTGTTGAATTGTGGCACTATCATATTAAGGAAAAGGACGTAGTGTATGTCTTACCACTAACTATGTGGCATGTGCACTTACATAGATATTTTCTTCCTGTTTTCTTATATATAGACACGCACTCTTGTATTGTATCACATCACTCTCCCTTGTTGAAAATAAACATCACGCCTGTTTTCTCAACACTCTCCCTTGTTTAAATCAAACATCACGCCTGGTGGTGGTAGTTAAGTGAATTGAGAAATCAAGAGAAATGGCTTTGTTTTCAGTTTTGTTAAATTTTGTTGTTCTTCTTCTGCTTCTTATATCTTTCACCAAACAAACTTTAGGTGTGTCATTATTGGCAGAGCAAGAAGCAGATAGAGTCTATGAATTACCAGGACAACCTGATGTTATGTTTAAACACTATGCCGGTTACATCACTGTCAATAAAACTCATGGAAGAGCATTGTTTTACTGGTTTTTTGAAGCCACTCATACACCACAACAACAACCTCTTCTCTTATGGCTCAATGGAGGTATTTTTTTTTTTACCAACTTCTGCAATCGTTTTTATTTAGTATTTACCGTCATGTGTGTCATATAACATCATGCACGCATGAATTTGGATAAAATAATTTTGTTACAAAGTATTTGATCATGTCCTAAATTAATTTGCTGGAACTTTTGTATACTAGGACCTGGTTGCTCGTCCATTGCCTTTGGAGCAGCACGAGAGCTTGGTCCATTTCTTGTGAAAGACAAAGAACGCCTCGAACTTAACAAATTCTCTTGGAACAGAGGTAACCAAATACTACTATATACTAATAATTTATTATTTGTTAATTAAAGTATTTAGTTAGATACATGCATAATTAATTTGGACTATGTTGCTTGCTATTCCCTAGTTGCAAACATCATATTCTTGGAAGCACCAGTTGGTGTAGGCTTTTCTTACACTAACAATTCCAAAGATTTACGTGAGCTTGGAGATCGTGTTTCTGCTATTGATAACTATGTCTTCTTGACTGGTTGGTTCCAAAGGTTTACAAGCTTCAAATCTCACGATTTTTATATTGCAGGAGAGAGCTATGCAGGTACCCTTTTTCATATCTACTCATTTTCCCATTATAATACTCCATATATGATTAAGATCGTTATCTTAGTCTAAGTAATATAGTCAATAATATCTTTTATATTTTAGTATACTTTTTAATTGAACATGTATTAGTTTGTCATGTATATATCAGTATCATGTATTATCTAATTATGCACATTTTTTGTATGTTTGGAATTATAGGACATTATGTTCCACAACTTGCTGAACTTATCTATGAAGGAAACAAAGATCCCAAAAAAGACTCTTACATAAATCTCAAGGGATTCATGGTAACTATATTTTTGCAACTCATTCTTTTTACACTTTACACCCTTTTCTTATTCCTTTCTTGGCTTGCTTTTTTTCTTCTCGCGCTACTTTTCTTTTCGTAAATCAACGGCAACGAATATTAATATCTTCACCTTTACAGCTAAATTTCTTATTATATTCTTTGTCATATTTATTATTATTTTTCTTGATTCTTTATTTTTTTCTTATCTCATTTTCCTCATTGTAAAAAGTCTATTTCAATTAGCGAAGAAAAAGTACATGAATTGTTATAAATTCTTGTTGATGTTGATCGCAAACATTATTCAACTAATTAAGACTGTACTCATCCAATTATGTAAAAGATTCTAGTCACCAACTCAAATAAACTATTTGCATTAACTTTTACAAACATGGCAACCGGTTAACAAATGAACCCTGTTGTGACCGAAATTTAGGTGGGAAATGCTGTATTGAATGATCTTGCAGATACAAAGGGCTTGATTGATTATGCTTGGAGTCATGCCATCATCTCAGACCATGTATACCATGGAATAGTACAAGATTGTGATTTTAGTGTGGAGAACCAAACAAGGGATTGTGACTTGAATATTGCTAAGTTATTAAAATCTTATTCTGATATTGATATATTCAGCATTTACTCTCCCATTTGCCTCGATAATCATCGAAGAGCAGTTTCATCAACACTTGTCGTTACTCCTCGTCTTCTCACGCGACATGTACGTGTTTACTCTTTGGTTCATCCTTTTAATCAATTATTTTCACCACATATATATGTTTAATAGAAATTTATTATTTAAAGTCTATTTAGATTCTAACATATAAGCATTTTGAGAGTTTTCTTATTAAAAAATATCTTTTATTTTCGGTAAATAAATTCTCAAAAGTATTTTTAACTTGAATATAAACAAGCGTTTAGATTAATTTATAATTATTATTTTTTAATTATATATACGGTCTGTGTTTTGTTGCATTTTATTCATAGGATCAATGGCATAAGCTAGCATCAGGATACGATCCCTGTACAGAAGATTACATACGAAAATATTTCAATAATAAGGATGTTCAGAAAGCCCTCCATGCCAATATCACCAACTTGTCTTATGCATATTCCCTTTGCAGGTACGTATTAATTCTCACATATGATTAAATAAACTAGTTGAGTATTAATACACTAATAACTTGTGACTTATTGACAAGTCAATTATTCTGTTTGATGAAATTAAGTGCTGTAATAGAGAAATGGAATGACTCGCCAAACACTATTCTGCCAGTTATTAAGAAGCTCTTACGAGCAGGGTTACGTATTTGGATATACAGGTACGTAGGCCTTGAATTAATTATTGATTGTTGTGAATTAAGTTGATGTGTTTTGACATGCATGCATGGATGCAGTGGGGACACTGATGGAAGAGTTCCAGTGACATCAACAAGATACAGCATAAACAAGATGGGTTTGAAAGTGAAGAAAGAGTGGAGAGCATGGTTTCATAAGCTTCAAGTGGCAGGGTGGGTGGCGGAGTATGAGGGTGGCCTCACCTTTGCCACTATTAGAGGTGCTGGCCACCAAGTTCCTGTGTTCGCACCAGACCAAGCTCTTGCACTTGTCTCCCATTTCCTTTCATCCGAAACACTCCCATCTTTGACGTGACATGTTCAAAGTGTATACATGGAATTCCTTTCAATTATCTTAATGATTTGATAGGAGAGAAGTTTTTTCATGTATAAGAATCAGGATTTTGAAAATTTTAAATTCTGGAATCATGTTCAAAGTGAAGTATTCAAATAGCGTATCATAAACTGTTTCTACTGAAATTAAAAGTGCAGCCGTGTAGGGTTTAATGTTTGTTTTTAATTAACTTTCGCACCCTCAACCCAAGCTCACCCAGTAAATATAGAATCAAACACAAGGAACTACGTTAGGTATGAGAAAGAGACACAAAGGATTATGGGTTACTAACCACGCAATTTCGTAAGCTAGCCTTACGTTGTTTGAAATAATCTTTTCTGGGTCGTAAAGCTAAGCCCGCTTTTCTCTTCCCTGAAGCTCATTTTGTCTGTGAGTGGTTGGAGGACATGGATTCCTCATCACTGAAAGGGTTGGGTACGCCACTCCACCACCTCCACTCACGCATCTTTTTCCTTTTTTGCTCTAACATGATTACTAAGATACATGACAAGGTCTACGGTTGAAACAAATGATTATTCCTCACCACTCAACTTTCTTTAAAGCTAATTAAAGAGATAAAGGAGGATCGTGGGACAATAGCTGGTAGGTTTCAGTTTGCCCCATAGTGCCATATCACATTCACAACCAACAAATCTGTTCCCTTCAATTAATTAAAGTTGTCTGCATTAAACTTTTGATTATGTCATTCCTTTTTAAAGGAGGATCACGAGAAATGAACCTTGGTGATGAGAAATGTACTCCTGGTCAGTGCTGGATTATCTCCATCACGAGCAGCTCCAAAACAACTCAAGTAGCTAAGTTGCACCATAAATTTTAATATAATTTGGAGCTTACCATATAAACAAATTATTATACATAAAAAAGATTATTTTCTTTTTACAACTCAAATGAGACAACTTTTTGTCTCCTCTAATTTTAGAGAAATAAGTTTTAAATGTGTGTATATATAAATTTTTTAAAAAATAACTAAATTAAGAGATAAAAGAATAATTATAAAACTTCCTACAATGTATTTTTTTTTCTTCAAATCCATCATCTGATTAAATAACAAAATTGAATCCAAAAATTAAGAGATAAAAGAATATACAACGATAGTGAGGTTACATAAGGGTTGGACTAAACCAAGCAAACAAGCACAACCTTTTTCTCCGCAGGTGATATTTATGTGAAACTGAAGGATCACTCTACAGTATAAGTTATTAATGCATTGCAAGCATTAACCCTTTATATCCATCTCCTTCGGGCCCAACTTTAAACTACCCACATGCTCCAAAAATAAAAAGAACATATGAAAAACTTACCTAAAACTTCTCTAGCACAGTTTCTGTACAAGACACTCTAGATTAAAAAAAAAAGTGTTGATAGATAGGCAAAAACAAGTAATAGATACGTGCCAAAAAGTCGGTATAAAAAAAGAAACTGAAAATGATTTATTTTTACGTATTTTTAACGACAAAATAATACATGGCAAAAGTAAAATATTATTTTATAAAATAATCATGTATATTGTGTATTTCATAAACTCAATTAAGTAAAAAATTTAAATTATGCAAATTTAAATTATGTTTTTAATCTTTTTCCTTAGCTTTTTTAGTAGATGTAAATTACAAATTATGAAAGAGATTAAAACTGATATATAATTTAAATCTAAATATGAAATTAATTATAATTTTTTGTGTATTTAACATATTAAAACTTGAAATTTAATTAGAAGTTTTTGAAATAAATGAAAATAATACGATATTAAAAGGTAAGTGTGATGTGACGATATTCCACCAATATAATAAAAAAAATTTGATATTAGTGTGTGAAAGACTTATTGCAATGTTTTTAAATTATAAAGATCTTTATAAAGTATTTTTTTATTTATAGGGACTCAATTAAAAACATTGAAACCACTATAGGGATATACAAATTGATTTAACTATAAAAAAATTTGTGAATTCAATAATGTGTGATCAAAGATATAACTATTGATTTTTTTTATAAGCATGATATTATGAAGCATTCATCAATTGTTTTCATAACCGATCTTCGTGAGCGAAACTTCTTAACAACCCTAAGTGGATTTCTTATCCCAATCATATAATCTTTCATCTACAAAATTCAAACCTTGTTTTAAGAGAAATCAGACACCTAAATCGACATGTCAGTATTAATTGTTGAATTGTTCGATGTTATTTTTGTAGCACATTAAAATTGATACAATTGTAACTTAATTTTCAAGTTAACGGTGAATGCTCAATGCTTCCTAATATACACCGCAAAATTTATGAGTAATGTAGAAATATGAAAGTTTTACATCCTTAATTAATACAAAATTTAAACCCACTTTTTTAAATGTATGTTTTATAACATTTAGAAACCAAAACATTAAAAAAAATATATAACACTATTAAAATCAATTGAATCTTTTTTATAAATGTGAATATTTTATAATTTTATTTTTATTTAATATCATTCCAACAACTTATAAACCTGTCATCATTTCAAAAAAATAACCTTTTGAAAACAGTTTTTGTTGTAAATAACAATAATAATACATAATTGTTTAGTGAAAAGGAAAAATCATAACTTTCAATACATACACACACATATATATATATATATCCTTTAAAGAATAAACTATACATGTCACAAGAAAAGATCACAAATTGAAAACACAAAAACTTTTGAAATGACTTTTCGCTTTGATCAACCTTTTATCTTGGGAATTTTATGCGTTGCATTTGTTCTAAGTTTAGGTAATTTGTTAAACGTTTAACTTTTGCAATTTTTTTTTTATATTATTATTACATATAATTCTCATAAAACATTTATTTGATATTATTTTATGGAATGTTGTTTCAAAACAAAGGGCAAAACAATTGTCCAAATTTCATATAAATTTTATGTTAAAATTTCAAATAACAAAAGCAAGGAACTTTCAATGTAGGATATTCAACCGTACTCAGTGACGTGTCGCCGCTTGCATCACAATGTGATGGAGTAAAATGTCTAAGTAATTATTTTTGCAATCAATGTTGCCTTGGAGAAGGGTATCAATCTGGCATATGTGGAAAACAAGGTTCAGAATATTACTATTATTGTCATTGTAAAAAGAATTAAGTTTTATGAATGATTATTTTATAAAAGTAAAATAAAAGAAGTGATTGAAGTAAAGTTCTATTGTAATGATCGGAGATGGTCGGAGTTTGTGGTGTAAAACACCCTTGAATAATTAGTAATGTAATTCCTTTCAAATAAAATATTTGTCAACATTTACTATACATGCTTTTGAGATTCCCCAAATCTTTTCATAGAAATATCAACCAAAAAATGACAATTCTCATATTTGATTTCATATCTTTTGCTGAAAATAATAACATGTTAAACTATATAAATAAAGTAGTATAAAACATGTGGCTTTGAGATTAAGAAAATTGAGAACATAAACATGAGACGTTCTCAACTTTTCATGGTTTATTTAAGAAAAAAAAAAGGATATTCTTTAAATAGAATTCACAAAAAAAAATGAAAAAAAAACTTCTAAATTTGAAAAGAAATAATGATTTTTACCTTTTTTATGTTATAATTTATTAAATTTAATTATTTTAAAAGATTAAAGAAAATACATGTAAAAAATAGGAATTTGAGCGAAAACTATATTGTAATAGTTATATAAATAATTTTTATATAACTAATATCAACCCCTATATATTGAATGGGAACAATTGTCTGGTAGAAGAAATTTTTTAGGGACTTTTTACTAACTAGACTGTGAAAGGTTTTGTTTCTATTTTTTATAATTATATATAAATTAAATTTTAATATTTTTAAATCAATTCCAATATACTATGCATGAAAAATTATGTTGCACGAAAACGTCTTTAGAAATTTTTTTTAACTCCATATCTAATTTAGATTTTTTATCATAATTTTTAATGAATTAAATCAACCCTCTGTATATGAAACACAGACGCCTATATTGTTAGAGAGCGTTTTAATTAGGAGTTTTCCTTTGGCGAGGGAAATTTTAGGAGTTCTTTCAACTTCGTATCTAATTCAAATTTTATTTATCATAATTATTTGTAATTTTAATTTTATTTTAAAATAAATTATCAATAACTAAAAATAATTATTGCTACAATATACATTATTTATAATAAATGTAAATTTTAAAAATATGTACTAATTCATATTTCAAATTAACTTTTATATATTAAACACAAACTTCTATCTCGCATCATAACATTTTGTTAGGGACTCCTTTTTGACGAGAGAGACTTTAGTGATTTTTTTACCTCTTATCTAATTGTATTTTTATTTATTATAAATATTTACAAACTAAATTTTAATATTTTTAATATAATTTATCAATACATAAAAATAATATTGTGGTGTAAAACACCCTTGAATAATTAGTAATGTAATTAGTTTCAAATCAAATATTTGTCAACTTTTACTATACATGTTTTTGAGATTCCCCAATTTTATTCATAGAAATATCAACCAAAAAATGACAATTCTCATATTTGATTTTATATCTTTTGTTGAAAATAATAACATGTTAAACTATATAAATAAAGTAGTATAAAAAATGTGGCTTTGAGATTAAGAAAATTGAGAACCTAAACATGATGTCTAAGAATTAAGACTTTCTCAACTTTTCACAATTTATTTAAGTAAAAAAAAAAAGGATATTCTTTGAATTGAATTCACGAAAAGAAATGGAAAAAAAAAAAAACCTTCTAAATTTAAAAAGAAATAATGATTTTCACCTTTTTTTTAATGTTATAATATCTTAAATTTAATTATTTTTAAAGATAAAAAAATAAAAAATACATGTAAAAGAAAAGGAATTTGAAAGAAAACTATATTGTAATTGTTATACAAATAATTTTTATATAACTAATATGAACCCCTATATATTGAATGCGAACAATTGTCTGGTACAAGAAAGTTTTTAGGGACTTTTTACTAACGAGACTCATGAAAGGTTTTGTTTCTATTTATTATAATTATTTATGATTTAAATTTTAATATTTTTAAATCAATCCCAATATACTATGCATGAACAATTATCTTGCACGAAAACATCTTTAGGAAGCTTTTTAACTCCATATCTAATTTATATTTTTTTAACAGAATTTTTTATGAATGAGATCAACCCTCTGTATATAAAACATAGATGCCTATATCGTCGGAGAGTGTTTTAATTAGGAGTTTTCCTTTGACGAGGGGAATTTTAGGAGTTCTTTCAACTTCGTATATAATTCAAATTTTATTTATCATAATTATTTACAATTTTATTTTTAAGTTTTTTAAAATAAATTATCAATAACTAAATATAATTTTTCCTACAATATACATTATTTAGCATAAATCTAAATTTTAAAAATATGTACTAATTCATATTTCAAATCAACTTCTATATATTTAGCACAAACCTCTATCTCGCATCATAACGTTTTGTTAGGGGCTCCTTTTTGACGAGAGAGACTTTAGTGATTTTTTTTACCTCTTATCTAATTGTGATTTTTATTTATTATAAGTATTTACAAACTAAATTTTAATATTTTTAATATAACTTATCAATACATAAAAATAATATTGTGTTACAATATAAATTATTTATCATAATTATAAAATTTAATTTCTATGTTTAAAAATATTTTTCTACATACATTTTAAATATGATTTATATGTAAAAAATATTATTTAGTTGTATATAATTTTTTTTATAAATTTTAGTTATATATAATAAATATTTAACATGGACATTACACAGTCTAAAACCCTAATATAACTTATATCATCAAACATAGTAATTATTGATACATATAATTTTTAAAATATTTTTTATATATAATAAGCATTTAACATGTGTATTGCACAAATAAAATTATTAGAACTTAACAAATATATATATATATATATATATACATGTATTTAATCTTTAGTTTAATAAAATAGTAATGTATTTTATGTAATTAAGTGAAAATTTAAATTATGCGGATAAAAGTCTTGTTTTTAATCTTTTCCTTAGTTTTTTTTAATAGATTTCAATTAAAAATTATCAAAGAGATTATAATTGATATATAATTTAAATCTAATTTTGAAATTAATTATAATTTTGGTGTATTTAACATTTTAAAACTAGGAATTTAATAAGAAGTTTTTGAAACAAGTGAAAATAATATGGTATTAAAAGGTAAGTGTGATGTCATGATATTCCACCTATATAATATAAAAAATTCAATATTAGTGTATGAAAGACTTATTTTGCAATGTTTTTAAATTATAAGGATCTTTCTAAAGTATTTTTAATTATAGAGACTCAATTAAAAACATTGACAAAATTATAAGGACATACAAATTGATTTAACTATTTTTTTTTTTTTGCAAATTCAATAACGCGTGAATAAAGATTTAACTACTAAGAATTTTTTAAATCATGATATTATGATGCATTCGTCAACTGTTTTGATAACTGGTCTTCGTGAGAGAAATTTATTACTAACCTTAAGTGGGTTCACTTTCTCAATCAGATAATTTTTCATGTACAAAATTCAAACTTTATTTTAAAATGAAAATAATACGATATTAAAAGGTAAGTGTGATGTGACGATATTCCACCAATATAATACAAAAAATTCGATATTAATGTGTGAAAGACTTATTGCAATGTTTTTAAATTATAAAGATCTTTATAAAGTATTTTTTTTTATTTATAGGGACTCAATTAAAAACATTGAAACCACTATAAGGACATACAAATTGATTTAACTATAAAAAAAATTTGTGAATTCAATAATGTGTGATCAAAGATATAACTTGATTTTTTTTTATAACCATGCTATTATGAAGCATTCATCAATTATTTTCATAACCGATCTTCGTGAGCGAAACTTGTTAGAGCAACTCTAATGGGAGTTGCTTGTCTTATGAAGCAACTCAAGTTCTCGTTTCTTACCATTGGAGAACTCTGACGTGGCAACATGAGTTGCTTGAAGAAGAGAGAGTTGTTTCCTCAAGCAACCGTTCCTTACCAGATTTTAAGCAGATCTTATTAAACATATTTGGAAACGTTTCGGAAATAATAATGATAAAAATTAATTTCATATAATATTTATGTATTTATTATTGCTTTATTCTATTTTTAATATTTACTTATTGTAACAGCCCAAACAACCCGCATGTAGATATTGTCCGCTTTGGCCCACGGCCTCACGGTTTTGTTCTTGGCAATGACACGCATGCCACCCCAAAACGCGTCTACACAAGGAAGGTATCCACACCCATATATATGGCATGCTTCGTTCTCCTTCCTAACCGATGTGGGACTTCACAATCCACCCCCCCTCAAGGGAGTCCAGCGCCCTCGCTGGCACACCGGCCCGGGTCCCGGCTCTGATACCATGTAACAGCCCAAACAACCCGCATGTAGATATTGTCCGCTTTGGCCCACGGCCTCACGGTTTTGTTCTTGGCAATGGCACGCATGCCACCCCAAAAGGCCTCCACACAAGGAAGGTATCCACACCCATATATATGGCATGCTTCGTTCTCCTTCCTAACCGATGTGGGACTTCACAATCGATTGTGAAGTCCCACATCGGTTAGGAAGGAGAACGAAGCATGCCATATATATGGGTGTGGATACCTTCCTTGTGTGGAGGCCTTTTGGGGTGGCATGCGTGCCATTGCCAAAAGCAAAACCGTGAGGGCTGCGGCCAAAGCGGACAATATCCACATGCGGGTTGCTGGGCTGTTACATTTGGTATCAGAGCCGGGACCCGGGCCGGTGTGCCAGCGAGGGCGCTGGACTCCCTTGAGGGGGGTGGATTGTGAAGTCCCACATCGGTTAGGAAGGAGAACGAAGCATGCCATATATATGGGTGTGGATACCTTCCTTGTGTGGAGGCCTTTTGGGGTGGCATGCGTGCCATTGCCAGAAGCAAAACCGTGAGGGCTGCGGCCAAAGCGGACAATATCCACATGCGGGTTGCTGGGCTGTTACATTGATTGTGAAGTCCCACATCGGTTAGGAAGGAGAACGAAGCATGCCATATATATGGGTGTGGATACCTTCCTTGTGTGGAGGCCTTTTGGGGTGGCATGCGTGCCATTGCCAGAAGCAAAACCGTGAGGGCTGCGGCCAAAGCGGACAATATCCACATGCGGGTTGCTGGGCTGTTACATTTAGTGGTATCAGAGCAGGTCGATTCTATCGGCCGTGAGTTATGTGTCTACTATGTTTATTGATTGTAAATATATTATGTTATAGTTGTCTGTGTTTATTAAAAGTTCTATATATCCAGATTATGGCTGGTAGAAATGATCGTGCGATTGCTGATGCTCTCCAAGCATTAGCCCAAGCTATGAACAACAACAATATGGCTGGAGTTGTTCCTAACTGGTTGGAGCAATTTCAGAAGAATAACCCGCCGACCTTTAAAGGAGGATATGACCCAGATGTTGCAATAAATTGGCTAATGGAGATCGAAAAGATCTTCAATGCTATGGAATGTCCTTTTCCTCAGAAAGTGAGGTTGGCTACCTTTATGTTTACTGCTGATGCCCATTTTTGGTGGGAAGGAGCACTTCAAAGGATAATAGATGGAGGAATGCAATTAAATTGGGAAAACTTCAAAAGAGTTTTTCTTGAGAAGTATTTCCCGGATGATGTGAGAAGCCAGAAGGAAGCTGAATTTCTCGAGTTAAAGCAAGGAAATGATACGGTGGCACACTATGCTGAAAATTTTGATGCCTTGGTCCGTTATTGTACCCATTATCATGGTGAGGGTGGCGAACGGGCTAAATGTATTAAGTTTGTGAATGGCCTTCGTCCTGAGATAAAAACCGCAATTAATTATCAAGAGATTTATCACTACCCAACGCTTGGCAACAAGAGTAGAATCTATGACCGTGATAATCGTGCACGTTCTGTCTTTTACAAGGGAGCTGGAGGTCCTATTCGTGCAGTGAATTCAAATACTTCTGGTAAGAGTAAGCCTTATTCTGCTTCTACCAGATCTCAGGGAAATATGGCTGCTGCCAATAGAACTAAATCGTCCACTGTGAACACTACTGGTAGTGTTGGAGGGTCTGTGTCTATTTCTTCAGGAAGATGTGGAAAGTGTGGACGGATCGGTCATATTAAATCAGAGTGTCGTGACAAGGAGGTTACTTGCTTCAACTGCAATGGTAAAGGACACATCAGTACTCAATGTCCTGAACCACCAAGAACACGTGTCATTGGATCAGGATCGCAAACCGAACGACCAAAGACTATAGGGAGAGTATTTGCTCTTAGTGGTGTTGAAGCTGCTCGGTCAGAAAATTTGATACAAGGTACTTGTTTCATAGCTGAGACTCCTTTTGTTGTACTATTTGATTCTGGTGCAACTCATTCCTTTATTTCCATCTCTTGTGTCCAAAAACTGAAATTGCCTGTGTCTTTGTTAAATTTTGATTTAGTTGTTGAAACCCCTACTAATGGTCCTGTAACTACATCCCTAGTGTGTTTAAAATGCCCTTTGACAATTTCTGATAAACAGTTTCTAGTTGACTTAATCTGTTTGCCTCTTAGTCAATTAGATGTAATCCTTGGTATGGATTGGCTATCTTCTCACCATGTTCTTTTGAATTGCTTTGATAAATCCATTTCATTTGGTGAATGTAAGAGTACGAAATTTCTTAGTGCTTCTGAGATTAAAACTTGTTTAAAGGAAAATGAAAGGGTATACATGATCTTATCTTCATTGACAGTTGAGACTGAGAGTAAGCTAGATGAGATTCCCTTAGTGAGAGAATTTCCTGAAGTATTTCCTAAGGATGTGTCTAGTTTACCACCCGAGAGAGAGATTGAGTTCAGTATAGACTTAGTGCCAGGTACCGCACCCATATCTATAGCACCCTATAGGATGTCTCCTAAAGAGTTAGTTGAGCTTAAGAAACAAATAGAGGAACTACAAGAGAAACAATTCATTAGGCCTAGTGTTTCACCTTTGGGAGCGCCTGTTTTATTGGTCAAAAAGAAAGATGGAAGTATGAGATTGTGTGTAGATTATAGACAATTGAATAAGGTGACCATTAAGAATAAGTATCCCTTGCCTAGAATAGATGATCTTATGGATCAACTAGTTGGAGCTTGTGTGTTTAGTAAGATAGATTTGAGATCAGGTTATCATCAAATCCGAGTGAAATCCGAGGATATCCCAAAGACTGCTTTTAGGACTCGTTATGGGCACTATGAGTATTTAGTTATGCCTTTTGGTGTAACTAATGCACCTGGAGTATTCATGGATTATATGAATAGGATCTTTCATCCTTACTTGGATAAATTTGTAGTAGTCTTCATAGATGATATCCTAGTGTATTCCAAGACCAGGGAGGAGCATGCTGAGCACCTTAGGATTGTCCTTCAAACCCTTAAGGAGAAACAGTTGTATGCTAAATTGGCAAAATGTGAATTTTGGTTGGAGAGTGTAAATTTTCTAGGGCATGTGATATCCAAGGATGGAATAGCTGTAGATCCCTCTAAGGTAGAAGCGGTTCTTGAATGGAAAGCACCTAAGTCAGTTTTTGATATTAGAAGTTTTCTAGGATTAGCTGGGTATTATAGGAGGTTTATAGAGGGTTTTTCTAGATTAGCTTTACCTTTAACCAAGTTAACTAGGAAGAACCAACCTTTTGTGTGGAACTCTAAGTGTGAAGAGAGTTTTCAAGAACTTAAGAAGAGACTAACTAGTGCACCTGTGTTAGTATTACCTGACCCTAGCAAGACTTTTGAGGTATTTTGTGATGCTTCCAAAATGGGATTAGGTGGAGTACTTATGCAGGAAGGTAGGATAGTAGCTTATGCGTCTAGACAACTTAAGATCCATGAACAAAACTATCCTACCCATGACCTTGAGTTAGCTGCAATAGTATTCGTGCTTAAGTTGTGGAGGCACTACTTGTTTGGATCTAGATTTGAGGTGTTTAGTGATCACAAAAGCCTTAAGTACTTGTTTGACCAAAAAGAATTAAATATGAGACAGAGAAGATGGTTAGAATTTCTTAAGGACTATGACTTTCAATTGAACTATCACCCCGGCAAAGCTAATGTTGTGGCTGACGCTTTGAGTAGGAAATCTCTGAGAGTGTCTTCCTTGATGATTATGGAATTGCGTATGATTGAAGAATTTAGGGATATAAGTTTAGGGTGTGAACTAACTCCTAAGAGTATTAGGTTGGGAACCTTGAAGGTGACTAATAACTTGATAGATGAAATTAGAAAAGGTCAGAAGATAGACCCTTTCCTATTGAGTCAAGTTGAGAAATTGAATCAAGGTGTGGAAAGTGAATTTAGAATTGGAATAGATGGAGTATTGAGATTTAGGGATAGGTTGTGTATTCCTAGGGTGCCTGAACTTAAGAAAGCAATACTTGAAGAAGGACATAGGAGTAGTCTTAGTATTCATCCAGGAGCAACTAAGATGTACCAAGACCTTAAGAAGATGTTCTGGTGGCCTAAGATGAAAAAGGAAGTGGAGGAATTTGTGTATGCCTGCCTGGTATGTCAGAAAGCTAAGGTAGAACACCAAAAACCTTCAGGTTTCCTGCAACCTTTGGATGTGCCTGTGTGGAAATGGGATAGTATCTCTATGGATTTCGTAGTGGGGTTACCTAAAGCTGCGAAAAACTTAGATGCTATATGGGTCATTGTGGATAGATTGACTAAGTCTGCCCATTTTATTCCAATTAACATTAAAAATTCTTTGGAAAGACTAACCAAGTTGTACATAAGTGAGATTGTAAGATTACATGGGGTTCCTACTAGTATAATGTCTGATAGAGATCCTAGATTTACTTCTAGATTTTGGGAGAGTTTGCATAAGGCTTTAGGCACTAAGCTTAGATTGAGTTCAGCCTACCATCCCCAAACAGATGGTCAAACCGAAAGAACTATTCAATCTTTGGAAGACTTGTTGAGAGCTTGCATCTTAGAACATGGGGGTAGTTGGGATAGTTTCCTACCTTTGATAGAGTTTACCTACAACAATAGCTATCATTCCAGTATTGGGATGGCACCTTATGAAGCTCTATATGGTAGGAGATGTAGAACACCTTTGTGTTGGGTAGAACCTGGAGAGAATGCTATCTTAGGACCTGAGATAGTTCAACAAACTACTGAACAAGTTAAGATGATCCAGGAGAGAATGAGAGCAACTCAGAGTAGGCAGAAAAGTTACAGTGATAAGAGGAGAAAGGACCTTGAGTTTAATGAAGGTGATCATGTATTCCTTAAAGTTACTCCTTGGACAGGAGTGGGCAGAGCACTGAAGTCCCGTAAACTTACTCCACGTTTTATTGGTCCTTATCAAATCCTTAAAAGAATTGGTGAAGTAGCCTATCAAATTGCCTTACCCCCATCTCTTTCAAATCTTCATAATGTCTTTCATGTTTCCCAACTCAGAAAGTATGTCCATGATCCTTCCCATATCATTGAGTCTGACAACATTCAGTTGAAAGATAATCTTACCTATGAAACAGTTCCTCTAAGAATTGATGATACGAGGGTAAAACAACTAAGAGGAAAGGAAATTCCTTTGGTTAAGGTCGTTTGGGGAGGAAATTTTGAAGAAAGTGCTACTTGGGAATTAGAAAGCAAGATGCGTGAAGCATATCCATTCCTATTTTCAGGTAAATTTCGAGGACGAAATTTCTAAAAGGAGGGGAGAAATGTAACATCCCAAAATTTTATTTTTATGTATTGAGATTCTTAGTAGATATATCATATTTTTATATACATATTTTACTATTTATATACGTATTTTACTATTCATGTATACGTATTTTACTATTTATATATACGTATTTTATTAATTACGTATACGTATGTATGAATAGTATTTTACTATGCAATTGCACAGTGAAGGGGCGGCTGAAACGTGGGCTGCGGATTCTTTCCGTTTCAAAATTTTAATTAATTTGAATATAATAATGAATAGTGCATAGTGCATAGTAATTTATAATATTATTTTAATGAATAGTGCATAGTGCATAGTAACTTCAAAATTTCTATAAATAGGGGCTTAAGGTTTTGGAAATTCAGAATTCTAGAGAGAAAGAAATTCTAGAAAAATAGAACGGGAGAGTAAGAGAGAGAAGGAAAAAGAAAATAAGGTTCTGCCTAGGTTTTGAAAGAGGAGGAGAATAGAGAAGGTTCTGCCCTTGTTTCGATAATCATCTAAGAAGAAAGAGAGGAGATTCTGCCGAATTCTTTTTATCCAGGTAAGGGGGGGAGTGGGAAACCTCGCTTGGGGGTGTTGGAGTAATCGTTAAATAGTTGTTTGTTAGATTGGCTCCCGATCTTATGCCTGTTGTTTGTTTGTATGAAATATTGTTATTAATGTGCTTTGCTTTTTGCATTACTTGATTTCTTGTCCGTAGTAAATAATAACTATACTATTTTTATAAAAGAAAAAAAATGAATAAATTGTTTATTAATAAAGATATGGAAGGCTAAGCCTCCTATTAATTAATAAATATGTAATTGATGTTAAAAAAAGAATAAGTTTTAGAATAAAAATACCTATGCGAACTTATGAAGATCTTATTATGACTTGAGTATATGAAGTATATATGAGACCTATGCGGACCTATGAGGATATGACTATATGAAATATGTACTCATGACTTGTGACCTACGATCCATGAATGGACCGTTGAACTGTTGAACTATTGGACCGTTGGACTATTGGACCGTTGGACTATTGGACTATTAAAGTTGGATTAATAAAATAAATCATAATTATGAAATATGAATCTTATATGTGTAATATGCTAAATGTTGAGTCTATGAATGTATGACATGCATCATATGCATATATTATTCCAGGTGTGCCGCTGAGGCCGCATACCAGTGATGCTAACAAGGTGTATGATCACCAATGATAGGTGTGCCTTCGGGACACCAGTGATGTAACATGCTAACGAGGTGTATGAACACCAGTGATAGGTGTACCTTTGGGTCACCAGTGATAAATTCTGAAACTTCCGTATGGTGCCACATGCATACATTAGTGAGTCAAGTCAAGAAAATCATTATACATAAGCATATATGTGAGATTGATTATATATGTGAATTATATTGCGTGTGTGTGTGCTATTTAACTTTTATTTCTATACCTGCAACTAAGTGAGAAGTTTCTCACTCCTCTTGTTATTCTTGTATATGTTTAAATTTATGTTGCAGGTAATCTTAATCATGAGGATGTTGGTAATGAAGTCTAGAGGCTTAAGTGGGCATGCTCTGATAGGATGTGACATCGGGCTTAGCTAGGCTTCTTTCTGGGATAATAATGTTTTATTTTCCTTCTTTTGAAATTTAAATATATTTGTATGATATCAAAAAATTATAAATTGATTCCTAACTAGGAGGCACTGCCACCTTTACTGGGATTAATTTATAATCTTTGTTTTATTATGACTTCTTGAGTTTGGTATAAATGTTAATTACGAATGTGCATCTTCTACCTTATGATATTTATTATCACTCTAATATACTTTTTAAATATAGTTAATGCTTATTAAGTAATTATGTTGGGGTAGAGGGTGTCACATTTAGTGGTATCAGAGCCGGGACCCGGGCCGGTGTGCCAGCGAGGGCGCTGGACTCCCTTGAGGGGGGGTGGATTGTGAAGTCCCACATCGGTTAGGAAGGAGAACGAAGCATGCCATATATATGGGTGTGGATACCTTCCTTGTGTGGAGGCCTTTTGGGGTGGCATGCGTGCCATTGCCAGAAGCAAAACCGTGAGGGCTGCGGCCAAAGCGGACAATATCCACATGCGGGTTGCTGGGCTGTTACACTTATTGTGTATTTTTTCTCGTAATTTATTTTCTTTCATTGTAGCACGATTATTCTTTTTAATAAAAATTTAAATTTGGTTCATAAATGATTAGAAAAAAAAATTCTAAAAGTTAAATTTCTTAAAGTTTCTTACCATTGAAGTAAATTTGTGTTTGAGTTGCTTAATGCTGATATGGCACACTAGGAACCACTTTTTTCATTTTTCAATGCATGAAGCAACTCAAATATTGGAGATGCCCTTATCAACCCTAAGTGGATTTCCTATCCCAATCATATAATCTTTCACCTACAAAATTCAGACCTTGTTTAAAGAGGAATCAGTCACCTAAATCGACATGTCAGTATTAATTGTTGAATTGTTCGATGTTATTTTTGTAGCACATTAAAATTGATACAATTATAACTTAATTTTCAAGTTAACAGTGAATGCTCAATGGTTCCTAATATAAACCGCACAATTTATGAGTAATGTAAAAATATAAAAGTTTTATATCCTTAATTAATACAAAAATTAAACCCACTATTTTAAATGTATGTTTTATAACATATAGAAACCAAAACATTAAAAAAAATATATAACACTATTAAAATCAATTGAATCTTTTTTATAAATGTGAATATTTTATAATTTTATTTTTATTTAATATCATTCCAACAACTTATAAACCTGTCATCATTTCAAAAAAATAACCTTTTGAAAACGGTTTTTGTTATAAATAACAATAATAATACATAGTTGTTTAGTGAAAAGGAAAAATCATAACTTTCAATATATATATATATATATATATATATATATATATATATATATATATATATCGTTTAAAGAATAAACTATACATGTCACAAGAAAAGATCACAAATTGAAAATACAAAACTTTTGAAATGACTTTTCGCTTTGATCAACCTTTTATCTTGGGAATTTTATGTGTTGCATTTGTTCTAAGTTTAGGTAATTTGTTAAACGTTTAACTTTTGCAATTTCTTTTTATATTATTATTACATATAATTCTCATGAGACATTTATTTGATATTATTTTATGGAATAGGGCAAAACAATTGTCCAAATTTCATATAAATTTTATGTTAAAATTTCAAATAACAAAAGCAAGGAACTTTCAATGTAGGATATTCAACCGTACTCAGTGACGTGTCACCGGTTGCATCACAATGTGATGGAGTAAAATGTCTAAGTAATTATTTTTGCAATCAATGTTGCCTTGGAGAAGGGTATCAATCTGGCATATGTGGAAAACAAGGTTCAGAATATTACTATTATTGTCATTGTAAAAAGAATTAAGTTTTATGAATAATTATTTTATAAAAGTAAAATAAAAGAAGTGATTGAAGTAAAGTTCTATTGTAATAATCGGAGATGGTCGGAATTTGTGGTGTAAAACACCCTTGAATAATTAGTAATGTAATTCCTTTCAAATAAAATATTTGTCAACATTTACTATACATGTTTTTGAGATTTCCCAAATCTTTTCATAGAAATATCAACCAAAAAATGACAATTCTCATATTTGATTTCATATCTTTTGTTGAAAATAATAACATGTTAAACTATATAAATAAAGTAGTATAAAACATGTGACTTTGAGATTAAGAAAATTGAGAACATAAGCATGATGTCTAAGAATTAAGGCGTTCTCAACTTTTCACGATTTATTTAAGAAAAAAAAAGATATTCTTTAAATAGAATTCACGAAAAGAAATTAAAAAAAAAACTTCTAAATTTGAAAAGAAATAATGATTTTCACCTTTTTATGTTATAATTTATTAAATTTAATTATTTTAAAAGATTAAAAAGAATACATGTAAAAAATAAGAATTTGAGCGAAAACTATATTGTAATAGTTATATAAATAATTTTTATATAACTAATATCAACCCCTATTTATTGAATAGAAACTATAAGTATTTACAAACAAAATTATAATATTTTTATAATAATTTATCAATAAATAAAAATAATATTATGCTACAATATAAATTATTTATCATAATTATAAAATTTAATTTTCATGTTTAAAAATATTTTTCTACATGCATTTTAAATATGATTTATATGTAAAATTAATTATTTAGGTGTATATATAATTTTGTTTATAAGTTTTAGTTATATATAATAAATATTTAGCATGTGCATTATACATTCAAAAACCCTAATATAAATTATATCATCAAACACAGTATTTATTGATACATATAATTTTTAAAATATTTGTTATATATAATAAGCATTTAACATGTGTTTTGCACAAATAAAATTATTAGAACTTAACAAAAATATTTATATATATGTATATATACATGTATTTAATCTTTAGTTTAATAAAATAGTAATGTATTTTGTGTATTTCATAAACTTCATTAAGTGAAAATTTAAATTATGCGGATAAAAGACATGTTTTTAATCTTTTTCCTTATTTTTTTTAATAGATTTCAAGTAAAAATTATCAAAGATATTAAAATTGATATATAATTTAAATTAATTTTGAAATTAATTTAAATTTTGGTGTATTTAACATTTTAAAACTAGGAATTTAATTAGAAGTTTTTGAAACAAATGAAAACAATATGGTATTAAAAGGTAAGTGTGATGTCATGATATCCCACCTATATAATACAAAAAAATTCAATATTAAAAAGGCATGTGAACTTAAATAGATATTTTCTTCCTTTTTTTATATAAAAAGGCCTTAAAAAAGATGTACAGTCAAACTGCATTGATTAGCCAATAACTTAACTAGTAGGAGTGTAATTAAGCGGGTATAGATAATCCGAGAACTTGAACTAACTTAATCCAATCCAATGAGTTTTGATTGATTTTTTTTTGTGTTTGGGTCAAACCCAATCCAATCCAATTAAAACTTGATGTTGTACAGATCAGATAAACAAGTTTTGTGTTTTTAACTCGTTATTGACCGAACTCAACTTTGTCTGGTCAAAAAACAAAACTGACCCAACTCAACCCAGTCATATAATAATAATAATAATAATAATAATAATAATAATAATAATATTTAAATGATCATTTGTTTAGGATAAGACTCACTATTAATCTCACTTAGTAATAATTTTTCTGTTTTAGGTTGATAGCATTGTAACAATATAGTATATTTATTTTAAATTAATTAATATTAATTTTTTGAGTTGATAATAATGTAAAAAATTAATAAATTTATTTTAAAATTTAATTTGCATCATTGGCGACCTTGGGACACATCTCAAGTGTACTGGGCACACCTCTTTGTTTATAGACACAACACAGAAAAAGCAAGGCTCTCCTTTGAGATCCGGATGTTCTACCACTTTTCCCAGGGAAGGCATATACTACTAATAGTAGTCCGCTTTGTGAAAGTCCCATAAAAGCTCACTTCGCGGCAACGACATCCATCCAACAAGATATGCTTCGGGTAACATTCCCTGATCTGAAATTTCGTTAGTGAGCTGGTTCGGTCTATCCCTTCACTTAACCGAAAGCATACACTCGGGAAGTTAGAAATCACACCAAAGTTGTTGATGTCTAATTATTGTAAGAAAATCTTATTGATTGTGTTTAATATTTTCTTCAACTTCAATCACATTCTTTTAACATTTAACTATAACACGTTAAATAAAATATTGCTTAAAAATTGGAGATAAGTTTCACCGGAACCAACATAAAAACAAATGTGGCATCTGGCATGTTAGAGAAAAAAGGAAAAAGATGCGATGAGTGGAGGTTGTGGAATTGAGTGGTTAGTAATCCAACACTTTCTGTCTCTTGCTCATACCTAACGTAGCTCCTTGTGTTTGTGTCCATATTTAGTGGGTGAGCTTGGATTGAGGGTGTGAAAGTTAATTAAAAGCAGAAACACTAACCCTACACGGCTATTTCAACACTTTCCATTTCAGTAGAAACAGGTTATGGTGTGCTATTTGAGTACTTCACTTTGATAGTAGAAGGATTAAAGGAGAATGTGGATTGTGGAGTGTGTTTCTTTTGAACAAATCAGATGAGGCGGATTCATGAGGTGGCTGCATAAATGGTTGAGATGAAGGTATATGAAATCCTAGCCTTTCCTCTTTTTCAAATATAGACACGTCACTCTTCCATGTTTGTTCAACTCTCTCCATTATTTAAACCAAACCTCATGCCTGGTGGTTGCAAGGGAAGTGAATTGAGAAAAATTAAGAGAAATTAGGGATGGCAAAGTGGGCCATGGCCCGCGGGCCGGCCCGTTGGCCGCCAAAAATTGGCGGGCCGGGTCAATCATTTCAATCCACCAACCCGCCAAGCCCGCCGGGCCAAATAGCGGGCCGGCCCGCCACAACCCGTCGGCCCGCATATTTTTTTTTTAATTTAATTATTTTTATATTTATTTTATTTTGATGTAAAAGATGAGGATGAAGATGATTAAGAAAAAAAAGTAGAGATAACTTCTTTTAAGAGAGCTTTTAATATTCTTAAAATAAAAATTTAAAGTTAATTAATTGTATTTAAACTTGTTTTGTGGACTATCAAAAAATTTAGTTTATAAATAATTTGTAAGTTTATAATTTGGTTTTGATTTTGATGTAAATGGATTAATTTCTATTTGATTTTGTTCTAAGTTTGTAATTTTTTTTTGTTGAACATATATTAAATACAATATGTATGCATTTTTTATTTTATATGATTATATTTATTTATTTGTAGCAAAAATTTTTTATTTGACCATAAAATATATTTTTTTTCATTTTTTTTTATTTTTGTAAGCGGGCTGGCCCGCCAGCCCACCAGCCCGCCCTTAGGCGGGGCGGGCCAGCATCTCCAGCCCATTTTACATTGGCGGGCCGGGCCGGCCCGGCCCGTTTTTGGCGGGCCAATGGCGGGCCAGGCTGGCCCGTTTTGCCATCCCTAAGAGAAATGGCTTTGTTTTCAGTTTTGTTGAATTTTATTCTTTTTCTGCTTCTCATATCTTTTACCAAACAAACTTTAGGTGTATCATTATTGGCAAAGCAAGAAGCAGATAGAGTCTATGAATTACTGGGGCAACTTGATGTGATGTTTAAACAATATGCCAATTACATCATTGTCAATAAAACTCATGGAAGAACACAATTGTTTTATTGGTTTTTTGAAGCCACTCATAAAACCAATAAATATTGCCCCGGTAAAATAACATGCAGATAAAGTTTTATTGATAGTGATTTAACCGACATATTGTTTAAACATCACATTAGGTTGCCTCAGTAATTCATAGACTCTATCTGCTTCTTGCTCTGCCAATAATGATACACCTAAAGTTTGTTTGGTGAAAGATATGAGAAGCAGAAAAAGAACAATAAAATTCAACAAAACTGAAAACAAAGCCATTTCTCTTAATTTTTCTCAATTCACTTCCCCTGCAACCACCGGGCATGAGGTTTGGTTTAAATAATGGAGAGAGTTGAGCAAACATGGAGGTGTGTGACGTGTCTATATTTGAAAAAAGGAAAGGCTAGGATTCCATGTATGTACTTTGATCTCAACCATTTATACAGTCACCTCATGAATCTGCCTCATCTGAATCGTTCAAAAGAAACATACTCCACAATCCTCATTCTCCTTCAATCTTTCTACTATCAAAGTGAAGCACTCAAATAACGCACCATAACCTGTTTCTACCGAAATGAAAACTGTTGAAATAGTCACGAGGGTTAGTGTTTATGTTTTTAATTAATTTTCGCACCTTAAACTCTATACCCACTGACTACTACAGGATGTATTATCTACATCGGTTCTAGAAGGTAATCTACATCGGTTATAAAACCGATGTAGAATAGAGCGACTTAGTAAAACAAACACTTCTACATCGGTTGTTAGAAAACCGATGTAGATTTGCGTACAAATTTACATCGGTTATAAGTAAAACCGATGTAGATTTTACCACTATTCTACATCGGTTATTCCAACAACCGATGTAGAATATGTGTGGAAGTCACACAACTTGGCGCTGGTTCCAAAAGATGGAATAGGTGTGGAAGTCCTTGGTGGGGTCGAACCAGAGGTTGAGTCTCTGCTCCCTGTTACCTACTCCATTCACGTACACGTTCGTTTGGACCGAGTAAGGTTCACCAGTGGTGTTGCCCAGGAACTCAAAATCAAACTCGTTGTGACTTGGGCCGTCTGATGACATCTGCATCACACAAATTGAAAATGAACATCAACGTCTTAGTCATTTAATATACCATCATTGGACTAGGGTCACCATCCCTTGTCAAGGTCATAAATATAGGTCAATACAAAGTGTGACAGGATTTGGATTTTTAGGGAGAACCGGTAAAAATCCTTAGTTCTAAACAGGAGCCCCAATGAAGGAATAGAGCTCGGTGCAAAGAACCCGTATTGCGTAGCAGAGAATTAGTTAGAAGAGAGAGAATAATTTTTCAAAAGTGAATCATTTTCCTTCATTCCACTTGGCAGCACATCTAATAATATGCACGGGTATTACACCCTGCCCATGCAATCTAGAATCTTCTACCCAGCCACATCAGCTTGTAAAATAGAGAAAAAACCTCACAGTAAAAAATATAAAAGCCCATTACAGTAAAAAGCAAAAATACCAAGGTATATGAAAAGAGAAAACTCATGACATTTGATTATTGTTAACAGTAGATAATTACTGTAACACAAAGTGGAATAAATTGCACAGGATTGTTAGGTTGATCAATGTCAAAATGAAGGATCTCATTGTAGTTTAAAATATGAATCTTAAATAATTCTAAATCCTCTCTTTATAATGCTTCTTATTTTTAAATATGCCCACCGTTAGATTTAATATTTATTTAAAAGATATTATGAGAATTTGCAAGAGGTTAGAATGATAGTAAGGTATAAAGCTATAGTTAAAAAATAGGTTCGTGGCTCAAAATATGGAGACAGATATACAGAGACAATAAATGCAAGAATCAATTGGATGTGCAAATTCACGGGTTGAAATGAAGTAGGTAGCTGTCACTAATGCCTCTGGTATAAGTCAATTCAAAGAGTTGTCTGCACTTGAAAATAATTTCTACTTAAAAAAAAAAAGATTAATTTTTCACTTACATAGAAAGCAGTAACAGTTCCAGCAGAGTCACCCTCCACAAGCTTGAGCTGGATGGTCACTTTCCCAAACATATACTTGCTCTTGGATCCAAATCCAGCACCTGCAATGTCCCAAAAAAGCCACATTTTTTTAACATAAATTAACAAAAATAACATTTTGCAATGATATTAAATGAGCTATTTAGAATCAGATCTAACAAAAAACAGTCTAAAATTAGACATGATGGCATTCAGTTTTGAGAGATCTCAAACAATAACATTACTGAAAAGGGTTTCAAAGGTAAGAACATTATACAAATCAGTAAATGGCAAATTACCAAGGGGATGAATTTTATGCAAGTGAGAAGTGAAGTGAAGTAAAGCGAGTCATTTGAATCCAAGATTTCTATTGTTCATTAGATTTCTTATTCTTGATACAGTGGACAATTTTCCCCTATTAAGTATTAACACAATTATCATGTTGCCAACTTTATTTTCTTCCATAAAATAATGTGTATCAAATCAAGCACAGTTGGATGATCAAAACAAAAGCAAACTTCATCTTTAAATTATGTCCAGAAACAAAAAAAAGCCATCCATTTAAGAAAATTAACCAATCTATAGCAACTGAAACAGCAAAGTTGAAACAATTGTGATATTTACCTTCTCAGGTCGTGTCTCCACCTTGAATCGAATTAGACCTAGACAGAGGAGAAGAACTACAGCCAAAGATGAAAGCAACACCATAATTGGATGTCTAGCTACATATGATCCATATTTCCTGATCATGTTTCAAACATGAGCTCAGATGACATTCTATCTGGGATGAGATATATGTTGATAGCATAGGCAGTAACCTGAAAAAATTTGTCATATATCCTTGCACAGCAGAGAGCCGGACACCATTTCTGTTTTGTGGAACATCTTGCATCATCTTATAATCAACATCAGTCAAAACAAAGTCAGAATATAGAACAAGCATACATGAGGAAGGAAAGGAAACAGAACTTATATTTTTAAGAGAAAAAAAAAATTAAGGAAAAACAGTTCTCACAAACATGTTTACAATGAAGAAATTGCGTACATACATGAATCTGCATCAGGAGGTTTTCATCCTTCTCCCTATTATGAGAATACAGGGCACCATCATTAATCACATTAGACATTGATTTTGTTCTGTATGTTGGTTTTCTTTCCCTTACTCGATGATACAATCCCCAACCCAAGAAAACACAAATAAGTATAATGTATAAGACTGCTAAAATCAAGTCAACACACTTCACCAACAATTCCAAAAGGTAAAAACCATGTTAGTTAATAATACAGAGTAGGCTCCTCAAACCACATTTTATTCATCATGAATGGAAAAAAATACACCCGGTAAATATCATCATGAATGGAAAAAAATACAAACCAAGAACTCTAATGCATCCATGATCCATCTACTTCTCACTCTTAATATGTGCATGCCAGTATACACAGGGCAACGAGAGATTAATTAAGGAGAGGCCTTGTGCATATATTCAGTAATATCTTTGAGCACCAGCCCCAATAAATTGTAGAGCCCGAGAATTCATAGTGCCAAATTTTACCTCCTTGCAGGATTCGTATAACCCTTCACCAAAAGCATCAGTCACAAAATAGTCAATCCCACCCACTGTCAAATTACCACCAAACTGTAAATTGTAATAATTAGAGCCTATTAGTTATTATCGCATTGTAAAGGCAATGTAGTAAATTGTGATTTGCATCCAAAATATTGATGACAAATTGTCAATAATATGAAAGAAAAAGAACACCAAATAGGCTATTTTTTGAATTTACTAGTATTGTTGAACCAAAGCAGAAGAGAATCATCTCAAAGGATGCCTATTATTTGGTTTATTTTATTTTGATAAAACAATAATTGTTATCATAAAAAAAAAGACTAAAAGCACAGAAAAAACAATCTTGAGAAGGAGCAGGGGAATAAAACAATATTTAAGATTAAATTCTTGTGGTTTAAAAGAATGATAAATAACAAAACTGCTCGTAGAAAAGTACAACATTATAGGAATGTGTTGGATCTTACATTGTCAACTGAAGTCACATTGATAAATAAACTCTGGTTCGGAGAACATGTAAGCTCACAGAACAGATTGAAAAAGTTTCTTAAGCATGCTGGACAACCTACAAGAAAAGGAATTGCCTGCCATAATGTACAGTGTGTTAAAGGCATGTTAACAGAATTTCAAAATTAACTAGAAAGATGTAGACACGGTAAATCAAGACTAGTCAGTATATTTATAGTAGTATCCATTATTACATAAAATCTTTGAAACCAAAGAGAGAGAGGCTGTGAGATCAACTCAAATCTTCAGCATGGTCAATATGGATATATAATTAAAATAAAAATGATAAAAGATTCACCTGTTGGACTTGCGTCCTTAATGTGTCAAACTGAGCTTCTGTACAACAAACATTCCCGGTAATTGCTGGACACAAACTTTGGATCTTTGATGAAAGCAAATCATCTGGCTGGGGAAAGATAAGAGAGAAAGTTCACTAGATCATGACAACCTTTAGAGCTTTAAAATTTAATTGTTTAAACTAGAAGATGTGATACACCTTATAACAAATCAAAGTTCAACGTCACAAATCATATCCTAGAATAAAAATCTATATGCAAAAAAAGAGTTTCAGAAAATGAATCTTTTAGAAAGGAAAAGATATAGAGGCAAATTGACACTAAAATAATGATAAACTGATAAATACCGTAACGGCCGGGGAACCATATGGACAGTTCACTACTTTACCATCACTGCGCGTTCCACAAATTCCATACATTGAACAATAATCCTCAGAATGTCTTTTCCTACATAGAACAAAATGGAAATAAATTTTTCTCTTCTTTAAGACCATAATAAGTACACGTTCAACCCTGTCCTGTGTCTACACTCAACTAAGATATAGAGGCTAGGGTTTTGGCGGAGAGGCCGTGGGCGAGGCGCAAGAGGACCATGGCGACGGCGTGGTCGGAGGGGAGGGAGAGGTTGGAGAGGGCGATGTGGGGCTTGAGCTTGTCGACGACCGTTGTGAAGACCGGGTAGGAGAGGCCGTAAATATAGACACAAACACAAGGAGCTACTATAGTATGAGAAAGAGACACAAAGTATTGAATTACTAACCACACAATTCCACCACCTCCACTCATCGCATCTTTTTCCTTTTTTCTCTAACATGCCACATTTGTTTTTAAGTAGCAGAATTTTTTTTTTTTATAGTTAAATCAATTTATATGTCCTTATAGTTTTCTTAATGTTTTTAATTGATTCCTTATAATTAAAAGTATTTTTTTTAATTTAGTCCTTATAATTAAAAATACTTTAGAAAGATCCTTATAATTTAAAAACATTGTAACAAGTCTTTCACACATTAATAATGAATTTTTTGAATTATATTACCTTTTAATATCGTATTATTTTTATTTTTTTCAAAAGTTTATAATTAAATTTCTAGTTTTAATATGTTAAACACACCAAAAATTATAATTAATTTCATGTTTAGATTTAAATTATACATCAATTTTAATCTCTTTGATAATTTTTAATTTACATCTATAAAAAAATTAAGGAAAAAGATTAAAAATATAACTTTTATCTGCATGATTTAAATTTTCACTTAATTGAGTTTATGAAATACATAAAATGCATGACTATTTATTAATCTAAAATTTTAATAAATAAATATATATATATATATATATATATATATATATATATATACTTGTCAAGTTCTAATATTTTTATTTGTGCAATACACTTGTTAAAAGCTTATTAAATGTATAACAAATATTTTAAAAATTATGAATACAATATTTGGTAACATAATTTAGACTAGTCTTTAGAATGTGTAATGCACATGCTAAATATTTATTATATAATTAAAATTTATAAAATACATATATATATATATAACTAAATAATATTTTTTTACATATAAATCATATTTAAAATTTACATACAAAAATATTTTTAAACATAAAGATTAAAATTTTGAAGTTATGTGGATAAAAGTTATGTTTTTAATTTTTTTTCTTATTTTTTTATAGACATTAAAAATTATCAAAGAAATTAAAACTGATGTATAATTTGAACATCTTTTTTCTTAGTTTTTTTATAGATGTAAATTAAAAATTATCAAAGAAATAAAAACTGATGTATAATTTGAATCTAAACATGAAATTAATTATAATTTTTGTTGTATTTAACATATTAGAACTAAGAATTTAATTAGAAACTTTTGAAACAAATGAAAATAATACGATATATTAAAAGGTAAGTGTGATGTCATGATATCCAGTCAATATAATACAAAAAATTTATTATTAGTGTGTGAAAGATTTATTACAATATTTTTAAATTATAAGAATTTTTAAAAATATTTTAATTATAAGGATCAATTAGAAAATTAGAAAACTATAAGGACAAACAAATTCATTTAACTATAACAAAATTCTGTAAAGTAAAAACAAATGTGGCATCTGGCATATTAGAGCAAAAAAAGAAAAAGATGCGATGAGTGGAGGTGGTGGAATTGCGTGGTTAGTAATCCAACACTTTCTGTGTCTTTCTCACACCTAACATAGCTCCTTGTGTTTGTGTCCATATTTAGTGGGTGAGCTTGGGTTGAGGGTGTGAAAGTTAATTAAAAACAGAAACATGTACTATCCCTACACGGCTATTTCAACACTTTCCATTTCAGTAAAAACAGGTTATGATGCGCTATTTGAGTGCTTCATTTTGATAGTAGAAGGACTGAAGGAGCATGAGGATTGTGGAATGTGTTTCTTTTGAACGATTCAGATGAGGCAGATTTATGAGGTCACTGTATAAATGGTTGAGATGAAAGGTACGTACATGGAACCCTAACCTTTCCTCTTTTTTGAATATATATATAGACATGTCACTCTTTCATGTTTGCTCAACTCTCTCCATTATTTAAACAAAACATCACGCCTAGTGGTTACAGAGGAAGTGAATTGAGAGAAATTAAGAGTAATGATATATGAACAATAAAAATTGTATATCACTTTTTATGTTTATCTCACACTATTATTCATTAATATTTTATATTGATAATAAATGAAGTGACCGAGGGAGATAAACACATAAATTGTTATACAATTATATCTTATACTAGACTATGATCTATGCAGAAATGTATGTACTATATTTTAAAGAGATTAAAATTAAGTTAAACTATTATATTTAATGAATTTAAAAAAATCAAAACAAATGTATAACAATAATAATAATAATATATAAGATACCTACTAACCTACATATGTTTATGACAAATTACGAGAAAAAATTAGCAAGACATTAAATTTTGCTATGATTTTAATTTTTTGAGTTCACTATGTCATTAAGAAAAAAATGTGACTCAATTATAAAATGAGTAAAAAGATAATTGAATTAAAGATATAAAAAATAATAAATGATATTATAAATGAAAAATAAACGATGAACATATAATGCTAAAAATACAAAATCTAATAGTCAAAAAATACATATTAATTCTCACTTTTGCAATTGCTAAAAATTCATACTAAACAGTATAAATTTCTAAAGAAGGAGCCAAAATTATCCCCGTACATCACAAGTTTCATTCATCACAAAAAGATATGACCTTATTCTGACAGCTTAGAGATTAATATCAAAATAATGAAGACTACTACAGCTTCCATGCAAAAGCAGGGAAAGGAAAAAAAAAATGGCATCACTGAGCCACTACGAGAAAGGTATGCTGAATTTCTACAGAAAACTGTTGTTATCGGCTACTTTCATCTTTTCCTGTCATCTCATCCTCTTCATCCACAGGAGCATACCATTCTGGCCACTGCTTAGAGTTGCACAGCCTGTAGTTCAGGAGGAGTTCTTCATCTTCAAGAGCCCTAGTTGCTACCAGAACAACAGTTTTCAGGGTAGGAACTTGTGATTGACTGTTTCTTGAAATTCCAGATTTGAACCAAAAACTGCCAAATCTCTTCAAGCTCACTTCTGCATTGCCAAATGATATGTTGGGTATGTAAACTCTCATGCTGTTTTCAGTCAATGGAAAGTCATAAGGGCAAATCATGACATTTGGAAGCAACCCTTTTGCAGGGTGATTAGCAAAATGCGCTACGGCTAACGGGTTTCTACGCTCAACCACGTCATCATCACCATTATCAAGCTTGTTTTCTAACATTTTTCTACCATTGAATCGTTCTGGACCGTCACCTCTACAAACCCAAGGTTGGGCGTCGATCACAGTCCCGTCATATCTCCTAATCAAATACGGATTCTGCTCATCATGGTACCCAGGAACATAATGATAATAAGCTGGAGAATAGACCACACCAGGATAAAAGGCTAATACAGCACCAAGATCAACTGCACCATCTAAAAATAGACCTTGGCCAGAATTCTTGTGAGATATTTGAGAAGGTTTAATATTAAGTGTGTAGCCAAGTTTATCCTTTAATTTCTGAGAAACATCAGCTTGACTTAATGGTCTTTGTTTAGAGACAGCTGCAAGCAAGCATGTCAATAAAAGATGGAGTTAGAAAGTTTCACAATAATATGAAAAATATGAATAAAAAAATCGAAGTTAATACAATAGGTTATATTGCTATTCCACCATGGATCATCAGGAATAGAAGATGACTAAACAATGAGTGAAATATGCGGAATAACAAGCAAAATAAGGGGAAGATTACAACAGAAAAAAATAAAATCACCAGGAATGTTATTAGGTGGATCACACCTACCATTGGCAGAACAAAGCCCGCTATGGTGAAGTGAACTGTTCGCTTGTTGAGATAATTTTAGGTGGTCATTCACCATCTTTTCATTTGGAATAAGAATTTCATCCATTCGCAAGCAAAATGTTTTGATTTGAGAATGAACATTTTCTTGTACTTGCATTTGTTGATCGGCAAAAGAGGCTTTATTGGCTATTTCAATAATCTCTTCAGCATCTACTTCATCAGCATTCTTCCCCAACCGATTGTAGCTGGATATTTAAGTCTTTGCATGAGCAAAATATGTCAAAAATGTTAAAAAGGAAAAGCATAACACAGTATAGAAACACAATTGAGATAATTGGCTATTAAGTTATTTTAATTCATACATAATTGCACAAATCGAGGAGGATCATACAATTGAAGATCTAACATGTCATTGTTAAAATTAACTCAATCCTTTTTAATTTTCTTCCATGTTTCTTTTATTGCTATAGGATACCTTACCCTCCCTCTTCTTGTATTCTATTTAATAACAGCAATTTTATAGGTCTCTTCATGAGCACCAATTACTTCATTATTGCAAATCTTTTTCACAAGTAGAGGTTAGATGTGGTTTGTGTAAGTCCTATTCTCTTTGTCATCCCATTGTGGGTGCTTGAAACAAAGTATAGACAGAAAATTACGCAAAGAACAGAGGGTGCCTAAATTTACAAAAAAAGAAGAAAAAAAAAGGACAAGTCTGAAATGGATAATAAAGGAAATGGATGAGTCTTCATTATTAAAATCAATGCTCCCATATTACTAATCGGTAAAAACAATCTCAGACAATAGAAGACCAACCTTGTATAAAGAAACAAGCGGTTAATGTCAACTTCAAATTGTAGCTGTCTAGGATCCCTAGCAAAAGTAGGACTTTTCGAAAGGGTTTTCACAGCCTGAAAACAAATTCAGACCAAGATTGTTGTGAAAATGCACAACAGGTCGAATAAGATATCATAGTTAAGCATAACATAAGAATTAAGATCATGGAGTCATGGAGAGTTCATAAACACTAATCTTTATAAGATTAACACTATATCCTGCAAAAAATAAGACGCCCCGCCTCCAAGATATACAAATGATTCTTGCTACCGGCCAAACAAAGCATATTATCTTCTGAATGAGCTTTGCTCATTTTTCTTTCAAGACCACGTGTCATTGACAAGGGCAGGGCACTGAGATTAACACGTAATTTAATTGTTTCTCATTTATCCTAAACTTTTATACAACAACAACAATAATTTACACAATTTGTCATATTCACACAGCAAAAAAGTAATTAATTTTCATACAAAATGAGGAGATACCTCTTGAAATTTCTGAAATAAAAAAGCCATGGCGATTTGTAGAGGAAAAAGCTACCATCCACAACCTAACCAGATTTTTATGCACTCAATTTAGGATGCTGGAGAAGTACTGCCGAAAAAGAGATCAAATAAGTTGTAAATGGCCGTTGAAGAAGAAAATAAGTGAAACATATTGAAAATAAACAGGGCAATATAACTGAAGGAAGAACTCAAGTAGAGAGAAAAGTCAAGTGAAATAATGACAAAAAAAAAATAAGCAAATTATTATACCTGCAGTGGGGCATTTCTATAAACACCTTGTAGTCAGCCAACCTACATTAATATTAGATTACTTTCTTCCTAACCCTTCCTCTCTAAATCAACTTAAGATGTTGCTCACAGATGCTTTACCCCTATGCATTACTAGAATTGTTAATCTAACGATAATAAACTGCATTTTGATCCTACCAAGTGCCAAGAACCCATGAAGTCTAGCTGCATTCAATTCTCAAATTCCAATTGAGGGAATTCTTATTCCTAACTCACTTTGCTATTCACATTGGAAGAGTTAAAGAACGTACCTTTGAAAGCTAAGAGATCGCCGGACAATCACCACCGTCGCCGCCCTTCACGGCAAAGGTCGTAAAACTTGGTGCTATTTTCTCTTTCTTTTTTAATTTGGGATAAAAAGGTAGTAAGAACTTGGTACTATTTTTTTTTTTTTTTTTTTTGGGTAATTTGGGCCTAGATTTGATGCAATTTATGGTGAAAACTGACGAAAAGGCTTGGTGCAAGGTAATTACTTTTTGCACAACTAATTTTTTCTAGATACATAACTTATGTCCCTCTCATTTTTTTTAAATACTTTTAATCTTACACTCGTAATTAAATTTTCACAGTCTAATTATATTTTGGAATTATAATTTTGGAAACCTATTTGTATATTTCTTAAATTATAATTTCAAAATTTTACTTCTTACTCATTTTTGAAAATAAAATTTGAGATATCTATTTGTATATAATTATGAAAATATAATTTCAAAACATAGTTCTAAATGTATTTCTTTTATGAATATTTTAAATATGTTCTAAAACTATGTTTTCTAGATTATACAAATAGACTTGTAAAAAAATTTCTTCGATGTCATTTCATGTCACCAGAACATTCTGAAAATTAATGTATACGTGGTGTGGTGTTGGATAACAATTTATGTTCTTTTTACTCTCTATTTGTTGAAGACCCTCTTCACCTTTTTCTAATGTGCCCTATAGCTTTTAATACTTGATTAGTTGTGGCCAATTGGTTGGAGGTGGCGGTGGTCCTTCCTAATTCTTTAACTTCTTTTTATTTATATTGGAGAAATCTTGGTATTTGTAAAAAACATTCTCAGTGTTTTCTGGTAGTTTGGGTTTCTGTTATTTAGTTACTATGGCTTCATCGAGATGTGATCACATTTCAGCAAGGTGTTTCGGATTGCAAGGAAGTGTTTGACAACATTAAATTGCATTCATGGAAGTGGATAACTAGTTCTGTCCTGAATGTTCTTTTAGTTACATTAACTGGTATCATAACCCGAATTTATATTTTTCATAGTATCGACTTTGATTTTTATTTATAATTATGTTTTTATGTTCCTTGTAACGGGTTGGAGTACCTCTTATACTTCCTTTTAATTTAAATCTCTCTTGCTTATAAAAAAAAAATTCATAATTCATCTCTTGTTCTCTCTCACCCTTTTTTTTCTTTGATTCTGAGTGTGTTCTAACTTAGCTTGCGGGGCTTTGTATTGTATGAGAAATCCTTTCTTGCATGGGTTTTCTATCTGTGTGCGAATTTTTTTGGTGTGGAATTCTGAAAAGTTCAAATGGTAAATCTTGAGTGCTTCTATTGTGGCTTTCCCTGCCAACTTGTGTTTTTATGGCAAGTTTAACAATGATGTATGAAGATGACTATCATTTTTCCGAAAAGTACAATAAATTGTAAAGAACTAGATTTTATACTCACGGGATATACATTATTTATTAATAAATATTAAAATATTAAATAGATATTACACCACTCTGAAATAATTTTTGTCATTTCCTTCGACTTATCCTTTCTATGCTACAATATATGTTTTGGAATATGAATCAAACAAAGAGAGGATTTATTGTAAGAATCAAAGACCAAGATTAATGGAAGGTATACCAAAGAAAGTAAGAAAAGTACATAAGAGTGTGTTTGGCAATGTATATTAGGTATTATAAATTAATTTAATTAAAACAAAAGTATTTAATATGTGAGCTTATGTTAATTATTTCTAATTTATTGTAATAAGCTACTTCAACTGTTTAAAAAAATATTTTAGCTTATAAGATACTATTTTTTTTTTATTTTCTCATTTTATTCTCATTAATTTATTAAAAAATTTATTTATATTTCAAATAACTAAATATGTATTTTTTTAATATTATTTTATATTTAACCGTTAATATTTTTAAATATTTTTAATTCAATTAATTAATCGGTGAGTTTTTAACTTTTTAACTCCCCAACTTATAATTTATAGACTTTTAGTAAATTTATAAACTAACTTTTTTAAAAACATTTTAAATTAACTTTTAGAAGAAATATTTTTTTAATATAAATATTAAACATACTTTTAGAAGTTTCATTCCAATAAATAAATATATATATATATATATATATATATATATATATATAAACTTAGGGATTAATGTATTAATGAGAGAGTTATTTTTTTTTTAGAAATAAACTCCTTTTTACTAATTATAGAATACTTTTTTTTAAGTGTTTGTTTAGAAACACTTATTTTTTAAGTTTAGAAAAATAATATGAAAGGGAAAAAAAGTAAGGATGGAGTTACAATGTAATGAAATAGAAAATGAGATCAATATTAGTTAGTATAAGTGATAGTGACTTGTGTTTCTTAATCAAATTGTTCATGATTTGAATCCTGATATTGGATATGAAATAAATTATGTTAGAAGAAAAATATACACATTGTGTGTACTTATGCTCTTGATGAAAAAAATTAGTTACTATTTTGATGATAAATATTTAGTATCAATACCATAATTAAAAAATGTAAAAAAACTTTATGTTAAAGCGGATTAAAATTATATGTTATTTTATTGGTACCACGTCCCAGTTTTAGATGAACATATTATATAATTGTCAGCTCGAAGATGGGAGGGTTTTAGAAGAGAGGAAATAAGAGAAGAGAGCAAAGGTTTGGAAATGTAGAAATGACTTTATTTTTAACAATAAATTGTCAATAGATTTTGGTATTCTCATTAGGCATGGCAATCTAACCCGTCCCCGTGGGTACTCGCCCGAACCCGCCCCGATTTGGACGGGGAAAACCCGTGTTTATCGGGTTCGGGTTCGGGTTCGGGTTTTCCCCGATTGATAAAATCGGGGGCGGGGACGGGGATGTTAATACCCACCCCGCCCCCGCACCCATACCCGCCCCCGCCCCCCGCCCTGCTTAATAATATAATTAAAAAATTATTTTTATATATATATAAACCAAACTTAAAAATATTTATATGTAAAAATTTATATTATTTTTCTTTTCTTTTATTTTTTTAAAATTATTCATATTTATTTAAAAGAAAAATAGAAGAAAAAAAAAAGAAAAAAAATAGGAGCGGGGGCGGGGGAAACCCGAACCCCGCCGGGGGCGGGGATGGGGACCTAGATTTTACCCCCGGCGGGTATCGGGGACGGGGGGCGGGGGCAGTTTAAATTTGCGGGGGCGGGGGCGGGGAACGTAAAACCCGCCCCCCGCCCCGCCCCGCCCCGTTGCCATGCCTAATTCACATGAACCGTTTGTCACAATGTTCAAGTTATCCTTAAAATACAAATAGAGCACAATCATAATAGAAGCACTCTTCTCCCCAACCCCTCCAAGTGGTTTTCAAGGAAGCCTCCAAAAATTGTTACAGAAAAATCAAGTGCTTACACGGCCCACATATGTCGTCACGGGCTCACGGCCCACTTCTGCCATATTTTATTTGTTTTTAACTTCAGATTGCGTGTTACAAGTTTTTGAGGTTTATTTAATTGAAAACAGACAAATATTTTTGTTTTAATTTTTATTTGATAAAATTAACATTATGTCCACTAATTTGTTTATTAGTTTAATTTAGTCACTTAGCTTTTTTTCATATTACATTTGTCTTCACAGTTTTAAATTTCATTTTAGTTTGTCAAAATTTTGACAAAAACCAAATTGTGTTACTCAAATATTGAATATCTCATGAGAAACTAATTACTTAGTTACTATTTTCTTCTGATTAAAAATATTTACTTCATTACTTTTTTTCTTTCTGTAATATCCCAAAATTTTATTCAAATGAAAAGAGTTATTTATTATGTGAATAAGTATTTTATTCCCGTATTTTACTATTCATGTATATGTATTTTACTATTTACATATACGTATTTTACTATTTATGTATACGTATTTTACTATTTACGTATACGTATTTATGAATAGTGTTTTACTATGTATGCATAGTAAAAGGCTGCGTTTTCGGGGGCTGCGGACGTTTGAAGTTTCAAAATTATAATTAATTTGAATATAATAATGAATAGTGCATAGTGCATAGTAACTTATAATATTATTTTAATGAATAGTGCATAGTGCATAGTAACTTCATAAATTCTATAAATAGGGACCTAAGGATTTTGAAAATTCATAACTAGGGAGAAGAAAAGTTTAGAGAGAAGGAATTCTAGAGAGATAGAAAGAGAAAATAAGAGAGAAGGTTCTGCCTAGGTTGTGAAAAGAGGAGGAGAATAGAGAAGGTTCTGCTCTAGTTCCGGTTCCGGTTTAAGGAGAAAGAGAGTAGATTCTGCCCAAATTCCTATTTATCCAGGTAAGGGGGGAGTGGGAAACCTTGCTTGGGGGTGTAGAAATAATTGTTAAATAGTCTGTTTGTTGGATTGGCTCCCGATCCCTTGTTTGTTGTTTGATTATTTGAATATACATTATTACTGTGTTTTATTTGTACTACTTGATTTTCTTGTTGCGGTAATTAATAATTATAATTAATGGATAACTTCAATGGAAGACTAAGCCTCCTATTAACTTATAAATTTAGACTTTATTATCTAAATGGAAGGCCGAGCCTCCTTATTTTCATTAAGCTTCCTATTTTACTTAAGGATTTAATTATACCATGAAATATAAATTATATGATCCCTAAAGACCTTTGAACTATTGGACCCTTGACTTAATGACCTTTGGACTGTTGAACTGTTGGACTGTTGGACAATGGACTATTGGACTATTGAACCTTTGGACTATGGGACTATTGAATTATTGGACTTTTGGACTATTGGATTAATAAAATATAATATAAGTATGAATTATGCTTATGATATGGTATATTATAGGAAATTCTGTAACATGTTAAATGTTAAGTTTATGATTGTATGACATGCATCATATGCATATATACTCCAGGTGTGCCGCTGAGGCCGCATACCCACGACTAACAAGGTGTACCTTTGAGTCACCCACGATATGCTAACTAGGTGTGCCTTAGGGTCACCAATGATGATATGTGAACTTCCGTATGGCGCCACATGCATATATTTATGAGTTGAGTCTATGACATCATTGTATGATAAATAATTATTATATATGATAATGATTATGTGTGTGTGCTATTTAACTTTTATTTCTTCATCTACAACTGAGTGAGATGTTTCTCACTCCCTTGTTATTTTTTTTGTATATGTTTAAATTTTTGTTGCAGGTGATCATCATCATGAGGATGTTGGTGATGAGGCCTAAAGGCTTCTTGGGGCATGCTCTGATAGGATGTGACATCGGGTTTAGCTAGGATTTCTCTTATGTCTTTCTTGTTCTAAAAATATTTTCTTTTCTTGTGTAATTTAATAAATTATAAATTGATTCCTAACTAGGAGGCACTGCCACCTTTACTGGGATTAATTTATAATCTTTGTTTTATAATAACTTCTTGAGTTTAATATTTATGTGTATGAATTATGAATGTGCATCTTCTACCTTATGACACTTATTATTTTATATCATTTTATGAAAATCTTTTATAAATATAGTTTATGTTTATTAATGTGTTGGGGTAGAGGGTGTCACATTTAGTGGTATCAGAGCAGGTCGATTTTATCGGCCGTGAGTTATGTGTCTACTATATTTATTGATAAATGAATTGATTGTGAGATCTATTATGTTGATATGATGCTTGCCTATGTCTATTAATTGTATTATTTCTTTAGAATATGGCTGGTAGAAATGATCGTGCGATTGCTGATGCTCTCCAAGCATTAGCCCAAGCTATGAACAACAATAATATGAATGGAGTTGCTCCTAACTGGTTGGAGCAATTTCAGAGGAATAATCCACCCACTTTCAAAGGAGGTTATGACCCAGATGCCGCCATGAATTGGTTATCAGAGATCGAGAAAATCTTTAATGTTATGGATTGTCCCCTTACAGAGAGAGTGAAGCTAGCCACCTTCATGCTGACAGCTGATGCTTACTTTTGGTGGGAAGGAGCACTTCGGAGGATAATTGATGGAGGCGTACATTTGAATTGGGAGAACTTCAAGAGGGTCTTTCTTGAAAAATATTTTCCAGATGATGTAAGGAGTAGGAAGGAAATGGAATTTCTTGAACTAAAACAAGGAAACGATACAGTAGAGGTATATGCTGCAAAGTTTGATGCTTTGGTCCGCTACTGTACACACTATCATGGTGAAGGTGGGGAAAGGGCCAAATGCATAAAGTTTGTAAATGGTCTGCGTCCTGAAGTGAAAACAGCAATCAATTATCAGGAGATATATCATTTTCCCACTCTGGTCAATAAGTGCAGTATTTATGATCGTGACAACCGTGCTCGTGCTGCTTTCTATAAAGGAGCTGGAGGCCCTGCTCGTACAGTGAATTCTAATACTTCTAGTAGAAGTAAGCCTTATTCCAACCCTACAAGATTTCAAGGGAATATGACTATTAATAATAGAAGTAAGTCCTTTACTAGAGGAACCACTGTAAATACTACTGGAAGTGTTGGAGGATCTACTTTTTCAGGGAGATGTGGGAAGTGTGGACGTGTTGGTCATAACAAGTCAGAATGTCGTGACAAGGAGATTACCTGTTTCAACTGTAGTGGTAAAGGACATATTAGCACTCAATGTTCTGAACCACCAAGAACACGTGTCGTTGGATCAGGATCGCAAACCGAACGACCAAAGACTGTAGGAAGAGTATTTGCTCTTAGTGGTGTTGAAGCTGCTCAGTCAGAAAATTTGATACAAGGTACTTGTTTCATAGCTGAGACTCCTTTTGTTGTACTATTTGATTCTGGTGCAACTCATTCCTTTATTTCCATCTCTTGTGTCCAAAAACTGAAATTGCCTGTGTCTTTATTAAATTTTGATTTAGTTGTTGAAACCCCTACTAATGGTTCTGTAACTACATCCCTAGTGTGTTTAAAATGCCCTTTGACAATTTCTGATAAACAGTTTCTAGTTGACTTAATCTGTCTGCCTCTTAGTCAATTAGATGTAATCCTTGGTATGGATTGGCTATCTTCTCACCATGTTCTTTTAAATTGCTTTGATAAATCCATTTCATTTTGTGAATGTAAGAGTACGGAATTTCTTAGTGCTTCTAACATTAAAACTTGTTTAAAGGAAAATGAAAGGGTATACATGATCTTATCTTCATTAACAGTTGAGACTGAGAATAAGCTAGATGAGATTCCCTTAGTGAGAGAATTTCCAGAAGTATTTCCTAAGGATGTGTCTAGTTTACCACCTGAGAGAGAGATTGAGTTCAGTATAGACTTAGTGTCAGGTACTGCACCCATATCTATAGCACCCTATAGGATGTCTCCTAAAGAGTTAGTTGAGCTTAAGAAACAGATAGAGGAACTACAAGAGAAACAATTCATTAGGCCTAGTGTTTCACCTTGGGGAGCGCCTGTTCTATTGGTCAAAAAGAAAGATGGGAGCATGAGATTGTGCATAGATTATAGACAATTGAATAAGGTAACCATTAAGAATAAGTATCCATTGCCTAGAATAGATGACCTTATGGACCAGCTAGTTGGGGCTTGTGTGTTTAGTAAGATAGATTTGAGATCAGGTTATCACCAAATCCGAGTGAAATCCGAGGATATCCCAAAGACTGCTTTTAGGACCCGCTATGGGCACTATGAGTATTTAGTGATGCCTTTTGGTGTGACTAATGCACCTAGTGTTTTCATGGACTACATGAATAGGATCTTTCACCCTTACTTGGATAGATTTGTAGTGGTCTTCATAGATGATATCCTAGTGTATTCTAAGAATAGGGAGGAGCATGCTGAGCACCTTAGGATCGTTCTTCAAACCCTTAAGGAGAAACAGTTGTATGCTAAATTGGCAAAATGTGAATTTTGGTTGGAGAGTGTAAATTTTCTAGGGCATGTGATATCCAAGGATGGAATAGCTGTAGATCCTTCTAAGGTAGAGGCGGTTCTTGAATGGAAAACACCTAAGTCAGTTTTTGAGATTAGGAGTTTTCTAGGACTAGCTGGGTATTATAGGAGATTTATAGAGGGTTTTTCTAAATTAGCTTTACCTTTGACCAAATTGACTAGGAAAAACCAATCTTTTGTGTGGGACTCTAAGTGTGAAGAGAGTTTTCAAGAACTTAAGAGAAGACTAACTAGTGCCCCTGTGTTAGTATTACCTGACCCTAGCAAGACTTTTGAGGTATTTTGTGATGCTTCCAAATCAGGTTTAGGTGGAGTATTTATGCAGGAGAGAAAGGGTAGTAGCCTATGCATCTAGACAACTTAAAACCCATGAGCAAAACTATCCTACCCATGATCTTGAGTTAGCTGCAATAGTATTTGTGCTTAAGTTGTGGAGACACTACTTGTTTGGATCTAGATTTGAGGTGTTTAGTGATCATAAAAGCCTTAAGTACTTGTTTGACCAAAAGGAATTAAATATGAGACAGAGAAGATGGTTAGAGTTTCTTAAGGATTATGACTTTCAGTTGAACTATCACCCAGGCAAAGCTAATGTGGTAGCTGACGCTTTGAGTAGGAAATCCTTGAGAATTTCTTCTTTAATGATGAGGGAATTGCACATGATTGAGGAATTTAGGGATATGAGTTTAGGGTGTGAACTAACCTCTAAGAGTATTAGGTTGGGAACCTTGAAGGTGACTAATAACTTGATAGATGAAATTAGAAATGGTCAGAAGGTAGATCCTTTCTTATTGAGTCAAGCTGAGAAGTTGAATCAAGGTGTGGAAAGTGAATTTAGAATTGGAATAGATGGAGTATTGAGATTTAGGGATAGGTTGTGTATTCCTGGTGTGCCTGAACTTAAGAGAACAATTCTTGAAGAAGGACATAGGAGTAGCCTTAGTATTCATCCTGGAGCCACTAAGATGTACCAAGACCTTAAGAAGATGTTTTGGTGGCCTAAGATGAAGAAGGAAGTGGAGGAATTTGTGTATGCCTGCCTAGTATGTCAAAAAGCTAAGGTAGAACACCAAAAACCTTCAGGTTTGATGCAACCTTTGGATGTGCCTGTATGGAAATGGGATAGCATCTCTATGGATTTCATAGTTGGATTACCTAAAACTACGAAAAACTTAGATGCTATATGGGTTATTGTAGATAGATTGACTAAGTCTGCCCATTTTATTCCCATTAACATTAGATACTCTTTGGAGAGACTAACCAAGTTGTACATAAGTGAGATTGTGAGATTACATGGGGTTCCTACTAGTATAGTTTCTGACAGAGATCCTAGGTTTACTTCTAGATTTTGGGACAGTTTACATGAGGCTCTAGGCACTAAGCTTAGATTGAGTTCAGCCTACCATCCCCAAACAGATGGCCAAACCGAAAGAACTATTCAATCTTTGGAAGACTTGTTGAGAGCTTGCATCTTAGAACATGGGGGTAGTTGGGATAGTTTCCTACCTTTGATAGAATTTACCTACAACAATAGCTACCATTCCAGTATTGGGATGGCACCCTATGAAGCTCTATATGGTAGGAGATGTAGAACACCCTTGTGTTGGGTAGAACCTGGAGAGAATGCTATCTTAGGACCTGAGATAGTTCAACAAACTACTGAACAAGTTAAGATGATCCAGGAGAGAATGAGAGCAGCTCAGAGTAGGCAGAAGAGTTACAGTGATAAGAGGAGAAAGGACCTTGAGTTTAATGAAGGTGATCATGTATTCCTTAAAGTTACTCCTTGGACAGGAGTAGGCAGAGCACTAAAATCGCGTAAGCTTACTCCACGTTTCATTGGTCCTTATCAAATCCTTAAAAGAATTGGTGAAGTAGCCTATCAAATTGCCTTACCCCCATCTCTTTCAAATCTTCATAATGTCTTTCATGTTTCCCAACTCAGAAAATATGTCCATGATCCTTCCCATATCATCGAGTCTGACAATGTTCAATTGAAAGATAATCTCACCTATGAAACAGTTCCTTTAAGAATTGATGATACGAGGGTGAAACAACTAAGAGGAAAGGAAATTCCTTTGGTTAAGGTCGTTTTGGGAGGACATTTTGAAGAAAGTGCTACTTGGGAGTTAGAAAGCAAGATGCGTGAAGATTATCCTTTTCTATTTCAGGAAAATTTCGGGGACGAAATTTCTTAAAGGAGGGGAGAAATGTAATATCCCAAAATTTTATTCAAATGAAAAGAGTTATTTATTATGTGAATAAGTATTTTATTCCCGTATTTTACTATTCATGTATATGTATTTTACTATTTACATATACGTATTTTACTATTTATGTATACGTATTTTACTATTTACGTATACGTATTTATGAATAGTGTTTTACTATGTATGCATAGTAAAAGGCTGCGTTTTCGGGGGCTGCGGACGTTTGAAGTTTCAAAATTATAATTAATTTGAATATAATAATGAATAGTGCATAGTGCATAGTAACTTATAATATTATTTTAATGAATAGTGCATAGTGCATAGTAACTTCATAAATTCTATAAATAGGGACCTAAGGATTTTGAAAATTCATAACTAGGGAGAAGAAAAGTTTAGAGAGAAGGAATTCTAGAGAGATAGAAAGAGAAAATAAGAGAGAAGGTTCTGCCTAGGTTGTGAAAAGAGGAGGAGAATAGAGAAGGTTCTGCTCTAGTTCCGGTTTCGGTTTAAGGAGAAAGAGAGTAGATTCTGCCCAAATTCCTATTTATCCAGGTAAGGGGGGAGTGGGAAACCTTGCTTGGGGGTGTAGAAATAATTGTTAAATAGTCTGTTTGTTGGATTGGCTCCCGATCCCTTGTTTGTTGTTTGATTATTTGAATATACATTATTGCTGTGTTTTATTTGTACTACTTGATTTTCTTGTTGCGGTAATTAATAATTATAATTAATGGATAACTTCAATGGAAGACTAAGCCTCCTATTAACTTATAAATTTAGACTTTATTATCTAAATGGAAGGCCGAGCCTCCTTATTTTCATTAAGCTTCCTATTTTACTTAAGGATTTAATTATACCATGAAATATAAATTATATGATCCCTAAAGACCTTTGAACTATTGGACCCTTGACTTAATGACCTTTGGACTGTTGAACTGTTGGACTGTTGGACAATGGACTATTGGACTATTGAACCTTTGGACTATGGGACTATTGAATTATTGGACTTTTGGACTATTGGATTAATAAAATATAATATAAGTATGAATTATGCTTATGATATGGTATATTATAGGAAATTCTGTAACATGTTAAATGTTAAGTTTATGATTGTATGACATGCATCATATGCATATATACTCCAGGTGTGCCGCTGAGGCCGCATACCCACGACTAACAAGGTGTACCTTTGAGTCACCCACGATATGCTAACTAGGTGTGCCTTAGGGTCACCAATGATGATATGTGAACTTCCGTATGGCGCCACATGCATATATTTATGAGTTGAGTCTATGACATCATTGTATGATAAATAATTATTATATATGATAATGATTATGTGTGTGTGCTATTTAACTTTTATTTCTTCATCTACAACTGAGTGAGATGTTTCTCACTCCCTTGTTATTTTTTTTGTATATGTTTAAATTTTTGTTGCAGGTGATCATCATCATGAGGATGTTGGTGATGAGGCCTAAAGGCTTCTTGGGGCATGCTCTGATAGGATGTGACATCGGGTTTAGCTAGGATTTCTCTTATGTCTTTCTTGTTCTAAAAATATTTTCTTTTCTTGTGTAATTTAATAAATTATAAATTGATTCCTAACTAGGAGGCACTGCCACCTTTACTGGGATTAATTTATAATCTTTGTTTTATAATAACTTCTTGAGTTTAATATTTATGTGTATGAATTATGAATGTGCATCTTCTACCTTATGATACTTATTATTTTAATCATTTTATGAAAATCTTTTATAAATATAGTTTATGTTTATTAATGTGTTGGGGTAGAGGGTGTCACACTTTCCCCTCCTCTTCTCTACTTCTAACTGACAATTCCTACTTTTATACGGGGCTTATCTAATAATGAATAATGAGACTTAAGGTAAAATTTGAAGAATTTTTTTTTTAATAAAAGAGTCATATATCAAATTTATTTTATTTTATATTATATATATATAACTTTTTCATTACAAAATTAATTACAAATCATTTATTATTGGTTAACTTAAAGTTTGAGTTTGAGTTTTAGTAATGCTACTCTTAAATAAATAATTCACCCTACTCTTTTTTCTTCACAACCTTTTTAAGTGACTTAATATTAACCTAACAACTCAACATTAGAGCCCTCACTTATAATTAGAGATGGAAAAAAATTGAACTTAATTAAATTGTTGGCAAACTAAAATGTATATAAAAAAATAAATTGTTTATAAAATAATTGTAATTAATTGTTTTTTAAAAACTGAACTAAACTATTTAAAAATTAAAATAAATTATAAATATTGAACTATTTTTATAAAAAAAGGAAATATTAAATGATTCATCTTAATAGATTATCTCAATAACTTAATGGTCTGAATTTCGAAAAAAAAGTGATCTTAAAAAATCATGTAAATTTGGCCGAGCCCAATGAGTTAATGAAATTATGTTTGGCCACTAATATTTAGGCTTAAAAATTATATAGTCTATTTAGCCTTTTTTTTTAATTTTTTTTAAGATTTAAATAAAAATAAAATAGAATAAATTTAATGAATTGATCTTGTCTTAACGTCAACATGTCAAAATAATTCAATTCAAACTATCGTAATAATTCAATATATACAATTTAGTTCAAACTTTTATGATACAATTGTATTTAGTTCAATAAAAAAAAACAATTCAGTTTAATTTATTTAAATTAATGTGTAATTCAATTTAATTTAGACAAACTTCTTTTAAATTCAATATAATTTTTATCATTTCAATTCAATTCCATACTTTTGTTATTTGAAATTTCAACATAAAATTTATATGAAATTTGGACAAATGTTTTACCCTTTGTTTTGAAAAAACATGCCAAAAAAACAATATGAAATAAATTACCTAAACTTAGAAAAAATACAACATGTAAAGGTTGATCGAAGCGAAAAAATTTGTGATATTTTCTTATGACTTATACAATTTATTCTTTGAAGGATATGCATATATATATATATATATATATATATATATATATATATATATATTGAAAGTTATGGTATTCACTTTTCACTAAACATCTATGTATTATTATTATTATTATTTCAAAAAAAACTGTCTTTAGAAAGTTATTATTTTGAAATGATGACAAGTTTATAAGTTATTGGAATGATATTAAATAAAAATAAAATTATAATAACATATTCATCTTTATAAAAAAAAAATTATAGTTAGTTGAGTTTAAAAATCTTATATATATTTTTTAATGTTTTGGTTTCTAAATGTTACACAATATATATTTAAAAAGGTTTGTTTAAGTTTTGTATTAATTAAGGATATAAAACTTTCATATTTCTATATTACTCGTAAACTGTGCAGTTTGTAACAAGAAAACATCAAGTATTGAATCTATACTTAAAAATTAGGTAAAAATTGCATCAATTTCAGTGTCTTATTAAAATAACATCGAACAATCCAATAATTAATATTGATATGTCGGTGCACGAGACTCATTCCTCTTAAAATAAGGTTTGAAGTTTGTATATGAAAATTATGTGATTGAGACAAGGAACCCACTTTAGATTGGTAACAAGTTTCTCTTATGAAGACCGGTTATCAAAACAAATGATGAATACTTCATAATATCATAGTTATAAAAAAAAATTCAATAGTTAATTATTTGTTCACAAGTTATTGAATTTGCAAAAAAAAAAATACTTAAATCAATTTGTATGCCTTATAGTTTTCTCAATGTTTTTAGTTGAGTCCCTACAATTAAAAATATATTAAAAAGATCCTTATAATTTAAAAACATTGCAATAAGTATTTCACACTCTACTTTTGAATTCTTTATATTATACTAGGGGATATCATGACATCACACATACCTTTTAATATCGTATTATTTTAATTTATTTCAAAAACTTATAATTAAATTCTTAATTTCAATATGTTAATTACACTAAATATTATAATTAATTTCATATTTAGATATTAAATGTATATCAATTTTAATTTCTTTGATAATTTTTAATTTATATCTATTAAAAAAATGAAGGAAAGCGATTAAAAACATAACTTTTACATGCATAATTTAAATTTTCACTTAATTAAGTTTATGAAAAAATGCATGACTATTTTATTAAACAACTATATATATATATATATATATATATATATATATATATATATATATATATATATATGTTAAGTTTCAACATTTTTGTTTGTGCAATACATATTAAATGTTTATTATATATAACAAATATTTTAAAAATTACGTGTATCAATAAATACTATGTTTGATGATATAATTTATATTAGTGTTTTAGAATTTGTAATGCATATACTAAATATTTATTATATATAACTTAAAATTATAAAAATAAATATTATATATATAACTAAATAATGTTTTTACATATAAATCATAGTTGAAATTTTGATGGAAAAATATTTTTAAACATAAAAAATAAAATTTTAAAATTATGGTAAATAATTTATATTATAGCACAATATTATTTTTGTTTTTTGATAAATTAAATTTAAAACCTTAAAGTTTAGTTTATAAATACTTATAATAAATAAAAACTAAATCAGATAAGAAGCAACTAAAGTCTTTCTAGTCGAAGAGAAGTCCCTAACAAAATGTTATGGTATGAGATAGAGATTTGTGTTTAATGTAACACCCCAATTTCTTTAAAAGGATATTTTTAATTAGTAATGGCATTTCTGTAATTACTGAAGACATTTTCGTAATTTTATAAAGGTATTAGGGGTATTTGAGTAACTCAGAACGGGCTGTTCCGAAAGTGGAACGGGCCGTTCTGAGCATTAAAAATAAGCTAAAATTATAGGTTGGGAACGGTCCCAGAACGGGCCGTTCCAACAAGGAGAACGGCCCGTTCCGGAGGGAGAACGGGCCGTTCTGCTGAGAATGAAAACGGGCCGTTCTGGTTTTAGAACGGGACGTTCTGCTTTTTGAGAACGGGCCGTTCCGATTTTGGAACGGGCCGTTCCAGTTGAGAAATTTGCACAAATTCGAAGGATCCGGAACGGGCCGTTCCGAATTCAATACGGGTCGTTCCGGGTACACCAGTTTGCCTATAAATAGGAGGCTGAGGGGTGAAAAATTATATACTGAGTGAGAAGGTGAAATCTTAGAGAGAGAAAGAGGAGAGAGAGAGAGAGAAAAAAAAGAAAGAAAGAAAGAGAGGGAAGAAAGAAAGAATCCAGAGGAGGAAGCCCTGCCCAAGTTCCAGCTCCTGCTTATCCAGGTAAGGGGGGGAGTGAGAACCTCGCTCAGGGGTGTGGGGATAATTGTTGGATAGTTGTTTGTCGGATTGGCCCCCAATCCTTTGCCGTTGTTCTGTTTGATTTTCTATTTACTCTACTTTGTTCTTTGTTGAAGGTGCCGTTGTTCCGTTTGATTTTCTATTTACTCTACTTTGTTCTTTGTTGAAGGTGTCGTTGTTCAGTTTGATTTTCTATTTACTCTACTTTGTTTTTTTTGTTGAAAGTAATAAATGAGTATGAAATTAATGTTAATAATAAATGAGTTTTAATATGAATAAGAATGCTTTCTGTGAATACCTATGCGGACCTTATGAGGAGTATTAATGACATGACCATGTGAAATATGGACAAATGACATGAGACCTAAGAATGGACTATTGAGACAAACTATGATTATGAGAATATGAAGAATAATGACATGATGTATTAAATGAAATTCTGTAATAAGTTAAATGTTGAGTCCATGAGATTATGAATGTATGACATGCATCATATGCATATATTACTCCTGTAGACCCCTAAAATTGTCCGGGTCGGAAATAAGACTCGAAGACTCTCAAAGATCGAAGGAAAGTCAGCCAGAAGGACTCCTAGAAGACCATAGGATGGCTATCTGTAGGTTTAGAGGTCTTAGAGTAGCTTAAAATAAGGAAGTGGAGGGAATGAAGCCCAATACGGCCGTACTAAACTTAATACGGCCGTATTGAAGCTTCAACACGGCCGCAGTGAACTCAATACGGCGTATTAAAGTTTCTGAAACTTCAATACGGCCGTACTGAAATCAATACGGCCGTATTGAAGCTTCAATACAGCCGCAGTGAACTCAATACGGGCGCATTGAAATTTCTAAATTTCAATACGGCCGTATTGAATTCAATACGGCCGTATTGAAGTTCAAAAATTTCAATACGGCCGTATTGATTCCATAGCCCGTATTGCGCCTATTCCCTATAAATATGGCGTCATTTTGACGTCATTCCACACTTTCACACACAGTTTTAACCCTCTTCTTGAGTATTCTGGGTTTTTTTGAGCAGTGCTCTGCCTAGAAATCACTCGGATAGTTGATCCGACGAAGTTTTGAGTTCTGAGCATTTTGCTTGAGTCTCGAACTAAGTCGAAGGGAAATCCATCGGATTTCCAAGTCAAAAATTATTTTTTAGGAAGGAGTGAGCGGGCTTGTAGAGCGAGGGAACGCCAAAAAGCTTCCCAGTTTTACTTGATATATAAAAAGCACGCTTCAAGAGGTTTCTTTTCTAAAAATCCCTTCTTTTACTGCTTTCTGTGTGCATATTAAACTGTCATCATGTAGATAGTTAATTTATAATTGCTTAGAATAAATAGGGGTAATTTAGTAATTTTGTAATATTATTTTTTAGAAATAATCTGTCATAGGGAACCCGAAAGGGGCGCTGTGGGGTGCTAACACCTTCCCCACGCGTAACCGACTCCCTTACCCAACTCTGGTTGTAATGGCCGAAGTTGATTTATAAAATCAATTGCCTTATCCCTTTTTCCAATGTTTTGAATAAAACATTGGTGGCGACTCCAAAGAACCCTCCTTTTGCGAAAACCACTAATCCATGGAGGGTCCCGCTTGGGATTAATATGGATTGGTGAGACATTTAATAAATAAATTGGATAAGATCGACAAGGTCTCAGTTTGAGAACAAGTCGTTCTAATAATCCAATACATTTTCAAAACTAAAATAAAAGCGAGCTCGACCGTCTTCGCGACCGCCGAGGCCCGTTTGGGCCGGTGGCGACAACTCCAGGTGTGCCGCTGAGGCCGCATACCCACAATGTAACATGCTAATAAGGTGTACCGTATGGTCACCCACAATGTAATATGCTAATAAGGTGTACCGTATGGTCACCCACGATGTAATAAGGTGTACCTTATGGTCACCCACGATGTAAGATGTTAACAAGGTGTACCTTAGGGTCACCAACGATGTAGCATGCTAACAAGGTGTACCTTAGGGTCACCAGTGATGTAACCAGATGTACCTTAGGGTCACCAACGATGAATTGTGAATCTTCCGTATGGCGCCACATGCATGCATTTATGAGTTGAGTCCATGACATCATAAGCATGATAAATGAGTATATATATGTGATATTGACTATTTATGTGTATTGTTTACATGTGACTTATATATGTTGTGTGTGTGTGTGTGTTATCTAGCAGTTATTTCTGCACCTGAAATTGAGTGAGATGTTTCTCACTCCCTTGTTGTTTTTTTGTATATGTTTAAATTATGTTGCAGGTGAACAACATCATGAGGATGTTGGTGATGAGGCTTAAGGCTTCAGTTGAGCATGCTCTGATAGGATGTGACATCGGGCATAGCTAGGCTTGTTTTTGGGATGTTATTATTTTAAAAGCTTTAATTTTCTATTCCTTTGTAATTTTGAACGTTCTTGAGAAAAGACCAAAATGTATATCTTTGTCATACTATTTTATTACATGATTTGAAAGTGATATATTAATTCCTAACTAGGAGACACTGCCACCTTTACTGGAATTAATATATATTCTCCTTTATATGATTTCTTGAGTTTAATACTTATCTTTGACTTTTTTTTATGATTGATGAGTTACGAATGTGAATCTTCTACCTTATGAGATTTGAAGCAGTTGTTTTATACATGAAATATGTTATTAAACTATGAAAGATTTTATTTACCCAAAAAGAAAATAAATAAATTATTGTTTACATTTATTGTGTATTAACGTTGGAGTAGAGGGTGCCACATTTAATATATAAAAGTCAATTTCAAATATGAATCGGTAAATATATTTAAAATTTTAGACTTATTATAAATAATGTATATTATAGCAAAATATATTTTTATTTATTGATAATTTATTCTAAAATACTAAAATTTAAATCATAAATAATTAAGATAAATAAAAATTGAATTAGATACAAAATTGAAATAACTCCTAAAATTTCTCTCAACAATGGAAAACTCCAAATTAAAACGCACTCAAATGATATAAACGTACGTTTTTTATATAAAGAGGCTTGATTTAATTCATAAATAATTATAATAAAAAATCCGAATTAGATATAGAGTAAAAAAAATTTCTCAAAAGATTTTTAATCAAAATAGTTGTTCCTTCTTAATATAATGGGATTAATTTTAAAATATTAAAATTTAAGTCATAAATAATTATAACAAATGATGTGGCTTGAAATGATTGGGGAACAAGAATTAGAGACAAGGGAATAGGAGATTTTTTATCGGAAAAAATGAAACAATTGTTCTAAATTTTAATTCTAGTATTTATTTATTGTAGAATTTAGGGTTTATTTGTTTAACGTAATTTAAACTTCGATTTTCTAAATCATGTGCAGTGTTTTAGAGGATAAATGAGAGTAACCGTAACACTAGCTAAATCGAAGAGGTTGGTTTCCATGTTTTATTTCTACTAAGAAGAGACAATTTTAAATGTTTTTAGTTTTTTTCATCTGAATCACGTAAAAAAAGTAAATAACTAGTAATATTGAATCACGTAAAAGAAAGTAAGAATAACCAATATTACGAGAGCACATATGAATCACGAAAGAAGGACAAATGAGTGGCGTAAAAAAAAAAAAATAATAAAAAAAAATATCAAATTATTTTAGAAAAAGAGTTGTGTGAAGAATAGCCCAAACATGGTTTGACCCAACCCAAGGGCCAAGGGCCAAGGGCCAAGGGCCAAGGGCCAAGCAGGTTGTATTTCAATGGATTGAGCAGTTTCCCGCCATTTGGCGCGAAAATAAAGGAGTAAAATGGCACACAGGTAGTGCAATGCGATTGCAAGAGTGAAGTGAGAAGAATGGAGGGAAAAGGAACAGGAACAGCCACAGGGTGTTACAAGTGCGGCAGACCCGGTCACTGGTCACGTGACTGCCCTTTCGCTCCCTCCGATCCCAATCCAAACCCTAATACCACTCCCAATTCCAACCCTCCTTCCTCTTCCTTGAAGCCCAGATCCGCCGCCGAAAAGCCCAAGAAGCTCCCCCGAACAAAGCCCAAACTCACTCCTGAACTTCTTCTCTCTGACCACGGCCTCGGCTACGTGCTCCGCTATTTCCCTCGCGAGTTCAAGTACCGTGGTCGTGGCCACGAGGTACCTCACTCTCTTTTTCTCTTACGTGTAGGGTTAGTGTTTCTGCTCTTAATTTTATCAACTTTTCTTCTCTTATGCGCGTTAGGTTCGTGATTTGGGCAATCTGCTTCAGTTGTACGCCGAATGGCACTCTCGATTGCTCCCTTATTACTCTTTCAATCAGTTTATTCACAAAGTCGAGAAAGTCGCTGCTACCAGGCGTGTTAAGGTATTCTTTCTCTTTCTCCCCAATGCAATGCAACTTTTTCCCCTCAAACTTTACACATTCAGCATTTGTTTGAATTTATTTAAAGAAAGATAGAAACAGAGCTAGATACGGTTTTATTTTAGAAAATTGATTTCAATCAATTTACTTGTTAAACTCTACATAATTATCTTATCGTCTTATATTGTACTCCATTTTTTTTGAGATCACATGGTGAATTGTTTTGGGACAATACTTATAGATGTTGTTTCTCAGTGCTTTTGATGTTCTCCTTCAATTAAAATTAGAGTTTCATTTTGGTAATATGTTCATAAAAGTATATCAAGGTGAAATTTTAATTTGATTAAAGAATGTTGTTAAAAGCACTCAAAGTACAATTGTTCATTATTTTGTTTGTTGGCAAGTTTACTATGTTATTTTAGTGAGAATTTTGGATTATTGTAAATTTTTACGAGCATGATGATACTTTCAGCTCAGTGATTGGTAAAATATTTTGACTGACTTCGTTCTATGTTAAGCACAGCGCTTCTACAAACTGTAGTGTAATCTAGTAGATTCAGTGAGATCTGTGTATTGACCAGAATCCCATAGCCATCAAAGCCTATCAAAAGGAATAAATCATCATTGGTACAGTTCTTTGATGTTGAATATGTATATATTAGTTTAATTTGTCCAAGAGAATGAGACTTCTTTGATCTATGAACACATCTATTTTCCAGAACAGTTTCCCATAAAAATATTTTCAATCATTTGGTGTTTCTGAATTCAGCTGATACATACACGAAATAAGAATATGAAGTTCTTCATTTCCTGTGCTGCTTCTCATACACAGTGCAGTCTCTCCCTATGTGTTTATATTTGTTGAGAGGCTGTGTTCATCGCATGTACAGATATGCTTGCAAGAATGATGCATCCATACTTTCAGTCTTTCATTCTACGCAAAAATAGATTCTTAATGACTGTCTGCTACCTTTTTTTTTCCGTGCTTTCATCAGACATGCCTTGGAGAACTAAGAGAAAGAGTTGCCAGTGGTGGGGATCCAACAAAACTGCGTGAACCACCAGTTATACATGACCTTCCATCTGATGAACATGGTATCTACCTTACACTTTATTACCAAGGTCTCAACATACATTAGTGAAAAAAAATTCTGCGGATTAGGATTTTAAAGGACTTTTTTAGTGAAAAAAAATTCTGCGGATTTTAAAAGACTTTGCAAGATTTTCATGACTTTTAAGATTTTGTAGGATTCTACAAGATTTAAAATCAGGATTTTAATTGATTCTACATGACTTTTAAATCAGGATTTTAATGGATTCTGTGGGATTTTGTAGAGTTTTGACATTTGATAAGATTTAAAAAAAAATTCATACATTCAAATTTAAAAAGAGTCAAAGATAAAAATAATAAAAAAAACAATAATGTCTAGATAAATAATAATAATAATTCTCCATAATATTCTATCATCTTTTTATAGCATCCACTATCAATTGTAACAATTCATCGGAATCCTCCTTGGTCCAAGCTTCATAGTTTTCTTTCTCTTTTCCTTTTTCTTTATTATTTCTATGTGAATCTCCCATTTGAATTACTAAAATAATATATGTTGAAAACTAGTTATATAAATAATTATGGATAAGAGACAAAATCAATAAAATTATATTATTATTTTTAGAAGCACACCAATTATACAAGATCGAATATATCTTGGCTATCCAAATGGATCAAATATCTCAATCATTATAAAAAAAATGTAAAAACGAAAATATAAAAACAAAAGATAATTTTTTATATTAAAAAAATCAGTATATTCGATACTGAGAAAATATTTAGATATATAATCTTTTTATATAAACGGAAGTATTTAGATATAGAGAATATATATATATATATATATATATATATATAGTTATATATTATATGATAATTTTTAACGATATTTATAAATGTAAATTATTCTAACAAATATTTTAACAATATTTCATTTTTTAAAAAATAAGCTAATGAAGGCATAAATCCTAAACCCTAAAAAATTAGATATTGCAATGTCTTATGTTAATTTTCTTTTTTAAAAATATTAAAAAAATCTTAATTTCACAATATAAAAATAAAAAGAAAAATTCATAGTAAAAAAAATAAAATAATTGTTGAGTCATAAAAGGAGGGATAAGAGTAACAAATTCAAGGGAATGAGAGAGTTCGCAGTTTTTATGCTAAGAGGGTTCTTCCCCCAACTAAGATCCATTTTCATCTCATTCTACTCACAGAAACCCTAACAAATTCATCTTTTATATATATATATATATTTAGAAATTATGATATCAATTTCATCTTTCACCTTTTTCTTTTTTTGACGTGTGTTATAAAAAAATTACCACTTAAAAGTTGAAATTTCAAGCATTTTTTTTGTTATATAAAGGAACAAATTCAACTACATAGAATAAAATAAAGCAAGTCAATTAAAGAGAACGAACAGAAAAATAGAGCAAGTCAATGACACTATCATTTACATATCAGAGTTTCACAAAATAGGAGAATGAGATGAGAACAGTACTACAATATTATATATGAGCAATGAACAATAATGTAGTATTATTAGTAGAGAAAAAATGGAGAAGACATGAGCATAGAAAAAAAAAAGATGAAAAACTCACTTGAAAATTATTAAAACACTTGAAAAATCACTTCAAACAATCCTTCAAAATCCGTTGGGTTTGGATGGGATTGTTTTATGAATCTGGTATTTATAGATAACACTAGAAAGTCCTTTAAAATCCCTCTCACACAACAATCCTTTAAAATCCTTATATTTTTGAATACCAATGGATTGTTTTTAAGTTGTAAAAAATCTCAAATGAATACCAGTGGATTTTAATGGACTCTTTAAAAAATCTTGAAAATCCAGATTGAATACCACTGGATTGTTTTTAAGTGACATAAAATCCTGATTGAATACCAATGGACTTTTTTACTCAAAAAAAGTCTTTTAAAATCCTACGAAATCCTAAACCAATACACCCCCCTCAATATCCTACAAAAATAACATCAAAGAATCCAACAACGTGTGCGTGTCATTCCTCTTAAAACCTTTTGAAAAGAAAGTGAGGTACCTAACACGCATAAGAGAAGAAAAGTTGATAAAATTAAAAGCTGAAACAATAACCCTACATGGAGAGTGGGATACCTCGTGGTCGCGACCACGGAGCGGAGCAATAGCGGAACACTCATCGCATTTTTTTCCGTTTCTGCTCTAACATGCCAGATGCCTGAAGATGGTGGAATTGCGTGGTTAGTAACCCAACCCTTTGTGTCTCTTTCTCATACCTAACGTAGTTCCTTGTGTTAGCGGAGGGTGCAAAAGTTAATTAAAAACAGAAACACTAACCCTACACGGTTATTTCAACACTTTCCATTTCAGTAGAAACACGTTATGATGCGCTATTTGAGTGCTTCACTTTGATAGTAGAAGGGTTGAACGGGAATGAGGATTGTGAAGTGTGTTTCTTTTGAACGATTCAGATGAGAAGGATTCATGAGGTGGCTGCATAAATGGTTGAGATGAGGTATTTGGAACCCTGGCCTTTCCTCTTTTTCAAATATATATAGTCACGCCACTCTTCTATATTTTCTCAACACTCTCCCTTATTTAAATCAAAGTTGCAAAGAAGTGAATTGAGAGAAATCAAGAGAAATGATTTTTTTTTTCAGTTTTGTTGAATTCTGTTGTTGTTGTTCTTCTTCTGCTTCTTATATCTTTCACCAAACAAACCTTAGGCGTGCCATTATTGACAGAGAAGCGGATAGAGTCTATGAATTACCGGGGCAACCTGGTGTAAAGTTTAAACACTATGCTGGTTATATTTCTGTCAATAAAACTCATGGGAGGGCATTGTTTTATTGGTTTTTTGAGGCCACTCATAAACCACAAAAACAACCTCTTCTCTTATGGCTCAATGGAGGTATTTTTTTTTTTATTTATCAACTTATGCAATCGGTTTTATTTAGTATTTACCGTCATGTGTGTCATATACCATGCACGCATGAATTTGGGTAAATAATATCATGTATAATTGATACTGATATAACATAGTCTTACCAATTAATGAATGATTTTGACAAATAATGTTGATATTTGTATATCATCACATCATAATTCCGTAACTACAATTACTTTATTTGCATTCCCTTTTTGTTTTTATTTATGAAAATTAAAGAGATGGAAAATTTATTTGCCTTTTCTTTCTTTCTATTAATAAAAAATTTGTGCAACTAGAAAATATCCAAATTCTAGTAAATAAATATTACCATTTGATTAAATATAGATAGTACCAAATTAAAATTAAAATAATTTTGTTACAAAGTATTTGGTCATGTCCTAAATTAATTTGCTAGAACTTTTGTATATTAGGACCTGGTTGCTCGTCCATTGCCTTTGGAGTAGCACGAGAGCTTGGTCCATTTCTTGTGCAAGACAAAGAACACCTCAAACTTAATAAATTCTCTTGGAACAGAGGTAACCAAATACTATTATGTACTAATAATTTCTTATTTGTTAATTAAAGTATTTAGTTGGATACATGCATAATTAATTTGGGCTATGTTGCTTGCTATTCCCTAGTTGCAAACATCATATTCTTGGAGGCACCGGTTGGTGTGGGCTTTTCTTACACTAACAATTCCAAAGATTTACGGGAGCTTGGAGATCGTATTTGTGCTATTGATAACTATGCCTTCTTGACTTGTTGGTTCCAAGGGTTCCCAAGCTTCAAATCTCACGATTTTTATATTGCAGGAGAGAGCTATGCAGGTACCCTTTTTCATATCTACTCATTCTCCCCATTATAATACTTCATATATAATTAAGATCGCTATCTTAGTCTGAGTAATATAGTCAATAATACCTTTTATATTAGTATACTTTTTAATTGAACATGTATTAATTTGTCGAGTATATATTAGTATCATATATTTTCTAATTATGCACATTTTTGTATGTTTGGAATTACAGGGCATTATGTTCCACAACTTGCTGAACTTATCTATGAATGAAACAAAGATTCCAAAAAAGACTCTTACATAAATTTTAAGGGATTCATAATAATTATATTTGGAATATATTTATTTTTGCAACTCATTCTTTTTACACTTAACACCCTTTTTCTGATTCCTTTCTTGACTTTCTATTAAAAAATAAGATAAGAAAAAAATAAAGAATCAAGAAAAATAATAATAAATATGATAAATAATATAATAAGAAATTTAGCTGTAAAGGTTAAGATATTAATATTTGTTGTCGTTAATTTACCAAAAGGAAAGTATATGAAAATAAAGAAAACCAAGAAAGGAATCAAAAAAGGGTGTTAAGTATAAAAAGAATGAGTTGCAAAAATAAATATAATCCAAATATAGTTACCATGAATCCCTTGAGATTTATGTAAGAGTCTTTTTTGGGATCTTTGTTTCCTTCATAAATAAGTTCAACAAGTTGTAGAACATAATGTCCTGTAATTCCAAACATACAAAAATGTGCATAATTAGAAAATACATGATACTAATATATACTCGATAAATTAATACATGTTCAATTAAAAAGTATACCAATATAAAAGGTATTATTGACTATATATATTACTCAGACTAAGATAACGATCTTAATTATATATGAAGTATTATAATGAGAAGAATGAGTAGATATGAAAAAGGTATCTGCATAGCTCTCTCCTGCAATATAAAAATCGTGAGATTTAAAGCTTGGGAACTTTTGGAACCAACCAGTCAAGAAGGCATAGTTATGAATAACACAAATACGATCTCCATGCTCCCGTAAATCTTTGAAATTGTTAGTGTAAGAAAAGCCCACACCAACCGGTGCCTCCAAGAATATGATGTTTGCAACTAGAGAATAGCAAGCAACATAGCCCAAATTAATTAAGCATGTATCCAACTAAATACTTTAATTAACAAATAAGAAATTATTAGTACATAATAGTATTTGGTTACCTCTGTTCCAAGAGAATTTGTTAAGTTTGAGGCGTTCTTTGTCTTGCACAAGAAATGGACCAAGCTCTCGTGCTGCTCCAAAGGCAATGGACGAGCAACCAGGTCCTAGTATACAAAAGTTCAAGCAAATTAATTTAGGACATGATCAAATACTTTGTAACAAATACTTTTTAGCAAAATTATTTAGGACATAACTGTAAATACTAAATAAAAACGATTGCATAAGTTGATAAAAAAAAAATACCTCCATTGAGCCATAAGAAAAGAGGTTGTTTTTGTGGTTTATGAGTGGCCTCAAAAAACCAATAAAACAATGCCCTCCCATGAGTTTTATTGACAGAAATATAACCAGCATAGTGTTTAAACATTACATCAAGTTGCTCCGATAATTGATAAACTCTATCCGCTTCTTGCTCTGCCAATAATGGCACGCCTAAAGTTTGTTTGGTGAAAGATATAAGAAGTAGAAGAACAACAACAACAAAATTGAAAACAAAGCTATTTCTCTTAATTTCTCTCAATTCACTTCTTTGCAATTTTGATTTAAATAAGGGAGTGTTGAGAAAATATAGAAGAGTGGCGTGACTATATATATTTGAAAAAGAGGAAAGGCCAGGGTTCCAAATACCTTCATCTCAACCATTTATGCAGTCACTTCATGAATCCGCTTCATCTGAATCGTTCAAAAGAAACACTCCACAATCCTCATTCACGTTCGGCCTTTCTACTATCAAAGTGAAACACTCAAATAGTGCATCATAACCTGTTTCTACTGAAATGAAAAGTGTTGAAATAACCGTTTACGATTCATAAATGACCTTGCTTCATCGAAGAAGATGAGGGATTCGTCTTGGAAGAGGATCTGGTGCCCTTCTCATGCTAACAAATCACAAATTGACACGTGACTATAATAAGCTGAGTCATACTCAAACAATAAAGGGGCAATTGGGAAATTTCACAAGGGACAGAATATGCATCACAATGCACAATGATTTGTGAAAATGGAGTGTTGTTTCTGAAGCCTAAACCCTCATCCTCTCCCAAGACGAATCCCTCATCTTCTTCGATGAAGCAAGGTCATTTATGAACCGTAAATGGTTATCTTCAACGACGAAGAATCCCTGATCTTCTCCGACGAAGCAGTTATGACCTTCCCATCATGGCCCTTGATCTGGGTGAGTTGAAGAGCGTTTTTAAGGTGAACGTGTTCGGTTATTTTTACGCCACGAAACACGCTACTAAGCGGAGCACTCATCGCATCTTTTTCCATTTCTGCCCTAACATGCCAAATGCGTGGAGATGGTGGAATTGCGTGGTTAGTAACCCAACCCTTTGTGTCTCTTTCTCATACCTAACTTAGTTCCTTGTGTTAGCGGAGGGTGCCACACAACTATTTCAACACTTTCCATTTCAGTAGAAACAGATTATGATGCGCTATTTGAGGGCTTCACTTTGATAGTAAAAGGGCCGAACGTGAATGAGGATTGTGGAGTGTGTTTCTTTTGAACGATTCAGATGAGGCGGATTCATGAAGTGATTGCATAAATGGTTGAGATGAAGGTATTTGGAACCCTGGCCTTTCCTTTTTTTCAAATATATATAGTCACGCCACTCTTCTATGTTTTCTCAACACTCCCTTATTTAAATCAAAGTTGCAGAGAAGTGAATTGAGAGAAATTAAGAGAAATGACTTTGTTTTCAGTTTTGTTGAATTTTGTTGTTGTTGTTCTTCTTCTGCTTCTTATATCTTTCACCAAACAAACTTTAGGCGTGCCATTATTGACAGAGCAAGAAGCGGATAGAGTTTATCAATTATCGGGGTAACCTGGTGTAATGTTTAAACACTATGCCGGTTATATTCCTGTCAATAAAACTCATGGGAGGGCATTGTTTTATTGGTTTTTTGAGGCCACTCATAAACCACAAAAACAACCTCTTCTTTTATGGCTCAATGGAGGTATTTTTTTTTATCAACTTATGCAATCGTTTTTATTTAGTATTTACCGTTATGTCCTAAATAATTTTGCTAAAAAGTATTTGTTACAAAGTATTTGATCATGTCCTAAATTAATTTGCTTGAACTTTTGTATACTAGGTCTTGGTTGCTCGTCCATTGCCTTTGGAGCAGCATGAGAGCTTGGGCCATTTCTTGTGCAAGACAAAGAACGCCTCAAACTTAACAAATTCTCTTGGAACAGAGGTAACCAAATACTATTATGTACTAATAATTTCTTATTTGTTAATTAAAGTATTTAGTTGGATACATGCATAATTAATTTGGGCTATGTTGCTTGTTATTTCCTAGTTGCAAACATCATATTCTTGGAGGCACCGGTTGGTGTGGGCTTTTCTTACACTAACAATTCCAAAGATTTACGTGAGCTTGGAGATCGTATTTTTGCTATTGATAACTATGCCTTCTTGACTGGTTGGTTCCAAAGGTTCCCAAGCTTCAAATCTCACGATTTTTATATTGCAGGAGAGAGCTATGCAGGTACCTTTTTTCATATCTACTCATTCTCCCCATTATAATACTTCATATATAATTAAGATCGTTATCTTAGTCTGAGTAATATAGTCAATAATACCTTTTATATTGGTATACTTTTTAATTGGACATGGATTAATTTGTCACGTATATATTAGTATCATGTATTTTCTAATTATGCACATTTTTGTATGTTTGGAATTACAGGGCATTATGTTCCACAACTTGTTGAACTTATCTATGAAGGAAACAAAGATCCCAAAAAAAGACTCTTACATAAATCTCAAGGGATTCATGGTAACTATATTTGAAATATATTTATTTTTGCAACTCATTCTTTTTATACGTAACACCCTTTTCTGATTCCTTTCTTGGCTTTCTTTATTTTCATCTGGCGCTACTTTCCTTTTGGTAAATTAACGACAACGAATATTAATATCTTAACCTTTACAGCTAAATTTCTTATTATATTATTTGTCATATTTATTATTATTTTTCTTGATTCTTTATTTTTTTCTTATCTCATTTTCCTCATTGTAAAAAGTCTATTTCAATTAGCGAAGAAAAAGTACATGAATTGTTATAAATTCTTGTTGATGTTGATTGCAAACATTATTCAACTAATTAAGAATGTACGTCATCCAATTATGTAAAAGATTCTAGTCACCAAATCATATAAACTATTTGCATTAACTTTTATAAACATGGCAACCGGTTAACAAATGAACCTGTTGTGACCGAAATTTAGGTGGGAAATGCTGTACTGAATGATCTTGCAGATAGAAAGGGCTTGATTGATTATGCTTGGAGTCATGCCATCATCTCAGACCATGTATACCATGGACTAGTACAAGATTGTGATTTTAGTTTGGAGAACCAAACAAGGGATTGTGACTTGAATATTGCTAAGTTATTAAAATCTTATGCTGATATTGATATATTCAGCATTTACTCTCCCATTTGCCTCGATGATTATCGAAAAGCAGTTTCATCAAAACCTGTCGTTGCTCCTCGTCTTCACACGCGATATGTAAGTGTTTACTCTTTGGTTAATTTATCCTTTTAATCAATTCTTTTCAGCATATATGTTTGATAAAAAAAATTTATTTAGTGTCTATTTAGATTCAAACTTAGAAGCGTTTTGAGAATTTTTCTATTAAAAAATATATTTTATTTTCAATAGAGAAATTCTCAAAAATATTTTACATTTGGATCTAAACAAGAGTTGAGATTAATTTATAATTTTTTTTCTGATTTTATATATATATATATATATATTGTTGCATTTTATTTATAGGACCGATGGCATAAGCTAGCATCAGGATACGATCCCTGTGCAGAGGATTACATACTAAAATATTTCAATAATAAGGATGTTCAGCAAGCACTCCATGCCAATATCACCAACTTGTCTTATCCATATTCCCTTTGCAGGTACGTATTAATTCTCACATATGATCATTAGTAAATAAACTAGTTGAGTATTATTATACTAATAACTTGTGATTTATTGACAAGTTAATTATTTTGTTTAATGAAATTAAGTGCCGTAATAGAGAAATGGAATGACTCGCCAAACACTGTTCTGCCAGTTATTAAGAAGCTCTTACGTGCAGGGTTACGTATTTGGATATACAGGTACGTAGGCCTTGAATTAATTATTGATTGTCGTGAATTAAGTTGATGTGTTTTGACATGCATGCATGGATGCAGTGGGGACACTGATGGAAGAGTTCCAGTGACATCAACAAGATACAGCATAAACAAGATGGGTTTGAAAGTGAAGAAAGAGTGGAGAGCATGGTTTCATAAGCTTCAAGTGGCAGGGTGGGTGGCGGAGTATGAGGGTGGCCTCACCTTTGCCACTATTAGAGGTGCTGGCCACCAAGTTCCTGTGTTCGCACCAGACCAAGCCCTTGCACTTGTCTCCCATTTCCTTTCTTCTGAAACACTTCCATCTTCGAGGTGACATGTACAATTAGGGAAGGTATGATAGGGGAGAAGTCTAATTTTCATCATCATCCACTTAATTTTCATCATCCTCTAATTAATTGTTTCTCTTATGTGATTTCATCCACTTAATTTTCATCATCCTCTAATTAATTGTTTCGCTTATGTGATTTTGTAACGAAACTAATAAAGAAAAAAAATTGTCTCATATTCGAATGACTTACACTGGTCACCCATAATTTCGGTACCATATATTTAGGCTTGTAGCCTTGTCGTGTCCGACCATTATTCTAAAATATGGTGTCGAAACATCTCTGCTATATGTTTATTTATTTATTTGATCCATTCCTAACTTGGAATTATAAATTCAAAAGGTAAGTAATTTAAACCATGTTTAACTTTAATGGGGTATTGCTATATCAAATTCTTACATTATCACTATGGGGGTAAATATGAGAATGATGCGTATTAACATCTCGGATTATAAACTAGTTTAATAGCAAATATATTGGCTATAAATATGTGTGGGTATTTCGAATTAAAAAAAATTACGTTCAAATTAAATCAATAACAAAGATACATTTTTTTATATTTATTTCAAAGATAATTGCTTAAAAGGAAGTTTAACCATTTAACATTTTTTTTCAAAATAAATAGGGTAATTAGGATTAGGAGAGCAAAAAATCCAATAAAAGGCTACAAATGAGAGAAAATAGATATTTGCTTATAAGATGACAGATGTCTGGTTTATAGCTAATTAAAGAATCCTGGCCTGTGACGGAAACAAATTAATTTTTCGTATTTAACATATTTGAATCAGTGAAACTTTATCCAACACCTCCATCTTCTGCACATACAACGAATCCTAAAGCAAATATTTACATAAGATACATCAATCATAAATAAAACAGGACGTGAGCTTTGGTTCATTAAGAAAACATGGAAGAGTGAAATGTCTATATATTCGGAAAAAAGGAAAGACTAGAGTTTTATGTACATAGTTCTATTTCAACCATTTATTGAGTCAACCTTTATTTATGTATGTCCTTATATTTTTCTTAATGTTTTTAATTGAGTCCCTACAATTAAAAATATATATTTTTTAATGTTTTTAATTGAATTCCTATAATTAAAAATACTTTAAAAAGATCCTTATAATTTAAAAATATTGTAATAAGTCTTTCACACATTAATAATGAATTTTTTGAATTATATCTACTGGATATCGTGATATTACACTTACCTTTTAATATCATATTATTTTCACAAAAGCTTCTAATTAAATTCCTAATTTTAATATGTTAAATACACAAAAAATTATAATTAATTTCTTATTTAGATTTAAATTATACATCAATTTTAATCTCTTTGATAATTTTTAATTTACATTTATAAAAAAAACTAAGAAAAAGATTAAAAACATAACTTCTATCTGCATATTTGTTAAGTTCTAATATTTTTATTCGTGCAATACACACATATTAAAAGCTTATTATATATATATATAACAAATATTTTAAAAATTGTGTATCAATAAATGAAATCTTTGGTGACATAATTTATACGAGTGTTTTAGAATGTGTAATATGCTTAATATTTATTATATATAACTAAATTTTATAATATATATACAACTAAATAATATTTTTTTACATATAAATCATATTTAATATTTGCATATAAAAATATTTTTAAACATAAAAACTAAAATTTAAAGTTATGACAAATAATTTATATTATAGTCAAATAATATTTTTATTTATTAAAAAATTATTTTAAAAACATTAAAATTTAGTTTCTAAATACTTATAATAAATAAAAACTGAATTAGATAAAAAGTTTAAAAAAAAATCCTAAAGTCTCTCGTCAAATAAGAGCCCCTAACAAAATACTATGGTGCGAGATAAATATTTTTATTTAATATATAAGGATTGATTTTAAATATAAATTAATATATATTTTTAAAAATTTAGATTTATGATAAATAAAATATACCGTAGGAAAAATATTTTTATTTATTGATAATTTATTTTAAAAATAATAAAATTTAAATCATGAATAATTATGATAAATAAAAATTAAATTAAATACAAAATTAAAAAAACTCCTAAAATTCTTTCATCAAAGAAAAATTCCTAAATTAAATGCTCTTCGACGACATCATTATATATATAATTGATTTAATTCATAAATAATTATAATAAATAAAAATTGAATTAAAAAAGTTATAATAATCCTTAAAAACCTGTTGTCGTAGAAATAAAATCCTTTCACGAGCCCCTAAAAATATTTTTCGTAGTACACAATTGTTTGCATTCAATATATACGGCTTGATATTAATTATATAAAAATTATTTATATATTAATTATAATATAGTTTTTACTCAAATTCTTTGTTTATGTATTTTTTTACTTAAAAATAATTAAAATTTAAGAAATTAAAACATAAAAATGGTATGTATTTTAAATATATATATATATATATATATATATGTATGTATGTATATCCTTCAAAGAATAAATTAGAAAAGATCACAAATTAAAAATCAAGAAATTTAACTAATTATATCTTTTAATTATGTTATGTTACTGTTAAAAGTAAATTAAAAAATATAATTAGTTGTTAGTATAAAATTTTTTTAAGATATAAGTGGTTAACTCTTATTTTTTTTTTTTTTTTTTGTTTGTATTAGGTGTGCGTTAGTTGAGAAACAACCTCTGTGTCTCGTCTACATTCCTTCTTTCACTTAAATTTATCATTCCTGTTTCCTAGAACTATAAGTAAGTCTCAACTGCACATTCAAATTTCAGTCAAACATTTTTTTGACTAACCATCAACCACTTTCAGCAATGGTAATTGGTAATCAAAATAACAACTGGTACTTGTTCTTTATTTTTTCCTTAATCGTTGCTTTACGTGCCAATAGTTACGTATGCATTCTTAATCGCAAAGAGAAAAATAGTTCTCACCTTATTTGCTTCTTTATTAAGCAACATATTGTACCCACAAACCACGATACAAGTGCAACCGAGTAAACTTCTCTGATTAAACGTTGCAACCAAATTAAAAAACGACCCTCAAATTCCTTCAGATAACCACACAAGTTTAAGCTTAGAAACAATATTCGCATAAAGAATTAAATAATAATAAAATAAAAAAAAGAAGGTGATATTGATATAACTGTCCTCACCATTTTTCATTAAAATTTACATAGACATTAGTAGTATTTATGCACTGTTCATGACAGTGAATTTATGTTGCAATTATGGCCGTTGAGACATGAGAGAGACTATCATTTTTTTTCCTCAGAATTACAGACGATGAAATAAAAAAGTTAAACATAAAATTTAGTTTCTACAGATGTCGACAAATATTTTATTTGCTCTTTATACATATAATTTCCGTTTCTAATTATTTTTTTTTATTTACAAAGCTCAAATTTGAAATTTTATTTAAAAAATCAAATATTGTTGAACTTACACTAACCTACTTGGTACTAAATTATATGATTAAGCAAATTAGAATAATTATACTTAAACCAATTTCCTTGTTGGTTGAGTTGCTTGAGTGCTTGTACAAATATGGGAGTTTGCAAGTGTTGACACATCAAGCATGAAGATGATCAAGTTGCCGAGTGTCACCAAAAAGGCGACCCCACAAGCTTGGCACAATTCATTGGACCCACAACAAAACGAGATTAATATCGAATTGAATATAATATATTCTAATAAAAGCAAATACCTAGGTAGTTATTAATAAAGCTAGTAATCAGAAAGTAACGTGGGACATTAAAACTGTACTAACAGTTTCCACTTAGGTAATCTGCCACATCCACTTCTCATCCTCCTAGTCAAGTAGTCAAGCCATAAAAAAAGGTATTTTGACACTCAAACTTAGAGTGTTCCCCCACATTCCTATTCCTATTACAAATTCAGCCAAGAAAACTTCCCCAAAGTGAACACCTTCACACAAAACCAGTGCAAACAGTTTATCATACCCAATTGCCAACATTTCAGCTCACCAAATCAAACTGATTATGCAAAACTAAGCACGCCAAGAAACACAAGCCATGCAATACACCACTTCATATAACACACATGACCAACACCACCCTTCAAACATAACTAAGACCATGCATTCCCACATTCCCTATCATTCCAACACCATGACCAAACCAAGAACCCTCAATCTCAGCCTCTTCCTCCTCCAAGACATCCAAATTCTGGAGATTCTCATTGCACTTCTTGTCTTCATACTCATCCACTCCCTGAGGCAAAAGAAGCACCATGGCCTAGTCACTTGGCCTGTCCTTGGAATGCTTCCTTCTTTGGTCACAGGACTCAGAACCAACATGTATGAATGGATCACCGAAGTTCTCATAAAACAAAACGGCACGTTCAGATTCAAAGGGCCATGGTTTAGCAACCTCAACTGCATTGTCACCTCGGATCCTCGCAACCTCGAGCACCTTCTCAAAACCAAGTTCCCTCTCTTCCCCAAGGGAGGTTACTTCAGGAACACAGTTAGGGACCTTCTAGGAGATGGCATATTCAATGCAGACGACGACACGTGGCAGAAGCAAAGAAAAACAGCAAGCATCGAGTTTCATTCAACCAGGTTCAGACAATTAACAACAGAATCATTGTTCGAACTTGTCCACTATAGGCTCTTGCCTGTGTTAGAGGCATCGGTTAAAAAATCTTTTGCCATAGACCTACAAGACATTCTCCTGAGGCTAACTTTTGATAACGTTTGCATGATAGCCTTTGGTGTTGATCCAGGTTGTTTGCGTTTGGATTTGCCAGAGATACCATTTGCCAAAGCCTTTGAGGATGCAACAGAAGCCACGGTGTTTCGGTTTGTTACCCCCACGTGTGTTTGGAAGGCCATGAGGCTTCTCAACTTGGGGGTGGAAAGGAAGCTGAAGAAGTCCATAAAAGGGGTTGATGAGTTTGCTGAGAATGTGATTAGGACTAGGAAGAAGGAACTTTCCTTGGAATGTGAGGGAACGAAGCAGAGGTCAGATTTGTTAACCGTGTTTATGAGGCTGCAGGATGAGAATGGAAGACCCTATTCGGATAAGTTTCTGAGGGATATATGTGTGAACTTTATATTGGCAGGGAGGGACACTTCTTCTGTTGCTTTGAGTTGGTTCTTCTGGTTGCTTGAACAGAATCCTGAAGTGGAGGAGAATATACTATCAGATATATGCAGGGTGGTGAGTCAGAGGAAGGACATAAAGAGGGAAGAGTTTGATAATTCTTTGAGATTTAGGCCTGAGGAGATCAAAAAGATGGATTATTTACATGCTGCTTTATCAGAAGCTCTAAGATTATACCCCTCTGTGCCTGTGGATCACAAGGAGGTGAGTATTCAATTTTTGTCACCCTCATTTCTTCTCCATTCCAATCGCTATATGCTTTACCAATCCCATTTTGGTTATTAATCCATAGTAGTATATAGAGTGTGTCACAAACAGTTTAGTTGAGAAAAAAATACATACACTACAGTATCGTTCAATTGGTTGACTTTTACAGTAGGCATGACCGTTAAATCCTATTATTAGCTCTATGTTAAAATTGAAGTTTCACTTTATAAGGACAAAACTTAAATTCTATTTTTTTTAATGTGATTAATATTATTTTTCAATCAAAATGAAAATTTATCTTAATATTATACACTTATATTTAATGTAAATCTTATTAATATGTATTTATACATTATCGTAGTAAATTTTTAATTTTGATTAAAAAACAATACAAAACATACCTAACAAATTATATCTAAATTTTATCCCTTTATTAATGTGTGTAATGTAATAAATATTTACATTAAATGTCTAGTATACTCTACTAGGTGAAATTTTAATTCTAATAGAAGAATAGTTAGAAAAACACATACAGTAACAAGTTTTATCTAAGTTTTGTGTAATTACTTACATGTTGATTCTCTTACATTCAATGAATCGACACAAGTTTTTATTAAATTCTCCGAACAGAATTCTGTGTTTCACAGAGTTACTAGGTATTATTACGTCGACCAACAACACAACTCTTTCGCACGCCACCCATAAAAATTTGGCACAGGTGAGGTCATCACTGACCGGAACTGATAATTAAATTATTCACAATAAAGGGGAAATTTCTAAAATATTTGAATATCAGAGAGAAAACTTGGTGTCTCAAATTTGACTTAAAGCATGGACCAAATTTTATTGGAAAACATGAACCTGACAAGTCAGTTAAAAAAATCACACAATTCGAGGTCATATTGAATGCAGCTAGGGGTGATGCAAATGTTCAATTATGAATTTTCAGGTAGTTGAAGATGATACATTCCCGGATGGAACAGTGCTAAAGAAAGGGACTAAAGTGATCTATGCAATCTATGCAATGGGAAGAATGGAAGGCATATGGGGGAAGGACTGCATGGAGTTCAGGCCAGAAAGATGGTTAAGAGATGGAAGGTTCATGAGTGAGTCAGCATACAAATTCACTGCTTTCAATGGTGGACCTCGTTTGTGCTTAGGCAAAGATTTTGCATACTATCAAATGAAATATGCTGCAGCCAGCATCATATTCCGCTACCGTGTGAAGGTGGTGGAGAATCACCCTGTGGTGCCTAAGCTTGCCTTAACTATGTACATGAAGCATGGATTGAAAGTTAACCTCTACCATAGGGATGCTACACAAATTCAAAAACACTTGGAGGATGGCTTGAAATGAACAAATAATGATATGGTCACTAGTAGTAATCTTTTATTTATTTTTTTTTGGTTTTGTTTTCTTATATGGGGCATGAAAGTCATTATTTAAGATGTTTGTAAGTACAAAATGATAAAGAATCAAGGTTTGATACAGTTAGTGCTCGGAAAATACTAAATAATGGACGTTTATGTTGATTGGTTATTCCGGAATTGGATTTGTGTATTAATCTATTCCTAGAAGGGTTGTCCTTAATCCTTATTAGTATTCGCTCTTTAATGAATGAATGGTTCCTAACTTCCTATCACTTGATTTATTAAATAAAGGACTCTTGATTCTAAATAAATTTAATTAATTTTTTTTTAGTTTGTATAGCAACTTTTCATAAGAAAAACCGACCCTAAAAGAAAAGAAAAAGAAAAATCGTAAAGACCCATTCAATATTCTTAATCATTAGTTTCCATTTTTTTTTATTATGTACAACGAGATACTTATTCTTGCTCTAGGATCAAAAGCCTCTTTATTGGGGTACGCATTAAACAAAATATCTAGGTTCCTTAACAAAATTGAATCAGTACTACCGTACTTATGGATGATCCTGGAAAGGATTTGTATAGCCAGTCACAATATATGGAACCTCTACGGATGAGGTGGAAAAGAAATAACAGATAACATGTTCAGAGAATGAAAATCATGCTCAGAGAATGAAACACAAATGAGTCATGGATTGCTAGTTGCAAGATTTGAACAATTCCCCGCATTTTGAACCAGCTTGTGGGCACTACATTTTAAGAAGCTAAAATCATATACTTCAAGCGTAGAAAATGGATAATGAGTTAACGACATGAGAAATGTTTATCAGCTTAAACCATTCCATTCATCATAAAACTCTTTCACAAACTCCTCCATGAACTTATGCCTTCTCTCGGCCCTTCTTTTCCCAGCCTGAAATAGGTAGTTCACATTCAAATTCCTTAACAGACTTAATACATAGGCTTAAATTTTTTACATACTTTAACATAAAAATAAAAATAAAAATGCATAATTTGGTCATCGTCAAAATTTGATAAGTTCAGCAATATGGTAATATAGCAATACCTTGGTTTTCATCATATCTTTGAGCTTGAGAAGCTTCTCGTGAAAATGATTAATAGTAGTTTGTTCCTCTTTGTTCATGTATTGTTCCTTGGATAAATCAGATCGTGGAGGAATGGCAGGATCATGCAGCAACCTCTTCCTACTCCCACCAAAGGTGAAGCAACGTGCAATTCCTGATATTGAGGGCAGAGTAAGAGGCTCCCCACTTATACTTCACAAACATAATTATAAAACATAGGTACAGTTCCTTATATATAGTTGTGTTATTCTTTATTCAAAATTGGAGTTTTATTTCAATAACATGCCTAAATATATATATTAATGAGATCAATATTAAATGCAAGCGCATAATAACAAGATAAATTTTCAATTTTGATTAGAGAATAACATTAACTATACTTAAGAAACAGTACCTAAATTTGATCATTTTTCATATCTTGGTTTTAAAACTTATTTTAAACTGGTATCTATCTCCCTTTACTTCTCTCATTACATCAACCATCACATTTATAATTTTCTCTCTCAGGGTGTAAACAACCGGTGTCAAAGGATCATTTTCCTATGCTTTAGTATCTCGGTTACTACACGGGCTTTAAACACTAATATTTAAGTACTTCCTCTAGACCTATATATAAGCAAATAATATTAATTTTACACATATTAAGAAAATTCATTATATGCATTTAATTTCACAATTTCACATAAAATATACATCACATTTCTTAAAATATCTTTAACCATATTCATGGTAGATAATGCTCTCATTTACTCCCTCCGTTTTTTTTTTCATTGTCTTTAAGGTTATGCACAAGAATTAAGACAATGATTGATATTTTAGTTTTTCAAAGTATTTATTATCTATTTTCCTGTTATACCCTTTAGGTGGTTGGAGAAGAAATAGGTACATTGAAAAATGAATAGACACATTGTTCAGTAAACATACATTAATTATCAAGGGTAAAAATGAAAAAGAAAATTAATAAGTCATTGATTTTAGAAAAGTGATAATGAAAAAAAACAAATACTGACAAAACAACTATGAAAAAAAACGGAGAGAGTATTATTATAGGGGTATTTTTGGGTTAAGAACATTAAATAAAGTTGCCTTCAATAAAATTTGCTTATATTTTAGTTCAAAAAATTTAAGATTTTTTTGCTTATAAATAGGTCCAGCTTTTAATCACCCTCCTAGTCATACCCAAATCTGAAGCACGGCTAATTTAATAAAATACCTATAGCACCAATAGCATCAAGTCGATCAGCATCTTGCACAACTCCAAATTCTGGGAACCATTCACTATTTCCATTTCCTGTTACCTCTTCTTTGAAACCTGAATATTGGAAGCAGCATCTAAATTGAGTATTTTCTAGTAACAGAAAAGTAATTTGCAAGGTGATAGAAGCAAGTTATTATTAAGAGCACAAAAACAAGTCACAGAGATACCAACTTTTCAACACTTGCTAATAGTAATCTAAAAATATAGTAAAATAAAAGAGATACTGAGAGGTGCAGGAAGTAGGAACAATCACCATCATTTTCTACATAAAATCAAAAACAAATCAAAAAGGTTTTATATGTTCAGATGTTCTAGACATTCCTGAAGGCATGTCCTTGAGGGAAAAAAAATATACTAGATGGGATGATTCTAATAGGGTCAAAATGTTTCACATAAAGTCATATATTGGGTTGGCAACAGAAAAATAATATTTGGAGTGTATTTTAGAAGAAAAATACGAAGGGCACAGGAGTAGTTAGTTAGAGGTAGAGTGAAGTGGCAGTTCACGTTAATAGTAGAGTCGAGGTGCTGTGGCTGTGCATAGGGAGGGTTACGTGATGTACTAGAGGACAATTCTTCTCTGAGGAGCCATTGCTCCGTCATTGAGTTCGGTTTTTCATTGAATAATACTCATATATGCCAGAAGTTTAATTATAGTTTTGATCAGATTCCTAAATCCAATGGGAGTTTGCAGCTAGCATGGACAGTTGGGCAGAGAAGACTTTGAGTTATACATGTCCAAAAGCCTCTAATTAAGGAGAGTTTCTTGGAATCTAGATAATCAACAAACATCAGATATCTTTGTGTGCACCAAACATCATAACCACATCAAAAAAGCATAAAAAAGAAAGAAGCATATAAAAAGAACTTAAAAAAATATGTATTTGAGAAAGCTCAATATGTCATTTCATCTTGCCCAGTGAATGAGATCATCCCATGTCACTGCTTGAAATTGTATTAATTTAAATTAAAGAGAAAAAAAAAAGTAATAAACACCATTGCGGAATGAGAAAATTTCGATTTCCAGTAACTGACCCATTCCTTTGATGATGTTCAAAATTTTGATCTTTTTGTCCTCCTCGACCCCCTCTTGGTCGAGAAAATTCTCAACAACTTTTTCCTCAGATGGGTCCCTGGATGAGAAAGGGGTAGTGATAAAATGGAAGAAATTAAAGTGCAAAAAAAAAAAAAAAAAAAAAGAAATGAAAGCTGAACCTGAGGTATTTGTAATCAGCTATGTCATGGAGCAATGCAGCAAGCTCAACCTAGAAAGGAAACTTGAAGAAAAAAAATGAAAGAAAGGAAAAAGGGCAATGAGAAAGGGAAAGGGAGAGTGATAGTTACGATTTGCATGGAGTGAGGATGAGAAGAAAGGCCTTCCTCTTGGGCGAGGGAGAGAGCAAGATCACGAACTCTCCAAACATGTGCTGCATCGTGGGAAGCATCGTTCCCTTTCATCATCTTCTCCACCAGCGCCTCTGCATTTCTTCTTACACTCTCCATATCCATGCTTCTTCCCTCTATGCTTCTCATCTCATCACATCACATATCATAGTCTTCCCTTCAGCCGCCTTTGCCCAAATTACGATTTACACCCCAATTCCAACAAATAATTTAGTAAACAAAGAGAAAAAAATAATAATAATAAAATAGAAAATTAAACATAAAAGAAGAATGAAATAAAAAAAATATATATATTATATATGTTTATAGATAGAAAACAAATTGCTTAACATTTTTTTTATATATCTCTCCCATTGAAGATATTTAGTACCAAAGGATCACACTAAAGTTTGTGAGGGCTCTACATTCTTTCCCATTAATAATTTTTTTTACATATTTAGTATATATAAATCAAATCAGCTTAGGTTACCTAAAAGTACAAAAAGTGGACCATGATGACAAAGTTCAAGACCTTCGTGTAAGCTACAAATATCATGGATTATGAGGAAACTTTGAATAGCAAGGGACTCACTTAATCATTTCCACCTTTCATACACCTTCATTTAGTCATCATATTCTCTCTTAATTCCATGGCCAAAATCAAAAGCTTAGAATATCCAAAACCCAAAACCTCTCTTTATCTATGTTGCTTCGGATTAGTTCACCGTAAAACTACTCCAACAGATCACTCAATCATCACAGGATCTGAACATAAGGGTCAAAGCAACAATTGCTTTCCATGGCAAAGGATTAAACTTGGGGTCAAGAACTCAATGGCCAAAACGGTGCCGCTTGAAGGCTCAAAGTTTGATGATATAGAGAACCTCAAACTCAAACTCAAAGGCACAGTTAACAAAGTTCATTCACCAAGGTGGAAGTGGAAGTGGAAGTCAAAGTCAAAGTCAGACTTTCTCATCAATACTCAAAGCAATTCCACATCCTCAAATTCAAAGGTATATAGAGGAATGCTAGCTTCTAATACTCTCTTCTTTTTTTTAATAATTTTTAAAAATCAAAAATTTTGTATTTCACTTAATGAGTTACCATAATCTAATGATAATTATATTTTTGATACATATAATTTTCATCTTAGTGAAAATTCTATTTTGACATTAATTTGGTTCAATTAAGTTAATGAAAATTATACTTTTATTGGATCCAGCAAAATCGAGGAAACATTGTAAAATGTAACAAGCGTGAACAAAATATGTCAACTATCACAAAAACAGCGTCTCTACCAACTTGTTCAAAACGACAAGAGCGGCAGTTGCTCTGGTCGACGCATTATGAAACGACATGGAAACACGCAAAGCGCAAGCAGACTCAGAACGCAGAGAGACATAATCTTTTGACTGTGGCGTCGGTGGTTGTAATAATTTTGGTATCAATGATGGTGTGGGGTCGTTTGTGGTCCATTATTTGCACCTCCATCTGCTTCTATCTCATCCCCTGCTTCACTACGACACCACAATACGACAAACAGAGTGATTCAAACGACTTGGTTTTGGATTTCAAGAGGAAACCCATTCAAAGATGTAGCACTTCACTTTAAAGGTAGAATAGCTTATTAATAGTAATCGCTATTGAGAAAATCAATTTTGTAAATTTTGTGTATTAAAAAGGGAAAATTGAAAGGTTTAGATATATTAAATTATATGAATAAATAAATTTTAAAAAATAAATTTAAAATAACATAAATTTTATATTAAAAATTTGTATAAGATAAATCAATAAAAAAGATTAATTAAAAAAATAATTAAAAGGTCAATTTTTATAACAAATTTTGTTTATATATGACAAAATTAAAAAATTAAAAACAAAAAATTATAATAATATTATAAAAATATTAAAATAAAAAAAACAAATAATATAACTGAAAAACTAATTTATACTATAAATTCAAAAGAAAATTATCACCAAAAAAAAATTAAAACATATTAATAAAATATTAATATTAAACCTTTTAATTATAATAAATGCTTTAAAAAATATAAAAATAATATAAAGATATAAAAGATTTTATACAGATAAATTATTAAAAATATTAAATTAAAATAAAAATAAAACAAGTAATTATAATTAAAAAAATAAAAATAAAATGTCTGTTTCAGTACTTCACAATTATAATGAGTACCGTAAAATTTTTCTATTTTATTTTATTTTATTCATATATATATATATATATATTTCATATTACAAGTGTAAAGTATTTAATGATTTTTTCTATAACTACTTATAGTAAAAAAAAGTTCTATCAACCTCTAGTTTTCAATTAAAAAAAAAACAACTCAGGTTAAGGACTTTACACAGGAGATATCACCTTATTTCAACTTTTTTATCCATACACCTTATTCTTATTGTTATTATTATTATTATTAGAGTTAATCATCTATATACTGTCAGTGTATACTAACAACCAATCATATCTTTTAAGTTATTTTATTTTATTTTTATTTCATTAAATAAATAACTGACATGACATTATTAAAAAATATAATTTATTGTCGTGTAAAAATGATTAACTCTTATTATTATTTATAATCTCCACAAGGTTACAGTATTATCACGCCTCTTCATTATTTATTTATTAATTTAATGACATTTTTTTCCTCTATTTCAAATTCCATCGTAACATGATTATAGTCCTCCTAAGTTTTTATTTTTCAGTAAATCAATTTTATATGAAAATTACACAAAGTTTGTCTTTTTGCATCATTTTTTAACCTAATAATTTACAAATTAAGTTGATTAATTTGTCTTATGGTCGAAATTCTTCACGAAAATATAAAAAAGAAAAACTAATTTTTCTTTAGGAAAATCCTGATCTTACATCTTATAACTTTTTTAAAACCTTTTTTTTTCTTACAATTTTACTCATTTTACTTTTTTAGTCCCTATACTTTAAAATTGATAATTTTTCTCCCTATGTTTATCTATTTCATTTTTTTAATCCTTGTAATTTAAAATAAATTATTTTAGTTTATGTACTTAAGTTTTTCAATCTTTTTTTTATTTTTATTGTTAATTTTTTTATAATATTATTTATTTTATATAAATACTATAGGAGTCCAGGCACTTCGTGTCTCTAAGAGTTACACACAGATAAATATTATAAATTATAGATAGTTATTTAAAATATATATATATATATATATATATATATATATATATTTAAGGGTATAATTGTCTACTAAAAAGTCGAGACTAAATGAGTGATTACCAAAATATATATCCTTTATAATATATATAGATATATAGATGATAAATACCTTCAATTTTGTGAAAATAAAAAAAAAATGTCTCTTAATGATAAACCTCATAAATGAGGTACAAAAGAAACATACAATATTGAAAAATTTAATTAAAATAATATTAGCGAACTATATTCTATCAATTAATATATCTATAAAATTAATAAGAAAGAGATAACATTAAAAAAAATATTAAATACAAAATACTTTAACCTATTTTTTTTCAAATTATAAAATTTCTCTATTACACATTAATGTCGTTAGATTTCTATATTTACTTTAATATGATAGAATTTTGTATTGTTTTTTTTATACGTCAGCCGCTGTCTAGCTTGTGATTCTAGGCCTGGGCAAAAACTTCTGGCCGATCCGAAACCGGCCAAACCGACGATCAGATCGGGTGAAGCGGATTAATTCTCAGGTATTTCAGATTTTTTCTGAAGCAAATTTCGGTTTCAAACGGGTTTTAACGGTCGAATTCGGTGTTAGAATTTTCTCATCCGATGCACCCGAATCTGACCGTTCATCTTCATCGTTTATTTTCTCCGTCTCTTTTACTTCGTCTTCTTTCTTCTTCTTCTTCACTCAGTCTTCTTTCCTCTTCTTCTTCACTCCGTCTTCTTTCTTCTGCTTCTTTCTTCTTCTTCACAGTGTCTTCTTTCTTCTTCTTCTTCACTCCGTAAACATCCTCTTTTCTTCAACTTATTCCTGCCATGGCTACCGCCGCTGAGAAGCTCCCTGTTCTGGTTGATGAAGGTGGTGATGTGGAGATCTGAAACTCCGTGATTTCCCCCAAATGAAGCAGTAACAGAGACCGGCAAAGAGTGACGAAGGATGGCGGCACGAGACGCTAGAGGAAGCTTCTCAAACCGATGAATCCATCCGATGAACCCGTAACCCGCACGGATTGAACCTGCTAAAACCCGAGTTCTTCGTCGGTCGGAAATGGCTCCTGATTTTTCTTAATCGGTTTCGGATGATTTTAAGAATTTTGGTCCGAAACCGACCGTGGCCGACCGATCAGGCCTATGTGATTCGATCATTTCCATGAATCGTGGCAGCTATGATTGATTGATTGTCTGAAAATTGAAAAACACATATATATTATATAATATACACATGTTTATACACATTGTTGGAGTTGTTGGAATCTACACTAAGATTAGAATGGAATGTTGCCACGAGTATGGACTAATTTTAAAAAAATAGGATTGTTGCATCATTAAAGGCCATAGTTAAGAAGGTGTACGTCGTTTATGTTGTCCAAATGTCTACTACTAAGTCAGATAAGAAGACATGTAAAATAAGTTTGAGTCATAGAAAATCTTGTGGATTTGCTTCTATTGAAAATCTAATAAGATAATTATTAGTTTGTTAATGAAAAGTTTATATTAGAATAAATGTAATGTTATAGTCAACTACAAAGTACTAATTTCTTTAAAAAATTTCAGTAAAATTATAAATTATTTGATCTATCTTTAACACAAATTCACACGAAATAATATAAAATACAAAATTTTAAATTTAATTCTAAATTTAATTTAGTAAAAATAAAATTTAATTATGTCATCCTTATAATTGTGAGACAAAAAATGATTATTATATTAAATTTACATTTTCGATTCAACTTATTTTAAAAATCAATATTTACTTTTATTAGTCATTAAGATCATTTATAAAAATAAGCAAATAATTTTTTAGTAAGCATGTATCCAAAATAAAATTAGAATTATATTATTAGTTAAATTTTGTATATAACATAAAAAATAGTTTTAATGATCATCAATCAATTTGATGATTCATATTTTGAAGAAAATATCTCAGTAAATTTAACATCTAATAATTTATTTTGTGTTTTAGTCAATTTAAGTTTATAGTTGGTAACTAAATTAATTAATTATTCTCAAATATGAAGATTGAATTAACTATTTTGACTATGTTTTTAAATTAAATTGATGATAATGTTAATTTTATCACATTAAATGCGAGAATAATCTTATCTCATAATGAATTAAAATAATAAATTATTAAATTATGTGAATTTTTAAAAAAATTTATGAGACCTTTAAACTATTTTTGTCATGAATTTTTGCCTTATCTCATAACCTATAAATTATAAATCAGGTCAAAGATTTTATAGATTTTTGTGGGTCTATAATATTAGCATTTTATAGATACTAAATAAATAAATAACTTATAACTGCCCTTTATTTTTCTATTGCATGTTGATGTAATAAGGTTTATTTTATTGTTAGATTTGTATCCTTTGCTTCTGTGTCTGTTCTCAAATTAATTGACGTGGTAACATAATTGTATAATTAAAGATCAAAGTCAGTACACATAATTGTTTCGTTGTGTTGGATCTATTATCAGATGTCGATAAGATCTATGATAAAGGTTAAGAGTGTTTGGTTTGAAGTTTTGAGGATGTTCTCTATTAACGATTTTATAAGGTTAAAGAGTTAGAGCAGGGAATGGGATAAGAGTGAATGCAGATAAGAACTATTGAAAAGGTAGAATGTTTGGTAAACTTTGAGTATGTTTTCTTTTACCAAATTTATTTGGTTATAGACTGTGTGGGTACGAAATGAGATAAGGATACACAGAATAAAGAATAGTATATATTTGACATATTAAATTTATCGTTTAATGAAAATATTAAATTAAAATTAATTGATATTAAATAAATAAATAAATTTATCTTATGAATAATATTATTAGTAATTTTGAGAGACAAACACCGACATAATTTTTTTTCTATAATATAATTGATGTAAAAATACTGTGATAATAAATTAGATAATATTATTATATTATTAATGAATTTAAAATATTTTATATTTCTATGTATATTTTATTTAAATAAAAAATAATTCATTTAAACTATCTCGTCTATATATTTTTATTATGCTTAATTTGATATTTCTAATTATTTTTCTCTTTATTCAAGCACATATATTAATTACAGTGTAATGTTATACAACTATAAATTTTTATCAATGTTTTTATTTTATTTATGCCTCTATTTTTAATAATACTATAATTTAATTGTTTTACAATTATAATGCTTAAAATATGTTAAAAACATTACACTTTACGTAACTGTATTTGTAAACATGTACAAAAGTCAAAGAAACTGCATATTTTATTTACAATTATACTTTTTTGTAATCATAACTCTTCGTTAATTGAGATCAAACAATGATTATAGTTTTAAATGTTTTTTTTAGCTTCTTATAAAAGATAACAAATGTTTATTTTGTAGTTTGACAATAACATAATATGAATCTCACATTAAAATTGAATTTGATTATATTATCTATCATGTCATATATTGTGAGTAAATATTTGTTCTTAACTATTTCATAATTTTTCAAAGTTATTTTTAAAAAAATAAAAAATAAAGCAATATTATTAAAAAATGATGTTTATAAAGAAAAATAATAAATAAATAAATAAATATGTTATCACTTACTTATTTATCAAAATATGCATTTCAAATAATTTCTCTTAATATCTTCATATAATTGAAAAGTCTTATTGAATCTTAGTCTGGTTGCAAATAAAAAAAAATATAAAATATATTTTAATTTTCATATATCATTAAATAATGAGGCAAATTTATGAATACTATCAAAATTTTATTTTTGTATAAATAAAAAGCAGCAAGAATTTGAGATAACAAAATTTATTTGAGAAAAATCTTCTGTATGTGAAATTTACATCTTCTCTTTCAAGATTTTCTCCTTTTACACTAAAATAATTTTATGAAATTCCAATAATATTTTTTCTAAGACCAAAATTGGTGATCGTAGATTGTTGGAAATCCCAGATAAATACAATAAGCAAAAGGAGGAACATGGAGTGTGTTTGGCTTTACATATAAACCCCTTAAACGAACATTTAAATTTCATCGAAAGAGATATTAGAATGTTTGACAACTCTTATTTTTCGTTAAATTAAACATCATTTCTCTCTCAAAAAGGTTATTCAATTTTAAGTTTCTTTTTTACTTTTTGGTTGGATGGAAAGAAAAGAAACATCTTTACACTAATGTACTAGTATTACCATCAAAATAAAAAGTTAATTACAAACTTCAATAAATTCATTAATTTTGTTATTCTAATTGCAAATAAAAAATTAATTACAAACTTCAATAAATTCACTAACTTTGTTATTCTAATTGCAAAAAAAAAAAAAAAATTACAAACTTCAATAAAACCATTAATTTTGTTATTCTAATTGTAAAATTTTCAAAATAATAATAAAAAACAAGCCATCATCAATATTTTAGTAGCATTATTTTTTTTTAAAATGCAATAATTACAATTTTTTATTATTTTTATTTTATAATATTAGCATCAATTTTTTTAAAATATAATAATAATAAAGTAACATGTTATCAATTCAAATATATTTTAAAAATAATAAAATAAATAATATTAACATTACAAGTTTTATTTTAATAAAAATACTTTCAAAATAAAAGTATCCAAACATAAAGTTATACCAAATTTATTTTTAAATAAACTTAAATTTACAAAATTAAGATAAACCAAATGAAGAGTATAATCCAAAGACAGCAGAAGTCTGGTAAGGAAAAGCCCGTGGGCATTTGGTTAGAGTGAGAGAAGCCCTAATCAGACAAAACCAAAAATCCCCAATCGTTGTGTTCCGAGCGAGAGGGAGCCATGAGAGGCCTTGTGTGGAGCACGAAAGCGTTTGCTCGGAAGTTGCTGTTCCATGGAATTGGAAGGAACGCTCGTTCATACAGTCTCGTCCCAATGGTGATCGAACACTCTTCCCGAGGAGAGAGGGCTTACGACATCTTCTCGCGCCTTCTGAAGGAGCGCATTATCTGCATCAACGGACCCATCTCCGACGACACCGCTCACGTCGTCGTTGCGCAGCTCCTCTTCCTCGAATCCGAAAACCCTTCCAAACCCATCCACATGTACCTCAACTCCCCCGGTGGCGCTGTCACCGCAGGTACCCCATTGCACACCCTTCTTCAAAATTCCATTTTTAGGGGATCCCCTTTTGCAAAACCCTAATTGTCTAAAAAAAATGAAAAGGGGCACTTCTGTGTCGTGTAAAAACTGTGCCTTTTCTTTTTCTAATCTGTAATTGATGTTAATTGTTCAATGGGTAAAAGCTACATTTTTCTAATATATAATTGTTTTAAATTAATTGCTCACATTCTCTTTATTTTATCAAACAATAAAAAACGCAGACACTCAGGTAAATTGGTCTCTGACTCTGTCTATTTGCTAGTATGAACATGTTTGGGTGAAACAATCATTTATAGCGGGGAAAAACAAGATAAAAAAAAATGAAATAAGTTAGTCCATAAATTAAGCTTTTTGTGTTAACTTATCTAAAATCTTACTTTTAACTTGTGAATAAGTTAATTTTTAATTTATGGAGAAGCTTATTTTGATTTTCTTTCCTATTTTTTTCTTTTTTCCTTAGAGGTGTGTTTGGAGAAGTTTATTCGAATAGACCTTATGTATAATTGTTGTGTTCTGTTTTGAGACTTAGCATTGGTGTCACTGTTATGTGTAGGGCTTGCTATTTATGATACAATGCAGTATATTCGATCTCCAGTCAATACAATTTGTTTGGGTCAAGCTGCATCAATGGGTTCTCTCCTATTGGCTGCTGGTGCCAAGGGTGAGAGGCGAGCGCTTCCAAATGCAACGATCATGATTCACCAGCCTTCTGGTGGTTATAGTGGCCAGGCAAAGGATATTGCAATTCACACCAAGCAGATTGTTCGGGTTTGGGATTCCTTGAATGAGTTGTATGCCAAGCATACGGGCCAGTCGGTTGAGGTTATTCAGACAAACATGGACAGGGATAACTTTATGACTCCCCAGGAGGCCAAGGAGTTTGGGATCATTGACGAGGTTATCGATCAGAGACCCATGACTTTGGTTTCTGATGCTGTTGGCAATGAAGGCAAAGATAAAGGTTCGAATTAGAACCCGAGGGAGGGTAAGATTTCTTTGCGGAATCCTTGCTGTATTTAAATGCTTTGCCTGTCACACCTTAGGTATAAATTGCAGCTGATATAATTTTATCAACTGAACATAACCTTTGTCACATTTGGTTGTTAGATTTGTCCTTTAAACTTCAGTCTTGTGCTCCATTGTTTTTATTGGCATATTTTTTGTCGCACAGATTTTGAACTTCAAGTACCTTTATTTTGAAATAGCTAATTATCCACAAATAATATCAGATGATTGTTTCAGTCAGGGTATCTTGTTCTATATTTGATTGTTAATTTGTGTGTGAAAAGTAAAATCTTGATATCATTTGAGTATCAATGTATGAGAAAAATTGATATATTTTTGTCATGTCAGTATGTCACCATTTCTTTATACGAAAAATTGGCATAGTGATTAATCCTATGATCGAGAATCATTGTAGGAGATTGATGGGGAAGGTTTGCCAATCAAATATGTTCAACCTTAATTGCCATGCTCTTAAATGGATTCTGGTTTTGTGTTTCTTGCATATATTCTGGATGGCAAAAATTGATCCTTAAATTTTATGGTCATGATAAATATTAAAAAGCATTCGTGATAGATTGGCAAGTTGGGCTTGTTGTTTTCAGTGATCTGTGTAACATACTACTGGTGTATTTTTGCTGTTGGAAAATGCAGTTTTTTTTATAGACAAAACTTAGGTACAGTTCCTTAGATGCAGTTGATGTTGTTCTTCAATTAAAGTTGGAGTTTTACTTCAGTATTATGCAAGTACATTTAATGCAGGTCTCATTAGTATATATTTACGCATATTATCGAAATAAAACTCAAAATCTAATTGGAGAATAGAACCAATCATACCTAAAGAATTGTACCTAAGGTTTTTTGTCCTTTTTTTTTTGTTTGTGAGGGGAGGGGGTGTTACATTAATAAGGGCATGAAGTAAATGAAGTTTAAATGATTAAGTATTGAAGCAGTTTATCTCAAATAATGGAGTGCTTGCCTCCACAAATGCTATAGCAAGATAGTGGTTGGCGGGATGACTACTATTTTGAACCCTGAACATAGATTTACACTACACTTGTATATGCTGAAAAAGATACATTAAAGGTATATTCATAATTAATGATCAAAACTAAACTCAAATCTCTAACAGCAAAACACAAAATAAATATTTAAATTGTATTACAAGTTTTTAATAGGTATCATCATCAAGGTCTGTCATGCCTTCTTTAGTTTTTGTTTCACCACTACTCTTGTATATCTCTTCCGCTTCTATAGTTTCTTCATCACCACATTGTTCTTGTTGTATAATTTCATTTCTTTTTCCCCTAGAGCTTGAAGTCGTAGAACTACCTAGTGTATGTTGAAGGCTCATTAGCCTCGTTTGCATTAGCAAAAAACTCAAGGTATCATCGTCAAACACGAATCCAATCTATCTTCAGCACGTTCTTCACCTAATCCACCTATTTCTCCCAACAACCATTCATTATTATCATCAACATCGTTCAGGAAAATAAGATCTCTCAATCACTATGCTTAAAACGATCTTTAAAAACTGTTTTTTTAATAAAAACAACGAACCCTTAAAGAATAATATTTAACATGTTAAATTAATCAAACAATATATATTTTAGAAAACATAAAGCAACCCTGAAAAATAATGAAAGAAACATGTTCTTGGTTTTCTTGAGATTTTTATTTTTTTAGAAACCCATATCTAACATCTCAACTAAAGCTTCATGAGAAATTAAAAATAATCTTCTTACCTGAAAATAATATTCTTATCAAATACCCTTAAGATCAATAAGTGCGAGTGCGTTATTGATTTTCCAGGGTCTTCGAATGTAGTATTAAAAATATAAACTCTAATTTTGTAGTACTAAAAATATAATTAAACCTAAAAAATTATTTATATATTTTTTTTGACTGAAAAAAAAAATATTTATATAGAGTGTATAAAAAATAAAGTCATATAATAATTTATTAAAAAACATAATTTGTGATTAACTAACAATGTAAATAGTTGGCCTAGTGTAGGTTGTGATACTATGCAAAGAGTTTTAGGTTTAAATTATGGTGTGTCATTGGCATTTCTAGGGATAATAAATAAAACAATGTAATTTTTTTATATAATTTTTTTTTACATCATTAGTGCATGCTCTCGTTTCTATAATGAGAAATGCAATTGATAAATAAATTTTGATTCACCCAATTGGTCGTTCGAAACTTGACTCAATTGTTTTAAGTCATAACTTTTAGTGTGATTATAGTTTCTGTATGTTTAATCGTTTGCCTTTTACCAAAGCTTACTTGATGTATGATTAAAGTATAATGATTAGAAATGTTATTAAGTCGTTAAAAAATAGTATTTAAACATTACATTATGTTAAAATTAATCTACTCTTATATTTCAAACTTAAATATATAATTTAGAGAATAATGTTATTTTCCCTGCATTCTCAATTAGAAATTCCATATATCTTGTTTTCTTTTCTTTTCGGAGATGCATTTCATAGACTGTTCCCTAATAGGTCATTTTTTTCCTCTTTCAAACATTTTCAACACTTTTTTTTATTCAATTAAAATTAATAATTTAAAGAATTTTTTTATGAGTATAATTTTATATCATATTTTAAATTACTAAGGGTATGTTTGGGAAATGGGAAGTAGAGAAGTGTGGAAGTTAAAAAATGCTGTGTTGTTTGATAAAAGATAATTAGGGGAAAGTGTGGGGAAGTTGATGTAGGTTCGTACCAAAAAAACTTGCTCTCTAAAATGAGGGGAAGTGTGAGGAAGATAGAGATAAAAAATAATAATCATAATAATAATACTAATACCAATAAATATAGTTTTTATTTATTACATTTAAAATAAAGGGGTGATTGTGTAATATATATATATATATAAAGTAAATAATAACAATATATAAATGTAATAAAAAAAATCATTTAATTTTTAAAATAATACAACTATAGTAAATAAATATAATAAAAAAATATTTCTTATGTTTAAATAAAATTAATAAACATATTTATTATGTTTAAATAAAATTATTTATAAAATATATTTGTTTATTTATTTAAATAATAATATATTTATTTATTTTAAAAAAAATTATATATAAAAATAATTTAACTTTTATTCTATTTTCTTTCTATTTCTCTCTTACTAAATAACTTTTATTTCACTCTATTTTCCTATACTTTCCTACACTTATTTTTTATTTTTCTTTTTCTTTCATTTCTTTCCTCTTTACCTCACACAATGTAAGTAATAGTGGTTGTAATGGTGAGAATGGTTGGATAGCCTTATGATGGTAATAATGATTGGATGATATTGATAGTGTTAATGATGATCATTTTGACAAAAATGAAAATGGTGACGACAATAATAAGAATGGTGACAACAAGCATGATAATGTGAATGGTGACAAGCATGATTGTGGTAATTATGATGATAATAATGATAATGATTATAGTGATAACGTTAAGGGTTAGATATGCTGGTAACAACGATAACAATGACAAAAGATGATAGTAAATAGTGATAAACATAAAAACAATAATAATGATACAATGATAGATGATAGTGATAGTAATAGTAACAATAATAATTATAACAAGAGTGGTGACAAAAATTGGTTGTAATATTTGTTGTAGTATGTGTAAAGGTAGGGTGGTGACAGGGAGAAAGAGTGATTATCATGTATTTTTACTTTTTAGTCCAACTTCATCGTCAAAGGGTTTGGTTAAGATATGTCAAATTCTACCAAATATACAAATGGAACCTAACCATACATGCCCTTCAATTATATCTTTCAAATTGTCCACACTAACAATCCATCATTCTCCTCCAAAAGGGGATTTTAATAAATATCCAAATATAATACTTGGACTAAGGGTCAAATTGGTTATTTTTCTTACATCTCCATCAGTGAGATACCACTCTGGAAGAGCTAGAATTCTAACCTTGTGTTAGGATCTACGGGCCAAGGAACAGTCTCAGTAGACAGTTTCTATGGAGCGTAGGCCTCTCCAAAGGTAACGAAGGCGTGCAAATGTTTCCTCGGGCCAGACGGAGATTGACCCTCGAGTGCAAGGATAAAAGGGAGTTTGACTGCAAGACCCACTCGTTGAGCAAGGACGAAAGTCGGCCTAAGAAATACATTATACTAACAGGATTAGATGAGGAATAAAATAAATATTATATTTTACTAGTGAGCTAAACAATTGATTGTAACATGATATGATTATTTTCTTATCATGTTTAATTGTGACTATCAAATGATTGTTAATTTTAAAGGAATTAAATGTATCTTATTAAAATGGGTAAAAATATCAATTAACAAAATACAAAGATAAATTATTTAAGAAATATCTATTTTTTTATATTAATATTAATATAATATTTTGGATTGATTTTTATTTGTATAAAAAAAATATCCTCCAATTGATGATTGAAGAATAATTTCTACCGGTATATGAAGATTGGTGAAATAAATTTGCCTTTTTCAACAAATTTTTTTGTCTGTGTAAGATTAAAGATTTTTTTATTATTAACCTTTTGTTCTTACAATATTAAGAACACGCTTGAAAGTGATTATTTTTTCTCTTTTCGGTTGGTTTTTTTTAAGAAAAAAGTTATTTGTAAAATAATTTATATATTATTTAAAACAATGACTAAAATTCATAAAAGATATTTTTTATCTTCTAAAAGACAAGTTGTTTTTACGCTTTTGAAAATTTAAAATTTATGATTATTTTTTATTTTTTCTTCTATTTAATTTATTATATAAAAATTATTATTTTTTGCATTTAAACTAAATTAAATATCTTAAACTGCTTTTGAATAAACTCACTCAAATAAAAATTTATTATAAAATAATATATTATACGTAATCTAATTTTCATATATATTAATCTTAAGAGCTATCTCAAACACACGCCAATACGTAATTTTCTAATTTTTTTTCATCTTAAAACTAGTTATCACTCATCACTTCTAGGTTTGAACCTTCCATGAAAGTGATCATTTTCCTAACTTGTGTTGGTCTATACGAATTATTTTCGTACCAATTTACAAATAAAAAAAAGGAGAAATACTGAACCCAAATGATGTTTTAATACACATAATTTTATTTTATAATCTTCACCATTTATTTTTTCCTAGTCCATAGTACTTTCAAAGTTCAAACGGTCATTTTTCACATGATAAATGTTTTATAAAATAATTCAGAAAGACAATTTTTTTATGCATGTGAATGGAAGACAGTAACAGACTAACAGTAACGAATATATATGCACAATGAACTGAGTTAGACGTCCTTATTAATCTGTAATGGAAAATTTCATTATCTACTAATTTTCTGTATCCCTTTTTCCAACATCATCTTAAAAAATTGAGACCGGTTTTATTTGGGTCATCTTAATGGACAATAATATCATGAGATTATTAAAACACACAAAACTAACTTATAATCTAGGAATTTAAAATTTGAAATTGATAAGAAAACTCATTGAATAAATAATGTTTTGTAAAATTAGCTTACAAGGTAATCAATAAATGTAAAATAATATAAAATGACATATTTAGTTATTTTAGGTGAAAAGAAATTTCAAATAAATTAATAAATATAAAAATAAAAAAAATAAGAAACTTATAAGCTAATTTATTTTTATAAGTTACTGTAAGTTGTGAAAATAAGTTAGATACTAGTAAAATATGTTTATGCTAAAATGATATTGTAAATTAATTTATGTTAAATCGTTTATTCAAATATATTTTAATTAAAAAAAATTATATAATGAACATAATAGATTATACGAATTTTTAGAAAGAACCAAAATGCATTTCATTCAACATATTCGAGGATGCTTACACACAATTGATTAAATGGATATGTCAAAGCCTCCAAGTTATGAAAAACATTTGATAATTGATTATGAATGTATGAATCGACATCATAGTGATAACCACTTGAACTCGAATGTGTGTGCATATAAAAAGGGTACAATGGTAACAAGCTACCCTTTGGCTAGAATTTACTCTATTTAGAGGGTATTAAAATAAAGTGAGACCTACCATTTTATACTTCTTATTTTTCCTTTTGTATTACATCAAACACAATGTTTTTTTCTCGTCCCTAATTATTCCACAGGGATCTTCAGTAGAAATTTTTTTAAATTTATATCTAAACAAAAAAATTAAGATTATTTATTATTGATTTTGTTGTCTATAATGGTCTGAAAGGCTGAACAAGATTATAAAAATATATGTTATTTATAAAAATAAAAAAATTAAGATTATCTCTGACAATTGTAAAAAAAAAAAAAAAAAAAAAAAAAAGCAGGTGAAGCCGGTGGTGATGTATTTTGAAATGATATGGTGAAAAAGGAAAAAAGATGGGAAAATTCCCATTAGGTCCCATACTCCTTCTCCCCAAAGCCAAACCCATTTTCACAAAAACAAAATCTACTATTCTCTCTCTTCTCTCTCTTCTCTCTCTCTCTCTCTCTCTCTTCCTTCTCCCTGCGACCGCCTCGCCTCGCATCGCAATTCCTGCAATTCCCTCACTCTCAGATTCTTTCTCTCTCTCCGCCGCCGCCGCCGCCGAAACCCCGCGCAAGATCCCCGCGGCGCCACCCGCGGGATTTCTCTAGGGTTTTCTGATCGCTCCCACGCGACAACAACGACGTCGTTTTCGAATTGCGTGTAGCGTCCACGAGCCGCCATGGCTCCCGGGCGTCGCCGCGGAGCGAACAAGGCGAAGGCGAATGGGCACTTGACTCTCGGCGATCTTGTCCTCGCTAAGGTCAAGGGCTTCCCCGCTTGGCCTGCTAAGGTCTCACTCTCTCTCTCTCTCTCTCTCTCTTCCTTCGCGTGTCTCGTCTTTTCTTTCGATTTTCGCTCGCCTCGTTCTTAACTTCATTTTCAATGCTTCAGCATCTTTTCCTTGTTAGCTTGTGAAACTGTTCGGATGAGGGTTTTAACGTTTTTAATGTGGCGTGTTTCTCTTTAAGTGCGTGCGTGCGTGCGTGTAAAGACTGTTATAGTCTAGCGTTATTTGTGTTTTTGGCAAATTTGCTCTGTTGTCCCTTTTTTACGCATTGTTGTGTGGTTTTTAACTTGTGCTGGTTGGTTGAACTTTCAGTTGTTGTTAGTACCTGAGGATGCTGATTTTGGTGCGTCTTTGTTTTCAGATAAGCAGGCCTGAGGATTGGGAGAAAACCCCTGATCCGAAGAAGTATTTTGTTCAATTCTTTGGTACGAAAGAAATGTAAGCCTCTTTCACCTGATTTCTCGTGTAGCTAAAAAGTATGTGAATGGTTAGGTTGTCTTGTAATCCGATGAATGGTGATTAGTTCTATTGGAATGCCTTTAATAACTCGTGCTTTATAAAAGGGAACTATTGCATGCAATAGTAAAGAGGAACACCCTTGAGTTGTCAAAGTTTGTGGTATAGTTTGGATGTGAAAAAAATGATAAAAGTGGCTTGTGCGGAATTTTGGATGAAACAACACCCTGTCAATTGTCTCACTATTTATCACTTGAGCATCTATTTTGAGCTTAAAGGTTATATTGTCCCTGGAGAGTTTTATTTTATACTTCAACTGATTAAAGGTTAAATTGAACTTGAAGAGTACATACTAGACTAGATGTGTGTAGTGCATTGTACTGTGTGAAGAATAGTATCTGTAGTGGTGACACTGAAACAGGCTTGCAATTTATCCATTATTATATAATTATGGATTCCATGTCTACATTTCCTTTTAGGTTCATGTGTTTTATAAGAAAACAGTGGCGGTACAGATTATATCATGAGGATTAATTGTCGTTTCATTTTGAGATTGATGGTGCTAATTGTCTAATTGTTGCATGGTCTTGGAATGGAGGCTATAATATGGTATCAAAGTTAAACTATCCCGAAAGCTTAAGCTTTTTGGTGGAGGCACAGGGGTGGTTTTAATTTTAATATTTTATGTCTGTAACATTTTATAGTTTTTGTTTTTAAGATTGTTGAGCATGGGAGAAAGAAAGCAAATTTTATTGTGGCTGAAGATGATGTTGTGTGTCATAACAGGATTAAACACTTTATTCCTCCAAATATGAGTTTTTGGCTGTGTAAATTATTTAAACCACGACCACCTATGTTATTTATCATTTGGATTTAACCATCTCTTTTCATTGTATTGAGTTTTAAGAGATGGAGAGGTTGGATCCCTTCGAGGCTCTCCTACTACTACCTTCCATGGCCCAAGTGTATTCAAAAAGAAGAGGACAGATAAGCCATATACCTAATGAATTAGATGGTCAGCGTATGAAGTTGAATCTTTTTAACTAATGAGAGAATCAAATTTGGGGATTTAGTTGGATGTTATAGTGGAATATGCTACTTGAAATTTCAATTCTCTTTCTGAAAAAAAGTTGATTCTGTGGTTATTTATAGCTATGTTTTGTACCTCTATGTAATTGTATAGACCTTCCATCATCTATGTCTGTAAATACTAATACTAATTCTTGATCAGCAATAGCCTAATAGAAACCGTTATTGATGGACAATTGACTTGAGAGATGTTTCAGTGTAGATGAATCTTTTGAGGTTCTATCCTTCTTTCAAAGGCCTTGAACAAGTCTTTTAAGCTAATGTATATCATATGTTGGTCCTTTTTCTTGTCTTTGGTTGTTCTTTAAGAATGTTTTGTCCTCTGCTCTAGTACAGCCTTTCCTATTTTTCTTTGAAATAAAACTTAACAAGACATTGTGGTACACATTAAACTACAATTTCAATATTTTCTTCCATTTAGCCCCCCAAATTAAAAAAAATAAACTTGTGTTTCTTGTCCTTCATGTTTATTTTCTTACAACTGTACCTATGCTATGTTCTTTTCCTTTGCAGAGCTTTTGTTGCCCCAGCAGATATTCAGGCATTTACCAATGAGGCTAAAAATAAGTTGTCTGCTCGTCTTCAGGGCAAGACAAAGTACTTTGCCCAAGCTGTGAAGGAAATATGTGCAGCATTTGATGAGATGCAGAAACAGAAAGCTAGTGGTTTGACAGATGACACTGATGATTCTCATATTGGTTCAGAGGCTCCTTCTAATGATGGGGTAGTAGGTAACCTAAAGGATAATACTGATGCAGTGGTGTCAAATGGAGGAAAAGATAATGTTGATATGGATAATGTTGGCTCTAATTTGGAGCACTGTATGCCGAGAGTTGGAGAAAATGACAGTCAAGATGAAAAGCTCTCTGTATCTGACCATCCAAATGAAAGTTCTTCTGTTTCATCTCCTGTGATGAAAAATAAATTATCCTCTGGTTCAGAGGCAAAGAAGAATGTTCACAAATCTAGTCTTAAAGATGCTTGTAATGTTAATGATTTTGGGCAAGATGATAATGGACATAGTGATTTAACAAATGGGACCAAGCCAAGAAAGCTTGTTAATGGCTCAAGGAAGAGAAGTGAAGCTGCAGGTCATAGAGACAGAAATGGTGGATCATCTACTGGAAAATTTTTGGAGGGAAATTATACTGGTCATGGTGATCTTTCTAAGTCTGAGGAGACATTGAAAACTGGGAAGAAAAGGAAAAATGCATTTGCTGTTAAATCAGATTCTCCAGATACTCTTAAATCAGACAATAATGGTAATACTGGGGAAAAAGATAGCAACTTGATAAAAGTCAAAACAAGTCTTGAGGTAAAAAATGAGCTGCAGGAAATCTCGTTTGATTCTGAGGATGGTGATGGTAAAAGTTCTAGTTTGCGTAAGAAGACCCTGTTTCATGCAAAGCATAATGTAGGAGCAAATGAACCTTTACATGCTACCAAGAAGTTGAAGCGTATGGATGCCCAAGATGATTCAACTGTAGGATATTCTTCAAAAGTTCCAAAAAGAGCTTCACCTGGCTCTACAGTTTTTGAAGACAGATCATTTAAAAAATTAGAATTGAAGAAGTCTACACCAAATTTGAAAACAGAAAAAAGCTTGCCATCTAAAGGTCAAATTGGTGGTGCAGGTTCTGATGATTCTGTCAATGAGTTGCTACCCGCAACTAAACATCATAGCCAGGTTCATCAAGTTATGCCTGATTCTGCTGGCATTGCTTCTGATGAAAAGAAAGAAAGGAGTTCTCTTAGACATAAAGTTGATACAAATAATGTTATGATAAAACAAGTTGAGAGGAAACGCAGAGCTGTTTGTCTTTTCGATGACGATGATGAACCTAAAACTCCTGTTCATGGAGGAGCTGCTAAAAATATTAAATCGTCTTCTGTTTCAGAGGTTAAGAAGACCAGCAATGCGCACCCAGAGAAGTCTGAACCTAAAACTCCTGTTCATGGTGGAGCTGCAAAAAATATTAAATCGTCTTCTGTTTCAGAGGTAAAGAAGACCAACAATGCACACCCAGAGAAGTCTGATGTTGTTCAGATGGCTCAAAGGAATTCTAGTGAACTTGAGGATACCCATTCGAAAGAGCCATCTTCTCAATTACATAATGACGGTTTGTCAATTAAGCAGCCTCTAAAAGAGAAAGATGATGAAGTGATTCCTTTGCATGTTCCTAATAGTCCTGAAAAATTAGATTTGAAGCAGTTTCCCTCCAATGCGGCAAAATTAAGCTCTGTCTCTCCAGTAAAATCACCTCAGCCAGTACCGGCAATTAAGTCAAATGCTGAGCGGAATAAAGCTTCCAAACTTTCGATTAAAAATTCCATTAATGCTACTCAAAAGAGGGCTGATCATGGGTCTTCAAAGTCTTCACATAACCTTAGCTCTTCTCAGAATCAAGTTGCAACTCATAGAAAGAAGCTTGCATCTTCTGCAGAAATTTCTAAAACTACTCCAGAGACATTGCCTCAGGCAGTTGAAGCTCCTGCCTCAACTGTTGGTTTTAAGGATCCTGATGATCTACATGTTGATAGGTACACTTGCTTTTTTGTTTTCTTCCTTTTGGATTTATTTACCATTCCTTCTCCCTTTTATTTTCTTTATTTTATTACAGATTGGAGGTGGGCACAGAAGAGAAAAATAGTATATATACCGGTTCTGGGACTCCTGAAACTGCCAAAACTATGAAGCATCTTATTGCAGCTGCCCTGGCAAAAAGGAAACAAGCTCATTCTCAATGTCTTCCTTCTGGCTTTCCCAATGTTCAGGGGGGGACACCTAGCCCCTCCACAGTTCAGCCATTTCTGCCTGTCTTGAGCAATTTTGTGCAGGCAGATATGCAGGGAGTTTATGAGCAGACAACATTGGCTTCTCCACCAACTAAAGAGCATCACTCTGCTTCTCATACTCAACTTGATGCTGATGAAATTGAGGACAGAAGAATTGGTTCAGCGCAAAGGGGAATAGAAGGCTCACTGAGTGGTGGTACTGAGGCTGCTGTTTCTCGTGAAGCTTTTGAAGGAATGATTGAAACCTTGTCAAGGACCAAGGAAAGTATTGGCCGTGCAACTCGTCTTGCTATTGATTGTGCCAAGTATGGCATTGCCAACGAGGTCTGCTCCAGCATATTATTTCTACTTTTAAAATTATGAATTAGACAATGACTTTCCGCCAAATTATTTTTCTAGCTTTAAGAATCATTAGAGAGGATGTAATTGCTATATAAAGGAATTTAAATTCTATTATAGCATACAAAAGTGTGTCCTAAATCCTAATGTTTAGTTTCATGGGAATACTTTTATTCAATTCCTGGGAAGTTCTTTGGGTTGCGGTTGAGGTCTGAAGGTTGGTATCCCTGAAACCAGCATTGTCAGTTTAATCGGAAGGGAAAGCCTGTTGATAAGTGCATGAGGCTAAGCCTTAAGTTCATCAATAATAGAGGTCTTGGATCTTTATCTTGTGTGTTACTAATATGGCGTAAAATTTACTTTTAACTTCTATTAACCTACTTTTCTGTTTTTGTTAATTTCTTGCTTATATGATTGTGATGATTAACTTTTGCCACAGAAAAATCTTGTAGTAGGAACATCAAGGATCCATGGGAGATAAAGCATGCATCTTTTTTGTATTTAGTTGGTGATTGTTGATTGCAATGTGAATATATTTCCTAAATTTTAGACCATTGCTACCATTTCTGGAAGTTTTGTTAATATGATGGTTAATGTACCTATAGTGGACTTACTTCCTACTCCTTTTTGTTCAGGTTGTTGAACTTCTCATCCGAAAGCTGGAAAATGAAACTAGTTTTCATCGTAAAGTGGATTTATTTTTTCTTGTTGATTCTATCACTCAGTGCTCGCATAATCAAAAAGGTGGGTGAAGATTATACTATTAGCATTTATTATTTCTGTTTTTTGTTTCCCCCTCATTCACTTGCCAAAATTATTAGTTTAGGTAGTCTTCTTTTCATGGCAATGATAACTCTAATTGTAGAGGCATTTTTAGGCATTGCAGGAGCCTCCTACATACCTACTGTTCAGGCAGCATTGCCACGCCTTCTTGGTGCTGCTGCTCCCCCTGGAGCTAGTGCTCGTGAAAATCGCCGTCAGTGTCTTAAGGTCAGTTCTCTCTGATGTAAATACTTAATGAACTACTAAAGGAATTACATGGAGAGGAAAGCAGCAGAGTAGAATTAGGGGGGATAACATAGCATTCAATAGGGTAAAGGACCGATGGAGATAGTGGATCTCCTTTCATTGGTGACTCAACAAGATATTTTGGATGGCAATTCAATTGAAACAATAGAGGCAATCATAATTTAACCTTGCTGCCTTACATCACTATGTCCAGTAACTCAGTTCTATCAAGCAATTTATCTAAGATAGTTGTACTCGATCACAAGATTTCTCAAAATCCATCTTGAAGACTGAACCATCATGGCCCCCTTTCCTCAGATTGTCCACTACCTGAATATATTGTATGAATGTCAATTACTTGCCATTGGCTACAATCTTTGCTTAGTGAAATGGGATTTGTTTTAGTAACTGGTTGAAGATGTTTTACTTTTCACCAGGATGTATATGTTAGCTGGATATCTTATTTGTTTGGTTTTCTTGGGTTGACTGCAGGTTTTGAGGCTGTGGCTTGAGAGGAAAATTTTTCCTGAATCTGTTCTGCGCCGTTACATGGATGATATTGGAGTTTCAAATGATGATATGACAGTTAGCTTTTCTCTTAGACGTCCATCTCGAGCAGAGAGAGCTGTGGATGACCCAATTAGAGAAATGGAAGGCATGCTTGTTGATGAGTATGGAAGGTGTGATATTTGTTTTGTCAGTTTTTAGATTGGTTACTTGTATTAAATTTATGTTAGTCATATTTGTACAATTAGTTTATTTATCTTTACAAAAACCAATGTGAGGGAGTAAAGTCTGATTAATTAAAAGAGGCAGCATATACAACCACAAATTGTATTGGATTACTTTTACTTTATTAAATACTAAATTCTGCATGTTTTTGATGGTAGGGTGCTGTCATAAACAAAATAGTTTGTAATAAAAGTTAGTAAACAGAAAATAAAAAAATGCTAAAAGAAATGCATCAATTGTTTTAAGTTAAAAGTAATGTTAATGTACTTATATTGTTTGGGGAGAGTTTTGTGCATTAAAATCCTGGTTAGAATTTTCCAAGCTAATACTTTAGCTTACATAAAGTTAAATATATTTCAAATCATATTCAGTTTGTTAAAAATGGTTTTATACTTGCTTTTGTGTTATTTAAATAATTTTGTGAATCTTTCTGAATTGATTTAAGAGTGTGTCTAGATCGACGTCACATCTTCCACAATTCATGTCAATGTTGTGAAAGCTACTCTAGATAGCTTCTGTTGGACACCTAAATTGATTTACAAGGTGTTTCCAAACACATCAAGTAAAATTGTAGCCTTGTAAGATACTGTGCTATTTTTTTAGAACTAGTTTGATTTTAAACACTGATCATAAGAACTAATTAGACATGCAAGGTTATAAAACCGTGCCATGAAAAAGTTTTGTATTTTGAAAATTTTAAATCATGTTGTAGTGGCAACATCTTTTTTGAGGATCCTAGTGTTCTCAAGCTTGTTGTAAACACATGACTTATTGGTTTAAGTTGATCTATTATACTTAAACCAATAAGTCATGTAAATTTGTTTTAGTATTTATTTGTTTTCTGTTCTCATACCATTCTATTTGCTTCAAAAAGTAATGTAAATTTCTGATTCATGTTATATTCCTGGATATTGTGTATCAGTAATGCTACATTTCAGCTGCCTGGCTTTTTATCTTCACGTCCATTTGAAGATGATGAAGATGAATATGAAGATGATATACCAATCAATTCATGTAAGGAGACGTGTGATGCATCTCCAGCTGATCCCACACATATCCTTGGAGAATCAGAAACTTCTACTGTTACCCCAAATGACAAGCGCCATTGTATCTTAAAGGATGTGGATGGTGAGCTGGAAATGGAAGATGTTTCAGGTCACCCGAAGGATGAAAGGCCCCTATTTTTTAACAGTTCTGAAGAAATTGATTTGCAACATCAGGGCTCAGATAGGAATATAGATCCAACTGCAAACATTTCAGAAGAGATGTCAGCTACTCCTGACGGTTCTCCTCCTATGCCACTTGATTCACCTCCTCCACCCCCACCTTTGCCTTCATCACCTCCGCCACCACCTCCTCCATTGTCACCATCTCCTCCCCCGCCTCCCCCACCCCCAATGTTGCAACCCCCACCTCCTCCTTTACCACCCTCCGCAGCTCCTCCGGTGTCATTGGTTCCTCAATCGTCTGGACCAGCTCGGCCACTTCTCTCCCAGTCATTAATGCCACCTCAGTCTGCGCATCAGTCGTCCCCACAGTTGGGGTATCAGCAGAGTGTACCTCATGACTTTAGTGGCACTACTAATGTTAGGCTTTTTCTCATGATATCTATTTGTTTGTCATGGATTTTTTTGAATTGCTGATTTTGATAAATGCAGTCATCTGTGCAGGGTAACCAAATAGTTCCAATGGCTGGGAATTCTTTTCCTGGAGGTCACAATAATGCAGTTGTCCAGAATGAAGTATTTCCACAGCCATCTGCTTATGCTCCAGCAGCAGGCTGTAGCTCCCAGGAGCCTTCTGGTTTTAACCATTCCAGGCAATTAGAATACGGACAGAATGATATGTTTTTAAATGCTCCAGTTCCTCAACCTAACCATCAATTTCAGCAGAGCAATCCCCCATTTGTTCAGAGGCATGCTCATCCTGCTCCACCGCAAAATCCACCAAATCCATACTCATATTCAAATCCCACAGTTCAGCAACATCTTCCTCATTCATTCCATCCCCCCTTTCCTTTACCATCCCTTCCAGATGGTCGGAGACAATTTGTTGCTGATGAGCAATGGAGAGTGCCATCGAGTGAATTTAAAACAAATAATCAGCATGGTGTATGGAGAGGGAGAAATCCTTCATGTCCCGGTCCACCCTACGGGCAAGAAGGTATCTATTGGGCACATTCCAAATGCTTATTATATTAAATATTAAATTAAAATGATTTGTTTTAGGATTTTTCTAATGTGTATGTCATTCCTGAGTTTGGTTCACAGCTTATGGAAGTTTTAATCCATCTATTTACCTTTTAATTATAATTTTTGTTGTTGATACAAGTGAAAGCTTTATTGTTTAACTATCATTATTTGTATTTTATGTTCTTTGTACAATCAATCTAATTGTTCTCTGTGAATATTTTTTGATTATCATGATGAAGGTCATTTTCGGCCAACACTTGAAAGACCACCAGTAAGCTCCGTGGGTTTTCAGCGACCAATTTCAAGCAACCTACCTGTTGCTCCAGGACATGGTGTACCTCAGATGATGCCCTGTAGGCCAGACATTCCTGCTGTTAATTGTTGGAGACCCAATTGAAGTTGATTGGAGCCATCTTATTAGTAGTAGGTAAACTTCTTCTGTGTTTGGGGGGATTGTGTTTTGCATTAATGGTTTGACTGTTTGTCTGAACCAAAAGTTGCAATGGGTGATTTTTAATAATTTTGGCTTGTGTGTCTCATTGACAAGATGCAGACACTCCAATACTTAATAAAGGGATTGTTGAATAAAAAATTAATGCTGTCAATTTATGTTGGGAAACAGAAAAAAGCCATAGTTTCTTTATTTGGTACTTAGGAGAATTATAATTATTTATTGTTAAATGAAATCTTGTGTTTCTGAAGCCTTACCTGAAGTTGTGGTTTTGGGAAGTCTTTCATGTTGGGAAAATTGGCTGACTGCTGAATAGATTTTTGGGGTTTACATTGAAAATTCTTCTGAGTGTTTGTGTATACAGCTTTGATATTTATTGATCTATGACTTGGGGAGAATGAGAACTTCTTTAAGCTTATTCTTCTTGTAATGTCATTTATTTCCCTCTTTCTGGTAAACCTTTTTAATAAAAGAGAAAATGATTGCTGGATATAACACATCTTTAATACTTGACAATATGACATGATTGAAATATCAGAGATAAAGCCCTGTGGTCATATTTTTTTTTTTTCTGAAAAGAAAATTATGGATTGCTTCTGCAGTAGGACATGTAACTTTTTTTTGGGCTTAATATTGAAAAACTTCCCCGTCATATTCAAAATTGGTGATCAAGTTCATGATTGGTAGAAATCCTTTCATGGAACTTTCCAAAATTGAAACTTGCAGATGTAATTATTTACATTGCGAGAGTGAATTTTGATTGTTATACCTCCTTGTATATGAAGTGGATTTTGGTTTATACCTTCTTGTATATGAAGTGAATTTCTTTTAGGGAAAGTTTCAGGTGATACTACTCGTGTGTTTATTCAGGGCAGAAATGTGTTTTGTGGTTTCTTTCTCTCTTAATATTGATTTGTTAATTTTTACTGCTTGTTATCTTTCAGTGGTGTTGCTGGTGGATCAACATGCAAGGTTAAATTGTGCCTCAGTTAGATTCGCCTGTGTAGTACATACAACTTACCCGTGGAGAAAATTTTGAAAACTTGTGGAGGCTTTTGACAGGATTGTGTATATTGTAATTTTTCCTGACAATGTATCCCAGAAACATTTGCTTCCAAGTTTAGGCCCATGTTTTTGACTTGGTTAGTTTATCTGTTTCCCATCCCTTGTAATTACATGTTATCTATATAGAAATCTGTTTCAAAGACTGAATTTTAACTACAATAAATGAATGTTAATTTTTTTTTCTTTTTCATTTAGGCCTTTTTTTTTATCAAATTGAATTTTCTCATAGTTTATTTCTTAATAAATGATGGCATGTTATTATCTTTTAAGTTATTAACTTTATATATATATATATATATATATATATATATATATATATATGAAAATCAGTTCAGGAGGTCTTTGCTTACTAATTACTTGTACTTGAAATTCATTTAATGCGACTAAATCAATGTTTCCTGTCAAAATTTAGTTATGCATTAATGAGCACCACCTCTCTCTCCCTTATTTTGCTTGATCTCGTCTTTGGGTACCAGTTAGCATCTAATATTGTCAGTACTCAATAGTAAAAAATTAGTTCAGAAAATATTGTCCAAGCTTTATCATCCATTTGATTGTGAATTGCTGGGTAATTACTGTATGTATAATTGAATATGAAAAATCAATATGTCCACCTTTAACTTTATGCCTTTTTAGCTTTGAATCCTATTAGTTTTGTCAATTTAGTGTGTAATGGTCTTATATATATATATTTTTTAAAATTCCCTCTTTTCTTTTTTTAATCTATTTATAATTGTGTTTGGCGGGGAGGGGGTGGGAATTGTTAAATTTCGGTGTGTTTTAACCAATTTCAATTGAAGATCATATTCATGCGATGAAATTATATCTAGCTGTGCACACAAATTTATGCTTTCGAAGCTTGAGTGATATAAATGGCTTGTTTGTATTTTATTGATTTTTATGATGCCAGTGTTCCTCTTGTTCAATGACTATTTATATATAATCTGTGATATTCATTTTCTTCCTTAATTCTTTAAAGACATTAGTTGTCTGTGGTTTTTGGCACTTGTTATCCTTCATTTTATAGACATTAAGTTGGTATACTGTTGAGTTTTTATTTTTCTGGTTTGGTAGTAATAAAGTTTAGGGTATGGGGAGGCAATTCAGTGGTACCAAGCTGTGGAATGAGACTTGTGGATTGCTCTGCTCCCGGAGGCTAACCCATTCCAAGATACCAGAGCATTCCACAAGTTTCATCGAGATCTTCCACTGGTAATTATAAATTAGATTGCCTACTACTAAGTGGCATTGCTTGTAGCTGAAATCAAATCTAAGCCTTTGAGTCAAAATGCTTCACGTAGATATAAACTGTTAGGTTGCTATTAATTTTCAACACACTTTTTGGCCAAATTGTTAAGTTCATATCTTCAACCCTTCTTTCGATCAAATTGCTAAGTTAGAATTTTTTTTAACTCTATTTATTAGACCAGTTACTTTGCCTCTCATGCTCTTCTTTTCTGAAATGTGCTATTTTTACACCATTTGTTTACATATCCTTTTGGCTATTTTAACTTTGATTGCATCTATATCCTGTTATTTTGTATTAATAAGTTATTTTAATCAGTTATAAGTTAAGCACTAAAATGTCACGAGCAAGTGTAGACAGGTGGAAAGTTTGGAGAAAGTAGAAAATGCAAATATAATTCCTTTTTTTCTCGGTGCACCCGTCCAAATTTTTTATTGTATTCATTTTTGTCTCGGATATTTCACTTTTTCAGGAATTTTAATGATAAGGATAGAGATTAGTGATTTATGTAATACCTTCAATTTTTGCTTGATTCTACTCATCTTTCTTTCATTTTGTGAGAATAATTGATATTATTGATTTTTAGGTATTTTTGTTGAAGCTTTTTTACCAGTATTTGATTCAATCTCCCAGTTGTTAAACATTCCTTCTCGTCTAGACCATTCAAGAATTTTGAACACCTTACAGGCCTTAGGGTCACATATTTTGTCTAAGAAGTTATAAATGTAGTTAATAGCGAGGACATGTTGCAATTTCATAGAATTACAGTCGAGATATTTCCCCTGATGAGGTGTTTGTGTAAGGGGTGTTTGGGAATGGTCACAATTTCTTTTGCATTGAAGTGCGGCAACTTCTAGGACTGTTTTTACCCCTTTACCTTATGGAATAAGGCTGTGTTTATGGTCTCTAGTGTTTAATGCGATGTTACAGTTTATCTCTGGTATATCTTATGCTCTTTACCAGTGTTGTTAAATAGCCGTTATGGCGGTGCCATAAAGGTATGGCGGCGGCGGCCGCGATCCGTTATGGCCGTTTAGGCTGTGTATGGCGGGGATCTGCCATTTTGAAGATGGCGGCCGTTACGGCCGTTAAGGCGGGTTAGGCATGGCGGTCCATGGCGTGAATGGCGGACATGGCGCCATTTTGGACCATTTTTTTTATTTATTTTTTTCGGTTTGGGCCATTTTTTTTTTCTTTTTTGGTTTGGGCCCGAGTTTCTTTCCCGGGTTGGGCACCCAACACATAAAATAGGGTTGCAGAAACCCTAATACATAATAGCCTCTCTTCCGTGCAACCCACGGCTGCTCCGACAAGATCCCCTGCCACTGTCGCCTCCGCCTGCCACCATCGTCTCCGACGCAGCTGCCACCGTCGCCTCCGACGCGGCCGCCACCGTCACTTACGACGTGACTTTCTTCTCCCCCTCCGACGCGGCCGCCACCATCACCTCCGAGCGCGCCACCGTCACCTCTGAGCGCGCCACCGCTACCTCCAACGAGACTTTCTTCCTCCTGGTACTTCCTCCGCGCGTGATAGATTCTCCCTCCGCACGCCTCCTCCTTTGAGTTCTGCCATCGCCGTTGCCATTTAATCTTTTTGTTGGTTAGGAATTTATGTTTCTTTATGATGACTATTACTAGATTATGAATGCCATGAATTTTAGATTGTTATATTGTTGGTTTTAATATGTGTTTGTTATTTTTCTGTTTTTGCATCATATTATATATATATATATATATATATATATATTTTTTTTTTTTTTTGTCCGCCGTAGACCGCCATGGCATCCGCCATGACAATATGGCACTTAAAGGTCCTTGCCGCCATCCGCCGTATAACCTTATTGATAACCTTGCTCTTTACTAGATCTATTTTTCCTTCCTCCTTGACATTTATTCCATTTTCTTTAAAAGAAAGAATGGGTTAGAACAGTGCTGATAAGGGACATTGGTATTGGACATGATGTGATATGAGTTTTTGATCTCTCTTTGAATTTTTTTATCTATTTTTCCTTCCTCCATGAATTTATTGTATTCAGCCTGCTTGTTTGTTTTTATGATCGCTCTTTTCATGCTCTAACCTTTGTTTTCCCTTTTGATTGCAATTTTGGGGCACAATTGTTGTAGTGTGCAAGAATTTTAAGTTATGTTGGATTTATATAGTTGGTTTTGATTTTAGCATTGCATGGAGTGTACCTTATTTCAATGTTGATGGCTTGTGATGTAGTTTTTATTTAATCGACTTTATCGGTGGAAGCACATATGATGATTTGTTGTCTGTTAAATGATTATCTATCTTTATTTGCTGAAGAGGAATTCTGAATATCTTGGCGATTTCAGGTTTTGGCAAAGCCAAAGATGGTGATCATTTTCTCATGTTTTGAATGTGATAACTGAACAAAGATTACAGTTCATCTTCATAGACAAAGACTGCTTATTATTGAGGTAATATTGTCGCGGAATTTCAGAACAGACATTGCATTAGTTATGTTTTTTACTTACATTACTATGCTAGGGCATCTATAGTTGTAAACATAGTTCTAATGGATGTTTTTGAGAACTCTAGTAATTCTTTTATGATGGGTTTAGCATTTATTGCAATGTCTAGGCTCTTCTCGTGTCTCATGTGATGCATGCATCTCTCCATGCAGTTTGGATTCTTAGTTTTCTGAATTTTTATAAAAGAAAGTTGTAATAGTAATGTTTTGTCGTTAGGTGCATAAATCTAGTCTGATTTATGGCTTCAGTTTCCATCCACCTTTTTATGCCATATGATTATATATTTAAGGATGATATTAAAGCTAAGGCATAATCTGTCCTCGTAAAATCTTGTCATGTGTTTTATATCCTTGTATATTGCGATGTTAGTGTCTGCTGTTCTGACTCAAGGTTGTAGGAGAGGTTGAATGTGTTTTGAGAGTACAATTTTTCAGCTTCACTAAGGAAAGCTTGAGGGTTGGGAAAGTAGCAATTGTATATGAATTGATGTGGTCCTGAGAGAGTGGAACTGAGGGATAAGTAGGCCGAGACAGATAACGCAGTTGACAATCTTTAGACGATCAAGATAGTCATTAATTTTCCTGAAATCCTTGTGTTTGGGAGTTTATTCCTGTGCTTTTGTTTTAAGATGTCTTGCATTTTAAACATTTGATCAGTCAATTTCCACATTGACTTAAATTGTTTGTTCACCACGCTGACTTCAATGCATTGATTTTGTGGCTCATATTAGTAGTAGATAGTAGAAATTTGAATAAAACTACCTAACTTTGTCTTTCTTATTGCTAAGTTGAGATTACTTGTATCCTTTTAAATTGTTATACTTCCTGTGAAGAAAGTGTTAAGGATGTGCTCTGCACAGTTTGGAAAGCAGTTAAGTTCACAATTAGATTGTTACCGATCAGTGTAATTTGCTAAAACCATAAATTAAATTTTGACACTATGCTATACTTGATGCATGACATTGAACTTAATATGTGCTTCTTTCATGGTTGTATATGAAGTGAAACAAACTCTTTTAAAGAAATTCTTTGTTGTATATGCTAGCGTTGCTGTTGTCTAAATTGAATGCCACTTCGAAACTAGGCATTTTGTTTTTGAATGTTCTCTAGTGTATTTTTATTACACGTTTTAGGCTGCCAAGGCAAATCATAATATCGCATTGTTACATTAAGCCATACTTTTATTCCTCAATATTATGATTAGCTTCGTCAGCCAGTTCATTCATTTTACTTTTATTCATTTCATTGGAGGTTTATTGTTATTTTTTTCTCTTTTGTTGGCAAAATAATATTAAATTCGTACTGCATGCACCTTCACAATAGCTCATGCTTATTACTTTTTTTTCATTTGCCTGGCAGGTTGAGGGCTTTATGTTTATGTAAAACTTAATTATTGTCTCGATAACTAATTCGTCTAATTCGAAAGGTTACTTTCTGTTGGACTGTGAAATAAGCATAAAATTCTTTTTCAGTAGAAGAATTGAAACAAAGTGGAAGGGTGAGGTTAAGGTGCTAATGCTTCGTACACTACTCGGACCATAAACTCAATTTCAATGCCAATTAATGTTATTCTGTGAACGCTGAATTTTGTATATAATTGGGAAATATTTTTACTTGGTAAATTTAAAATATCCATCTGTTATTGAAATTAGATGACATTAGTTATACCCATGCAGTCAAGTTCAGTTGGGTCGAAGGGTGAGTTTTAATTTATTATCAAGGTCGAGTTTTATAAACAATTTGTTTTTGACACTAGTTATGCTTAATTAGTAGCAAAATGTGCACTTTTGGATTCTTGAAGTGATAAAATTTATGCAGAGGTGATCATTTTAAGAGAGAACACGGATGAAAATAGTCTCGTTACTTGGATAATTTTTTTTTTCACGACAATGAGGAGAAATATATGTACTTTTGACATCCTTAAAAAAGGCACTTTAGACTTTGGTTGTCTTTAATGTTTATAAAGTGATTTAAAATTCATTGATTAGTGTATTATTCTGTTAAATATGTTTAGCAAGAGATAATTTCATTGAAGAAATAGTAAATAATTTAATACTTATTTCATTCCTTTATTTTAGGGATGTAGAAGCGAAATTGGCTTGCAAGTTTTCATGTAAGGATAACCTGTGGCCATTATTTGGAAAGTCTGTACAGAAAATTGCATGTCGAATGGGTGTTCTCGTATTCACACGAGATAAAAGGGGACCAATGGATGAATAACATTGTTTAGAGGGTATTTGTTAAATGCTATTTGTAGCCGCAAGATTCAGCAAACCCAATTTGCCCAACAAAACGTGTTATTGATCTGAGACTTCTTCCCAAGAATGGTCGACCTTCTACTAAAAGATTTACGGTAAAAGTATCTACATTTTAGTTAATATCTAAATAATTTGCGCACAAAAATTTGTGCGGTACAATATCTATTTAACTTTCTATTTCTTAATTGTTAAGTTAATGCAAATCTTTAAATTTTGTTTTTTTATTTATGAAAGTTTAGTATTGACGTCAATATAATTCAATGCTTACAAAATATTATTTGATCAAATATATTAATTTTGAGTTCTAACGCAGTTACACCATTGTTTTACTTAATCACTATCGTTTGGTAATTTTACCGCATCCGCAGAGCTTAAGAAAGAAGTTGAATAAACCATCCATTTAGCATATGAATTATTACTCTATTCTAAGTTTTTAAAGCAATGAAATTATATAACTAGTCTATAAAGTTGAATATCCATCAATTTAATTCTTGGATTGATATATCGAGGGATTAATTTGAAGAATTTTTAATTTCTGGAGATTATGTAGCATGATTTCTATATTTTAGGGTCTATTTATATAATTTTAGCATTTTCTAATTTATAGACTATATAGATGGAGAGTGATAATTTAGAGACTAAATTGATGGTTTATTTAAAAAATAAGTTGGAAGCATCAAATAAAAAATAAAAGGTTCACGTTAACGATTTATTAAGGTTATTGCTAACAGATAAAGTTCAGCCGATACAACATGCAAGGCAAACCTGGTACGGATTTTTATTTTCTAAGATAATTTTTTTATTTTTGGCCATGTTAGTTAGCTGCTAAAAAGAAAAACACACCCACACAATTTCTGGGGTAAAAAACTGCGACCTTTCTTAGCAATTAGTAAATGTAATATTATTTTTTTGCTAACGTTTTTTGCATTAAAAAAAAAAAACCTACTGGTATGTGACTGCCAAAGATTTGAGAATCTTACATAAGGGATCAAAATTTTTCTGTTAACTATTTACATATGTATACTAGTGAAGTGCACCTGTAAACCTTTTTTCGCCACTTTTTGGGTTGGGCAAACTATCCACGATAAGTTTCACAATACCTTAGCTGAAATGGTATGTAAATCTGGTTTTTAAACTCTAACATGAGGTTTTAAAATAATATTTGGTTAATAGAAACAATGCGGATTATGTCTATGGACAAAAAACTTAAACTTGAGGTTGGCTAAATGGATGATTTGATCTTGTGCTTAATGATTGCAGTGTGTTTAAACCACCTGATCCAATGCAATTCGGCTACCAGCTTTCTGCCTCTGAGCTAGGCCCTTTGATGATCTTGTTGAAAATGCTCCATTGTTGCCATTATCCTTCTTCAAGAGCATCTCTGGAATACGCTGAAGGTTAGCTTCAGATTTATGATTCCTTCGTATAAGTGTACTTTTCCTTTTATCAGTGTCACTTTTCCTGGCTTTTATAACTTCCATAATATCAGGCCCTTCCATAATATCATCCAATGTTCCATTTGCCAAACTACGAGACTTTTGGTGACGATTAACATGTTGAGGGGACAATACCGAGTTCCGACTGAATGAACCATTTTCTTGACCTTTGTAACACCTTTTTTCGTACTCCTCAATGTTAAATATTTCAGATGCTGATTTCTTCATTGTTGGTTTAGCTCCATAGTAACCTCGTAAGGAGCTAATCACTGGGGAGAGGAATGACTCAAACACTTCACAGTGTCCATTATCAGGTGAATTGTACTCATCGTTATCATGTCTGAAGGGATAATGTTCAACAAAATGAATTTTATAACGTTTCATAAAAATGAATACTCTCTCTGTTAAGACCCAATTTATATTTATATAAGGTTTAATTCATATTATCTTATATATTAATTAATTTTATATTAAAATATTTCTAATTAAAATATATTGTCTTAATTTAATAAAATATATTAATTATAAATTTTTTAAAGACCACGTGTTTTAATTGTTTGGAAAAAAAATAAATATTAATTAGGAGAGAGAAAATAATTACTTAAAAATATATTAATTAAATTAATTATTTTTGTTAATATTGATGAATTACGTAATTGAGTTTTATATATAAAAAGGAAGCTAGTATTAAGTTTTAGTGGTAATCGTGAATTAAGAAACATACCCTGTAGAACTGGAACTATAGGGAGAAGAAGGGTGCTTTCCATTTTGTGGAATGTGAAGAGTCTTAAGAGCAAACATCTGTCTGTCTGTAACAAGTCCATTCATCTTCTTTATATCTGCAACCTACAGTTTTCCGAATCAATAAATTACAACTTCATTAGGAAATTTACACATTCCGCCATAAAAAAATCACCTATAGGAATGATATTCCAAATCACTAGAGTAAAGTTTTTCATGCGTTTCATTCATCGAATTTTCTCGCCATATTGATTTCGATTCATTTTTTTTCACAAAGTTCATTGCTCCCAAAAGATAAGAAAGTGAGTGTCACATAATTTATTCATATATATATATATTATGAATATGATCTACGCAATATTTCAAAAGGGACAACTTATAAAATGTGATTTTTGTTAATGAAACATTATTTTAACAAAAAAAAAAAAAAACTACACCATTTTTGATGATGGCCAAGAGACTTGATTATAATGTTATGCAAGCAAATTGGTAAATATACCTCAACACCATACTTGATTGCGACGCCAGCTAGCGTGTCCAATTTGGAAATAGGGTGCTGAATGGGTACGTTTCCATTATAATCAAACGTGGCGCGTTTTTGTATCTGCATTGCGTTTCTGCGAAAATTCACCTTCAAATTAATATTTAGAAAATAAGCAAATAAGCTCATAAACGGATTCTGCTTCTCCGTATTCTCTTTCCATTTTCATCCAAATGCGTGAAATCAAAGGGTATACGTACGGAATGAGATCAAATGTCTATGGACAATGGAGCAATGATGCAATCATAATCTTGCAGTTGAGGATCTGATTATGATTTTCTGTGAAATTTTCCAGAAAAAGAAACCAAGATTTCATTCATTCTTCTCCCTAACCACCATCAAAATTACTCTAGCCTTCACTATTCTTTTAGTTTTTATAAATATACACCATAACTAAAAATGAATTTTTAACTATTACAACTATCAATACATATCAGTCGGATTGCAATCGAAACATTTAAAAATAGTAATTTTCCAAATGCATTTTTGGCAATTCTCAATATGAAAAAGAGGTCTTGGTGGTTTATATTTATGTATCCGCTGATAGTCATCCCTACCAATAAAAAACAAACTAATCAATTTATGACCTCTGAAACTTTAGATCATGTTGGTAATTGTTTTTCAGTGGTAAAAGGAAAGCTAGAATTCAATAGCATTCGATCACTCTAAATTTGTGTATTTTAGCAAAAGTAAGTGAATTATATACCACAACCACTAGAATGCTTGGTTGATATGAGAAATTTTCAGTGGCACCTTTAGTTAGTTTTATGGATCTACAACACAACTTGAATACTACACCATATATTACTCTATATATAATAATATTGCAAAATATAATATTTATTATTAAATTTTTTTCCATTTAAAAAAAAAGTGAATAACATTGCAATATAATATTCTTTATGCGCTTGAACATATTGAATCAGATTCAACTCTTTTTAATCAAGCTTTGCCCTCCTTCTTCGATAACTTAGTTTTGTTAGCTATTATTGTTAATATTTTGATTAATGCTTTTTTAACTCTACTTATACCTTGGTTTGACTTATTAAATTTGCTCGATATTTTATACTACAATTTTATTTAAAATGGAGATCATGTTATTTAGTATAGTTAATATTTAGGTTTAAACAGTTATGAACACACTATCATGGAAAAAGGGCACTTTCTAATAATTATAATTATACAAGGAGCAAACAATGTATAGTGTGATTATTAATTTGTTGCTTCTATTATTTGTTCTTTTGTTGTATATATTAAAATAAGAGTAAATTCCAAACCTACTCATATAAATATATTAAGTGTATATTCAGTAACTACACCAAAAATAAAAATACCATTTTATTGCTTTTTCTATCAGGAAAGTATAACAGTATGCTTTTGAAGTAAAAATCAACGTTCCATTACTTCGCATGGAAACAAGGCCAAGACGCCTCAATTTTAGGAAAACAATACAGAGGAGGATCAAAACTAGGGAACGAACATGTCAATTTATATTTTATTTATTATCCAACATTTTTTTGGCAACAGTTATATCTCAATTCTTTAGAGCATGTACTATTTCTATAAACTAAATTTGAATCATTTATTCCATTTTTTTTTTCTTTCCTGAAGTATCCATCGCTGATAGTAATATTTATTCCATCTTTTTATTAACAAGAAAAAGTGTCTTTAGATTTTAGTAAAATATATCTTCATTACAGTATTTTTCAGAAAAATAAAATAATTACTATATTTGTCTCAATGTAAAAAAATTGATTTTATAAAGTATACATTTTGAACGTGTGAAAATGAGAAATCATACAAGCATCTTACTAGCTACTCAGTATAAAAAAAGTGGTCTCGGTGGTTTATATTTATGTATAGCAGCTGATCATCCCTACTTAAAAAACGAACTACTTATGGCCTTTGAAACTTTAGATTATGTTGATAATTGATTTTCAGAGGTAAAAGGAAAGCTAGAAAAAGTAGTCACACTCAACAGCATTTGATTACTCTAAATTTATGTATTTTAACAAATGTGAATTGTACAGCCCAACCACTGAATGCTTCATATGAAAAATTTCCAGTGGCAGCTTTCAGTTCCGTATGGATCTACCACAACCTGAATACTACACCACCATAAGATAAGACTGAGACTAATCAAGTTCTTGATCTTCGTCTTCACTATCCTCTTGATGTTCTCCATCTTGATCTTCTTCATCGTCACTACCTTCTTCATCTTCTTCACCTTGTATCTCATCGTCACTTTTTTCTTTGCCACCAGCTTTTCCTAACAGGGAAGTGTAAGAGCATTAGAACTGTTAGCACAGGCAGAAGAGTTTTGAGGGAAGTCTGTACAAAGAACACGTAGTTCGTTGACAAAAGATGTAGGCAATTGGAGAATTCAAGATCAGAATAACATAAGCCAAGGGGCCAAATCAACGAACAATGGAGAAGAGGAGAAGAAAGAAAAATGAATTAACTTATGAGAGTTGTAAAGGAAGTAAGGACTTCTACAGGATATATGCAATTGAGATCAGAAGATCAGCAATCTCTACTACCAGAATGCTAACAAGAACGACAACTTTAATGAATATGATCTCTGTCAGCATCAATGAAATATGTATAATGAAAAGGTGCTTATGGATTTGGTACTTATGATTCATGATATGATACACATTGATGCATAGCTCAAAATAATCATCTGTAACAAGGAAACAAAATTCCAGGAGAAAGTTTTTTTATGCTGTTCTACATGAAAATAGTTTATTGCCATTGGTCCATCTCTAATTTTTTATTCAATAATAGCTCAAATGAACTTCTATTCACATCAGTGCCTTTAATGAATTTAGACTGTTAACTATATTTGTGGCTTTAATGGATTTTTCAATAAAAATAAGTAAATTACTCAAAGTCAAATTGTAGGATGATATACCATATTCACTGAAGAGAACTTCACCCGAACACAGACCCTTCTCAATTTTAACTAGTTGAAGAGTCATCCTAGGTCCAACCTCTTGCAGTTTGACAGCACTTTTTGTAGAAGCACGATTAACTCTACCAATATTACTAGATAAAGTCACTGTTGCTGCTTCTTCATCAGCTTCACTTTCTGATCCGTAGCCAGCCCTTAAAATCACAAGTGAAACAAAATGAGAAGGGGGGAAATGGCATGATAAATTATTTTGCATAGATCACCCAATTTTAGTTAATTTCTGAACTACTTTGTTCTTAAGTAAAATACAAGAGTTCAGGAAATATTTCACTAGAGAAAAAAAAAAACTTCGGAAACCATTTGGCAAATTTATACAAACAAAAAAGGTTAATTTTGTGTTCTCCACTGAGTAATTGAGAAAAGAAAATGCTTCTGGTATTTTTTTTCCATTAAGCTTCTCTTCATTGCTTATTATTTATGCCTCACAACATTAACATGCACAACCTGACAAAGAGGAGTTCTTCTGATCCTAAAATCAGAAGCAAATGTACCTTCCTTTCCAGGGCAACCTAACATTTGAACCTCCCAGTTAAAAAAAATATCCCTACACTCAGGAACTAAGAGTTACACTGAAAACCAAGACTGAGGAACTGTGAGCAAGTTGAATAGGTTTCTGTTCATTCCATATCTCAATACTCTGAAATATCAGATCATCCGATTTAAATATGGATAATATGGGTGGCATGCAAAGGTCAAATGCATCATATCAGCTCTTTTTTAATCCATCATTCAGAGAGAGAAAAAAATGAAAACATTCATAAATAAGCAAGTATCTTACTTTGTGACAAAATCACTAACGTCTTGAAGATTCTTTAGATCAGGAACCTGATGGGTTTGCACAAGTTTTCTTATTCTGCGTGAAACACCTACAGGTTGTAATCTTATGGAATAATGCCGAAAATCAATGAGCTTAGTGTCCTTGTTGTAATTAAGCAGCAAGATTCTTTGGCAAGAGGAGAGCTTTACCTGAAATAATGTGTCATTAAGAGATGAATGACTTTATTTTCAAGTAAGGCATTGATGTGTATGTGCATATAAACTTACAGTTTTGACATCAATTGTTGGAAAAATATTCTGGAACATGTTGGTTGTAAGCCGTAATGGTAGATCTCCACTAATGAATCCGGAAAGCACAATCTGGCAAGAAAACATGGAGGCATAAATCTTGGATAAATAACAAAAGCAAATAACTTAACTATAAACAGTTACAATATAATATGCAGTAAACAATTGCATATTTTAGTACCGAAGTTTTAACTAGCTGCAAAAGTTGTATATTCCCTAGTTAAATACTATCAGTCTACCATTAGCAATTAACCCATACACGAAATTGATAATAAAATGAACATGGACATCACAAAACAAATTCATGTTCAGTACAATAACCATTTGCAGCAAACAAACTAACATCTCTTGTGAGTCTTGACAATCTCATCAGTTTTCAATTTGATAAGGATTAAAGGTAATAACATAATGAATAATCCAATAATCCATTTCTTGCATTCCATTTGCAATCTTTAATCCAGTGCCAGAAACAGGGTGAATGGCACTTGAAAAACAGATGATATTATGAAAAGTAATCAGTTCCAATACTCCATTTAATAGTCTAAATTTTAAGAAGCTGCAATGCTTCAGTTGCATGTGAGTGAGTACACAGAAATACTTTACCAAAGCAGAATTTTTAAACAGATCCTTAGGGCATCGAGGATGCAATTGAGATCGAGCAATGTCAGCAGCCAATGCATATTCATGTATCTTAAACGTAAGAGTAGGCCCTTGAGGGGTAGTTGCAACCCTCAAGTAAGGTGAAGTTGCAGTTTTTGACAATATGAGGAAATGCGTGACACCCATAGGTCCAGCAACATTCAGAAAGTCTCTCAGATTATTCCGTTTTTTTTCCTGCAAAAAAGGAGACATAAACAGTATATGGCAGACATTAATTATCACATAAGCCACCATGTCATATGTAGATTGAAGCCAGTGAAATGCATATCTAGTGTGACAACCATAAATCCCTACTAAAATCAATTTCACTGTTTTTTCTTTGCAAAATTGTAATCCGTCTTCTTGTTAATCATTTATTAGGTTGACACATTGACAAACTAATAGTTGCAAAATTCATAAACTAAGTCAATGCAAGACTTGCAATAGAAGTTAAATTGCTACCATACTTAATGCTTGATCTCTTCATAGAATAACATTTTCAGACCATCCAATAATTCGACTAGAACTTCCTTCAAATAATAAAAATAAAAAAAATCAGGGAATACTTTAAGTCGACAAACATTGCCACATGACCTCTCACCATCTTTGTCTTAACAAAATCCCCAGAGTTGACCGTCAAAAACTGTACAACTTAACAGGGTGCTCCCAGCATTCTCGAAACACATCAGATAATCTTACTCCAGGTGGATCTAGGACATCTAGCCACAGCCCACAGGGTACAATTTTCTTTTTCTTTTTTAAAAGGTTAAGCAGCAAGTAACTATTAGAGTCACAATCACCCACAACATGATGACAACACAACTCTTTATTTTTGTCTACCCTAGTGTTAGACTAGTTGCAGGCACATAAAAAACAAATTACCACAAAAACAATATAATGTATCAATTTCTCAAAAGTTCATGCAAACATGAATAACGGAAGTAAAGAAAGGGAAAATATATTAACCCTAAGGCTGAGAGCAGTATATGGAAGCATCAACTTCCTGAGGTCCATTTGAAGCTGTTTGAGAGGAGCGGGCACTTTGCCTCGCGAAAAAACGAAACTTTTGGGGATTTTCTTTCCCGTAATGGGATCCACGCTGGGTTGCTCTTGCGGTTGCTTCGGTTTTTTGATGATAATGGGCTTCCTGAACCCATTTTTCTTCTTCCTCTGTTTTGTTCACAACAGTAGTTAGGGTTAGTTTCAATTCAAAAACACAAACAGGAGAGAGAGAGAGAGAGAGAGAGAGAGAGAGAGAGAGAGAGAGAGAGAGAGTGGTTACCATTGTTTTCGATGCCGCCGAATGGGTTTTAGGTTTGACAAGGGTTTAAAGCTAAAAGAGGAGGAAATAGTTATAGGATTCTTCTTCTGTCCTCTTTTCTTCACTCAAGGAGGAGTAACATAATAAATTATTAAAATTACAAATTTAAATATTTTTAAAATTATGGATTGTTAAGATATTTTTTTAAGAAAGGATAAGCGAAAGTATATTATTATGATTTTGATTTTCTTAGATTGTTAGTGAAAATTTTAGCTCACTAATATTTCGCAAATGATTTTAAAATAATTATACCAAAAATAAAAATATATATTTGTGATAATTTATAAGTGGATGATAATGTAAAATATTTATACTAAAAATGAATTTATTTAAAGTATTATTGTTATTATTTATGTACTGTATGTTAATATTTTTTGTACTTATTTTATGAAATAAATAACTTAATAAATTTTAGCTTTTTTATTCAAAACATTTTCAAATTATAGTTTATTGAATTTGCTCTGTATATTAAAGATATTTTTCGATTTTTTATTCATGGTATCAAACACGTGTATAAAAAAAAGTTTTGATACTCAACTCTACTGCTTAATTAACTGAGTTAAACTTTCTTGATAATAACTAATATTCTTCATTTAATAAGTAAAAATTAATATTTTTTAAACGTGAAAGTAATTAGAATAAAGTTTACTTTATACATATATAAATAATGAAAAATCCACCTATGATCAAAATCAGAATAATATTAATGGCAAAAAGTTGCTACACAATTATTTTTAAATTTAATTTTTATTCACGGGTGAAGATAAATTTTAGAAATATTTACAAAAATAATCTGTAATGAATAGAGTAATCACTCGCTTAATCGGTAAGGATACAAGCAATTACTTACAGAATTTAAATAGGATGGATGACGGTATCGACACCCAAGTGTTCGGTGCCCACCACAAATGTTCATAAACTGATTCAACTTAATAAACTATGAAGAAAAAAAAAATCAATTTTAATAAAATTTGAAAAAATTTACTCAAAAAAATTTAAATAAAAAATTTCAATTTTTCATTGGATAGAAATGAATTTTGAATATGGATCCAATCCAATTCTGAACTTACACATTATGTATATATTTTTATTTGTACTCATCAATGTTAATATTTTTATTTCTTATATATTTGTAAAATTATTTGTACTCCAATAATTAGTATTTATCATAATAGGTTTTTTATGGGTCCAATAGAATATTATGATTTTTCTTTGATTTTAGCAATTGACAATTTTCTTTGGTTCGATAACAAATTATATTGAATTGTAATATGATTTTGGACTTGATATAATTAAGTAAAGTGTTAGAATAAATCGAATCATCTAATCCAAACTGTGTTTTACCCGATCAAACCGCATATTTTAATCTTTGAAGAGGATATTTTTTAGCTCAGAAACCCAACCAAACTGATCCTATTAATCCATTTTATGTCAATGTTCAATCTGTGTAGCCAATGTTCCAACAGGGGAAAGTATAAGTACGAGAATAAATATATATTTTGGCGTGACTTGTTAGATGTTGATCAGGAAGCCTAAATCGCACCAGTAAATACAGTGATAGTCACAAAAACCCTTTCGTAGATGTAGCATGGAATTTGAAGTTTCAATGTTAACTTTGGGGAACTTGAAAAACCTTCTACAAAACTTGAGGGTGTATATAAGCACATACTTATTTGCTTAAGCTTACAAGAGAAACCTATGACCTTCTCATTAACTCTTCATCTTATGTAATTTGCTAGTGTTTTTTAAAGTATGCATCTAAATGCAAATAAGCTTATAGAAATAAGCGCTTATGATATAATATCTCGTATGGTAAACTCTTTTATATAGGCACTTTTACAGTACCCTGCTTTTGCAGTACAACATAATGAACACATGCAGCATAAAATGGAATTTTAATATAATAGTAACCCTGGCAATTACAATTTTACATTGACATAATATTGCTCTCTTTACAGTAGTAAGGTTTGTGTCTATACTTCCTCACATTTTTTTAGCATAACAGCAAGGAGTCGATTCGATCCCATAGCTCTCTCCACATTAATGAATGTTAAGCATGGATATGTAATCTGCTACAAAATTGCAAACGAGGCAACAAACCTACAAAATTACATATTTCAATAAGAAAATTGAACCATTGATCTTAATTATATAAGAAGAATCATGATCCCATGCTTGAGGTCCTCGGTAAACCTAGCGTGCATTAGTTAGCTCCAAAATTAATGATGCCAAGGAGGATAAACTGAAAATCATAAAACTAGCCTTCATATAACAAGTTCCTGACAGTTGAAGCAACCATTTCAGATTTACTTCTTAATTTGTCTGGTGTGGTTAATTACCATTATTTTTCTTTTCTTCTACAACTTCTATCATATTCTTTCTATTTTTTTGTTTTGTCTCCAGCTCATAAATTAAACCAGAAAGATGGGAAGGTGCTCTGTATACATATTCAGCTTCCAACACTCAATCCCAAGACAAATATAAATATTTACAGATGGTTAAATGATGCAGGTAAAAAACTACAAGTGATATTCAAAGATATAATGCTTATATCAACCAGAATGAGGAGAACACTACTTACCATGTCGAATTACAACTCTATCCAAGGTAGCGAAGCAAGACTCCATCATTCCCCAATACAAATCCCTTCTTGTCATCAAGGAACCTGTGGCAAGTAGACCATTTACAACAAGACTTTACCAATAAAAGTTTCATAGCCTTCAAAATAGCATTAACCAATTCTCATAACTCCTGGAATTTGTTTTCATCCAGTTCTTTTTAAACATAATAGATAACAGTTTACTTCCAGTCAACTCCATCCATGATAAAATTGAAAAGAAGCTGCGTAGAGAAAGATGGAAAATATAAAATGCAACATATATTAGCAACATGAGGAGCCTGCTGTGGTTGGGAGGGGAGCTCTTCCAAGTAAATATGTGCTTTTAAAGTGCAGACAAAAGAATAACTATAACTATAAAAGAAGTGAGGCTTAGTAGTAGTTAGACTGACTTCACTGAGTATAAATTTGCAGCAATGTTGTCAGCAGCTTTGTCACGGATCCATGACTTGCCACCATTAGTAGTTCTCAAGAGAATACCACTTCCTCCTGCTGCCCAAGCCTCCTCCTGTATGCATAATTTAGCATATTACATATATGTATGTATATATATGTAAGTATATATAAGAATGGCTTTAGCATTGTTCTGTGCTATCAAAATTAATAAACTAAAGAGGCAACAGCCATATTTTGAATGTTCTTTTTATTTTTCTTTTGGAACTTGTGGCTGACTGGACTGTTACACACAAGACTTGGTAACTTAATAAAGTAAATCTTTGAATGGAGGAACACTTTACCGATGAACGATATCCCACATCAAGAATACCAAAACCTCGGCTTTGAACAGGAACCTCCTCAAATTCTTCAGTTAACTGAAACAATAATATATATTTGTTCTTATTTGAAAAGAAATGCAGCAGAAATCGACAGCAAGCAAAAAGAGCAACAAATCTGATTGTTTTTTATATAACGATTTTAATTCATCACTTTGGAAATCTATCATATTCAGTATAATAAAGACAGAAACAAAAAAAGGTTCATGCACTTATGCACTTTCTTACAAAAGGTTTTTGTTTTTACAATCCTCTTCCACTTCTCCCTCCTTCAACAAGATGCAACTCAAACATTTTGGACTAGTTGAATTTGGAACACAGATTAATATGATTAAAATAGTACATTTTCGATTCAACTTATTTTTCGAAATCAATCTGTTTCCAAACATGCAGTTAGTGGAGATAGGCATACTAAAGTGAATATCTGACAAAACAAGGAAAGTGAATGCAGGAAAGATGTTTCATCAAAGACAGAGGTTTCCTCGTCAATAAATAAGACGAGAGTAAGTAAAGCAGTCTGTGAATGTAAAACATGATAGAAGAAAAGCCCCACCAAAGAAGGGTGGCAAAATTCAAAGCTAATTTAAGACTTAAGAAAATAGTTAAAAGATTATCCAGAATGATGGTGGTAAGGAATGAAATGGGAGACTAGAATGACATTCTCAGAATTATTTACCCCTGTGCCCTTGCTGAGATAAAGACCGCCTCCACGAACAAGAAGCCACAGACCACCATCAGCTCTCCATCCCATGTTCTGGATTCTTCTGGCAACTGCTCTATTATGAGGCTGCCAGAATGGCTGAAAATAAAATAAAATAAAATAATTATTATAAAAAACACTATGCACGCAGACAAACCATCAATCAATATGATATCAGCTGGTTTCCATAATCTATACAAGCCACCATCTGAGATATATATCCCAAGGAAGAGCTACTGCATTATTATAAACTTTAGAGTCATGATGCATAGAGAATGGAAGAATAGATTTCTACAGTAAAAGAGCTGGTGAAATAAGAAAAGGAGAGAATCTCCTCCGATAGTAGTAAACTTTTTTTCCTCAGGAGGTCCATTCTATCTATGAAATGAAATCAATGGGATGAAAACAGTAAAAAGAAAAGAAACCTTTTAGATAGAGTACAAGAAAATTCATGGGCATGCACAACAGGAAAGGTGCTTTAGCTTAGTTCTTGGGTCTTACATCAAAGAAGACCCAGCATTCATGTTACTAAGAAAATTTTGAATGTATAAAACTATTATTTTACAAGGATGATGTCATCATATCCCTGTAATAGAACAATTTTCATTAGCTCGGCAACTGCATGTGATCTGATCCACCAGACCAGTTTATGGATGCTACTTCAGAATTTCCAATATTGATAATTTCACTTCAGTTGAACATTTCCACATAATTCAAATGCCAGGTAAGGCATACCAAAAGTACAAGTACCAGGCAAATATAGAAGCTAAAGCAAATGCCATCATGAATTAAGAGCCTCACCTGACCAGGCTCCCAGGTTAAGTAGAAGTTGCCCCTACTTGAGACTGCAACATACCTTCCATCTGGAGAGCGATTGACAGTATTGAAAGTCCCAGTGTAATAACTTGCACCACTAATACCACTAGAAACTGTTCTGAAGAAGCAACACAGATAGATAAATGCCTTGACAACGACATATAAAACTGAAAACATTTAGCAATTTACATAATATGAAAGACGACACACAATGAACGAGTTTCTGAAGCATATAACCAAGCAAGTCAAACTTCTTCGCGAATAACACCTTCGACACTCACCCTATATTAAAATTCTTCAAGCAAATCTCGAACATTCTATATTTATTACTTCAGTTACTGATTTGAACGAATAGCATTACTACACGAGTACCCATAATCCATAGTTCCATACACATATCCTGCATTATTGGAAACTCACCTGTTAAGAGTAGCTGACACAGTTTCCTGGACAGCAGCCCTCCAGTTGTAACCTCTGTTAGCAGTGACATATATCGCACCTTCGTCAGTCACCATCTCTGCACTCTTCTCACCAGTCGCCTTTATGTACACCTGCAACACATCACATTACATTTCAGCACAAATTACAAATAAACAAAAACATTATTATTAGAATAAGAGTCTGATTAGATAAACTTTTCCATCCATAGCACTTTTGAAAGGAAAAAAAAAAAAAAAGTAAAAATGAAAATGAAATAAACTTTTCTATAAGTTAAAACTAGCTTATACATAAGCTAATTTGTAATTCTTAGGAGGTTATATCAAAGCTTCCACAAATTAGTTTATATATAAAGTTATTTTTAATTTATAGAGAAACAGATGTTATCTTTTCTTCCATAAGTATTTTTTGGAAAAGTTTATCCAAAAAAACCCTAAATAACAATGCATGCACAACCATATCCCCCGGAAGTTCAGCACTGAGAGGAATCCTCTCCCAACTTTCTCCAGAATCAGCAGTGTACAAAAGAATCGCAGGTTTTCCAACTATCCAACCTTCCTTCCCTTTGAAGCTAATAGAATTGAAGCGGTAATTGAAATCCTCGTCTTCGGCAGAGGGAATCGAACGCGGAGCCCAAGTGTTTCCTCCATCTTTCGTCTCCAGAATGGTTTGTCTCGTCCCGAGAAGAAAACCTAAAATGCAAACAGCGTTCATTCATTTAACCGCAATTCGAAGGCATCCGAGAGGAGAATGCAAATTGACGGTACCGTGGTTGGGGTCGTCGGGGACAAAAGCGATGTCGAGAAGCACGACGCCGGGGTCGATAGGGAGGTAAACTCTCTCCCACTCGGAAAGCGCTTCTTCGGCTCTGGCCGGCGCGAAGTGAGGGAGCGAGACGGAGATTGCGGCGGTTTCGGCGATGAAGCGTCTTCTGGTTCTGGAGAAGTCGATAGAAGAGGCTTTGACAATGAGGCTTCGGGTTCGGCTTCGAGAGGAAGCTCGCGAGGAAGGTAAAGAAGACCTGAAGGAGGAGGTTGAGTCGGTGAAGGTGAATTGCAGAGTCGCCATTGCTTCTTTTGTTTTCCTTTTCTCTCTCTGCCTTATCCTAACGGCTTCGCGGGTGATTTCAAGCCGCTTCACTTCTTCATCTTCACTCAGTGGATCATACGCTTCCAACTCTAACCTTACTATTTTTATTTTTTTTATTTCTATATAAATTTGTTATAGTTATAGACAAGCTCTCTCTGTCTCTGTGTATCAGAGATATCACATTATCTTACAAACTATTTTTGTCAATTAAATTAAATTTCAAACCACTTTCTTAAAAATTAAAAACTTTACAATTATTTTTCACTTTATATTTTTTGTATCTCCCTGCGGGTTAAATATTCTAATATAAAAATAATTTGTATAATTAATATAATTTTGATAAATCTATGTATTTTTTAAGAACATTTTTAATATCACAAAAATAAATCATATACATACATTTATACATTGAGGATCAATTGCATCGAACAATTATTTCAGGAATGGGGCTCACAGGAAACTATCACACGCTCATTAAGACCTTGACTAGCTAGCTAGTTGAGGCATGTGTAGAGTGTGTCCCTAACCAAATTAAAAAATATTTTCTTCATAATTATTTGAATATCTTAAGTCATCTTTAAAATTATTTTAATAAAAATGAAAGTAAGAAGATTCAATTTATCTCGTTACATAATAGACCCAAATAAAGTTTTGATTATATCAGTTGTTTTTTACAATCAATATATTAGAGGTTAAGATCGGTAATATATGATATTCTTTTAACATAGCTTTTAATTAAGAGTGTTTGTCATGTGATTTGTTTAAAATTTTGTCTTAACAATTATTCCAACCAAGTAAAAAAAATTAAGTATGATTGAATTTAATTCGATTTAAATGCATTATAAAATTTGAATCAAATCAAATTAATATTTTACTATTTGATTTGGTTCATTTTTTGAAATTTTATAAAATTATTATTTAAATATTAATTTAAAATATATAATATTATATTTTAAAAGATATAGACCAAAATGAATTTGAAAAATAAGATAAAGAACTAAAAGTAGGATTTAGTATTTTTTTATTTTAAAATTCAACTTAGCAACTTATAATTTTATAAAATACATTTTAAATATTATAATGTATATTTAGAGAGAAAAACACATTTTAGGTTATGTGTCAATTTTGTATACAAGCACCATGCATTTGAAAAAAATATATATTTACAAATAAGTGCAATTTAGTTTTATTTGGGATGATTTCAAATTTAAATCTAAAAATTGAATCAAACCACGCAATTTCAAAATTGTTAATTTGGGATTTTGTATTAGTTTTTGAATTTTTTTTTATTGATTTACAATTTTTTGTTTCGATCAGTTCGATTTTGAACATTCATACTTCTAACACACTTTTTTCTACACTTGTTCCTATTAGTTATTCTCTTTGTTCTATATTATAAACAAAAAAAATTGATTTTATACATATTAAAAAAATTAATTATCTGCATTAAATTTTATTAATTTTATATATTTTTTAAATTATTTTTGTTGTAAATGCCAAAAGAAGTAATGCAATTAGAACATCGTATATTAAAATTAGTTGAAATTTACTTACATATTTAAGAGGAAAGAAAAGTATTTTTTTTTACTTGTAATAAAGAATAAGGGAAGTAAAATTTATTGAAAATTATAAAATTAGTGAAGAAAATCATTAAATATGATGTGAAACTCATCAATTTTGTAGTTTTTAATAAATTTTAATTTAATAAGAGAGTTAAAAGAGTGTGATACAACATGTGTTACTTTCATTTTTCTTCTTTTAATATTTCCAATCCTAATTATAAGGAGCATAATCAAGATAAAAAAAATTAATATAATTACATTTAATTAATTTTATCACAAGTTAAAATTTTATTTCAAATATGTTACTTTAACTAATTATTATATTTAATATTAAGTGAAATATATTAAAAAATCATAATTTTAAAAACTAATTATCGTTACTTATGCTTAATATCAAAGAAAAAACTATTTTGTTTAGAAAGATACTATAACAGACAACAAGTTAAAACAACAGCTAATTAACATGTGCAGATATAATAAATTAAAATAATGATGGACTACCATGTGCGCATGTTCAATTTGTTCACATGTTGACCGCTAGAATTAGTCTAGTAATTAAGCGAGAAGAGCTCAGAGTAGTTAAAAATACGAAGATTTAGATTCAATTTTATTTTTTGTTTTTGACTAATTTTGTAATTTTTCCAGTCTTTAAAAAAGAAAAAAAAACATTTGTTCACGTGTTGTAAACAAGATGGTGGGCTGCGGTGGACCAACATTAAATCTATTAATATTTGACCGTTTGATTAATTTAAGTGGTAGATCAATATAGTGCACCTTAACCCACTACATTATTTCTCCGGCACATCCTCACGAATCACAAGCTCCGCCGTTGCTCTGTGCTTTGCCGCTCCGTCATGTCGCCCTCCGCCGCCTCATCCTCCGTGTATGGTTCTGTTGCAGCTTCCTCTAGTCACCGATGAGTGATACGGCACTTGCAACTTTGGGTGAGGGAAACTAAAATCACATGAAGCAAGGTACATGATATAAGATTTTCTGTAGATATCAATCTAAATTTCATGGTGGACCACATGAGATACTGTTCCACCTAGAATTCGCCTGCAAACAAATACTAATAATAACATAGTCTTTCTCAGTCTTTGTCGGTATCTTCCAAAAAATATATATATATAGTCTTCGTCGGTCGTCTTAGAAAAATGCACAACATTGATATTCTGTCCCAATGCTCTGTCTCTAAATCTGTAATGTGAGTCATTAACTCGAAGTCTCGATACTCTGCTTGCACTGCTACTACAATCCAAACATGGTAAATCATGTTGGTGTGTCTAAGACCAAGTGTACGTACGACGTTTTCCTTAATTTTAGAGGTGAAGATGTCCGTCGCACATTCATTTGTCATCTCTATCAAGCTTTGGATCGGAAGGGAATTGCCACCTTCATGGACAATAAGGAGCTCAAGTATGGAGATGAACTTAGCCCTACGCTTCTTAAAGCCATCGAAGAATCAAGGATCTCCATTGTTGTTTTCTCTAAAAATTATGCGGCCTCTTCATGGTGCCTTGATGAACTTGTTAAGATCCATGAGTGTATCAAGTCAAAGAAGCAGCAGGTTTGGCCAATCTTCTACAAAATGGATCCCGCGAATGTGAGGCATCAGAAAGGAAGTTATGGTCAGGCCATGACTAAGCATGAAACAAGGCACGGAAAAGACCCGGAGAAGCTGCACAAATGGAGATTGGCCTTGACTTACGTAGCCAACTTAAAAGGACAACATTTGACACAAGGGTAAGTAAATGTGTGTGTTGACTTCTAGTTATATATGAAGTATTTGCTACTTATTAATTTAAGGCCACGAACATATATAGGATACTTGTTTTGTTCATATATATTGTCGTTTGTGGCTTATACACGTTTATATAATTTTGGCAAAATCAATTTGATGATTAATTTAAAAAGCATTGTTTATCAGGACAAATGAAGCCAATTTTATTGAGGATCTTGTAAGCAAGATTTTCAATAAAGTATCTCCTAAAGATTTATCTAGATATGAACATATAGTTGGGCGGAAGTATCTAGTTGAAGAATTGAAGTTACTTCTAGATCTTGAGTCTCATAATATCACTTGCCTACTAGGGATTTATGGAACAGGTGGAATTGGCAAAACCACACTTGCCAAAGCTCTGTATGACTCCATTTACAAGCAATTTGAGGGTTCAAGTTTTCTTTCCAATGTCAGAGAAAAGTCAAAACAAATTAAGGGCTTAGAATTATTGCAAAAAAGTCTTTTGTCAGATATACTTGAGGTAGAGGAAAGCAAAATCCAAGTGAAAAATATTGAAGAAGGAATTATAACAATAAAAAGTAGACTTGATTTTAAAAGAGTTCTTATAATTCTTGATGATGTTGATGACATTAAACAGATGTATAGTTTGGCAAGAGAACACGATTGGTTTGGTCTTGGGAGCAGAATCATCATAACCACGAGAGATCAACATTTGCTAGATGTTGGCAGGATCAAAAAGAAATATGAAGTGAAAGTGCTAAACCATCCAGAGTCTCTGGAGCTCTTTTGTCAAAGCGTCTTTAGAAAAAATTATCCTAAATCAAACTATAAAGATCTGTCCCACCGCGCAATTCGTTGTTGCAAAGGCCTTCCATTGGCCTTAAAAGTATTAGGTTGTCATTTGGTTGGAAAAGATTTGAGTGGATGGAATGATGCATTGGACAAATATGAAAAAAGTCCACATGAAGATGTTCAAAAAGTTCTTAGAATAAGCTATGATAGCCTGTCCTTAAATGAAAAGGATATTTTCCTTGACATTGTATGCTTCTTCAATGGGTGGAAATTGAAACAAGCAAAAGAAGTACTAGATGCGTGTGATTTCAACTCAGGAGATGGTATTACAACATTAGTTAATAAATCTCTTTTAACTATTGACAACAAATACTTGCATATGCATGACCTAATACAGGCCATGGGTAAATACATTGTTAAAGAGGAAGCATGGAATGAATTTGGTGAACGTAGCAGATTATGGCATCATGAAGATGTTCTTCAAGTATTAGCTGATAATAATGTAAGAATGTGTTAACTTTATTTATTGATTTTGGTCATCTTTTAACATTTAAATTTATGTTAAAATTTTGAATACTTAATTAATGCCGGTTGTAATTGCTTTAAAGGGAAGTGGCAAAATTCAAGGCATAATCCTGGATCCCCCTCAAAGTGAAGAAGTTAATTGTACTCCTACTGTATTTAAGAAGATGGGAAATCTTAGAATCCTAATTGTTCGTAATACAAAGTTTTTATGCAAGCCTTGTTATCTCCCAAATAACTTAAAGCTACTTTACTGGGAGAATTATCCTTCTCCATCTTTCCCATCAGATTTTTATCCCAGGAAAATTGTGACCTTCCATTTATGTGAAAGTCCTTCACTTGTACTAAAAAAGCCATTTAAGGTACAAATTCTTTTTCTTTTTCATGTTTTACTTGAATGTTTAGATTGCTCGATCTTATCACATAACTGATTTTATTTTTTTTATCCTCAATTGTAGGGCTATATATATTACACTTTTCTCATCTCATTTTGTTCATTAGTGTTAATTATCTTATTATTTGAGCCAATTGTAAATAAAAAATAAAAAAATTACATTGTGCCCATTACCTTCTTTTGGAAACAAATGACAAAATTTGGATGTACAGTTGTTAATTAATTGATATATGTATGTTTTGCAGAAATTTGAGCATTTGACTTGCATTTGTATCTCCTCTTGTTGTAAGGTTACTGAATTTCCTGATGTGTCTGGAGCCATGAATTTAAGAGAGTTGAGACTTGATAGATGCGAGAACCTGGTTAGTATACATGAATCAGTTGGATATCTTACAAACCTTGTTTCCATACAGGTTTTAGGATGCACTAAACTCCAAAGTTTTGTGCCAACAATCTATTTGCCATCTCTCGAAAACCTTTGCTTTAGCTTGTGTACAAAACTCACTTACTTCCCAGAGATCAGGGAGATGATGGATAAGCCTTTAAAGATTATAATGATGGATACATCAATTACGGATCTTCCAGAATCCGTTGAGAAACTTATTGGGCTTAAACTTATTGACATGACAGGTTGTAAGGAACTGCGACATTTACCAAGTAGCTTATTTATGTTGCCAAATTTTGTTACATTAAAAATTGGAAAATGTCATGGACTTCGAGAGTCATTTAGAAGGTTTCAAGGAAGCCATTCAACATGCCCAAAACTAGAGACATTAGATTTCTGCGATGCTGATCTATCAGAAAGAGATCTTTCAACGATTATTTACAATTTTCCAAACTTGAAAGATTTAATTGTTTCGCAGAACAATTTTGTGTCTCTCCCAGCAGATATTATAAAATCTACTAAATTGGCAAGTCTTGACGTGAGTAGTTGTGAGAAGCTTGAAGAAATTTCAGAACTTCCATCAAGTATTGAGAAAGTAGATGCAAGAGAATGTAATTCCTTAACTTGGGAGACATCAAACATGTTATGGTCTCAGGTTTGCTATAGTTCTACATTTGCTGATATAAATAAATAAATATATATATATATATATATATATATATATATATATATATATAATGAACAAACATTCTTTAATCACTTTAACGTCTTGGTCTTGTGTTGTGGGATGTGTGACAGGTGCGTAAAGAGATGAAGAGATTACATGTGGTGATGCCAAATCCAAAAAGAGAGATTCCAGAATGGTTTGACTATGTTAAGGAGGGAGGGTATCCGGTCTTCGAGGTTCGTGGGAAGTTCCCTGCAGTTGCTTTAGCGTTTGTGTTCGGGGAAGTGGTTGCCAATGTTAACCGACTATTGTCATCTGTTCACATGCACTTGATCATTGATGGTGAACGCAAAGGGTACCGTAAGTTCTCTGTGAATGAGAATCATGTGTTGTTGTACGACCTACCAAATTTGTTCGGTTTGGAGGAGCGGGATGTAGGTAATGATTGGAAGACCATAATGATTTGTTGCAAAACAAACTTGAGTCTATGTTCATGGGGAGTTTATGCGTACAACCAGGGTATCCGGTTCCCGGGTCAAGATCAGGTTCGGAGTGAGGAGGAGAAAGTAAGAAATAAGAAACGAAGTTCGAATATTCTAGATATTAATAGGGTGCTTTGTGTGATGATGACATCTCTAGATGAATTGGGGTATTCTACAGATAAGTCAGCTGAAACCAGCCAAATGTTGCTGCGAGTCTTGCAGAAAGAGTTGAGGGCTTCAAGAGAGGAGGAAGGGTTGAACGTTGAGGACAAGGAGGTCAATTTTGTGGCCAAGTTTATGGAAATGGTGGTAAGTGCTAAAGAACTTTTGGGGGAAGATTCAAGCTTAACACGTAGGTCACGCAGGTCTAAAAAACGCTCAGAAATTCCTCAACCTCACACTCAGTCTCACACTGCTGGCGGCACCTCAGAAAAATTATCAATTTTATGGCAATGCTTCGGTTTCGTCTGCTTTCTCTATTTTTTGGTTAAGCTCTTAGTAAAATTGGCAGTTTGGGGGAAATCCTTCATCTCTTTTTTGGTCGCATTCGGGAAATTGTTCTGCTACTACCTCTTTCTCTGTTATTTTGTTATTATTATTATGAAAAAATTGCTGAGAGAAGAAAGCCATTAAGATCCCAAAATATAAGTTGCTACAGATCCAACTCACAAGTCCAACAAAAAGACTGTGTGTTGAATTCAGAATCAGGATCGGTGTTAATTGCAAATGGTCTTAATAATTGTTTGTTAGTCAGTTTGATTACGAAACTTTTGGTGTGAGAATGTTATTTGGCTATTTTCTTTTGTTTCTATTTGTGGTATGCCAAGATGAAATCATAGCAATGAGCATGACATGTTAATCTTCTATTCTCTTTCTAATTGTTTCCTATTCTCCTTCTCTACCTCCTAGTTCTCGGCAAATTATTGGGAGTCAGTCAACCCGTTTTTGGCTCCAACATCTATGAGGATTTTGAAGGTAGTCTCTCGTAACTCACCTAAACCATTATTCACTGTCATGTTATGTTTGGTTTGCCACATCAGTTTATTCCAAATATTAGATGAAATTAGGATAGCGAAACCTGATTGTAAACCTGATAACTAGAGGGACCCAATTGACATAATTGAAAACTAAAGAATAAAAATTGTACAATCTTATTATCCTTTTTATTATGCATTTGCTATTTCAATTATTTTTACATTTATTAAATATAATAATTTAATATAATTTTAATATCTCTAAAATAAATTATGTACAATTCTTACCCGTGTGTTACAAGGGTCAATACCTAGGTAGAGGTTAATTACCTCATCATCATAAAATAATATTTTTCTCGGTGTATTAATATGTCGTAACCAAATAATAATAACAAAGTCTTTCCCGACCGTCTTAAAAAAATACACAGCATTCACAGATAGTCGCAACATACACTGTGTTTATTGTGCTACTACAATGCACTTATGGCCAACCATTGCGCAATGTCTGAGACCAAGTGCACGTATGACTTTTTCCTTAGCTATAGGGGTGATGTCAGAAGGGAATTATCACCTTTATGGAGGACGAGGAACTGAAGCTTGAAGATCAAACTGGTCCTACTCTTCTTAAAGCCATTGAAGAATCAAGGATTTCAGTTGTTGTTTTGTCTGTAAATTATGCAGCCTCATCATAGTGCCTTGATGAACTTGAGAAGATCCACGACTATGTCAAGTTAAAAAATCAGCTCGTTTTCCCCATCTTCTACAGAGTGTATCCCTCAGAGTCAGATGTGAGGTATCAAAAAGGAAGTTATGGTGAGGCCATGAATAAGCATGAAACAAGGTACGGGAAAGACTCAGAGAAGGTGCACAAATGGAGATCGGCCTTGACTTACGTAGCCAACTTGAAAGGACAACATTTCAAATCTGAACAAGGGTAAGTAAATGTAGTCAATCAGTGAATATGTGTGTGCGCGTTGACTTCAAGTTATGAAGTATTTGCTACTTGTAATTAATTTAAGGCAATGATTGTTTTGTTTATATTGTTATCGTCGCATATGTGTTTATATAATTTGACAAAATCAATTTGATGATTAATTAAAGAACACTGTTTATCAGGATGGATGAGTTCAAGTTTATAGATGATATTGTTCTCAAGATCTTCATTCAAGTGTCTCCAAAAGATTTATCTAGTAATGAGCATATAATTGGATGAGAGAATCTAGTTGAAAAATTGAAGTCACTTTTAGATCTTGAGTCTCGTAATAACACTTGTCTGTTAGGGATTCATGAAACAGGCGAAAGTGGCAAAACCACACTTACCGAAGCATTGTATGATTCAATTTACAAGCAGTTTGAGAGTTCAAGTTTTATTTCCAACATTAGAGAAACCTCAAATTGAATTAAGGGCCTTGAACTTTGCAACAAAAGCTTCTATCAAAGATACTTGAGGTTGAGATAAGCAAAATCCAATTGAAATGTATTGAAGAAAGAACTAGAACAATAAAATGTAGACTTGGTTTAAAAAGAGTTCTTAAAGTTCTCAATGATGTTGATAACGTTAAATAGTTGGATAATTTGGTAAGTGATGTGATTGGAGTGGTCCTAGGAGTAGGATCATCATAACAAGAAATAAACATTAGCTAGATATTTGTGGGGTCAAAAGAGATATGAAGTGAAAGTTCTAAACAACCAAGGGTCTTTGAAACTCTTTTACCAAAATGCCTTCAGAAAAACTTGTCCCGAATCAAATTATGAAGATTTGTCCAATTGTGCAATTTGTTGTTGCAAAGGCCTTCCATTGGTCTTAAAAGTACTAGGCTCACATCACTACAAGAAAAATACTAATTTTTTATGGAAATTTCTGACGGAAAATGGTAAATTTTCGACGAATTTTGTTTTTTTGACGGATTTAAATCCGTTGGAAAAAGTGGCGTCGGAAAAAAAAATTCATCAAGATGAACACTTCATTTTTATAAAAACAAAATTAATGTAATATATTCATTTCAAAATACACTAAAATATGAACACTTTGATTACCTTCCAGTTGTTGTTCAATTTTAACAAAATTTGATATACACGTATAAAGTGATATGAACTTTCAATTTAACGGTTGGATTTACAAAATTCACATTTAATATAAAGTTATTGAGCGGCATAATACTTAGTAAAAGTTATACCGGTATAATTATAACCACCTATATTATATATATATTGATGGAGAAGATAGGAGGAGTGAATGTTGTTCTTCTCCTATTCTTCACCTAGGCTTGGATCTTCTTCAAGGAGCTTGAATCCGAAGATGGAGAACTCTGGAATGATGAAGGAACACGAGTGGAATGAGGTCTAGACTTGGATGGAAGCATCCAAGCTCAAGCATCAATGGATTGTTCACTTCAAAGAGAAGGAACAATGGTGAACTCCTAAAACTAGAGAGAATTCACGGTGACTTTGAGGGAGAAACTTGGCTCAATGGCTCTCAAATTTCTGAATATTCAAAGTGTATACAAAGTGAGAAGGAATTGGCTTAAGTATGCACCGAAATTATGACACTTAGGCGCCTAAGCTTAAGGTTCACAAAATGGTGCCTAAAGTTTGAATTCAAATTTGAAATTTGAATTCAAACTTTGGTGCACATGTGTAAGTCCGAAAATTTAGGTACCAAAGTGCATTTAGGTGTGATTTGAGAGTCATTTAGGGTTAATTTGAGTGGCACATGTTCAGCCACCCAAGGTGCTAAACATGTGACTCAAATGTAACTTAAATGACTTCCAAATTAAACCTATTTTAACCTAATTAGCATACTTTAGTATTCCTTGTATTTTCCTATTCTAATGACCTAATTACATTGGTCCAACAATTACAATGGAAAGGAAAAATTACAAGAATGAAAATGAGCCCAATATTGGGTACCAAAAGCCCAAAGGCCCATGAAGCCCAAAACTAGGCCCAACAAGCCTAAAACCTAAAATGCTACTCTATGTGGTCCAAAATACAAGACCAAAATATATGATACATATACTAACATGATGTATACAAAACATATGAAATTAGCTATACAAAATATGGCCCATGAAAAGTTCAACTTGGGCCTTCCCAGGCCCAATGGACCCGATGGGCCCTGACTGGCCCAAACCTTTATGTCTAGCCAACTCCTCTTGGATCTTTGAGTATGTCACCTTTTGCACTCCAAAGCATGATTCCATCATATATATATATATATATATATATATATATATATATATATATATATATATATATATATATATATATATATATATATATATATGTGTGTGTGTGTGTGTGTGTGTGTGTGTGTGTGTGTGTGTGTGTAATTTTAAGCTTATTACTTCTAGAAAATAATAATAAAAAAATTCTTCTAAAATATAAAGCTACTATTTATGTTAAATAAACTAATATATGCACTAATTATTTAATAGAAAATTCATGAAACACACAAATATAAAAATATTTGCACTTGAACTTGCTTACTATAATTTTAAAGACAATATATTAACATCTCTAAGTAGTTTATAAATATTTAAAAATAAATATTATTTATTTAAAATAATTGTTAAGATCGAAAATATTAATTTTAGAAAATTTAAATATATTTTAGTCCCTATAAGATGGGTGATTTTGATTTTGGTTTTTGTAAAATTTTTTCTTTATTTTTCATCCTTGTAAGATTTATAAAGATTGTTTCCTACTTGTAAATGAGTAAAATATTTTTCTTTGATTTTCATCTCTCTAAAATATAAATTCACTAGTTTGATTATTTTAAGGTAGATAAATAATATTTATTTTAAAAAACTAAAAAAAAATTAGAGGTGTTAAATATTAATACGATAATAGTACGTAATTATTGTAGGTGACACCTAAGATAATTATTTATCTTTTTTTTTAAATAAGAAGTAGTAAAAATGATTACATAAAAAATAAGAATTAAAAATAAAAATTCCAATTTTAGAAAATGAAAATAAGAATTAAAAATAAAATTAAAAATAAGAAATTTCCGGCATAAATATAAATTCGTCAGAAATTTTCAATGGAATATTCCGTCAAAAAATTTCTGTCAAAAATTTTCGACGGATTTATTTTTCTGTCGAAAATTTTTGACGGAAAATTTTCGACGGATATTTTTGTCAGAAATTTTTGATGGAAATATAAATCCGTCGGAAATTTCTGACAAAAAATATAAATTTTCCGACGGATCCATATCCGTCAAAAAATTTTCGTCAAAAATTTGCATTTTTTTTATAATGCATATTGTTGGAAAAGATTTGGATGGATAGAAGGATGCATTGGAAAGATATGAAAAGAGTTCACATGAAGATGCCCAAAAAGTTCATAGAATAAGTTATGATAGCATGTCCTTCAATAAGAAGAATATTTTTCTCGACATTGCATGCTTCTTCAAAGGGTTGAAATTGAAATATGTAAAAGGAGGACTAGATGTGTGTGACTTCAACTTTAGGGATAGTATATATAACATTAGTTGATAACTCACTTTTAACTATCGACGATTATGATTGCTTAGGGATGTATGACCTAATGCAAGACATTGGAAGAGAGATTGTTAAGGAGGAAGCATGAAATGAAGTTAGCGAGCGCAACAAATTATGGCATCATGAAAACTTTTTTCAAGTACTAGTTGATAATAAGGTAAGAATGTTAAAGTTTTTCAAGACTATAATCTTTTAACATTTTAGTTTGTGTTAAATTATGAATATGTAATTAATGTTCCTTGTAATTGATTCAAAGAGAAGTAGCAAAATTCAAGGAATAATGCTTGGTCCCCTCAAAGTGGATAAATTAATTGAACAAATACTATATTTGAAAAGATGAAAAATTGAGAATTGTCATTATTGGTAACACAAGAATTTCTCCAGAACCTCATTATCTACCAAATAACATAAGATTACTTGATTGAAAGTGCTATCCTTCATGGTTTCTCCCATTGGATTTTTATCCTAGAAAAATTTAGAGCCTTCAATTTAAGTGGAAGTTATTTAGAACTAGAAAAGTTATTTCAAGTGAAATTTCTTTTGATTTTTCATGTTTGATGAAAATGTTTAGATGGAGTTACAATGCAAGTTACAATGTTTGTTGAGTTTGAAGGAGTTGGACGTAAGTAATGATACAGGTTTACTATGAAACGGAGTTGAGTGTATGTTCATGTGGAGTTTATGAGACTAACATGAAGGATATCTGATTCACGAGCCTTTGTTTAATCGATGATGTTATATCCCTTTAATGATGCAGTCTTTTCAATCCCAATAAAGAGACTATCATCTAGCAAAATTGATGCATCACAACCTTGCATTTCATATACATGAGTAGTTATTGCTTATGGTCCAAATTAAGATTAATCAAGTTAAGTGATGCAATATGAATAAAAAATAATAATAAATGCACACATATGATACTCAAACAAAGCAGTCATGAAAATGAAAACGAATGAAAGGCCAAATCATGCGAGATTCCTTAAAAACTACACCATGAATCATGAAACACAATTCTGATGGTGCTAAGTGCATTACATAGTGTGTTTAACAATACCAGCATCACAATCACAACAAAACTTGTGATACTTTAAGTTCTAAGGTTAATCGTAATGAATTGATAATATAATTAATAACAATCAATAATTAAATTATATTTCAAACTTATTTATGAACAATTGTTAATAAATTAACATAAAAATAAAAATAAATATAAACAAGTTAATATTAATATGCATAAAAATAGCTAAAATTATATATATAAAAATTCTAATAATCATTTGCATGATTATAAAAAAATAATAATCTAATATACAATTAAAATATTTACAGGTTATCGTAATTAATAGTATAATTAATATTAATTATTTACATACCTTTTAAATATAAAAATGTTATCTAATCTAAGTATTTATAAATATTAATTATTTATATATATTATAAATAAAATTAATATAATCAAAATATTTATATTTATTTATAATCTATCAAATAATTACTAATAAAAAAATTAATTCTTTTAATCTTTTTATAAATTCGTTAATTTTTTTCACAAATTTTCTAGAACCCTTTCAAATTAAATTTTTCCTATCTTATTCTTCATGAAAATTAAAAATAAAAAAATTTTCTCCCAATACTCCTTCCAATCAACTAAAAACCTTCCCAAAAAAATTCATCTCAAATTCCTGTTTCCACCCAAAAACTCACGTCACCCACCTTCCTAGTTCCCACAAACCCAATCCAAATTCTCACCCACACACAAAAGAGTAGTATCTACAACTAGTGGGAGGAAATTTTATTTTTCTTTAACTGATTTTTTTTGTTACAAGGAGAAATTTTGCTTATCCATACCGTTCCTCGCCCATATCAGTGAATGGACTAATCAAACTTGTCGGTTATCACGTGGGACACTGTCTTCATGCACAAAAACGATCGACCAGTTTTAAAAGACAATTTTACAAATTTGTTTTGGTCAAATTTGTTAAATTATAATATCAAGAACATAAAGACAATGGAGGAGCCGACAAGTCTCTTTCAACGAATCTTTTCTCTAATGATGATAATAATAATAATAATAATAATAACAGAATGCAATGCATGGAAATTGAAAGCATATGGTGAAGTAGAGCAACAAGCCACATGTACCCGATTCACACGTTTACAGAAAGAAAAGGAAAGAAATGTCAGCAACTTTTGTACAGTACATGTTCAATAAATGCATACAATACAATCCAAACAAAATAAAAAGTAAAACCCCACAAAGGAATTGAACTAATCAAAATTCTAAACCATAGTGGTTTATGCAATGGCTAGCTATACTACATGGTCAACTTCAACCGCGCCATCAACAACTCACGGCAAAAACACGCTAGCTGTAGCAGATAATAGTGACCAAGCCAGCTTTAGCAGGCACCTTTGACTTTGATAATTGATAATTTTTCGAACACCCTAATGTCCTATAAATTCATCACCCTCTATTTCCATTTCCATCATCTTCATATCTTCATTCAATCATTCTCTTTCTTGTTAATTACAATATAATTCTTTACTTTTCTCGTGTAATATATCATTAACATAATATATATCATGGCGCATTGTACTTCAAGTATCATAAGTTTTATTGTCACATTGTTGTTATTAGGTGCAATATGTGATGCACAATTGTCTTCTACATTTTATGACAATACATGCCCTGATGCACTTAGCACCATCAGAACTGTGATTCGTAGTGCAGTTTCTAAGGAACGCCGCATGGCTGCATCTCTCATTCGTCTTCATTTTCACGATTGTTTTGTCCAGGTAATTAAGTGCAGGTGGATTAATTCTTTATTTATTATAATTGCATGCACTTAATCTTAATTTGGACCATATCTTGTAGTAGAATCATAAACAATAACTGGTCTACTCGTATGCATTGTAGGGTTGTGATGCATCAATTTTGCTTGATGATAGCACCTCTATTGAGAGCGAAAAAACTGCACTTCAAAATGTTAACTCAGTAAGAGGATTTAACGTCATCGATCAAGCAAAATCTCAAGTGGAGAAAGTATGCCCCGGAGTTGTGTCATGTGCTGACATTGTAGCAATAGCAGCACGAGATGCATCATTTGCTGTAAGTTTATCAAGTAACAATTTAGGAGTTTGTTTGGATAAATTCCTCTCAAAATACTTATAAGAGATAAAAATAAGAAGAAAAAATTATAAAAGATGCCCTAATACATAAGTTAATTTTTAAAAGTTCTCTCATATTAATTTTTTCAAAAACTTGTTTTAAACTTGTATGCATAAACTACCTTTAGTTTCATAAAGAAACTTACATCATTTTTCCTTTTTAGTTTTCTTTCTTAGATGTAGTTAAATATTTATCCAAATAAACCATAGCTATATATGTTTAATATATAGTTTTAACTTATCAACATGCAAAAACATATATATAGTGTATTAGTATCATGACTTGTGCATTTGTTTTATTCTTGATCAGGTGGGTGGTCCATCATGGACAGTGAAACTTGGACGAAGAGATTCTACCACTGCAAGCAAAAGTTTGGCCACTAGTGACCTTCCACTTTTTACAGACGATCTTGACACTCTTATATCTAGATTCGATAAAAAGGGACTCACCGCTAGAGATATGGTTACTCTATCTGGTAATTAATTTATCATATTGCTTATTGTTTATGTACATCCTCAAAACTCACTAGATTGAAAACATTTAGTCATGTAATACTTTATATATATAATTTTTAAGTGTGAGATAATTATTAAAACAATATATATTGTCTTAATGTATACAGGTGCCCACACAATTGGACAAGCTCAATGTTTCACGTTTCGTGACAGGATATACAACAATGCAAGTAACATTGATGCAGGATTTGCTAGTACTCGTCAACGTGGTTGTCCATCACTTAGAAATAATGATAATGATAAGAAGTTGGCAGCACTAGACTTGGTTACGCCCAATTCATTTGACAACAATTATTTCAAGAATTTGATTCAGAAGAAAGGTCTTCTTCAAACAGATCAAGTATTATTTAATGGAGGATCTACAGATTCTATTGTGTCTGAATATAGCAAAAATCCTACAACTTTTAAGTCAGACTTTGCAGCTGCTATGATAAAAATGGGAGATATTGAACCATTAACCGGATCTGCTGGAATCATAAGAAAGATTTGCAGTTCTATCAACTAAGTTCGTACGTAGACCTATAACTGCCAATGTGTTTTGCAATTTACAAATTTCATGAATTAATTCATTTTCATTTAAACAAGTGTTAAATATTCTTATCAATTCATTTTACTGTATGTAGTCCCTTTGTTTCATTGATCAATAAAGTGTAATAAGTTTCGTTGTTTCTCTTTTTGTGTTCTTGCGCGTGTAGTTTTGGTTATCATATGGAAGTATTAAATTTGGTTCAGGAATAGAATTAAGTGACAATATGTTTAATAGGTCATCTCAAGCCAATATGTTTAAAGTATCAATCTAACTCGTCTAAGGTTGATTAAGGTCGATAAGCAGGTTGGCCTTATTTCAACAACTGATATGTCCTATATATTTAAAAGTCTACTTTAACTTAAAAATTTGTTTAAGTGACATGTATCATACAACTTAAAATATGAGAAATTATTAAGAAATTCAATACTATCAAATGTTATGATTTCAATTAATTATTACATGACAGACATTTATATGATTTTCAGCTGATGAGAAAAAATTAATAATATTTAATTACATGTCATATAAAAAATTATTAATGGATTTAATATAATATTATTATAATATAGTTAAAAAAATATTATATATTATATATTAATATAACGAAAAGAAATTTATTAACTCTTGCACCAATCTGGCTGTTGAGTTAGTAAACTCAATTTAGGGCACGAAACATTGAGATGACATTTAAATAACATGTTTGGTACCAACGATGTTGGCATACCACATTAGCTAAAGTGATACTATATTGATTAAAGGCCCAAAATCAAAAAAGATAAATTCAGTTATACATTTACAACGCATAAATTGCAACAGATATCTTATTCACAAATAAAATAGTTCAATCTCAAGAGAGATACTAATTATAATATAAATATTAAGAGATATCAAGAGAATTATTTACTGACTTAAGCATCGAAATTCTTTTTACAAGTACTCTTCCCGATTGAAGAAGAAGAGAAGGCATTATATCATCAAATAAGAGAATTAGAAAGAAAGGAGATCTCGCCTAAGCATATCAACATCAAAGCTATCCCTAGCAAAAACAACTCTAAAAGTAATTATTGATAGAGTTATCCAAATTAATAGTTCAGCATAAAATTTCAACAATTCAACGATTAAATTAAATATTCATAATGAATAGATCAAGTTTAAATTTTTTTGCAAAGCTTTAAATAAGATGGTTTATCGGAAAAATACATTCTAAAAAACTTAAACCTATCTTTTTTAATAAACAGACCAAATCATAAGCTCCTAATAGATTGTCCAACCTATTTTCACTCATAATAATATGTTATCTCAAGTCAAAATGGTGAATCAATACAAATCATACAAGATTGATTAAAATCAATATCACTCAAACATATTATATATTTATAAAGTAAATTACTAAACCATATTTTAGCCCAAAATAAAGCTATCATATTACTACACCAAAATATGGTAATAATACTTTTGTGAGAAGTCTTTGGTTTTGTGCCAAGAAATCAAGTCCATCTCAAATTCTTATATATACAACCAATATAATTTGTACAACAATTTATACAATATTATCTTTTGTATTTATCTTTATTTATAATTAAGTAATATACTGAGCTATGTGATTGAGAAAAATAAAAATTATTTACAAATATATCGTACGTGTATCAATACTCGTTAAAAGACTACATCAAAGTCTAGAGACTTCAAACCCAGTCTCATGTGGAGTGTATTTCAGCGAATGTTGCATAAAGGTTGATCAAAGTCAGTTATCTCATTTAAGAAGCATGACTAAATAAATTGACCAAAACAAATGTTTCAAATTGTATTCCTATTTCGGATTTGCAAATTGTCAAAATTAGCAAGTTGTATATTATTTGCTGCTAACGGTCACCGGACACAACCATAGCCATAAATACTTTAAAAGCGCCCAGGCCCAGGCCCAGGCCCAGGCCTTCTAGCCACTGAATGATCCATATATTCACTTAATTTGTCAAGATAGAACAGCATTTTTTAATGTTTGTAGGCAAAAATATGAAATAAAAAGCATTCTCGTAAAAAAATAATAATAAAGGAGATGTTAACTGTCATTAAAACTACTTTTCTAACAAAATAAGTTTCATATACCCCACGTATCTATGAATAGGGTCACGAGATTTGTCATTTTGAAAGTAGTTAACATTAAACATTATTTAACACACACACATACATACATATATATATATATATATATATATATATATATATATATATATATATATATATATATATATAATGTTAAATTAATTTTTAAATTTGTCTGAGTTACATAAAAAAAATGTGAATACAAATTCATTCGTAAATTTATATATACATTATAAAAAGTGTCTAATGCCTTTTATTTTAATAGGTTATAAAATTCTAATTCCACTAAAATTTAGTTATAACTATATATTGTGTGCGTGTGATAAAATAAAACTACGATATTTGTATTGACAATTAGTAAATGTATATTTTTTTATCAATTATATTTATAATTTGGTTCATGAAAAAAGTGAGATATTAATTCGAGACTATCATATCTGGATATCTATTTCTTTAAATAATAAGTGAATGAGTAGGGACGTGATGATAGATTTGATAGTTTCTTTTTGCTAAATTATGACCTCTTTGTTTAAAAATAATAATTGTTTTTCTAAGAAAATTATATTTTGATGCATGAAATAATATTGTCGAATGAGTGTTTAATGTCTTATCATTTGCTAAGATTGCTAACTTTTTTTTTTAACATTTTGATCTAGACATATGATGATTCAACACATCATAAATAGGAGATAAGACAATAATCATATGGTCCTATATATTATAACTGTAGGAATTAATTCGTTAACATTTTTTTAGGGAAAAAATCATAAAAAATAGTACCAAATATAAAAACTATTTTGTAATTTAACCTTTTTGTAGTATGGAATTAATCTTTTCGATAATCTTGAGTTGCCTGAGGAAAGAACTAGCTAATTAATAAGTTGCATGAATCACAGGGGCCTATTGGAAAAATTTTGTTAAATTGCATGAAATCTTTGATTTTATTTTAATCAGTATGATAAATATATTTCGTATCTTTATATATTATTTATAAAAAAAAAAAAAAAAAAAAAAAAAAAAGTTAAGTAATAAAGGTAATCAAGAATTTGAGTCATTAGATAAAATTAACTTATTTGAATAGTAATATGAGTGGTTAATTTTTAATATTATTTTTATCATTTAAAGATTCAAGGAAAAATTGTCTAAAAAATGAAAAAACGAATATCGACCCATATATCTTCTTTATATATATATAAATTATCACTATCATAAAAAAAATTAATTTATCACATTGATAATAGATTTTAATCACCTTATAGCATATCTAGTCATGTATAATTCTTCTTGTCAATGACAATCTAGCATAATTTTTACTTCTATACTCTAGTTTAATTTTAATTTTATGAAACGATTATTGTAAAAATAAAAAATAAATAACCATGCCATGAAATCTTTCGACTAAAAGTCAAATATTAATTTCTCAAGATGCAAATATTTGTATAAAGAGTTAACTTATTTCTAAAGATGTTTTTCCATAACTATCAAATTAAAGATTAAATTTATAACGACCTATTTAATAACATAATTAGAGATTTATATACTCATCTAATTAAAACTCACATTGAATATGATTTTTCTAGTAATTATTAAAAAATATAGGATTTATCATAATATATAATAATTTGATGAGTCTATTTCAATTAAATTCTTTCTTGGCAAAGTATTCCCAATCTATGTCAACTAATCTAAATGTCAATTTTTGAGGGAACAATTTTACACACTTTATATATATTTAAGAGAATTAACTCTCTGAAGTGATAGAAGCCAAGTAGTTAGACTTCTTTATAGGGATATTTGGGTCCGGAAGCACCTATGTACCTACCATTATATTATAAATTTATAATTCAAATATTATAATTATCGAGGGCACGAGGCTAAAGAAAATAGAGAAAAAAGTTCTACACGATCCACGGTTCAGATTGATGGAGCATATTTTCAGCCTCATACAGTTGCAGCACAGTATCACGCCCCTCAAGTATGTATATTAGTATATAGTTTACACATTGGCACGTCCAAACGTGAGAACCTCTTCGTACTTCCGAATGACACCTTTGTCCAATGTCAACTCCTACGTGATGGCTACCACCTATTCACAAACCGTTTTTCTTTCTTCTTCTTCTTGTTATATATATATATAAGAATTTAGATTGCAATGCATGCATAAGGGAAACAAACCTTGGTTTATATTATATGGTCACATTTTTCTAGTTTCCCTGAGGCTGCAAATTAACCATCATGAACATGAAGAACTTGAGCATCTCTTTGTGCATGCTTCTCATAGCTCTTGTGCGCTTAGGTGTTAGTGCACCCTCTAACTTCAACTATGGTGAAGCCCTTGACAAGAGTTTGATGTTCTTTGAAGCACAAAGGTCTGGTAAGTTACCACTTCAGCAACGAGTCAAGTGGCGTGGTGATTCTGGTCTCCAAGATGGTTTACAGCAAGGAGTGAGTCCCCATGAGAACTCTTTTTTTTTTTTTTTTTTTAAATTTTGGATTTGATCTAAGTCAGTCTTTTAAGAGTAAAGTAGTACATTTGATCGTCATTCCATGCTCAAACTGAGAATCGAATTCCGATCCTCAGTTAAAGACCACAAGTGGCGAACCACATCTACTAACTACTTTGGTCCCCATGAGAACTCTTTAGATATATTCAAGAGTCGCAATGTTATTGGTTTAGCTTGAGTCATCCATGGATATTTTGTGTTTTCATTTTTGTTGTTGTGTGGTGATGTTCAGGTAGACCTGGTGGGTGGTTATTATGATGCTGGTGATCATGTGAAGTTTGGGTTGCCAATGGCCTACAGTGTCACATTGCTTTCATGGGGAGCCATTGAGTTCAGCAAGGAAATCACAGACTTGAACCAAATAGGACACACATTATGGGCCATTAAATGGGGAACTGACTACTTTATCAAAGCACACACTCAGCCTAATGTTCTTTGGGGACAGGTAAGCAAGTGCAACAGACAGGGACCGAGTTCTTTTGGTCGGTCACCAATTTTCATCTGCCTAAATTAATGATTATAGTACTATATACACAAGTTTCCTAATTAAGACCATTTAAGTTTTTCTTTATTGTTTGACAACATTGCCATTATTTTTCATTATTACTCTACTTCAAATCTACATACTTATCATTTGGTTTAACAACTGTTTAGATAAACTTCCCTATAACTACTTAAAACCAACTACTACAACTTTTATTGAAACTATTTTATCTTTTTTTAATTCAGGTGAACAAGATGATAACTTATGTAAGAAATTTGATTATTTTCTTCTATTGAAAAGGTTATTCAAACAAGACAGAAATTGATGAACAAAAACAGACTTAATCATACATGATGAAACTTATTAAGAGTCTATTTGGATACAAACTTTATAGAGCTTTTGAGAACTTTATTAGAAAATACTTTTTTATTTTTAGTAGAGAAAATTCCAAAAACTCTTTCAGGCTTATATCCAGGCTCTAACAGCTCTTCAAAAGTATTATTACTTTGGTTGAATGTTAAGTATGCCTATTTTAATGTAAGATATTTCTTTGCTGTGAGAAATTTCAGGTGGGTGATGGAGTTTCTGATCATTACTGCTGGGAGCGTGCTGAAGACATGACGACTTCAAGAGGTGCCTATAAAATTGATGAACAACACCCTGGCTCAGATCTGGCAGGTGAAACTGCAGCTGCATTGGCTGCTGCAGCTATAGCTTTCAGGCCCTACAACTCCTCCTACTCTAGCTCCCTTCTAGTTCATGCAAAACAGGTGAGCATCCACATTGATTGATTAAAAATCATTTATAATACATGACATTGAAAGGGAAATTGAGTGTGGGGTAAATATTTAAAAATAAGGAGTACAAATCTCAAAACACAACTTGGTATTCAATTCTCTATTGATGAAGGCTAAATAACTGTATATTACATCACAACAAGAAACAGGTGATGCACTGACAGTGTGAAATCATTTATAGTAATTTATTGACTTTTATAATAAATAAGTAAAAGGTCATGCCAACAATGAAATTTGATTAGTTGATAGTGTAAAATTATCTTACACTGTCTGTGTGTGACTATTAAACTCATACACAAATCTTTTTCATATTTTACACTCAAAGGAGTTGTTGAACTTGTTATTGATGTTCTGTGTGTTGCAGCTCTTCACATTCGCAGATAGGTTCAGAGGTCTCTATGATGACTCCATATCAAATGCTCAGCAATTTTATACTTCGTCTGGTTACTCAGTGAGTAAACATTGCTCTATTTGCCTTTACTTTTATAAGTATCCAATCAAGTCAAACTCATACGGTCCTGTGTAGGATGAATTGTTGTGGGCTGCGGCTTGGCTGCACCTAGCAACTGGTGATGAATACTACCTAAAGTATGTGGTGGACAATGGTGTGTATATGGGTGGAACTGGCTGGGCAGTAAAAGAGTTCTCTTGGGACAATAAATATGCTGGTGTGCAGATCCTCCTATCAAAGGTAATTATTTATGACATCATTTTTTTTTCTGCTTTTTAGCCACTTAATTTAAATCCATTTCATGTTCTCAAAGTATAATATCTATATTTGAAGATAGTTTTGTTTCAAGACAAAGTGATATAAGGTGCATTTAACCAATTATGGTTCAAAGAATGATACAATAAATGGTTAAACCAAATTTGCAGGTATTGCTAGAAGGAAAGGCTGGTTCTTACGCTGCTACACTAAAGCAATACCAGGCTAAGGCTGACTATTTTGCCTGCGCCTGCTTGCAAAAGAATGATGGTTACAATGTCCAGAAAACTCCAGGTTAGATGCCAAAGTACAACATTTAGCAACCACTTCAACTCCTAGTCAAATGGATTTTAAAGAAGCACTCATGGAAAAATCATTTTGTTTTGTTTCTGCTTACCAGGTGGCTTGCTATACGTGCGTGAATGGAACAACATGCAGTATGTTTCTTCTGCTGCATTTCTCTTAGCAGTTTACTCTAATTATCTCTCAGAAAACAGAGCACAGCTCAACTGTCCAGATGGACAAATTCAGCCTCAGGAGCTCCTCAGTTTTGTTAAGTCACAAGTATGTATTGGAATCTGCCCTTCCCTGGTTGATCATGTGTCATAGTTAAACGAAACTTAGAAGCAATTTTGTAGGTATATTTTATGTTCTCCGATCAAAATTAGAGTTTCATCTCATCTCACTAATTAGTGTAACAAAGGCTTGTATTAAAAATCAATATAGGTTATCAGAGTAAAACACTAATTTTAATTGGACAACAGCCCCAAAAACACCTACAAAATGTATCTAATCTAAGTATTGTTCATCATCATGGTTTAATGTGACTAGTAAACTAAAACTTGAATTTTGATTTACACAGGCTGACTATATCCTTGGTAAAAACCCAGCGGATATGAGCTACTTGGTAGGATATGGACCAAAATATCCTCTTTATGTTCATCACAGAGGGGCTTCCATTGCTTCAATCTTTTCTCTTCACAATGAGGTTGGCTGCACCCAAGGATTTGAGACATGGTATAACCGTGCTCAGCCAAATCCTAATGTCATCTGTGGTGGCCTCGTGGGTGGTCCTAATAAGAATGATGACTTCTCTGATGATAGATCCAATTATGAGCAAACTGAGCCTACACTTTCAGGTTCTGCTCCTCTTGTAGGCATCTTCGCTAAACTGCAGAGTTTATATGGTCAAATAGGTGAAGGTGAGGGATGACCACCATTCTAAGCTAATCTGCTCTGTTGTCTTCCTCTTCCTCTATGAAGTCTCAATCATTTTCTCTTGTCACAGGTTACACCCATAATGGATCACCAGTTCCCCAGCAAAAAACACCTGGTGAGTATTATAGAACATGTTCAGTTTCATGTCCCATATGTGATTTTTCCCGTTTACTCAAGCTAATACTTGTAGCTTTCATGCTTTGTAACATAATTGAGAAGCTGATTGGATACAAGCTTATAAGAATTTCTTTACTAGAAAAAATTCTTTATTTTCATCAGAGAAACTCTCAAAAAATATTTCTAACTTGTATTCAAACAGACTCTGAAGTGATTTCTAGTTCTTCACCGAATTTTCCAGACAAGCATATAATAAACTTGGACAAAGTTTAAAAGAGTCTAAACCTTGTTTTTAGAAAGTTTATGCTCATGCAGCCTTTGCACTACTAAACTAACTAACTTCTATTGCCTTCAAAGGTACAAACCCGGGGAAAACAACAGTGTCTGAAATATCAGAAGGTGATATCCAAATCTAACTATCGTTGCTTTCCAATTTTTTATTTTTATTTTTTGAAAACACTGGCCTAAGAATGGTGAGGTTATATTGCAGGTGCCCCAGTTGAATTCCTTCACTCAATTAGCAGCTCATGGAATGTTGGAGGTGCAACTTATTACCGTCACAGGGTGATAATCAAGAACACTTCTTCAAAGCCAATCTCAGATCTTAAGTTGGTGATTAAGGATCTCTCAGGCACTTTATGGGGCCTCTCTCCAACAGAAGAAAAGAACACCTATGAACTTCCCCAATGGCACAAAGTCTTGAATCCTGGCTCCGAGTGTATTTTTGTATATGTACAAGGAGGACCCCAGGCTAAAGTATCGATCAAAAGCTTCCATTGATCATTTGTAGAGGCCACATTCACAAAAGGCACATTTTTCCACAAGAGTAATTGACAGTTAAACTTCTGCCGCTCCATGATTGTAATTTTGTAATATCAACTTGTCAATCAAGTCCATACCCACTTAAAATATTTGTAATATCAGTTTCTCAAGCTTTCCTGTTTGATTCTACAAACAATCAAACATGTGAAAAAAGGTCATTTATGAAATTAAAATCTTATACAAAAAGGATATATATCTTTGTTTGCCAAGGAAAAAGTATTCAATAGAAAACCCCGACAATGTGGAAAGAAATACACACGCGGGTGCAAAAATATACAAGAGCTTATGCTATAGTATTTGCTTGCAGCGAGTTGTTAAGGTACCATGATCTTAAAGTTCTAGTAGTCAACAATCATAACTTCCTGACACGTCGATAATATTTTGAGCTCAAACGTAATTACATGCAGATTAGGAGTTTGTTTGTTTCAAAGTTTAAAATTTTATTTCTATAAATGTGAATTTGACAAAATATTCATGTTTATTATGAGCTTTAAAAATTATAAAATATTGTTTTATGTCCAAGAAAGTAATAACATACTATTTTACTTATTTTTATCCTCATGGTTGGGAATAAAAAAGTCAAATTCTCGTAAGAATAAGAAAAGTTAACTTCTAATCCAATTATAACCTTTACTGCTTCACCTATTTTATATCCTAATAATCATTTTGAATTTTAAAAAAAATCATAAAAATATTAAAATCTAACCACATATTTTGAATTTACTCGGGAATATTTATAGTATTTTCTAAACCATCTAGAATTTTCGGAAACATGATGCACGACTCACGGGAACATCTTTATTTCCAATGTATATCTCAAATGAGCATAGATCAATGCAAAGATTCTTACATTCATAATCATATGACCTGCATTTCTACCACATTGCAAAAATAAATGTTCAAAAGTCGTGAGGCAAACTCAGAAAAATAGCCTACAAAAAGCAAAGCAAATGCTCAAAGTGGATCCTGCACTGTCTTGGTTAGGAATGAGGAAGGGAAGCAGAATTTGGATATGGCTACATTGAAACAAAAATATTGCCATTGCTACGCTAATTCATGTGACACTAGCTTTTGTGAGGTAGCTTCCACTTAATGCTGGTCCTTGGGAATGTCAAGATCTTTAAATATTGGACTGTCAACTCCAACACCCATAGCATTCAGACCATTGTCAACATATAGAACAGTGCCGGTGATGGCAGATGCCAAAGGTGATGCTAAGAAGGCAGCTGCACTGCCAACCTCATCTGTTGCACAAAATTACAACTCAGTTGTGCAAATAATCATGGATTGAAAATGGAACATGTACATTACAAGGAATAATTCCGATGAAAATGTTACCTGCTGATAGTTCTTTCTGTAGAGGTGCATTGGCTGATGAGTAATCAATCATCATATCAATGAATCCAATAGCCTTTGCAGCACGACTTCTCAGTGGACCTGGGGGCGAAGATACAATGTGTCAACATGTTGATCAAAAGTACTAAGTTCCATGCAAACAACCAACATCCTTGGAGAATAGTTAGCTTTAACAAAGATGAAATTATAAGCAGTTGATGAGAGACAAATACGAAATAGCAAAAACACTCGATCTAAAAGAAAAAATTTCCACTTTGTTTTATTGTAAGGAAGACTTGATTCATGCTAATTAAACAGTGAGATGATGGTGTGAAAATTCAAACCAAGTCCAAATATAGGTGCCCGAATGAACAGCTAATTGTTAATACTTAACAAAACAGATGCCTTAGAATTTGTTTAAAGAATTTAAGACATCCAGAGTATTTGATAGAATTCTGCACATCCGTGGGATAAAAGATCAAAATTTTCAGACTAAGCCCATTGTACAAATGTCACATACAAAGCAAGACGCCCATTTCTCCCTACCACCCTGTCTTCCGCATTAAGAAATCATAGCAAATGAAAGCCCATTAAGCAGACAAGGAGCTTAGAAAAATTCATTAATTTGGATAAAAAAGAGAAGTCGCCAATACCAGCAGATATAGTATTGACTCTGATTTTGCGCTTTCTTCCTGCTTCAAAAGCAAGCACCTGAAGAGGCGTGAAATATGATGTAATTAAAAAGAAAAGTGAAAATGGAGCACATCTAAGTCAGTCTGTGAATGGTGAGTTTCGTTTTCTTTTTTTTTGGCGGGGAGTTGAAGCTTACTCGAGTATCACTCTCCAGTGCAGCTTTTGCAGAACTCATACCACCACCATATCTGTATCATTATTTAGATCATGAATATAGTCTAAAATTATGGAACATAGCATATAAGGACTTTTAATGGCATAACCAACATACCCAGGAATGATCCTCTCTGAAGCAATGTATGTCAGGGAGATTGAAGATCCACCTAAAAATAAATCATAAAAGTAAAAGATAAAATGATAAGCAAAAGTAGGAAATAATATAATGGATGCCCTGTTAAATAAGAGACATGCCTGGGTTCAAGATTGGAAGAAAATGCTTGAGTAAAGAAACATAGGAGTAACTAGATGCAGATATTGCAGCAAGATATCCACTCCGAGATGTCTCCAACAATGGTTTGGTCACCTATAACAGAGTTAACTTCTTATTAAAGCCAAATATCAAACACACAAAGGAATTTCAATGCTTATTAATGTATTTATCATACCTCTGGTCCATTGGCAAGTGAGTGCACAAGGATATCTATGCTGCCAAAGTCTTCCTTAACAGATTCAGCAACTTCCTGAAAAGTAAAGCAATGAACAAAAGATATAACAAAGCCAACTTAAGCAGTCAGGCATGAGTCAGGACAGCTTGAGACACAGTTCATATTATTATTAATAAACACCACTACACACTTAATACTTCATTAGAATAGTAGGGTTCTGCAACTCCCAGAAGAAAAAAGAATATCATACACTTAACTACCCAAATGAAAAGACACTTACTATTAAAGAATAATCTCTTAAAAGTAATGTAGATTCAGGTTTGGTCAGGCAAAAAAGGTAGAAATTAGAGAATGGGAAAAAAAAACTCCCAGATTAGACATATTTGGTAATACCGACATTGAGAACATAAGAAGTAAGAAAAGTAGTTGAATGGTTTATGTAAAGTTCTTACTCAAAAATAAAGGGTCACGTGATTGCCATAACTGCTATTCATACATAAAGTCCAACATGGCATGAAATAAATTAGTTAAAAAGTAATAATATTATATCAAACTTGTAACTTCTAAGCTTCAGCCTTAAAATACAATTTACAATATATAAACAGATCATGCCTTCACATCTACAAGAGAGGAAAGAAGAAAGACAACTAAAATATGTAAGAGTAAATGAAAATACATTTTTAATTCAGGGTTGGTTTCATAAAAATGAAAAACAGAAGAAAAATATTTCAAACTTTTTTTGTTTGTTTTGGGGGTGTCAAACACACTACAGCATGTAACACCATACCAGAGTAACCAGACTAGTTCCTTTGTCCAGCCAAAGGAAAGTCTACTGAAGTCAGTCTAGCAGAAAAATAAGCAATATACTTTCAGCACTGAATTCCACCTTTAACCCACAAGTACATTATTTGAAATTTTTATCCAAGATGGCAGCCAAGTGATAATTTTAACCATATAAAATTTAGTGTATATACCTGAACTGTCCATTTGGCGGATCCTGCGTAGCGCTTGTTTGTTTTTATCTATACAATTGTCCAAAACAAAAAAAAACCATGAGGATAAAAATTCTGACATGAATGTACTCCATATCTTTGTAAGAAAAGAGAAACTAGGCATCTCTTATTTACATCTTCTGGCACATCATCAGGACTGTCAAAAACTGCATCCAATGGATAAACTTTGGTAATCTCCATTAGCGAACCATCTGGTAATCTGGAAAACATAGTTTCTTATTAGTAGAGCATCACATAGTCTAACAAACAAAATCAGCAGCAGTATTTAACATCGTACATGCGTGATCCATCAAACTTTCCACGTCGTAGGCTGGACTCAAAAATATTCAGAGCCTATAGAAATGATTCACAATTAATAAATGTATCAGCACAAAAGAACTGGAAAACATATGCAGCGGAGGGGGAGTGAGGCTTTGCTCCAAAAGTCAGCAGACAGAACCTCGTGAATTAGTATATCAACTGATAGGTACCCTTTTTTACCAAAATAAATAAATAACTTACAGGTACCCATGTGCCAACAAGAATTTCAGCTCCTGCTGCAGCAAGAGATTTTGCAATTGCCCATCCATATCCATTGTCATCAGCAACACCAGCAATAAAAGCCCTTTTACCTACAAACAATGCTATTTTCAGTAAACTGATCCTTGTTCACATCCTCTATGACAGTAAAATCCATATGTATGAAAAGAACCAATCAAATTACATGATTCAATAAGAAAACTCACTTATTTTTTTTATGAATTTATCAACAAAAAACAGATAAATCTGACTATTAGCTTGCCATTCATGTTATGTATTGAACTATTATGCAAATGGGCCTCAGTAGCAAATGCCAACTTTCAATAGTATTTTACAGCTGAGTAAGCACATGTTTAATTCTGCATGCTGACTTGTACACCAATTCAGGGCTAAGTATACTTTGAAATAATTGCAGTAAACAGGGAATGAGATGGCCAAGTTGTCAGAAATTTAACACTTCTTCCAAAACTTTGATAAGACATCATTGAGACAGATATGTAAATAAAAACATAATATCAAGAAGGAGCATCAGAGAAAATGAACAATACCTTTCAGATCAATGGCCAATCCTGAGACTGGACTATCTGCACTAGTATCAGACATAGCCTTTGTGACACTTTTGACAGATCTTATGGATGATGATGCGAAGCCCCGATGGAAAGGTTGCACTGATGCAACATGACATGCACTTGCAAGTTTATTCCATGATGCCAGCTTGGACTTGCCACCAAGAACCACAGTGCCTGCATCTGCAATCTTTTGTGATGAAGGAACACATGATCTTGACATTGCAATTTGCAAGCCAGAAAATGATGTTGTTGCCATATTTGATGTGTGAAGTATGGCAGAAGAAACCCTAAATCTACATAAGGAAACTAGCATCAATAGTTAAAAAATAAAAAAATTAAAAACTACAGATAAGACTTTACTGATGTCATATTTTTTCAAATCCAATACTTAAAAGTTAAACATGACATAGAGAAACCGGAAGTTCCGGTTACTAACAGCTTGATTACAAAATAGAGACAAGACAATTGAGTATGTCCAAGTGATTATCAGTTAAATTCACTGTATAATTTAAATGTTTCACCGAGCAAACAGTTTGAACTAAAATTAACACAAAGAAATACTAAATTAATCACTCAAGATAATTAAAATTATTCCAAATTATGAAAGTCATCAAGAATAAATATAAATATACAAAACAATTAACCAATTGAACTGTTACTTCTGAGTTCTACAAATCGTAGCTAAAAATATTTCCTTCATATGCTTTAACAAGAACCCAAAAAAAAAAAAAAAAAAAAAAAAAACCAATGCCATCTGAGACAAGAGAACAAAACATTATAAATCTCACGAAACCAGCTGCATCAATGGGACATTAAAAGGCTTAGCTAGTACTCTGGAGTTCAGAACAAGTAAAACAAACAATAGCAAATTATTTTAACTAGCATGTTGAATTTATCTTTAAAACCCTCCTTGTGAATGCTAAACCCCTTTACAGCGGCACTCCACAAAACCATTAATCTGAACATCTTGATACAAATATGGGGCAGAATAACCGAGAACCACTCATAAAAAATACACAAATTCTGTAATGTTGAGTCATCTATTAGTCATTTAGTCAAACCATTTTTAAATCTCCACTTTCCACTAAAAGGTAACTGAACCATAAGGACAATAAAGCTTGGTCCAGTACACAATGCAGCAAAATGCACCTCGAATCAGTAAAAAGACCACGACTTTAGCTCATATTCCGCCGATCCAGCAACATTCTTACGCATACCGAATAAATCTACATTTGTTACTAAAACCCCACAAACCTTTTCACATGAAAGTCCAGTAATTGAGCAAGTAAAGGACATAAAGGCGAGAAGGGGTTACCTGATGGAAGAGAAAAGAGCCAATGTGAGGATTTGGAAAGAGTAAATAAATGGGGTTTTGGGTTTTTATGGATAGATAATGAGAGTTAAGAGTGAATGAGATTGAGAAGAAAACGATGCCTAGTTTTAGCTGTAGCGGCTGCAGGATGCAATAGTTTAGTTGGAAACTTTGGAATTGTCGAAACTATAGAACAAGGTTTGGTTTGTTTGTATAATCAGTTACAGACGGCACGGGCACGTGCAAAGCAAGTGTAGGTCTCTCTCATCATTTTAGGTATGTTTGGGATGGTTTTACATTTAAATTTCAAAAACTAGTGTAGTAATATTTTGTTTTAATTACTCTTTTTTGGCATAGTTTCATAGCTTTCACATTTCAGATCCTAAACTAAAAATGTTTTCTTTTTATTTCTATACATACCATTTTTGTTTTTTAAGTTTAAGTTGTCAAACTAAATGATAAAGTTTATAAAATTATAAAAATTACAAAGAAAAAAAATAACATGTATAGAGATTAAAATATATTATATTTAATTATATGAACTAAAAAATAAATTTGATTAAACTATATGACTTAAAAAAGTAATTAAACAAGACAGAAATTCATAAAAAAGTGAAAGTTAACTACTAAACTTTTGAAGATTTTCAACAACATCACTTATCTCTTTCACATTACAAATCTGAATAGAAAGATGTGAAGTATTATTCGGATTTGATTTTAAATCCTAACTAGTAAATAAAATAATGTGTCACCCTTATGAAACCTGATATAATAATTTGTGACATGTGCATTAATTAAAATTATAAATTTTTATATTGTTATGATAAATGTGTATCTCAATATTTTAATTTTATATAAATATGTGTTAGTATATATATTTGAAAATATGGTGTCAAAATATATATTTGAAAATATAAATAAATTATGAATATTAGTATATAATTTTATATATACCCGTGATTTATATCATTTTATTTTTTATAAATGGTTGTTTTAAAAACATATTAATAATAAAAATATTTTAAATTATATTTTGTAATTATTAATTTTAAAATAATTTTTTTTAAGAACAAGCATATGTTTTTATAAAAAGAAAAAATTAATAACATTAATTATTATAGATTTTTCTATAAAAAAAAGTATTAAGTAATATAGATATTTTTTTACAACACTTACTTTTTTTTTGCAACCATATTATTGGTATTAAATATCCGTCAACTTCACCGATGACTAATCTCTGTCAAATGACTTGATTGACTATTTTTAGTATATATTTTCTTTCAACTACGTTTTTTCATACACAATTTAAAACTTTACTTAAAGGATTTAATTCAATATCACTCAAATAAAAAATATATAAAGATAAATTGATCACATACATAATAATTTTGTTTTATAATTAATTATTTGTTACTCATTGTGCATTTATAATTTAACATAATTAATCTCGCGTAAAAAGTTAATGTTTATCATATATAGTTAACATATATCTTGTATTTTGAAGAAAAATGATATATATCATAGATAAATTGTCAAATTACCTACTCTTTGTAGTCCTTAAGCTCAAGGAGTTAAACCCCAAGCGTGTGATTCAGCGGTAGGGGTTGATTCACGCTTAAGCAATGTCAGGGGTTCGAATCCTGTTTTGTGTATGCAGCCGCGTTAAATCTTGGGGCCAGCTATCCCATCCTTAGGTGTCTCCAACGTAACGAGGAGATTAATCACTGCTGTCGTTTTAGTTGAAGCAACAGACACTCCAACACATGTCAAAAATCATAAAGATATAAAGTATGAGTTACATCAAGTTTAGCAATCAAAGTAAAGAAAGATTAAACATCAAATACACAAGCGTTAACATTTGAATGAATCAATTATTATTTATATTTTTTGTGTGATTTAATCAGAATTTATCTTGATTAAAAAATTATACAACTGTGTTGTAATTTTTATATTATTTTAAAAATAAATTAAAGTTATTATCTTTTATATATTTCTTTTATTTATTTTAAATATAAAGTGATATTATCTTTATTGTTAATTTTTTTTATGTATTATATTTATAAAGGGATAAAATATGTCTTTGATCCCTTAACACTTTTCAAGTTTAGTCACAAATTTTCAATTTATTTTTACTCTTTTGATTTAGAGATGCACTTCTTTCGATTTTTAAAGTTAGTTATATAATAATTTATAATAAATGATGATATAAAAGGAAATTAAATGAAAAATATAGTATATTTATTTTAGATTTGTTAACATTGTTATTTCTTTTGTGAAATAAAATGTTATTTTTTATTAAATATTTAATATATTATTTAATCTACAAACTTTATAGAATTTTTAATTAGATTGATAAACAAAAAAATTGTATTTGATTCATTCACCTTATTATTTTTTGTAATCTAGTTCTTAAGACTGGAGATTTATTTTCATTTCAAATTGTTTATGTATAAGGATTTATACTTATATTTTTCGTTCAAAGCCTATGAAATGTCAGGACTAATTATGTAGTGACCAAGGGCAAATATAAATATACTTGTATGTGAGCAATTTCCTCCAGTGACTTGTATTCTTTAAATAAATTATCAAGATTCAAATCATGGTCTTAATATGAAATAAATTATGTTTGAGAAAATATTTATCTTGTACGTAGTTCTCAACGAAATATTTGTTACTATTTTTAATAATAGATGTTTCATATCAATATTATAATTATTTAAAAAATATTTATTTTTCAGATTTTTTTTGTTCAAAAAATTGTTAAAATTTATTTATTTATCCCTATTGAGAAAATTTATAGATCAATTGACAATAATCCATAACTAATTAGATTTATCACATTTGTGTAAAAATTTGTAAATATACCGTTCCAAATATAGTAAAGTTGAACAAATTTAAAAAGTCAATTATATTAAAAAAATTAATAACTATGATATTGATACGAAAAATCTATTAATAAAAGTAGTAATCAATCTTTATTGGAGATTATGAGTCACACAAAATAGATATTTCACTTCCAATATAATTTATTCCAATATTAGAAACATTATAAACTATGATTTGTCATATTATTACAATTTTTTCTCAAATGTAATTTTAATATATATAAGAATACTTTTTTTAATTACAAAAATAAAATAAAATATATATATATATATACATGACTATTAATTTATTATATAATCATATACTTATTTATCAATCAAGTTGGTACACAACTAATTATTTAAAACTCATCAATGGTCACATAAAAATAAATAACAATGAATAAAAATTATTAAATTGTGATTTAGTTGACATGAATGTAACTATTGTATAAGTTGTTTATAATTTAATATCAAATTATATATTTGAATGATTTAGTTGTGATTTTATATTATTTAAATTAATTAAAATATATTGTATATTAAATTTAGTAGATATTGATTATTATTATTATTTGATTTGTTAGTTATTATTATTTTAATTTATTATATTATATTGTTGTGTGAAGTCTTGATTTTTTAAGTGTTAAATAACTTAATTAATTTAGTAATATTATCTACAAAATTTGTAAGATGAAGGAAGTTAGAATAATAAAATAAGAATCATCACTTTCTAGGAAATCTAAGTGGTGTAGGTTTGAAGGTATAATTCATGACCATAATAACAATGAATACAGGTAAGCTAAAAGCGAATTTATTGAATATATTTTATAGACTTCAAAATGATATTGATAACTTTATTTATGAATCCGATTCCTTTATACTCTTAAAGTTAATAAAGAAAATGATAACATTTTTCATTTATACTACTTGCTTATAAAAAGGATTAAATACTTTACTTTTTTAAATTAAATTGTTAGTTTTAAACATGTCTTCTGATAAATTAATTTGTGTGTCGATTTCTTAATTAAATATGGTGCCACATGCGATAATCCATTCAAATTTTGACAAGCAACCCTCATCAATTTGATTTTAATTAAAATAATTTTTTTTATTACTGTTTACTTGTACGGTATATTTTCTTAAAATAAATATGACAGGTAAAATTTTGACCCTAACTAATAAAAAAAATTGATTTCTTATTAGTGTTGGGACTAAAGTGCCTATGTGTCAATACTTCTAATGTACTGATTACGTGTATAGCATTAATATATTTTTATTATGTTAAAATTAGTATTTGTAATTTTTCCTTGTTATCATTTAAGTGTATGTGAATTTTAGTTTAATATTGCAAATTTATAGATGTTTTTTTTTTGGTAAAGTTTTTTTTTTGGTAAAGAATTTATAGATGTTTATCTATACACATTTTTTTACTTACGGCTCTATTGTTTTATTGCAATAGTTTAAGTGTATATAAAGTATTGTTTAATACAACAATTTATTTATAAAAAAAATCATTTCATAGAATCTTGTTGTAGTAGTCTAAATAACTTTGATGATTAAACTTAAGTTAGTCAAGGCAAAAAGTATAAAGTAGCTAAGGAAAAAATCAGTTTGGTCAATTATATTGTTGATAATGTCTCTTGAAATACAACTCGTTTACATGTATATGATAAAAAATATGTATAAAAAAAAACATCTATTATATGAATATGTTTGATTTGTTAACAATTTGGTAATTATTTTTTATAAGATAGGTGTGCTATATTTCGTGGATCCAACTTATGCATATTGATTAAATCTACATTTCTAACTAAAACCCCACAAACATCCTCACAAAGAAGTCCAGTCATTGAACAAGCAAATGACATAAATGTAAGAAGGGGAAGGTGAAAGTTACAATAAATCAAAATTCTTATGCATAGTGAAATTTTAGAGAGATAAAAAATTTAAAAAATATTTATAGAATCTAAAATAAAAATTCATTCATTTTATAAATACTAAAAACATGTTTTAATCTATATACGATAAACATGTAAAATTTACGCTGTAATTATTAGTTTTAAGTTTGTTTTGATGACATTTTGCAAACATTTTTTTTTCTTCATGTATATAGTGACAAATGAGCAAAATAAAATGTCAACAAAATGAAAATAAAGTAGTTAATACTAAATATGGTTGCATCATACATTTTTTTCATATGGTTATGATGATATAAAAAAAAAAACTTATGTTAAAGACATTAATTATGTATTGTATTCGTGAAGTAATACTATCTTTATTATATATAACATTGAGTGGTATAATAATTTCATTCTTAATTAAATGAATAACACACTCCAATATATATATATATATATATATATATATATATATATATATATAGTTGAAGTTAAATGAGAGTTTATTTAGTTATATCTAATTTTTATAAGAATGGACTTAGGTCTTTATTGTCACAAAGAATACAAAAAATAAACAATGTGAACCATGGAAGAATAAAATATTGGAGACGTTGAAGGAAGTCCTAACACCACATTAAAAGTTCCCAAAGCTAGTCCTAATCAAATAATGGTCCAAACCCATATAGAGAGGGATAAAGCAAAAAAATGTCATATAATAAAAATAACACTTGCACAAATCTACTCACACCGGGCATAAGCTTCAGAACATAAAAGGAGTCAAACTTTGTGTGATATTCATAATGGTCTTAAAATTTTTTTCATATTTATTTTACTTTCATGTGTTCTCTCTTACTTGATTGACTCCAAATTCATTTTCTTATTAAGTGTTTGACAATAAATAAGAATTGATGATATAATTAGGTGATGGTGATCAATATTAAATTAATTTAAAAAAATATAAAATAAATCAAATGAGGATTAAACTAGTTAAAAACTAAAAGAAAGTTGATTTTGTTAATATAAAATGACAAATAATTATAAGCAAAAATTAATATTATTAATACCTAAAATAATTATAGTTGGAGAAACAAAAAAATGTCCAACCAACCTACTAAAATATAGTTGGGTCTAATAAATTTAGTGGTGGATCTCAATTTAGTTTCACAGGCAATTTCAATAACACTTGTTTACATTAGTACTTCTTATTTTTTTTAATGTGCGGAACATTAACAACAATCCATAAAAACATTCATTTAAATATATAGCACAAGCATCAAAATATACAATTTTTTTACATGTCTTAACTTGTTAATAAACCAAGCAATTTGTGTCATAAAAAAGTTCAATACATGATACTCTTTAAAACAGTGCTTTATCTGGTTAGAGATAAGGGGAAATAACAAAAACTTCTTCTACATGAAGCGATGTCAATATTGAAAGCTTCAAATAATCAAAAGTTGGGTGCTTTGTACAATTTTTTTAATACCCTTTTAAAAATATAAAGTGAAGATAGTAAGTTTTTCATATTTGATTTTATTAATTAAAAAATTATATTTTTAAGAAAATATTTTTATTAAAAATGTTTTTTTTACATAAATTTCTCAAAAAAAAAAATCTCATAGAGGAAATCAAAATCTAATATTACAAAATTATAATGAAAGTTTTATGACAATAAAAATACCGTGTTACTTTATTTTATACTTTAATTTATTTATTTTTATAATATGAGGAATATTTACTACGAGAAAAGAAATCTTAATTTATTCTTTTGAAATTATTATAATTAAGGATAAAAATATGTTAGATCATGTTAGACTTTTAACATATAAGGTGAAACTTACCATAGGTTTTATCTGACATTTTTAAAATTGTAGTTTGACTTTTTAGTTCATTAAAAAACTTATTTTACATTAACAATGTTAAATAGACTAATAATAATAATTTATGTGATACAATTTTTTACTATATTATTATTAAGATTAAAAATAAAAAATTAATATAAAAAATAATTCATACATATTTATGCACGTGCACTCACGCACAAACTATGATAAAAGAAAAGAATCTCATTAAAACAAAATTTGCTATATATTTTCTATGTCCCATTTTGAATATTTTTATATTATTAATTATGAAGATGAAAAAAAATACAAAGTAAAAAAGTAATTTAAGTGTGGTGCAATATGTCAAAAATACTGTTAATTCTTTTTTATTAATAATTTATTTATATTATCAATAATGTAATATACATATTATTTTTTTATCATATTATATAGATAATTAAGCCCACTTATTAGATCTATCATACTTTTTAATAAATTTAAATTCAATATTTTTAAATAAATAATTTTTTTAATAATAATGACTAATTACGAGTAAGGTGGTCATTTAATACAAATCATTATTTGTGCTAAATAATGTTATTATATTTTTATTTATTTAATATAGTAAAATTAATGATATTAAAATCAATTGATTATTAAATTAATCAAACACTTTTTTAAAGTTTAATATTTTAATCAATATTAATTAAATAATATATAAAAATAATATGGTATAAAAAATATAATAATGATATCACATAAATATAATATGATAATTTTATAATATTAAAATTAAAATAAGATATTATTTTTATTTAAATATAATATTTTAATTTTAATTTTAATAAAATATAACGATGTAAATTACCAATAACAATTTTACATGTAATGTAAAGTTAAAAAATAAGGTAAAGATAATTATGCAGCAAAACGCACAGCAGCAGCAACTGGCACGGGTTGTTTGTGTCAAGGCCCAAAACCCTAACCCCTGATCACATAGCAAGCGAGTCGCGAGTATATAAACACAGCAGCAGCCTAGCCTCAAACTCACTCTGTTGTTCTCAAAACCCTAATTATTCGTAACGTAGGGTTTTGCAGAGCCTCCTTCGTCTCTAATCTCTTCCTCTCCAACGCGGCTTCTTCTTTCGTTTCGAGATGGGCAAGTCAAGCAAGAACTCAGCTCTCAAGGTATCTGTTTTGCTCTCATGTTTCAGTCTTTCTGTGAATTTGTTCTTTTATATCTCATGTTTCTTTATGGCACTGTGTCTAACTTTTTTTACTCATTGTCTTTTCTTTTCGCTGTTTTGAAGGTTGATGCTGCTCCAGCTGTGGTTCCCCTGTCGAAGTCTGCCAAGAAGGGTATTGAAAATTTTCTCTATTTTTGTAGTATTGATATCATGTTTTATTGACGTTATTTTTATTTATTTGTTATATTACAAATCGATTTTTTTTTGGTTTATGAGTTCTATGGAAGGTTAAGTGCATATTTTGTTTTCAGTCTGGAGGTCCTTGGTAGGAAAGTTAAGTGCATGTTTTTGTTGCTGTTATTGTTTTTATTTTTAATTTTTTTGGTGTATGGGTTCTAAGGAAGGTTAAGTGCGGGTTTTGTTCTCAGTTTGGTGTCAACACTTATTGCGCAATGAAGTCATTTAAACATGTTTTCTAATTTTAATCCAATCATGCACTAATTATTTTATATTCCAAAACTGTGAAAATTTAATCCCTTTTCAATGTAGTTTTCAAATTAGCTTCATTGATTTGTGTTGTTATAGTAAAACCTTCAAATGTTAATGTTGTCAATTAACTAACAGGCTCTACCAGATTTAGCCTATTAAATTAAGATTTTGGTCTTGTTTTGAATTTTTATTTTTTGTTAGTGATTTTTTCCTTGACTTATTTTGATATGTATGCAGGTGGCAAGAGGCAAGCTGAAGAAAAAATTCAGAAGCAAGTAAGTGCTAAAAAGCAGAGGACAGAGGAGGTTGCTCAGAAGCAGAAGAAGGAAGCCAAGGTGCAAAAGAAGGAAACTAGTTCAGATGATTCTTCTTCAGAATCTGAAGATGAGGTATTGCACATTTCTGCTCATGGTTTAATGCCCGAAACTGTGATCTTAATAATCCTTTTTTTTGTTATTTTATCTCTATTATGTTTTTCTTGGACTCAGAAACCTGCATCCAAACCTGTTGTTATTTCAAAGAAGATACCTGCTAAGAATGGTGCTGCAAAAGCACCAGCAAAAAAAGGCAAGCCATTGTCCAGTTCTTCTGAATCATCTGATGATGACTCCTCTGATGAGGATGAAGTGATTGCAAAGAAGCCACTGAAAGAAGTGGTTTCAGGGAAACAAAAGAAGGAAGCATTGGTGCAAAAGAATAAGAACGAAAGTAGTTCAGATGATTCTTCTTCAGAATCTGAAGATGAGGTATTGCACATGATTATTGATGGTTGAATTTCATGTCAGCAAAGTGATCATCTTTTCTTGTTGAATTATTTCTCATCTTTCTTTTCTCTATTGATCTCAGAAACCTGCAGCAAAAGCTCCTCTACCTTCTAAGAAAATACCTGTGAAAAATGGAAATATAAGTAGCTCTGCTAAGATAGCCAAGCCAGCTAGCAGCTCTAGTTCTGAATCATCTGAAGATTCTTCATCGGAATCCGAAGACGAGGTGTTTTACATGACTAATTATGGTTGCATGCATAAGAACTGTTGAATTCATGCTAGTTTATAGTGTCATTTTATTCTCTGTTGTATTTATTGCCCTTCTCATTGTTTTCTATATTTTGGGATCAGAAACCTGCGACCAAAGTTGCTGTTCCTTCACAAAATCAGTCTGCAAAAAATGGTGGTACCCTAGCAAAGAAAGGCAAGCCAGCTGCCAATTCAACCACTTCTGAATCATCTGATGACGACTCTGATGAAGATGAGGTTAGTGAGACATCTTTCATTATGGGATGAAATAGTGAAAACATCCTATCTATTAGTTTGTTTTATTATTTGCTGAAATATTTACAATGCCTTGTTTCTTATTTTTGCTATTGCTTTTAGGCCCCAAAATCCAAGGTGGTTCCTGCACTAGCCAAGAATGGACTTGCTTCCACAAAGAAACCTGATAGCTCAGACTCAGACTCTGATAGTAGTTCTGATGAGGATGATGTAAGTTTTTTGTTTTCCATGTGACACCATCTTGCTGTATTTGTTTTCTGATATAAAAGTAAAAACACTACCAGGTATTCCAAAATGTCCTATCGACACCCACTGTCTGTTAGTAGCATAATATGATGTTGCATTTATTATTTGTTTTTGTCATATGATCTATTTGATAGTTAATTCACTGTAATATGATCTTTCTGGGTCCTTATTTGCTTGCAGAATAAAAAAAAACCAGCAACTTCAAAGCTGCCTGCACCATCAGTTACTCCAACTAAGAAAGTGGAAAGCTCAGATGATGAATCTAGTGATAGCTCTGATGAAGATGATGTAAGTTGTGGATTGTTGGGTACATGGAATAATGATAATTGTTTCTGGTTTTAAAAAGATTTTTGAAACTAGTCATTCTATCCTTATGTTTGGATGTGCATAGGATGCAAACCCTGCAGTAGCTGTTGTGTCAAAACCTTCTGCTGCTGCAAAAAAGAATGTTGACAGCTCTGATTCTGATGATAGCAGCTCTGGTGATGACAATGTAAGCTTTCTAGTTATTTTTCTAATTTTTTTTAACTATATTTATCTGGCTGTGATTCATACATACCTTTAATTGCACTTTGATCTGAATAATGACTGTTGAGATTGTTACTTGTCCACTATTAATATTTTTACATGAAAAACAGTTACTTGACTTGTACTAGTTGAATTTTGGTGTTTGTGCAGAAAAAGGATGTTAAAACTGTTTCTATTGCCAAGCCAGTGCCTGTTTCTAAGCAGCATGTGAAGAAGTCAAGTAGTAGTGATTCAGATGAAGAGGCTAGTTATTTTATTATATAGTGTTTGTTTTTTAAACTTGATTTTTATTCAAACTTTCATGACATTTTTTGTTTTTTGATTGGTTAATTTCTACAGGACTCTTCTGATAGCGACTCTGAGGATGAAAAGGTATGTTTGGATGCTCTTATTTTAATTCTGCTTTATCCTGTGCTACACCCTTCCTATATAGGGTTTCTTTGTCAGGATCTTAATTTGGGTTCATGATATTGTTGCAGAAGAATGTTAAAGTTTCTAATGTTAACAAGGAAGCAGCACCTGTTGTGAAGACACCTAAAAATGTGTCTAGTGAAGATTCATCAGAGAGTGATTCTTCAGACGATGAGGTAATGCATGGCATATAAACTTTGTTAATATTATTATTATTATTATTTGTTTTGTTATCATTGTTGATCAATAAATATTATTTCATGTGTTAATAACAGGGGAAGATGGATGTTGACAAGGATGGTAGTTCTGATGAAAGTGAGGAGCCAAAAAAGAAAAAGGTATGAAAGTTTTTTGTATCTTTGCTAATTACAAGTTTTACCTTTTTATTTAATATGCTATTTCTTATATTTCAATGTTGTTTTTTATTCCTATTTAATATTTTAATCTGTACCTCAAATACTTGAACATTTATTTTAAATTCTTTTGTTAATCCTGTTTAAAATCCAATTTAAATAAGTAATTTTATGAAGTGGCAAAATGATGATTTATCCACTGTTGACTTGAATTGACTCAAGTTTACTATATATTTTAATCCTAATTAATGGTTGTGGGTAAGCTCTCACTGAGTATTGATATTCACTTTCTCGCTTTACAAGTTTCCTCTCTTTTTAGAATAGCCATAGAAAAAGTGGAGTTTTGGTATATCATCAAAGTCACCATTTGTGTTCTGACTTTTAACTTTTACTTTTATTTTTCTCTCCAGACTGTGAAAGATTCAAAAGAAAGCATTGATAGTTCTGATGATAGTGAGGAGGAAAGTGAGGATGAACCCTCCAAAACTCCTCTGAAAAGTGTAAGTCATTCATCATATTTTTCTATGATCGCACGAATTTCACTTAGTAAAATCTTGTGATTTTTGGGGATAATATAATTCATCATTGCAAAACAGGCAAGGGATGTCGAGATGATTGATGCTGCCACTGTATGTATTTGACTGAAATTCTATCCTTTCCTTTCCTGCATCAAGTATCAGTGGTGTGATGTTTATATCTTTAATTTTTTCAGCCTAAAACCCCAGCTACACCAAAAGATGAAAGTGGTGCTTCGAAAACACTATTTGTTGGAAACTTGCCATTCAGTGTTGAACGAGCTGATGTGTATGTTTTTTTCTTCTCATAATCATTCTCATGTATTTCAGTTAGTTAAATAATGTTCGTTGGAAATGTTCAGGGAAAATTTCTTCAAAGATTGTGGAGAAGTTGTTGATGTTCGTTTCGCTTCAGATAGTGATGGGAGGTTTAAAGGGTTTGCACATGTTGAGTTTGCAACAGCAGATGCTGCTCAGAATGTGGGTTTTGCTACCTTATTTAATCTACATTCCTTGTATTTTTTTTTCTTTCAGGAATTTAAAGTCTGTTCTTCTGTCTAAAATAAATAGGTGGTTTTTTTACTAGTTCATAGCTTGGTACTTAGCAATGGAAGGTGTATCTTTTGTGTTATGCTCGTGTTATAATAGCTATAACACCTATTTTTATTCAGGCATTGTTTTGTCTGTTTAATTTGTGTTGAGAATCTGTTTTTGTAATCATAGGCCCTTGCGTTGAATGGCTACGAATTGTTTAATCGTGCACTTCGGCTTGATTTAGCTAGGGAAAGGGGAGCACAAACCCCCAACAGCAGGTAGTTCTTTTATCGAAGTTTTCATGTCATGTTATTTTTTGTCTCACGTCTCTATTTAATCATTTTTTCTTGTATCCGAATAATTTTAGCAACTGGAACAATTCATCCCAGAAAAGTGGAGGTCAGTCACAGACTGTATTTGTGAGGGGTTTTGATAAGTCCCTTGATGAAGATGAGGTAAATATTAAGCTTGAGTTTTGCCGTAAAGAATGCGTTTTCCCTTTATATGCCACTTTGAGTGTCGGCAGTAAATGACGCTAACTTTGTTTTTTCAGTTAAGAGCTAGTTTGCAAGAACATTTTGGTTCTTGTGGGGATATTAAAAGGGTATCCATTCCAAAAGATTACGACTCTGGTGCTTTTAAGGGGTATGAATTTGTTGTTTTGTTGCATGTAAAATTCCATTTGCAATTATTTGTTGCTAATATAAAAAAATCCATTCGCATGTATTTGTTGCTTGTTTCAAAAATTCCATTATCATGCTGTAGCTTGTTACGAGCACATTATTCTATGTAATTTTGAAAACTACTTATCGATGCCATTTACCTGCGATATTTGTCATATTCATCTACCCGTCATCTTACTTGTCTAGTTGATTTTCAGGATTGCATTTACATCAACAAATGCTATTTTCTAATTTGAATTGTCAATCTAACCTTTTAATATTTACAGGTTTGCTTACGTGGAATTCAGTGATGCTGATGCCACTAGCAAAGCTCTAGAACTTCATGAAACTGAACTGGGAGGTTATACCTTGTCAGTGGATGAGGCAAAATCCAGAGATAATCAAGGATCTGGTGGTAGAGGTGCAGGTGGTAGGAGTGGTGGCCGATTTGGTGGAAGGGGTGGTCGATTTGGTGGAGGCAGTGGTGGGCGATTTGGTGGTGGCGGTGGAAGGGGTGGTGGAGGAAGAGGTGGTCGAGGAAGAGGTGGTGGCGGAAGGGGCCGTGGAACCCCATATAACAGACCTAATCTTGCTGCGGAAGGCACAGGTAAGATTCCTTTTTTATCAGTATTTATTAACTATTAGTACGTTCATTTACTTTTATTTTCCCAACATCTCTTTTAAATATTGTTTTCTTCCCGGCAACGTTAATTTATGTTTTAGGTTGATTATTTTACGAGTTCCTTTTTCCTGATCATTTAATCTTGTGTGTTTATTCAGGGAAGAAAACCAAATTTGCTGATGATTAGAGTGGCAGTCTTGCAGTTATACTGAAAAAGATTATTATTTTCTTTTCGCATTTCGCTAGTTTTGGCTCCTCAGTTTTGTTTAATGTTAGTAAGAATTCGTAGAATTCAGTTGTATTGGAAATTTTTTGTGATCGATGATACAGTGTCTTATCTTATGGATTATATAATTATATAGTATTTGTGGCTCTAGATATGTGGTTTATTATTTTGTTAAATCAAATTGGATTAAATATATATTATATTCAAAGGCTGCTATACCTTATTCAGTATGCGGAAAAAATTGGAAAACCAACATTTGTTGCGACACTTTAAAAATTAAAAATGTTAATGACAGTCAAAGCTGTCTCGGTAAGCTTGTCGCAACTTTTGAAAATGTGCCCTTGTTTTTTCTTTGTAACGATGTGTTTAATGATATAAACAGTGTTTTTCCACGACAGCCTATCATTGAAATCATAACGTTATCATGGCATGACGTTTATAAAAATTAATATTTAATAAAATTTAAATTAAATATTAAATTTATTCCTTGTTTCTTTTTCTTAAAAATGATCGAAAAATTAAAACAACATAAAAATAAGAATTAATATACGATTTAATTTATATATATGTCATATCACTTATTTAGTATAGAACCATATTAGGATTAACAAGTAAATATTTAGTAATAACTAAAATTACATATTTGTCTGTATCCAATTGTTGATTCACTTAATAATCAATGGATGAATATTTAACAAACAAAATTAAATGTACAATATAATTTATATACCATAACATTTATGTTTATTTCTTAAATAATTTGATTAATTTTTGTTATCTATTACAAACAAACAATTATTTTTTTTCTATAAATTACTTTTGGTTCGACTTAAGTATTATTTGATTTCTCTTCAAATAATTTAATTATTTTTTAAATAACAATTTTTCCAAAGTTTAAGTATTTTTTATATAACAAAATCTCTTGAGACCGTAAGATAAAAACACAATTTAAATTGGATAAAATAATAAAAAAATTGTCTTACACACAAAACATGACAAACTTTAAAGTATATACATTTATAGAGAAAGGAGGAATAAATTTAATGAATAAATATCTCTTTTTTTCGTAAGGTTCAAACTCCTTTATATGAGTGAACTTTGAATATGACTATTGCAAAAGTGACTTTTAGCTGACTTTGTGTACTTTAAGATATTTAATTGTCTTTATTTTTATGAAAAAGTTATCGATCCTCTATATGTTGCAAATATTAAAAAAACTTTTATTTTTTAATTGGTTAAGGAATAACATGAAAATAAATGATAGAAACAACATACATATTAAATGTGAAATTTAAAGCATTTTTTGTCTACAAACAAAAAATTCACTATAAAGATTATCATGCATTTCATTTGTTCATTATTGTCTTTAACTATGATTTACAATATCGTCTTTGACGAGTGATACTTTTATATCTTTGCAAAAATATCTAAGTTTGTTAATATTAAAATATTACTTTTGAAAGGTTATAGATCGTCATTTGATTTACACAATTTATGTAAAACATGTAAACAATCTAATTTAAACTTCATTTGAATATTAATTTTTTTTATTAATATAAGGGAAATTAATTTTATAAAAGAATCTAACAATAATAACAAATATATATTTAAATTTTTTTTTAAACATTAAAATCTTAAAAAAAATTACATTATAGAAAATTTAAACTTAGATTTTTAATATAATTATATGAGCTGCTTTGTTTTGGTTAGCTAGTATGTTGCTTGGCTAACAAGTTAGGCGAGACAAATTGGTAAGTTAGACACCTAGCTTGCTTTGTCATTTTTTGGCGAGTTGTTAGGGTGACTCACCAAGTCCAACTTGTTTTGCTATCCTAGATATGATAATTCAAGTATGAAGATATAAAAATATCATATCTTACTTCACAAATCATAAGCAAATTTTTAATCATTAACACTAATTACAATATAAAAAGGTAAAAGGACTTTTAATTTTTTTTCCTGTCTTAAAGGCCTTATTATTAATTCTCAAAAAATTCATAGAATAAGTATTTTTGAGGACCAAAAGTGGTGTATCTTCAAATTAAAAAAATCAAAATAAAATCAATAAATTTTGAAGAACCAAAATCAAACTTAAAAATTTTTAGAGGACTCAAATATATTTTAACCTTTTATGAATGTAATGCATAAAAAAATAAGAATAAAGATAATAAAACTTTATAACCATACCACATTTTTATAAAATATAAAAATATAATTTTTTTTTATAAAAATTCTAACATAATTACATAATTTATTTAAGAATTTTGGACCCTTCTATACTTTGGGCCCAGGGCGGTTGGATATGCAAACAAGGCCCAGGCCGGCACCCCATAACACTATATAAAGTGACTGTTTGTTTGGATTTCTCGACATGTTGGAGTCTTTGGAGAAGTCAAACGTGTGAGTGTTTTCTACATTTTCCTTTGGTTGAATTTATTAATTACAACGCCTATAAATAATAAAGATAACCATTTTCTTACGTGTTTGTCTGCATTATGTTATTAAATGCTTTATTTTCTTTTCTTCTCCACACAACGCCATTTTACAATAGTTAACAAGTTTACTTAACTTGTTACATTTTTACAAGAGTTTCCAGTTGTGCCTGCAGATAAAATATCAAATAAAGAGGCCATACAGAGAGATCTTGATCAAACACAATGGTTCGTTGGTTGATTTATTTATTGGGTTAGGTTGGTAATAATCTTTTATTCTTTATTAATTATTTCTATTATTCGTCTTTTCTTGTATGATATCTATCTGTAATTATGTATTAAAATGCTTTTCTTGATACTTTTTCTTTATTTTCATGTTAGTGTTTTTCCAAAACAAACCTTTCTTGGTTCTAGCAGTAACAATGAAAATAGAGTAGGAGTTTTAATAGTAATATGGTATATAGTTAAAGGCATTTTGTTATCTCAGAGGTCTTTATTTTTTCTTTAGGCAATTAATAGAACCAACAAAATGATTAGTTGTAGATTCATCTTCCTAAAAATTAATATATAATGTTAACAGAGGTCTGTTTTGAATCTTTTGATTTTCTTTTTTGTTTTGTTTTTCTTTCTTGATTTTTGATTAGCATTCTGGCTCCTACCTTGCAGTAGTTTCAGTCACTTTTATTGTTTTTACAATAATATTTGCAGGGGTTTTTGAACCTCTTGTATATTTTAATTTTTAAACCAAATTTGAATATTTTAAAAAATGATTACTAGTTAAAATATTCTTATAATATAATTTGTATATTTTAAAACAATCTTACTATGTTGCGGGTAAGGTCCACGAATAAACGGGCCTAAAAGTTGGGCCGGAGATGGATCTGGATCTGGATCAGGATCAAGAGACATGAAACCTACGACACACGAGGGGCAAGGCAAGGGAGAACAGTGGAACACCGCACACGTTGTTTTGAAGTTTAAGCTTTGCACTCAAAAAACATTAACACAACTTCGAAGTTGTATCTCATCTCTTCTCCACGCTCTTCTCGCACATTCTTTCGCTTTTCCCTCTTAATCTTATGACCTCGTTTTCACACCAGCTATCCATTAAGGTATGCTTCTGATTGCACAATTCCTTCTCTCTCACACGCAATTTCTCAATCCTTTTACGTTTTATTCCATCTCTGTCTTTCGTAATTATTCGTATTTCCTACGATTTATTCATTTATTTCGAGCTGTTTCTTTCGTTGGCGATTCAGTGCTGGATCTCGTGCCTTGTATTTGGAATTAAAACATTAATTGATTCGTTTTTTGTGTTATCATTGCAAAATTGTTTCACACTGTATTCAGATCCTTTCCACTATGATGATACGTTATGATGATGTGCTTGTGTGTGTGTGTGTGTGTGTTTTTTTTTTTTTTTTTTTTTTCCTTTTCAAATTCTCTCTGTTTACTTTGCTTAACTGTGCTTCTTGTTCTGTCAGCACGTATTAGTCTCTTTCTGTTACAATTTAAAGCATTCATGATAATGGCGGATTACTAAGAGTAGGATTTGTTTATCTACTTGTCATTGTCTTGTTGCTGACTTGGAACTTGGCGGTCCTAATTCTGGAGAGGAGAGAGTGAGTTGGCCTTAAAATCGTAGTATAGCTTTTTTCTAGTTATATTAACCTTGACGAAAGCAATGAGGTTATTTTTTTTAACTCTCTAATTAGTCTTATGTGGAAAAAGTAGTAGAATATCAAGTAGCCAAGCTGTAAATTTAGTTGAGCATGTTCCTGGTTTTTATTTTACTTAACGAACATGTATGATGTCAGCAGTATCTTGATGCTACTCAGAATCTTGTACAAGAACATATATTTTCTATGAATTAATTGTATGAGTTAAAATATTTTTTCAAAAATGCTATTTCTCAATGAATTAGAGATGTAAAACAATCAACTGCATGCTCATTGTTTTTGGTTCCATTTCATTATGTTCAAATGTTCAACATTTTTTTGGTCTTGCAGAAATCAATTTAATGCTGTGTATGAATTGCTTATCCTGACTTTTAATTACAGTTTGATCATTAAAACTATTGAATATTGAACCTTGAGTTATGACAATGAATTATCTAATGAATGGGTATTCTTCTGCAGCACAGTAAGTGTTGAAGAAAGACAATAATTTCAATGTACTTGAGGAGAATACAGTGCAGAGATAGGACATGGGCTTTGGTGTTGCAGCCATCAAAATACTTCTTTAGGCCAAGATTCTATGATCATCCATACTTTCAATCTTTGTCCCCTAAGATCACTGTGAAAGAATATTCTTCACATGGCAGGATCATCAGAAAACATCTTTTAGGTTCTGATTCATGTAGGCATACTTCATCTAGAAATAGTTTCACTGGTCTGGATAAAAGGCCTAGTTTATGTCTTAATGGTACTCAGTTACGTTCCTATAGTTCTGAAGGTGATGGAAGAAATGCAAGTGAGGATAATCATGTACATGTTAGTGATGGAGCTAACTTTGATAAAGGAGAGAATCAAAAAGAGAAGTTTGGGAAAGATATCGAGCACTGCAATGCACATACACGACTTGGAGAACAGGAACAAGAGGAATGGCTTAATAATGAGAAGCTTTCTATAGAAAGTAAAAAGAGAGAATCACCATTTTTGACAAGAAGGGATAAGTTTAAAAATGAGTTTATGAGAAGAATTATTCCTTGGGAGAAAATAAACATTTCCTGGGAGACATTTCCTTACCATATTAAGTAATTACTTGTTTTTCCTATTTGTTCTTTTTCAATATAGTCTCTTTATTGCGGAATTAAATTGTATGTTTCCATCTGTAGTGAGCATTCAAAAAATCTTCTGGTGGAATGTGCTGCTTCCCATTTGAGACAAAATAAGTTTGCTTCATCTTTTGGCACTCACCTCCCATCATCAAGTGGGAGAATATTGCTTCAGAGCATTCCTGGTCTGTCATTTATTTCATAATTTTTGTCTTTATTCTGTTTAATTTATAATTTTTATTTTGGATGCATTTCCATAACATTTATGCCTCAGTTGTTTAGTATAGTTTTTATCATAAGTCTGAATATTGTTGCTGTCTTTTTATCTAAAGGGACTGAGCTGTATCGGGAGAGATTGGTTAGAGCTCTTGCACAAGATTTACAAGTTCCTCTGTTAGTGCTTGATAACAGCATTCTTGCGGCTTATGTAAGTTCCAGAAGAACTTAGACAAACAATTTTTTGGTATATAATAGCAGTGGTGCTAGAAAGATAATATTTACATTATTTGAATTGTTATGCAGGATATTGACGATGATTTATCATCAGATTATGATTCTGATGAAGATAATGCAGAGTCTGGGGAGGAGGGTTCTCTGGAATCGGAGAATGAGGTTGATAATGATGCTAGCAATGAAGAAGAGTGGGCTAGCAGTACTGAGGCGAAGTCAGATGCAAGTGATAATGAAGATGCAATAGCATCTGCTGAAGCTCACCTTAAGAAGGTTAAAGCAGCTGTTCTTCGGAAACTTGTCCCTTACAATGTTGAAGAATTTGAAAAGGTTTAAATACAGTCAACTGTTTACTGTGGAAGCTTTTATTTAATGCACACTGCACAAAATGTAACTTAAGATGATGAATATTTAGAAAATATTATTCTAATGCTAGTGTTAATGAAAATCTATTTGTTCATTATCTTGAAATTTTTCACTCCATCTACGTAAATCTAGTTTTGTGTTATTCTATTACTTACGAAGATTATTTATGTTTCATTTCTATATAAGCAATCTGTTATTTACACTGATAAATAATAGGAAATCACTTTAGCATTGTGCATAACAAATAATGAAACATAGATTTCTAATTTTTGGTGACTACTTTAAAAACAACTAGATCATAATTTTTTTTTTGGGAGGATGTTTATTTGTGCTATTGTTGCATTATACTTAAGTAGGAATACAACGGTTGAAGTTGATATTTGGCAATGTAGTCAGGACAATCTTAAATAAAGTTCAATGTTATGATAGATTTTTAGCAATTATTTTAATTGAAACTTGTCTTAATCTTCTCTCAAGTATTATTAATATTTAGGCTTGTAAATAAACTTTTGACAGATATTTTTATATCTCATTACTACCCCAAACTTTTGACAGATAGTGTCTGGAGAATCCGAGAGTTCTGAGTCATCCAAGTCGAATGATGCCGAATCTTCTGATAAATGTGAATGCCAGCTAAAAAAAGGTAACATGTTCAGCTTGCTGGAAATTTGATCATGCATATGAACTTGCCAAATGTGTTTTGTACATTATCTACTTGCAAGTAAAACTAAGACATCAATTGTCCTCATCCTATCAAGGATTATATATTTACTAGTTAACCGATTATTATGAAATTAAGCTCTCATGCACAGTGAACTATTCCTTGCCTTATTCCTTCATGATGACCTGCAAATGGAAAAATCATTTATACTGTTGTAATTATGAGGTTTTAAAATACAGGGAAAAGTAACTTTGAATATTATTTACTTGTGTATTGTGATATATTACAATAAGATGTAATTGGATAATAAAACCAAAAAGATTGATCCATATTAATATTAATAATCCTAACTAAGGAAACAAATCACAAAATAAACATGAAAACTAAGAAAGTATTACAACTAATCCTAATAGATGATTTCTAAGACACTCTAATGTATTCTAAGATATAGTATTGATAATATCCCAACACATACTTCTCTGAACCTTGAGACTTCCTTTTCTCAATGCTCCAAGGTTCAATCCACTAATCTGTTTCCCAATAGCATCAATTCATGGTTAATCATTCCATTAAAGCATTAAGAATAAATACAAGCACTTAATGGAAAGATAGAAATTTTAATTAAGATGTAATAGAATCCACAAGAAATTCATATTAGGTTCATCATCCCATAACCTAGAGAACTATGTACACATGATGGAAGAAAAAACAAAAATAAGAAAGAAAAAAATTCGACAGAATTCCATTAGTGTTTGAAGAATCTGGAAGTTGATTCCCTAATATTGAATCTCCACTGACACCAACCTCTAAAATAGTTGCCCTTTTGGAATATGAAGATATGACACAAATGTGTAAACAAGAAACCTCTAAAATGAGTCTTCAATATGATGTCCTAATCCTAAATTCTTGAAATTCTTGTCTGGTCTTTTAATATGATCGGAGATTTGGCAGCCTAGTGAGTTTTGACAACCTTGATGTTTTACCCCTTCCCATGATCCTCTTTCTATTTTGTTTTTCTGTTTTTGATGATGTTTTATCCATCCCTTTGTTTTAGTTTTTCACTTGTTAGATAAAATAGGTAAATGGAGTCTAAGGTGCTGCATGGTGTTGAGAACCTTCTATTTTGGTTTCCATGATTAGAGGGATGGGAATGGTATGTTATTGAGAAGAGAGGGAGAGGAAGAACATAATACGAATTTGGTTTGATGTGATGTAATGGGGTGAAAGAACCCTCCATGATTGAAATTTGTCACACTGTATTTGTTTCTCTTGTTATCTGGCTCTCCTTGTTTGAAGGAGCTATGATTTGATCACTGGAAGTGATACTACTGTTATTTCTATAAAAAACAATGCTACTTGCATATATCTTTCCTCTAGACAATATTGCGTCTAAGACCTGGAGTAGTGATACAGGAAGCTGGTCACATAATTGAATTATTTTACATTGATTTGCTTGGATAACGTTTTCCTAAATCCCGTTAGCAAGTATTTGATCACTTTTAGCTTTGAATAGATTCACTACTATGCATATTAGAATTTGGGTTTGTACTTAACTCCAAAATCTTGCTTTAGAGGTGAGGGTTGCCCTCCATTTATACACATAGTTGATGTGAGTTCATCACATTTCTCTTACACTAAGGGCTGAACATTTCAAACGTGGAGTTTGTAGAAGTAGAAATCTAATTTTATATTTGAATTTGGGCTCAAGCCTAACTTTATCCCAAAAGTTAGTTCTAGAGTCTAGAAGAGTTGCTTCCCATTTATAGACCTGTTTTGGTGATATCAATAGTTGATGTGGGATTTCCAAGACTCTCACAATGCATAAGTTGTAGCCCAGTTTTTTTTCCTTGCTCAATTGCATTATGTGATTCATGTAGCCGACTTCACCTAGAGGGAGAAGGCTTTGTTGCTTTGTTTTTATTGTTGAATGTTGTAGCCCAGTCTTTAGTGCTGGAAGATAATGTATTTCTGTTTGTTGCACTTGTGATATTGAATGAATTTGGGATTATGCAAACTTTTAATGACTCATCTTCTAAGCTATTTGCTTTCATTTTCCCATTTTTATTAACATTTATGTAAATGTCTACATTACTGCTTTGTTACATTTTTCTTAGGTGACCGTGTGAAGTACATTGGGCCATCTGTTCAAGTTACAGATGAGGATAGGTAATAAAATAATTCCCCTTTTTTCCCCTTCTCCCTAATATTGATGTGCTTACTTTAGTCCATCATCTTCCGCAAAGTTGCTTTTTTTGTGTTGAAACTTGAAACATTCATTTAATTTATTTACTATGGCTGCAAACATGACTGGTTTTGATGAATCATTGGGGAAGATTTTCCTCAGCTAACTACATATTTTAAGCAAATGGTAGACAATTATTTCTTTATTGTATTTTCAAATAAAAGAAGAAATCTTGTTATAGAACCATGATACTAATGCAACTGAAGGATGAGAAATATATGTTGTGGTACCTAAAAAAATAAATAGCTGAAGAGGCTATGAAATAAACATGTTTGCTATTTGCATATCAGAAGATGCTGTTCCTTTGTAACAGGAGAGCCAGAGCACCATAGAATAGTTGTATGCACAAGTTGGTTCTTAAAATATGAAGGGAAAACAAGCAAAGAGATCCCTTGGGCATTTATACATCAGAGAACTGCATAAATGATGCACTGCCAGTTTCTTAGATGATGCTTCAAGGATTCCTGATGACCTCTTGGGATTTGATTTAGAAACTCAAGCTGATAAATGAATATAATTATTAATTCCATTGTTCCGAAAAAGAACGCAAGAAAGCATCTTCATTCATTAATAAGACGTTAAATATTGCACAAATGATGACAATTATTATTTGTGCATGATGTTGAGGTGATTATTGTTTTTTTGTGCTTTTCATGCTTGTGGGCTTTGTGGCTATGGTGTGGTACTATTGGTGATTATAGAGGAAGTGGTGATACTGTTGGATAGGGGTAAACTTGACAGCCTATACTAAAATACCATTACCTTCTATGTGCTTTTCAAATTTGACCAAAGTTCAAGGAATATCTACATCACACTATTATAGTATTATTGGTAATTTTAGAATAAGTGTTGATATCGTTGGATAGGGGTAAACATGACTTAATCAATCTCAAATCTTGTGATATGGGGGTTTTCTTTTTAAATTTTGTGATTGAATTCTTAAATCTGAAGATTATAATGGGATAGTGTGGAAACAACTTCCCATGGATTTTTTTTGTATACTGATTTCTTCCCAATATAAGGTCTTTAGGAACCCGTGATTCATTGAAGTCCTTCAGAGAATTGAAAATAGAAGTTCTTATATGATAATCTGATTTTTGAGTAGTCAACTAATTGATATTCCTGTATACCATAGTACAGAAGTAAATACAGTTATTTCTGGTGGATGTCTTTGTCCTTGTTCATTTATCATGTGGTGTAATTATATATGCCAATATCTGGTGAGCATTTCTAATTTTATGTCGTTTTTCTTTAAGCAACATTTCAATTTTTTATGGTAATAAGTTCTAAAACTATCCTTGTAAGTGTGTTTGATACAAGTGCTCAGTTAGTGGGTGCAAGTCACATAATTCTAAACTGTACATTAGGACCTTGTAATTTTGATGAATGTCTTAGGACATTGAGCCCAAGTAATTACGAAGCCGATATTCTGTCCAAAAATGATATTTTGAAACCTTTGTGCTGAAACTTCAAATATAGTTTGAAAGAAAGGCACTATAAGACAACAATTAGCATGTTGTCAAATTTTTTGAGAAGTGTGGTTCTAAGAGAGTTGCCTCGGCTGTTTCTTGTAAAACCATTGTATCATCCCCATTGGACTTTGAGCTAGCACTCACCTGACATTGGCATACATAATTTTATCACAGGATCATACTGGGGAAGATACTGACATCTGATGGTCCAACTAGTGCATATACTATTATACATGGCAGGTGGGTTGGTAAGTCATCGCTATGTGTAGAAGTCAAACTGTTAAATGCCTTTCACCCTTTGGCATTACATTGAAACCCTTTTTTCTTTAAATATGCAAACATTGATGATAACACATAATATAAACTGGCTTGCATTTAATTTGAGCTTTGATTGGAGATGCGATCTGACCTGGAAAAGCTTGCAATGTGACCCTACAAGGAATCCTACAGTAATCAATGTTTAGGTTATAGAATGTGAAGTGTTGTAAATACTAGTTACAGTGATTGGGTGTACTGGGACTAGGTTTGAGTTTTGCACAATCACTCCTTGTAAATTCCATTAAACATAGTTAATTTCCTCTCTGTTCTGCCCATGGACATAAGCATAATAGTTTGCCATAGTTTGAACCATGATATTTTTTTGTATCTTTCTCCTTCCAATTCTCTATCTGTGCCTCTGGTTACAGTGTAACATGTGGCAGACAGTAGCTGGTCATTTGAATGCAATGTAAACGTCAAATGTTGACATCCACTTTAGCTTTCTGCTTTTTTTTTTTTTTTTTGTGTGTGTGTGTGAAAGATTTCTGCCTTTTATTTCTATCTGATGGTTACCTAATAATTATTTCCTTGAGTTGTCTATTCGATTTTCCTTTGAATTGGGAGATATCTATCTGCTATCATTCTGTTTCCTTTCTTATTGTGAGTTCCTTTCCTTAGTGAAGTGATGAAGCATGGAATCAGAGTAATGATGGGCATGTGGCCTAGAAACAGTTGAATGTATTTTTGTATGAATTGGGATTTTAATCTTATTGGTTAGGAGTGTATTTGTCCTTTCTGAACACCATTATTGAGGTTTCAGGAGAAGAGATGCTATGTGAGGGTATGTAGCACATTTTGAGTTGCATTCAAGCAATGATTTTTCCCCATAAATCTTCTTTGGGACAGGATAGTTTTCCTGGCTTCTTTGTGGGTTTATTTGATTATGTTCGTGGCTTTTTAAGGAGTTTCTTTATCGGTGTAAAAAAAAACGGAGTTTCTTTGTCAGACATGCAGGGGAATTGAGTGCTCTTTTAGGTTGACTTTTTTATTTCTATTTTTCCATGTTTCTTCTGATGTGGAGGGTTCCTGATTGGCTGATCATTCTACATTATAAACATTTTTGCAACCTGTAATCACTAACTAAACTCCTGAATTTCTCAATAACTTTTATAGTGTAATAGTATCTATGGGATAGATTGGTTATTCGTTTCTTATTTTTGTATTAGGGAAAAAAGTGTAATCAAGGGCATACTTGCATTTGGATGTGTGACCATGTAATAACTGTATAAAGTGAACCTGTTTTTTTTTTTTTAATTTTAAATTTGTATTCTTTTCATTAAGTTCAGAGATTGGCATGCTATGTTGCATGTTTCTTGACTTTCTTTTTTATTCCCCCAATTTTTTTTGGTATTGATGTCATTAATTCTTGAGGATTTCTTATCCTCTTGTATTTGTTTCTTTCTTTCTATCTTAATAAATTATTTGGTTATAAAAAAAAATGAATAGTTTAGAGAATAAAATGTATTGCCTACTTGACCAAACAAATTCTTGACTATTGCGTTCTTTGTGCTTGTTGCAAAGTTTAAATATTAATAAATTTTGATCTTTGGTGTGTGGCTGGTCATCTGATCTAATATTTTTTGGGGGGCTAAATTATGTATTTGGTCCTCACAATATTTAGATTTCCCTATTTAGTCTTGTTTTAAATAAGTTATTATTTACTCTAGTAAGTTTTTATTTGGTCTGCAGAAAGAATTTTCCATTCCCATGTATAGTCCTTTTGTTAGGCCTCTGTTTATTTTGTCCATTAATTGCCAATGTGGCTCTTAAAAATGAGGGACCAAATGAAAAAGCTCGTCATTTTAAGGGAAACCAAAAAGTAAATGAAAAACAATACTATACAGACACACCTAACAGAAGACTAATAAAGGGACTACATGGAGAATGAAAATAAATTATATGGACTAAGTTATAACCTTTTTAAAAATGAGGGGCCAAATGGAGAAGTCACACTATTGAGGCATTAAATACATAATTTAACCTATCTTCTGCATGTATTCTGTATTGTCCTTTTCTGGTCATTGATTTTTATTTCTGACGCTGAGGTTTACTGTTAATAGTTAGGATGTCTTTCATTTTTGTGCTATCTTATGATGTGCTTTTAAAATTATGGCTTGATTTTCCTTTGATGGTATTCTTCAAAATATATTTTATAGATATACACAACATATTAGGTGCAAGTGGGAATTATATGTTTCAAAGTTGCTTATAGCTTGCAGGTTATTCTTTTTTTACAATTTTAACTAAATGTGGATATATTTCAGGCCATTAGCTAAAGGTCAGAGAGGAGAGGTATATGAGGTTAATGGAGATCGAGTTGCTGTGATCTTGGATATTAATGAAGATAAGGTCAAGGAGGGCGAAGCGGAAAACCTAAATGATGATCGTACAAAACCTCCAATTTATTGGATACATGGTAAATTTTTCTTATTCAAAATATAGATGAATATCATTCTTCTAAACTCTTTTCTCGTCTTCAAAATATGGTAAATGACACCCATATATTTTCCATGTTTAGATGATTGTTAGGAGATACTTCTTATGTTTCCAAATAGCCAAACTATCAATTTTCCTCTGCATTTTTATATATCTTGTACTGAATTTCCCATCATTCATAAACAATTATCGGGATCAGAATTGGATCTCCTTATTTCCTTCATTAGTCTTGCATATCTGCTCTATTTGCTTCTCCAATCCCTCCACTCTTGAGTCTAGCAGATTGGACCGATTGTTGAACGCACAGAGTTCTGAATAAAATAGAAATAATTTAGTTTTCAGGCCAGATTTGAGTAGGAACACAAGGTTTCCCTCTACCAAGGAGTTTCCTCTTTTGAAATATAAAGAATAACAATGTGATGCATGAATTCCTTCTTAAAAGTCTAACACAACTTATATATTTTTATAACTGTCACGTCATAACCTATAAGTATAACTGCCTAATCCAAAATTAATATGAAAATAACTGCCTAATAACTTCCTAATACAAATTGTAACTGCTTATATCAGATTTGGACTTATCATTTTGTAATAAGATATTGGTTATAATCGAAAAGGTCTTATTGATAAAACTTTCATTTATCCAAGATGTAGGCATAGGTGGAAAAATGGGATGAGTTGATGGCTCAGAGTTTGATGGTTATGTTTTTATTAACTTACTATCGAAGGTTGTTGTAGTAGTTTATGTCCTAGGACTTAAGAAAGTATTGAGGATATTGCTTGTGAACTATGGCAACTTTGACATATGTGAACTTGAGCTTCACCCATTTTGGATATACAAATATTTTTTTTTGTTTTTTTTTTAAGTAACTAAGAGTTTTTAATTTGATAACAGTTAAGGACATTGAGAATGATCTTGATGCTCAATCACAGGATTGCTACATAGCAGTGGAGGCCTTATGTGAGGTACAGTGCTATTATATTATTAATTTTTTTTTGAAATCTCATAATAAGATTACCACAATCTTGTTTTCCTGATTGGTGAACCTGACTCTTGTTCTTGCAGGTTTTGCATTGCAAACAACCTCTTATTGTCTATTTTCCAGACAGTTCACAATGGTTACATAAATCAGTTCCCAAGTCAAACCGAAATGAGTTTTTTCGTAAGGTTGAGGAGATGTTTGACCGGTTGTCTGGCCCTATAGTATTGATTTGTGGGCAAAACAAAGTTCAGTCAGGATCAAAGGAGAAAGAACAATTCGTAAGATTCAATTGTTATTTTTGGTCATGAAGTAATAAGATCTAAATGTTTGTCATTGAAATGTTAATTAATGCATTTACTTCCATTTTGTAACTAGTAACATTTTATTTTGACTTTTATCGTTGATCACATGTGATTTTTGACAGACAATGATACTTCCAAATTTTGGACGTGTCGCTAAGCTGGTAATGCTTTCTATCTTTCTACAAAGTTATGCATTCCCTAAATGTAATGTTGCAGAATTTATACATGATTGAAATTGGTGTCAGCTTTATCCATCTCCCATATGTACATTCTCCTTCTTCCAAATAGTGTGGCTTTGAAGAGTTCACATAATTATATTTTTTTATGCATTTGTTATCTTTGTTGGTAAGTTGCTGCTTTAGTCTCTTTAATAAGTGACTAAAGCTATAGATAGTAAAATTGAGAATTTGATTGTAATACTAGATTTTTGTTTTTATAATATAATACCTGCTTCGATGTCATAAAATTGTATTTGACTTTCTGCTGTAAATATATGATGTTCATGTGAATTTGACTTCCCTTCTTTTATGGTAATTTGTTTTCCATCATTCTTGCTATTCTATTTGTGAAAATATAGATCTTATGGGGACTTTTATAGGTATTATGTGCTTTGTTTTAGTGAACCTTTTGTTTTCTATTTTGGAGTGCATTAGATCAGGTTGAGATCTTCCCTTGAGCCATTTTTTCTGTAATGGATATATAAAAATGATTGATATCTTGTCTATTTACTACTTGCAAATTATTGAAAACCATTAGGCTTCAAGCTCATCTTTTTGTTTCATTAGGGGAAAGAGGCCTCTGTATTTATTTTTGAGGGGATTTTGAGAGATGATTGTTAAAGTGTGTAGTAAGAATTTAGAGGTAATAATGTCCCATGAAAAAGTGGAGACCAAAAGGGTGGTTACCAAAACCTATTTCTTTTATAATAGGTATAAATAAATATAATAGCTACAAATGATAAGATCATAAGAGAGTTATTTTTGTTAGATATATGATGATACTTCTTACTCTGTATGCTACCATTCTAAATATTGCGAGTATTTTTCCTTTTCAATTTTCTTGTAAGATTTGTTATGGCCATTTATATGGGTGCCCAATGTACTTGTAATCTGCCCTGGTGTCTGATTTATCATATGTTGAGTTGAATATGGATGCTGAAACCGGTGGTCAATAAAAGCTAAAAGGGTAGATTAGAAATCACCAAATAATTTTATATGGTCCCAAAATTGAATTCTTATTGATAACTGTTTACAGCCTCTTTCTCTGAAGCGTTGGACTGAGGGAATAAAAGGGGACAAAACATCAGATGATGATGAAATTAACAAGCTCTTCTCCAATGTTTTGAGTATACATCCACCGAAGGTAATTGTTTTGCATATGCATCCTGCTAAGTTAATCATTATGGTTGATGAATCACAGGGTAATTGTTTTGTCTACACTATTACTAGGGATGGGAAATTGGGAATAGGCTAGGCCTTTAATAGTGGATTTATGGCCTGACTTCTTTAAAGCCGGACTTTACCTCTTTAATAAAAAGGTAGGTTTAGGCTTTTAAAAAAACCTATTTATATAAAAAAGCCAGACTTAAGTTTATAGAAAAGGCTGTTAGGTATGATAGATCAGCCTATTTATTTATATAATAATAAAAAATAAGATATAAATTATTAAAAATATAAATAAACAAATAAATTTATAAAAAAAAATAAATTATCAATATTTAATATATTTTTTTATACCATTATTTTATTTTTATTATAGGTTTATAAGCTTAGATCTATGCATGAGCGTATATCAACATACATGATTAGACATGAATTGTTCTTTCAATAGAAAATGATTTAATTTTTCTCTTATATTTCTTTTAAAATTTATATTTTAATAATATTGAGTAAACTATATTTTAAAAATAATTTAGTTGATTTTTAAAAATTAAGTTTATTGGCCTAATTAATATTAATAATTTAAATTGGTTTTTAAATAGGTTAATAGGTCAAGTATACTTTAAAAAGGCCAAGCCAGACCTATAAAAAAAAGCCTATGATAGATAATAAGCCAAGTTTAGACTTTAATTTTGCAGAACAAGTCTAACCTATATATTCAAAGTCTGACCTGGTCTGGCCTACTTCCATCCCTAACTACTACTACAAGGATTCTGAGACTTGTCAAACTCTACACTTAAGTATGAAACATTTGAAGTTTTGAACATCTCTGTACACTACCCCACCTCTACTATAGGAACAATATCTAGCAAGCAAGAATATTAAAATGCCAATGTGCAAGTGCAAGTCTTAGTGAAGATATTTTTATTCATTACTAGCCAGACATATATATAGGAATATTATCACAGTAGAAAACTAAAGTGCAAGTGCAACATACATGATTTTTTTTAATAGTTTTTTGATATATTTTTCCTCATCTTTTCTTCACTGGCTTCATAAATTTGGATGTTCATATTGGTGGCCATTTCTGCTACGGATTTTCCCCCTTCTTCTAATCATGATAGAATCATATCTTTCTCAGGCATACATCAGAAAATATAATTCTTCATGAAGTCAAAGCAGAAATGTTATATCAGTTTCACTGTTGATTGGCTGTTTGAATTGTTCTAAGGTTTTCTGTTAAGGATTATAGAGCACCTAACTTTATACAATTTGATGAAAATGGTTCTAGTAGCTTGCCTGTTAATTTGCCTTCTGTTCTGCACATGTATTTTTTTTCTGTTTGTCATTTTTTCATCTGAAATTCTGTATGACACTTTGCAGGATGAGAATCTGCTGGTAACATTCAAGAAACAACTTGAGGAAGATAAGAAAATTGTGACATCACGTAGTAATTTGAATGTATTACGGAAGGTAATTCTCTGGTTTCTGAAGCATTTATTGTTACCCTGCTAGTAATCGATCATTATTGATGATATATTTAAGGTTATCAAATCAAGATGCAAATCTTGAATTGCCAAGCTAATTTTTATCATGAAGTATAATTTGTATTGAATCACAAGATTCAAAGACAATAAAAAATAACTTCAAATATGTCCTATAAATGATATAACATGTTCAGTGTAATAATTTTAAACTAGAAATTGATAAGTCTCATTAAACAAAACTATTTGATATATATATATATATATATATATATATATTAATTAGAAGAATGGAAACGCAATGAAATAGCCAAATAGAATGCATGCATTAAATAAGTGTGTGACAAATAAAGTAATGCTGCATTTTACACCATCAATACCAATAATTTATAGATGCAATTTCATCTTGCAGGTTCTTGAAGAACATCAGTTATCATGCATGGACCTTTTGCATGTAAATACTGATGGCATCATTTTGACGAAGCATAGTAAGTTCCATTCATTCTCTTATATATTTTCTAGTCTTTTCTTCATCAACCAATTTATTTGTATCTTTTCTCCATCCATAATGTATTATTTACCTTTCTGGAACGCAAATCTGAAATTGAGTAATGAATAAAACATATCTTAAATTGAGAAACTACAAAAAGTTCAAATGTTGATTTATTGGTTTAAATTCAGGAAGCACTTAAACTTGTTTACGCATTACTTGATTTAAGTGTAAGGGATGCATTTAATTACTACCTCGGTCCCTATATATAAGACCCTTTTTTCTTTTTTGCTTGTCCCTTTTTATAAAACTCTTCTAATTGTCAGTTGCATGAATTATATCTTCTCCAATTAGACAAAAGGTAATGAATACTTATCTCTTAAATTGGAGAAGATAAAAAGACACAGACATATCTTTCTTCCAAACATTAATTACTTAGGCGGGAAATGATTAAACGGAAAGAGAGAAGCTTAATTTAAGAGATGTTAAGGGTAATTTTGTAAAAATAGTTTAAATTATTGACAAATTTAATGCTCTTAACTAAATTAACTAATTTTCTTAAAGGGTGTAATTTAGTTGAAAGAGTTTTATAATTAGGGATGGAGGTAGTAGTTGATTGATGATGATTAAAAATAGGGGAAAAGAGAATTGTTGGCTTATTTTAAGTTTTCTTTGTTTTCCTTAATGCTAATATGCTCCTAAAGGTTTCCATTGTACAAATTGCACTCTTTCTTTATTAATAAAATATTTTATTAGAAAGGATGGGAGTACAAGGTGGGAGCATTAGTTATCTCCTTAAAGAATGAGGGCTGGGGCTGGGGTATAAGGGAGAACAATTTGTATCAGCTGAATAGGGCCTTGCAATTTTGTCAACTTGCACTCTAACATCATGTTCAAAACATGTCGATGTTGAGAATAGTTTGTTAAGCAATAAAAATGGAAAGTATTTAACAAGGAGTATAACATTTAATTTTCTGGGTACTTAAAAAGCTTTGTTTTCATTTAATACTTTCCATCTCTGAATCTTTATCAAATTTCTTAATCGCACTTGTTAGTAATCAGATTTTCCATCATCCAAACAAGATGTTTTTACATGTCATGGTTGTTGTGCATCATGTGTTTTTGTTTTCAGAAGCTGAAAAAGTGATTGGCTGGGCAAAAAATCATTATTTGTCGTCATGCTTGCTTCCATCTGTTAAAGGAGAAAGATTGTGCCTACCTCGTGAAAGGTATAAATATAAATCCTTTTACTCTATAATATATGTGTGTTTGGGTAAAATTCTAAGGTTCACCTGTACTTTGTGTGAAGTCTTGAAATTGCAGTCTCAAGATTGAAGAGCCAGGAAACTATCTCACGGAAGCCTTCTCAAAGCCTCAAGGCATGTGATTTTTTTAGTGCTACTATAAGTGATCTTTGTTAATAATTAAAATATTATTATGCATGCGGTTAATGCACTTATCATAAGAAACCTGCACCCACAAAGGGTACATAATATTATGAATGTGGTTAATGTGCGGAGGGTATGCATCTTCTGAACTATATTATACTACACTGTACTATTGGCTTAATGCACTTATCATACTGAAACCTGCACCCACAAAGAAGTACAGTTTCCCGAATATCTATTTTCCTAACAATTTTAAATTCAGGCCTTTTTTGTCTTATGTGGATTTTGTTCATGTGAATATTGTAACAGAACCTTGCAAAGGATGAGTTTGAGAGCAATTTCATTTCAGCTGTAGTACCTCCTGGTGAAATTGGGGTGAAGTTTGATGACATAGGTGCTCTTGAAGACGTGAAAAAGGCACTTAATGAACTCGTTATTCTTCCAATGAGAAGGCCAGATCTTTTCTCTCATGGAAATCTGTTGCGGGTAATGTTTGTTGTTTCTTTTATTTTATGCATTCTCACTGTAGCCAAATTGGTTATGTTCTCTGTATTCTGTGTAATTAATTTGAAGAAACATTTTCCAGCCCTGTAAGGGAATATTACTTTTTGGTCCTCCTGGCACTGGGAAAACCCTTTTGGCTAAGGCACTTGCGACTGAAGCTGGTGCAAATTTTATTAGCATAACTGGTTCGACCCTTACTTCAAAGGTAATTTTGATAACTTCATATTTGTCTCTTTCAGTTGATAGGTCTTTTGCAACTAAAACTTAAAAAAGAGACTTAGTAAAGTTTCGAATACATCTAGCTTGCTACATATCTATGAAATCCTTGATCCCTAAAGATAATCTTCTTACAAATAAAATGATAGTCAATCTCAATATTATTTGTTTGCTAATGAAAAATTAGATTAGTAGCAATGTGCAAAGTGTTCTGATTATCATAGATGATATTCATAGGCCTACATTTCAAAACTAACTCCTGGAGTTGTTTCAGCCATTAGTTCACATGTGGTAATGGCCATGGCTTTGTATTTTGCTTCTGCATGTTGGAAGGTCCCACATCACGTGCCTCAATTCCTAGGGTGCAACCTATATATTTGTTGGACAATTTTACTTAATGTCAATTGGTTTTAAAATGAAATGTAATATGGTATTAGAGTCCATAGCCTGTCTTGTAAATTGCCTATTCTAGTAGGTTCATCTGTTTTGGTAGGCATCTGTGGAAGGGGATGTTGGAAGGTTTCACATCGCTTGCCTCAATTCTTGGGAGTGCAACTTATATATCTATTAAGCAACTTTACTTAATGTCAATTGATTTTAAGATGAATAAAGGAATTATATGAGAGTGAGACAGAGAGAGAGAAAGCGAGAGAGAGATGAGAGAAGATTTACAATAGGCAAAAGAATGTAATTCATTAACCAACAGAAAACAGAGTACAGGGCAGGTTTATATAGAGCCAATTAAGATTGGTCTATAATAATCGAAATATCTATAATAACTGAAATATCTATAATAACCAAAAATAACAATAAAGGAGTAAAACTATACTCCAATAGCCCCCCGCAAGCTCAAGTAGGATGAGGAGACTCAACTACTTGAAGCTTGGACCTAAGATCACAAAATCGCGAAGGCGAGAGAGCTTTGGTGAGCACATCAGCACATTGATCAATAGCTGGAACATGAACAAAGAAAAGATCTAATTCCATATGCTTGGTACGTGCATGAAGAACAGGGTTGTGAGCAAGAGCCACAGTGCTCAAGTTGTCACAGAAGATAATTGGAGTAGAATGATTGACTTTAAGTTCAGAGAGCAAAGTTTGTATCCAAGTAACTTCAGTTGTGGCGAGGGCAAGACTCCTGTATTCGGCTTCCGTAGTAGAGCGCGCAACAACAATTTGCTTTTTGGACCACCAGGACACGAGATTTGGTCCTAGGAAGATGGAGGCACCAGATGTAGATCGCCTATCATCAGGATCAGACGCCCAGTCTGCATCACAATAGGCATGAATCGAGAGAGAGGAAGGGGAAGAAGCAGGTTGCAGACGAAGACCCCAGGACGTAGTGCCCTTCAGATACCTGAGAATTCTTTTAACAGCAGCCCAATGATGTGTAAGGGGATGAGACATGAACTGGCAGACTTTGTTTACAGAGAAACTAATTTCAGGTCTTATAATGGTAGCATATTGCAATGCACCTACAACTGAACGATAGAGAGAAGCATCCAAGAAATCTTCAGAGCCTGCTTTTGATAATTTGCTGCCAGAAACCATGGGAGAAGAAATAGGTTTTGATCCTTCCATATCAGTACGATTCAATAGATCCCGGATGTACTTACTTTGAGTGAGAATGAGAGAACCATCAGGCTGAGATTTTACTTCAATGCCAAGAAAAAAATCAAGATCACCGAGGTCTTTGAGAGAGAAGATTGAATGGAGTTGAGAGACAAGCGTATGAAGAATTGTGGAATTATTGCCAGTGATTATAATGTCATCAACATACACCAGAATGTAGATGACATTATTGGCATGAGAGTATACAAACAGAGACGGATCACATTTGCTGGCATAAAAGTTTAATTGCAGCAGAGTTGATTTGAGCTTGTCAAACCAAGCACGAGGTGCTTGTTTGAGCCCATAGATGGCTTTGTGTAGTTTGCAGACGAGATTTTTATCAGATGCTTCAAATCCTGGTGGTTGTGTCATGTAGACTTCTTCTTCAAGGGTGCCATTGAGAAAAGCATTGTTAACATCTAGTTGTTGAATGGGCCAACGATGAGTTAGGGCAAGGGTGAGAATGAGCCTGACAGTGACGGGTTTGATAACAGGGGAGAAAGTTTCATGATAGTCAAAGCCAAATTGTTGATTAAATCCTTTGGCAACAAGACGTGCTTTGTACTTTTGGACCGTACCATTAGGATTTTCCTTGACACGGAAGACCCACTTGCAACCTATAGCAGTGCGGTGCGGTGGTAGAGGAACAAGAGACCAGGTGTCATTGTGAAGAAGAGCATTGTATTCTGTTTGCATGGCAGCAGACCAGGTAGGATTAGATAAGGCTTGTTTGGTGGTTTTTGGTTCAACATGAGTTAATAGAAGTGTGGGTTGTAGACGTGGTTTGACTATACCGTCTTTTGCTCTTGTGGTCATAGGGTGCACATTGTGAGGGTGAATGACAGGAGATGAGGAAGGTTCAAGGTTGGAGGATGTTGGAATGGATAAAGTGGAGGGAGAGGTACCCGTGGCAGCAGCACCAGGGGTGTAGGAATCAGAAGTTAGGCTTGGTGAGGTTGCGAGTGGATTAGGGGAGGTGGGTCTGGTCTCATGGGAGGGTGTGGGAGTGGGGTTTATAGTGAGAGGAACCGAAATAGGATGGTGGGAGACACTAGCTGTGGAAGAGGAGAAGAGTTCCTTGTAGGGAAATTTAGTTTCATGAAACACTACGTCTTTGGAGATATAGAGACGTCCATCAGCAGCAAGACATTTGTAACCTTTGTGGGAAGTGGAGTAACCAAGAAAAACACATTCTTGGGATCGAAATTGAAGTTTGTGTTTGTTGTAGGGCCGAAGATGGGGAAAGCAAGAGCAACCAAATATTCTAAGAGAGAGATAATCTGGTGGTTGGTGGAAGAGTTTGTGATAAGGAACAACATTCTGAATAGATGAGGAGGGAAGTCGATTGATGAGATAAACGCCAGTGAGAAAGGCATGATCCCAAAATTGCATAGGTAATTCAGCTTGAGCCAACAACGTGAGACCAAGTTCAACAATATGCCTGTGTTTTCTTTCAACAACTCCATTTTGATGGTGAGTGTGTCGACAGATTAGACGGTGTTGAATTCCAACTTCATTTAAATAATTAGTGAAGGAACGATACTCACCACCCCAATCAGTTTGCAATGCTTTGATCGGGTGGTGATATTGATTGTTAACCATAGCGTGAAACTGCTTGAAAACATTAAAAGTTTGAGCTTTATTTTTGAGAAGATAGATCCACGTAAAGCGTGTGTGAGCATCAACAAAGGTGACATAGTATTGATAGCCACAGGTTGACGTAACCGGAGCAGGTCCCCATAAATCGTTGTATACTAAATCAAAGGGTGTATTGTAAACAATTTTAGACAGATTGGAAGGTAATCTGTGGGATTTACCAAGACAACAAGGAGTGCAGAAATCTGATTTATTATTGGTCACAAGTTGAATGTTGAAGTTCCGGGAAACATGTTTCATTACATCAACATTAGGATGTCCTAATCTAGAGTGCCAAGTGGCAAAAGAAACATAACTCTTTGCTGCTGTATTAACAGAGAAGGATCTGGCCGGTTGCACCTGCTGGACAGATTGTGTACTGGGAGTTGGAAGAAGTGCAGGAAACTGGTACAGGCCATCAGGACCAATCGAGCCTTGGAGGAGAACTTCTTTAGTGTCCTGTGATTTGACCAAGCAAATGTAGGGGTGAAATTCAAAATATACAGAATTATCCTTGGAGAATTGACTAACACTGATTAGGTTTTTTGTGATGGAGAGCACAAATAGAAGATTGTTTAGAGCAAATTGAAACTTAGGGTTGATTGGAGAATGAAAGGTGGTAACACCTGTGGAGTTAATGTGAAGCCCTTGTCCATTACCAACATGGATTTGATCGGGTCCTTCAAAAGGAGTAAATTGTTGAATATTTTGAGAGACATTGGTAACATGATTTGATGCCCCAGAATCCGGATACCAATTGTTGTTGCTTGAAGAGGAGGACGATGCAATCATGGCTTGAGGTTGCGCCTGGGTGGAGGTGAATTGGACTTGAGGAGTAAATTGAGGTCTAGGCCCAAGAATGCCATTTTGATGAAGAGAAGAAGAAGCAGGTTGATTGCTATACCACACGCTTGTGTTTGCATGTTGGTTGGTAGAGTGGTACGCGGGTGCTTCAAGAGGTGAGGATGGAACATAGGTTTCATCAAAACGATAATAGCAGGCAGAAGCAACATGTCCGTACCTATGGCAGACTTGACATTGGTACCCAGCAAATCTGCCTCGTCCACGGCCTGCCCGGTTGGAGAAACAGCCACCACGAAAATTGGTGCGACCCCCTCGACGTTGAGAAAAGGCAGATTGGTTTTCTTGATGGGCAAGATGTGCTTGTGGGTTCGTGACAGACAGATTGGGTTCAGGGGTGGTGGTGGTGACATTAATGGAGGCAGCGACTTTCTTCTTGAACTTGTCAAGACGGGATTCATGGCCAAGAAGCAAGGTCTCGACTTCATCTATGGTCAGAAGGTCAAAACGGCTACTGATGAGAGACACGGTGGATTCGTATTCTTCGGGTAAGCCTTCAAGAATTATATCAAGGTGTTCCTTTGGAGAAACAGAGTCGCCGATGGCTGTGAGGGCATCAACTAGGGTTTGAATTCGAAGCACATATTCAGAGATTGTCTGATTTTCAAGACTTGTATTGCGAAGTTCATTGCGCAATTGGCGGGCTTTGGCATTCATATGGGAGTGAAAGTATGAGTGAATTTTGTCCCAAAGCTGGAAGGAGGATTTGCAACCGATAACTCGTGTAAGCATGTCTTTAGACATGGAGGATTGTAACCAAGAAAGTAGTAATTGGTCTTGCTATTCCCAGGCAAGATAGGATTCAGAGATGCGACCAGCATCTCGGTCAGCAAGGGTTGCAAACTTCTTAGGAATCTGGGGGTTGACAAGATAATGATGAAGGCGGTGACCCTTGATGACGGGTTCAACCTGTTGACACCAAAGAAGATAATTCTTGGTGTCAAGTTTTTCGGAGATGGTGAGAGAAGGTGAGAGACGGATGAGAGTTAGGGGGAGGATTCTTGGGAGGGACGGTGTTTACGGGGTTAGCATGAATGGGTGGAGGAGGCGTTGGTGGTGGGGAAGAATTCATTGTAGAGGTAGATTCAGCCATAGGAAGATGTTGCGCGAGCGGAAACGGAGAGAAGAAGAGGATCAAGAAGCTCTATGATACCATAAAGGAATTATATGTGAGTGAGACAGAGAGAGAGAAAGCGAGAGAGAGATGAGAGAAGATTTACAATAGGCAAAAGAATGTAATTCATTAACCAACAGAAAACAGAGTACAGGGCAGGTTTATATAGAGCCAATTAAGATTGGTCTATGATAACCGAAATATCTATAATAACTGAAATATCTATAATAACCGAAAATAACAATAAAGGAGTAAAACTATACTCCAATAATGAAATCTAACACTGCATTGGACCGTGTGACAACATTCTACTTCCCCATGAAATGAGATTACCCCCAATAAGAACATAGTAGCAAGAAGTAGATTGTCTCATTGGACAACTTGCCTAATCTGCATCTATGTAGGCATCAATACCAGAATGGCCTTTATCTGCATACACTAGACCTCATTTCAGGAATCCCTTGATAGATCTTAAAATTCCAACCACAGCATCCCAATGACAGTATCAGTTACCCTTTATAGTTCGACCATACACTATATAAAGACTGGATAAGATCATGAACAAAACATGTCAAGCCAAAAACCTGAGGAGGATCATTAGTAAACAGTTTGGAGTGAGATAGTTTTGGACTTCCAAATGGATTTATCAAGAAGAAATATCTAACGTTTAAGACTAGGTTAGAAACTTAAATACTGAACTTGATGGAAAACACACCAAAAGAATACGAAAGTCATATACTTCAATCTGGATTGGAAAATAGATAAATATAATTAAGTAAAAGCATGTGGGTCTATAATTCACTAGTTTTTCTAAAATCAAGTTCCTTTGAAGCATATGTGATATCTTATATATTTGTTTTTTGGTTTTTTTGCTTATACAGTGGTTTGGAGATGCTGAAAAACTAACCAAAGCACTCTTTTCGTTTGCCAGCAAGCTTGCTCCTGTCATTATTTTTGTTGATGAAGTGAGTGTCTGAATGCATAACTTATGTCATTAGTTTTTTTTATAAAAATGTTTACCATATACTAGAAAAAAATGTATTTCTTTTTGTGCATTGGTATTTGCAAGTTTTTTTACATATTTTGTTATTTTAGTTCTGTATGTTAAATTGTTATTTTAACAGGAAAAAAATGCAATTTAAGAAGTTCAATAACTACTTTGAGTGAACCTTTGAGGACTAGCCTTGTCTCTTCTTTCAGACAAGTCTGGGCTCTTGAATTGACTAGTTGAAATGGAAAAAAGAAAATACGTTGGCACTTTTTAATGTCACATTTATAAGATCACTCGATGCATAGCAAGAAAATCAGTTTGTCCTTTTGGTTTTTTCCTTCCCAAAAGGCTGGAGAGTAAAAGTATACTTTAGAATTTTAAAATTCATCATTTCTCCTTTATGTAATACCTTTTTTTTTTTCTCCATTTAGTTTATTTTTACTTATGCCAAAACATTAGTGTCCACTTTCCAGGAATGCGCCTTAGAAAGTAAGAAAAAAAATTAATTAAAATATTCATTTAAAATGAGCCCTCAAGCCTATATGCTTTATCAGTTTGTCTGACTCAATAATGTCTTGGAATCTTGGTTTCTGACTAAAATTTGTATTGTAGGTTGACAGTTTGCTTGGTGCTCGAGGTGGTGCTTTCGAGCATGAGGCCACTAGAAGAATGAGGAATGAGTTCATGGCAGCTTGGGATGGATTAAGGTCAAAAGAAAATCAAAGAATCCTTATTCTTGGTGCCACTAACAGGCCATTTGACCTTGATGATGCTGTTATTCGTCGCTTACCAAGAAGGTAAACTTTAAGATTCCTCTTAGAAAGTTATCAGCTAAATGGCTGTAGTCATTTATCACATTTTTGAATTATGACTGTCCCATGTTCTGTCTGTTTTTCATACTGTCTTATATTTTTTTATCCATGTCTAGTTTGTGCGACATCACTTGCTACTTTCTGGAGGTGAATATACTTGAGATTTAAAATATGGCAAAATCAGTGAGTTTCTCTCAGCTGATGCATTATATATATATGAGAAAGGTCAGAACAAGTACAATACAAAGGAAAAGGCTACAGCCTATGACCCTTTACTCTTAAGCTAGATATGGCCAAAAAGCAGCTTTATAAAGCTATACAACTTATAATAAACAACTATTTTAACACTCCCCTTAAGCTGGAGCATATAAATTGTATGTATCAAGCTTGGAATATAGATTGAATCCTAGATTCTTAGTTAGAATGTCTGCAAGCTGATTATTAGTGCTGATAAACTCAATACTAAGTTCCTTGAACAACAGTTTCTCCCAAACAAAATGACAATCAAAATCAGTCGTAATGTTTGGTTCTCTCATGAAACATTGGATTGGATGCAATATGAAGGGCTGCTTGATTATCACAGTTCAACTTCATCAACTTCATCCACACTAGTTCACAAGTAGCCAAAGCCATAGATCTATATTTTGCTTCTTCACTAGACCGGGCAACAACACTTTGTTTCTTGTTCATCTAGAGATAATATTCCCTCCTTTAAATATTTCCCTTGTCCTCATACAACAATCCTTATCTTGCAGTCTTTTTGACATATTTGAGAATGCAAATCACAACATTCCAATGGTCAATGTGAGGATTCTGCATGAATTGACCAACAACTCCGACTGCAAAACAAAAACAAAAAATATTAGATCTTGTAATAGTGAAATAAATGAGTTTCCCACCAGCTTCCTATACCTCTGGATTTGAAAGTTTCACCTTTGTCTCTGGTTTGGGTGCATATGACTATCAATTGGCTTGCTATTTTCAAACTTGTTTTCTCCAAAATATCAAGAGCATATTTTCAAGTCAACATTTACAATAGGGAAGTATTTGATAAATACTGGAAATTACAACCTTTTTGCTAACTCAGCTTTGTGTTTGAATCATGTTTGTCTAGGATATATGTTGATTTACCAGATGCTGAAAATCGAATGAAGATTTTAAGAATCTTTCTTGCACAAGAAAATTTGGATTCAAATTTTCAGTTTGACAAACTAGCTAACTTGACTGATGGATACTCTGGCAGTGATTTGAAGGTAAACATTATTAAGTACAACTGAATCAAAACTGCTATATTTTAGGCACCACTATGCTAGACCACATTAGGAATGTGAGGGATCAAAGGGAAAGTAAGGTAGACGGCTAAGAATGCTACCTTATTTTCTGTCTCATCTCACATTAGGAGTGTGAGGGATCAAAGGGAAAATAAGGTAGATGGCTAAGAATGCTATACCTTATTTTCTGTGTCATCCCTCACATTTCTCTTGTAGTCCAGCATAGTTGTGCCTAACATTATATTTATCATGCTTTCTTATGCTGCAATATTTAACATTCCATGTGTAAACATCTCTAGTCATGTTTCTTATGCTTCTTCATGCTTATATTTGCAGAACCTCTGTATTGCTGCGGCATATAGACCTGTTCAAGAACTCTTAGAGGAAGAAAAGAAGGTACGAATATCATAAATTTGATCTTTCTTAATTGATGAATATGTGAAACTAGCTAACATTTTATGTAGCAATTTCTGGGATTCGCACACTATCCTTTTTAAAATTCTCTTAACGCACATTTGATGCACATGGTGATATTTGGTAATTACATCTCCATATTCATGGAAAATATTAATAAAGAAAAAGAAAATCTAATATAAAATATGTCCCTGTCATTGCAACTTTGTTCATCAGATCTGGATGCTGTAAAAACTCCAGGAAAATATTTATTAAATACTATCTACTCCCACAGTTAATTTATCTATAAAAACATTCAGACCTAAACAATTACTATTGAAGCCACTATATTTAAACGTCTACATTTCTGCTGCTTTTGATATAAAAATGGGAAAAAATGTACTTGTAGCAATTGAAGTATCGAGTGTTCTTGTGTGTAAAATTCAACTTAGTTGTTACTATTAATATAAAAATGAATACCTGAATCAATATGGTTATACATATCTTGAGGAAATAATTTATAATTATTTGGTGAAAAGCAACGATAACTGACCAATAAATGGTTGTAAGCATTAGCTGTTAAATAACGGGTTTAATTGTTAATGGATGATAGAGGTACCTTGAGATGTCCACCTTCCTCAGTACTAAATAGTATTTTCCATCGTAATAGGTTATTTTCTTTGTTAATCGTCTCTATTGGCTTCTAATATATAATGTTGGTTTGCATTTATTACTGAATCCCATTTTAAACAAATAAAAGCATTGTTTACCTCTATATGTACTATTAAATGGTTTTTCAAAATGAATTCTACATTTTCAAATGGTTTCAAAATGAATTCTGCATATGTGAATTCTCTTTCCACCTGGTAGAATTATAGAATTGTAGCTTCAATTTACTTTTAATTGGATTTATTTGTCTGCTGCCTCACATGGTATCTCATTTGGTTTGCACAGGGAGCCAGTGAGGGTACAACTTCAGTACTAAGGCCTCTTAATGTGGATGATTTTATTCAGGCAAAATCCAAGGTATGTATGTGTGTGTGTGTGTGTATATATATATATATATATATGATATTTTATTTGTTCATTTCGAATTATGTTCTTACAAAGTCCAAGTTGTATTTGTGGACCAGTTTTACATGATTTTTTTAAAAAATGCATTTGATGAAAATGTGTAGGTGGGTCCATCAGTTGCGTATGATGCAACAAGCATGAATGAGTTGAGGAAGTGGAACGAAATGTACGGAGAAGGCGGTAGTAGGACAAAATCACCTTTTGGATTTGGGACTTGACCTCATCACTAACCAATGCAATGCTTCTTTGATTTGATAGATAGATAGATAAACAAAAGACTTTGAGCTTATTACTTCTCACTGCCCTCTGCATTTCGGTAGCAGTGCTTTCCCAAATTTATTTATACGAATTGGTTGTTAGGAGGATGTTTCGTGCTGATACAAGAGTAATTCAGTTTAATGTATTGTAATGAAATGTAGGTAGCCTCTAATTTTGTCTAGGGAATGTGCTATCTTATGCTTAACAGTAGGGGTAATTTCCCCAATTATATATATATTTTTTTCAGCTATGTTTAATAATTAAATTTCATCATGGGATGCTGTCATTGATGTATACTGATTATTTTTTATTTTATTTTATTATTATCATTTATTTATTTTTATCGAAAATGACTTGATATGATCCTCAGTTTGTGGTTAAGCGCCTCACATCATTATTGGATTGAAATATCAAAATCATGTTAACAAATTTATTGACATCGTTCAGTTTATCCTGTAGGATCATTTTATATTCCCGGTATAATGAAATAAAATGAATCGTGACAGTATTTTATAAATAAATTGGTATCTTGAACATATTACTAAAAGCGCATCTAGTGCACCCAATAGGAGTCGAACCAAGATGATCTGACCATTTGTAAATGATTATCTGTGCCGGGTCAGTGTGTAATTAATCGATTGATTGAAATAAAATTTTGACAGATTACTGTAGTCCATTCTACATGGGTCGTAGTGTGTTCTACCTTGACTAATTAAAAAACTTTCTATCCCTTTTACATTGCAAGCGTTCCTAACATACCCGACCATCGAGTCAGCTGCATTTTAAATTTCCAAGTTCATAAAATAACTTTCGAACAATTTGACATCGATTAATACTTTATAGGGAGCCGACGAACGCAACAGGTATGACATTATCCAAATATTGAAAAATAAATCATTTTTTAAAAAATTAAGCCATACGCGCAAAAACACGAGAAATTGAATGAATAGACACCATTTTAAGGACATTTGATGCTTAACAATACCAATTTAATATTACACGTATTTGAAAAGATCAGAGGCTAGATTGAATAGAAGTAGCTCTTGAAAGTAGTACCTTAATTTTCACCACGTGTCCATACTAAAACAGCTACATATAGTTAAAAAAAAATACAATTCGGCCATTAAAGCCGTCAAAATCAGCCACCCACTAAAATATTATCCAAGAATCAAAACGACATACGCCAGCCTATGCTATTTTTTCCACTCAACCAAATAGAAAACAAAAATAAGCAAACCAGATATTAGAGAGTTATATACAACGATAAATATACATAAAAGAAGATTACAATTAAAATCTAAATTTACAAAACGGTGTTTATGTGTAGTGCTTTAAGTAATGACGTAGCCATCTGTTTGACCAACACTTGCCCATCTCTCCGTTCCCCTATTAAGTTTTGAAGTTTTTCAGGCAGATCATTTTCCACAATCAACTTCTTGGGCTGAGGATGATGCTCATAAACAGCCTGCAAGGTCATAACGTAAGAATTAATGGTGTGGCGGCAAACACAAACTTGCACGTTGCATACGTACATATTTTACACCGAGCCATGCCAACACTTACATGAACATATAATTTTTGGAATTTCTTTTTAAGTTCCAGAAGTAAAATCTTGTATGGCAACCACTAGATATATGAAAACTTAAGTTCAATCTTCATTGCCACTATGTAATCTTTCTTACTAATTATAAAAATCTTCTACGCCATTTTGTTCATTCACTTTTTAGTTTTTGATGAATGAAAATTTTGACATCTCTTTATTAGGCAACACAACCTGATTAACCATACTATGGGAGGTGTGGTATTACCCACCAGAGTTTTTAGCATGAATTAACATATACCATATATGCATCCTTACCTTTATTAGCCTGAGCAAATTAAGACGAGCTATAGCATCCTGATGATCTAGCCTTGCAATGAGCAATGGCGTTAATCCATTAACAGCCAATGTGGTATTGATCCTTGCAGATTTTCTGCATACAGTTAAGTGATGACACATTACATAAAATTCCAGTAGAAACGAAACTGAGAATGATAGCATTTGGATATAAAAATAAAAATAAAAATAAAAATGATATTCTAACAACTGCAGTAGCATCAAACATCACGTAATCAAGTGATAAAGATCTCTAGGTACTTCTAGCAAGAGAGCACTACCGCGTATATGGTTTTCTGATATTTTCTTCTCCTAGGAAGATATCTTACTTGTAATCTCTTCCTTGCTTCGAAATAATCTTTTATAAAAAAAGGAGAATTTTGACTAGGAAGAACCAAAAAACTCAATTGCCTCCTAATTAACCCATCCCCAACATCACTTAAACAGTTGAACTTTATGACAACAACAATAAAAGTCTTATTTCACTAAGTGAGACCAGATATATGGATCACACGATGACTTGACTAAAGGCCAAATCAAATTCTCAGGGATACTATTAGACAATTGAACTCTACAATAAACCTGATTACATACAAGCTTAAAAGTATTTTTGAGAACTTCTTTACTAAAAAATATTATTTATTTTTAGTAGAGAAACTTTAAAAAATGCTTCTAACTTGTATCCAAACAGACTATATGTTAAATAAATCAGCATTATTCCTTGTGCAATCTAAGAGCAGTATCCATAATTATTGATATCAACTTTTCCTTATTAGGGTAGCAATGACAGCAATAATAAATAATGAAGTTGCAGTCAATAAAGCAAGGACCATCAGAACACCAAGCTATCCAATGTAAAGGTTTTTATTGCTGGTTATCTAGTTACAGATGCGACCCTTTAGGCTTTTCCTCATGCATCTCTCTAAAATTGCAGTAATCCATTTTTCACTGTCTAAGATTGCCTATAACCAAGTTACTTAGGACTGCCAAGCCTCGTGATTCGTGAAACATGATAAATCATAAAATCTGTTACGCAGGTCAGATAAATTCAGCCCATCCATTCAACCGACCTTATGCAATGTCTGGGGCAAACACCTTAAACAGTGTTTTTATCTTACAATTCCCATACATTATTTGGCTGAAAGGGTGGGAGTGGGACAATGCAAGGAAAGATATGCTAAGAAACATTCCCATTGCCCCTATTGGGAAAAACCCAAGTCCCACATCGACTAGAGATTAGGCAATTGAATAGTATATAAGTGGAAAGCAACCCTCACCTTACAAGCCGGTTTTGTAGGGTTGAGTTAGGCTTAATCCACTATTCTAACAGCCCCCATTATAACTTATTTTTCCCATATAATTATATGCTACCATATAATTAAATGAAATATTTTTTATATCTTACATGTTGCCTACACCTATTCCCACTTCAGTAACACTTTGTTTATGACCTAACCATGCAATAATAATTTATCAAATAGTTGAAGCATTGAATGACACAATCAAATACTTAAATAATGGGACAAATGAGGAGAAGGGAATTAGAATCATATACGTGATGATTTTCAAGAATGGCTCCAATATGTGTACAAAATGCTGCTCTGGACAGCACTGGAAGAACTTCACAAGCTTTTGAACTGCATCCTTTTTCAGCAATGATTGTTCAACCTTCCTGTTGTCATTATCATGGGCTAAACAAACAGCAATAGAATCTAGTGCTGTAACAGACCAGATCTCATCCTCAAGAAGGTTCAAATAGACATCCAAACCACCATGAGCCCTTAACTGCTCCCTTGAATTGCGAGATGCATGAGCCATGTCACATAACAGTGGCAATGCATATTGTTTCAAGGGAGAATTTGATGTGATGAATTGCATCAAATGGGGAATGATTCCATTTTCAGCTGCTTGTTCTTGTCTCCTCTTATTTATCTTGCATAAATTGAATAGTGCGTTCAACACCTATAGAAAGGAAAATGAAAGATGAGATTCAAGCCAATTTTAGATAGCTACCACCACCAAGCAAGACAAAGAAAGGACAACAACAATTACAGAAATTACACCAATCTAGAAAATCAAAAACAGAGAAATGAAATCAATGAAGTCCAAAATCCCATAATATATTTGATTAGAAAGTAACTAACTACACAACATGATATACACGGTACTTTCTGCACCCAATTGTTTATTTTTTGTTCATAGTTAAAGAACATTGCAGTTACTACATGACCAGTGCTAAATCAATTTGAACATAATACAAACAGAAGCTGAGAAAGCATGGTACTGAAAATTATATGAGAAATATAAGCTGAGAAAGACGTACCTCATGATGTATCTCTGAAACAAGGGACCCTTCTTTGAGTTCAAGATTTGGTATCAAGTATTTAATTGCTTCAGCACGCTGAAGATTTTCTAAGCAATTTGGATCAGTTGACAGATGATTAATACACTTCAGTATCTAGAATATAGGCCAGTACATAAATGGTCAGAAACTATAGTAGTAGGACTGACATAAGCTAAATTATCAAAAGATATGTTTGTGTCACACCTTCAACAAAATAGGAGGCTCCACCCTATTAAACATCTGGAAAAGCCGACTGAGCAAGCTTTGGCTACACATGAAATATTTCACTGTTGTGTCTGCTTGTGCAAACTCAAGCAGAAGATCTGCCACTTTCTCCAGATACTCTCTGGCAAGTTCTGCATTCAGTGATGAAACCATGTGGGAAAGTAGCCCAGACGAAGTAGCACTACCTGGTCTAGCATTTAGAACACCTGAACCAGACAGTACACCTGATGCTGTCTGCGAGGCAATCCCAGATGTGGAAGCAGCTCCTTCGCTGGAACCCAAAGTCCCTAATTTCTTGGGAGTGACTTTATGAGACACTCTAGCACCGGAGTCAAGATTTCCATTTTCCCTTCCACGTTGAGAAACATCTGCACAACCACAAAAAATGTGCCATTGATAAAGAAACACAAATGACAACCAAACCAAACAAAGACAGAATAAAATTTTATAAAAATAACAGAACAAAACAGATTTTATAGCTAAAGCTTTGAAGTCATGTTGACTATAGAATACATGGTCAAAAACTATTGTAGGAACAAATATAACCCAAATGATATAGGGCAGAACTAGATTTCAACATGCATTTTTTAAAATTAAAATAAAAATGAAAAAACTTTTACATAGCAACAATATATAATTTGAACCCTTGCAGTAAACAATAACTTGCCAGTCAAAGCGTTCAAGCTTGTTGAACACTTCCACTAGAAATTTGGAAACTAACACATCTTGGCTAATAAGAGCTAATAAGACAACAAGAAATAACATCTTCGTGTAAATGTAATTGCTATGAGAATGAGTATTCCCAGAAAGGTTGAAGGATGTTCTGATGGCAGATTTTAAGAGTTTTGATAAGAAACAGTTTCTACAAAAAAACAAATATATATACATATATACATACATACATACACACCCACACACACACACACACACATATATATATATATTACTTAAGATTTAAAATGTTGCAAAAATCAGTGAGTAGTTTCTCAGCTGAATTATTTTATGTGTATGAGAGATAAGCTAGTACGATCAAAGGGTACAATAAGAGAAAAAGGCTACTGACTACAGGGACAGATGCAGAGGTGGCAACCAAGAAGTTTCAATTTTTTTAATACATATATAATGTATTTTAATATAAAATTGTTAGAAAAAAAAATTTAATTGAACAAATTATGAAAAACTTTCATTGGACACACAATAAATAATATTGAAAAGTTCTAAGAGGTTTTTATTACTTACTGTTGGAGATTCCACATTGTCTAGAAATAAGATCATAAAAAATGTATAAAAGTGGGGAACAATCCTCACCTTACAACTCTGTTTTGTAAGGTTGAGTTATGTCCATAACCCACCATCTAAGACTTACAAACTTTAACTAAAGAACAATATTATTTAAAGTTAAATATTTAAATAATTATAATGGTAAAAAAAAATTTGGCCCCCACTATTATATCTATGGATCTGTCACTGACTGCCTATGACTCCTGATCCATCAGCAAAAAGCAGCTTTATACAGCTGTACTAAAATAACAAACTATTATTTTAACACTATTAAAATTTTAAAGTAAATTTAAATGATTTTTATGGTATTCGTAAATTTCTGTTATTTATCTGTTCAATTATGCTCATTAAAAAAATAAAATAGATAGATCTTATTACCTGCAAATTCTGCCATTAAAAAGTCTAGTTCACCATTTGTTTTCTTTTCAGAGGCATGTAACAAAGGGACTACACTTTCATGTCTTTCTAATCCTGAAAACTGACGTACATACTCGAGCTGTCCAGAAAAGCGTCCAGAAGGGGGTTCTTTATCCAACAAGCTAAGAAGAGGCCTAACTTGCTCTTGGTGTGTAATTCCTGTTACTGTTAACCCATTTGATGATGGTTCTGTTAATTTTGGTGGCCTATCAGTTGATGTCCTATTAGTAGAAATACGTTGCTGTCTGGATTCAATATTCTCTCGCTCTTTCAATACACCTGCTGAAGATTCTCTGGAAGTTTGGGTCGAACTCTTGTCCAGTGACATAATATCAGCTGCCATATTGTTTGATTGATGTCTATCAACATCCACGGGGTAGTTAGCATCTGATCTCCGAGGATTGGAGGATGAAGGTTGTGAAGGTTCTAAGTGATGATCAGGTACTCCGCGTCTCACTTTAGCCGGGTCTAGCTGATCTACTGAAGATAGAACTGCCTCATTCTGATTGATATAAGGGTGTGTAGGATCCAAGATACCAGATCGTGAGCGTACAGCTGAACCATCAACTGAAAATCCACCCCCAGCAGAGCAGGAAGCTAGTCTAGTTGACTCATTTAAGCTATATAGAGTATTTATAAGCCTGAGAAGTATTCCATTTTTAGCAGCTATCCGGCAAAAATCATTTCTAGGCGTTGACTGCTGAAGCTTAAATACCTGCCACATGCCATCAATAGCCAGATGAACCATTTCCCTGACACAGAAGTTTTGTAGTCAGACTTTATTAATCAAATTTTGAGAATAAATGTAGAAGCAAACATAAAAAAAAAAAAAAAAAAAAATTTACTCATTAAAAGGAACCACAATACACACTACATTAGAATTCATTCTGGACCTCAGATAAATGAAGGGAAGAGAATTGTCTTGTCATATAAGGACTATTCTGGCCATATTCCTAGTCAATGTGGAACATCTTAACAGTATATAATCAATCAGAGATGCAAACATTATTTAAAATCTCAATGGAAGTCCCATGACATCAAATAGAATTTGCGCCTTAGTCAATTTGAAGAAAGAAGAACCCAAAAGGCATAAGCTGTTAGGTGCAAGCCAGGGAATGGACTTTATATGTAAAACAAACCCTCCCACAAGTGTCAGGCCTGAAGCAGAGTGCAAGCAAATCAAGAACAAATAGAAAAACCATGTGATTTACTCCATGCCTTGTAGCAAATCAGCTGTTGTGCCAAAGAAAGAAACCTTCATAAATATGCAATAAATATATATCAAGTTTCAATCAAATGCACCAAAACGTAGAATAAAGAGCACATAGCCACAAAAATTACTTCTACCAAAACCACATAAATTGGTCAAAGGAGGTAGGGTAGACCGATAATTCAGCAAAAAAGGTCAAACAATATATTCCATATAGGGAAAGCAGCACAACAATATATTAAAAGATGAGGGATTCTGACCAAGAACAGCACATAACACCCATATTAAGGAAAGAGTTATGTAGCCTTCAAGATCACTCCCACGTCTAATAACTTCTTTCCCAAAAAAGAATCAATAAAATCTACGCCACTTCTGGTACAATTCTAGTATCCAACAAATCTTGGCATTGCATTGCAAACTATAATATAGTGTAAATTGCAAGTACTCCTATATATAAGCACAACTCACAAACAACTAACCTGTACTTAGCATAATCAGCCTCAAGAAATCCCACTAAAACTGGTATTCCACGGCAAGCTATAAACATTTGTAATGTCAAAGAACTGCATCAAGTAATAACAATCAATTTTATCCTTTATTTTCCAAATATACCATTCAGGTAAAAATAACCAATAACAAATATATTGCAGACCTTGACTGACAAAGTTGCTGCAAAAAATAAGCTGATTCCATACGAATCTCTCGAGGACGATCAGGTACTGCAAAGCTTGTGACTGCAGGAATCTGCCATGAAATTTTACATTAAATATAAACCAAGATATTTGAGGATGCTCAGTGATACATTTAAGGTGGTCATGTTTCAGTTTTTGGTACTTGTGGGCCCAAATTTAAAATTTCAAAAACCTAACTGTTGATTATGTGATTGATATTGCTGATTCTTATTTTATTTCCTAGTTTCCTCAGGTGATTGCTGTATCATAGGAAATGTTTATCATCCCTTAGATTTAGGGATTTCTTATTTCTTTTGTATCTTGCATCTGTATATTGTACAATTGCTCAATCAATTCAATTAAATTCAAAGCATTCAATATATTCACCTTTGGTTAAGTCCGTATAATAGCTCTCTAAGTTCTGATCTAGTACAAACTTGTCAAAAGCAAAACTCCCTTTTTCCTCCATGTTCATTGTGCTGACAAATGTTTTGATAGTAGTCATAGTGATGTTTGGGGTGAGTCACATGTATTAACTGATCCTTTAATCCATCAGTGCAACTTCTCCATAATTGGTGGATTTCTTACCCCCACTAAACTATGACTTTAGCATATTTGTATAATTCTTCTTCATTATTTAAATAATAATAATAATAATACTCAGTGGGACCAACAATTAACTGAATGAGCCTCCTCAACATCAATAAGACAAATTTTAATATAGAATTCAAACCAGTTAATGAGGGAAAGGGATGGGAGACGGAGATTATAGGAGCATAAAAGATACATGGTACTTACCAATCCAACAAGACATGCATTTTCTAGAAAATCTGTGTTGTCTTTAACTATTTGATTTATAAGCTGAAGCACAGAACATATGACCTGAAATAACAATTGAATTTAAGATGTCTTCTACCCAGTTGCTAAATGGTCAGTGTGCCTATCAAGTATCAATAATGAAATCAAATGAAGTATCAAGAAGGACAACATACACGTGTTTTAGGAACTTCCAGCAAGTCTGTTAGAGGAAGTAAACCATGCTGGGTAACAAAAACAATCTTCTGCTCTGGACGTTGGTTAAATATACCAATAAGCTTCTGACATGCAGAAACAATCACATCCTCTGATTCCTCTGGTTTTAATGAACCGACTAGTTTGCTAAACTCAACAGCCTACAACATTATAGTAAATACATCACAAATGCAACTCAAAAATACAAAGCTTTCACATGCAGAGGATGGTTGTTAAACATCTGAGGGTAAAATGAAGGGTAACAGATAGAATGTCATCATAAAATCCAACAAAAGTTAGACAGCAAAGAAAGCAATGGCTCAAAGAAGTTAGAACATTTTGATATCATCATGGAAATGTACCCAAACCTTTTTTTTTAAAGACATAATGGAGTTTTAAGTTTTGGATTTGGGATTTGATAGAAGATTCCAAAATGCAATATTGGCTGGAAAAAACAGCAACTTGAGTTACTTTAAAGAATTGTTGACTGTGAAGATAATTACTTCCATATCAAAGCTGTAATATACAAGGTTTACAAACACAAGACAATTTTGAAGAATGAATATTTTCTACCTTACATTCTATAATGTTATGCCCATGTCCAACAACAATCTACCACAACACAAAATAACATTCCAAACCTAAAATGTAAACCAAGAGAAACAATATGAGATGCCAAAAAGTGAATAGAACAGGGAATATTATGTGAGGGAGGAATAAATTACAGATGACAGAAGAGAAACCCTTGGTACCTGTAAAGGAAAAAGGTTCTCTCCAGGAAGTTTTTCATCGAAGACCTGATAAAAAGATAGAGAAAATAAGAGTCAAAAGAATAACAACACATGATGTTAATAGAAAAAAGCTAAACTATCAAGACTGATTAACTTACCAAACCATCTATATCAATCACATCATCTTTTAGAACACCTATCATCACTCGGTGCAAAAGATTCCCACCATTGTTTGCCTGTCCAATTTCACTTTCCTTCTCCCATTGCTTTCGAGCAATTGTAGCCCTCAGCTCTTTAGCCAGGTCATTCTTCCCACCATCATTTGTAGATACATTAACTTTAGCTATATGTGAAGTGGATGTAGAAGTCGACGCCTCTGCTACAACCTCCCCAGGTTGTTTATCCAATGGATGAAATAAATCATCTAAGTAGGCATCTCCTGGCGGGTCACTAAATCTACTCAGCTCATTTCCTTCTACAGTGGTTGGCATCTTCATTGCCTTCGGATGGCAATTAGACAAGTGTATGAGATTTCATCTTAAAAAAGAAAAACATTCTCCAGATGAATTATAGCATCAACTATATTAAAAGCAAAACAGGGAAGCCTTAAGGAACCTTAGTTGACTGTATCTCATCCCATGTACAGAGAACTTTTACAAATACTGTTCAAAAGCATCTTATCATTTTCTAATTGATATGGCACCCTGCTCACAGATAATTCTAAGCCCCAAATTTCAAAGGTAACAAAAGAAATGGAAGTCTGCCCAACTCTGTTATGCATAAGGATTAGAAATTGTTTTTCTACTATGGTGAAAAATATTAAAAAGGGAGGAAATAACAAATAAAAACATGACAGAAACTCATCTAGGGAGAATCAACAGAGTCCTAGTTGCAGAAATGGATCAAAAGGAAGATAGTCTGATTAAATGGGAGGATATAGACTTAAAAAGCACTTTAGGAGAAACAATTAAGATGGACCAAACTCTACATGGATTTATTGAAAATTTGGTTTTTGAAAGAGCACAAGTGTGTCTGATTTGTATAACTGACCTCACTTAATGGGACAATGCTTGGCTTGTTAATAAATAGAACATGTATATATATTAAAAAGAATACATCAAATCTACAATAAATAAATAAAAAAAAATCAACAGCAACCAAGTCATTGCTCAAAAAATGTTACAAACATCCGATAAAAATATGAAATACCTTAAGGGAATCATTATCTTGACCTCTTGGTCCAAAAGCAAATGATTTGTTGCCATTGTTTACAGAATTGTCTTTTCCTCCAACCTTACTAGCCGTTACTCTTGATTGTGGAGATCCAACCTCTCCATTCATCGTAACTTCATGAAGGTCTTTAGCATTTGAACTTTCAAGATTGCCAGTAGGATCGGAACTAACCACTTCTCTATTAGAAGAGAGATTGCTAGAATCAGTTTGTAGAAATGACTTCTCATGAATGGCTAGAGTAAGAACCTGATCTGATGGAACATCATCTGCTTTCTCTGTTCTATTGTTGGGGAAATTAGAATCTGAAGCATTGTCTTCAGGAGATTTGCTGCTATGAGCAACCACAGTTGTAAGATCTTTCGTAGAGTCCTACACAACATACAAATTGAAGTTAAGACCGTGATAAAAAATCTAATCTAATTACTCCCACTATGTAGATTCATTATACATGGTTACCAGTTTCAATTCATAAAATTATGAGTAAATTACACAGACACCTCCTGATCCTTGATTTTAGCGTATACAGTAACATCCCTTACAGTGTAATACTTTTCAAACAATTAAGAGAGGACAATGTAATGCCAAAGGAGTGTCGGTGTAATGTTTTTCATACAATTAGGGGGGATAGAATAGAGGTAGAAAAACTAGGAGTCTGGGTACAATTTTACGAAACTTAGTAGAAAAGATTTCTCACAGCTTTCCATCAATACTAACCTCTTTCTCCATAGAAACTTCTGCATCTGCAGAATCATCTCCCTCTATATTTCTGCAAGAGATAGCATTTTTTGTTCAAATAAAAAAAAACTATTAACAATTACAGAGCTAAAAGTAAATGACACTTAAGCACAATTCATTAAAAAAAAATCAACCAGTAAATACATCCTAGAACTAATAAACATTCCATTTCTTAAAGTGGACAAAATCTATCCTCAAAAGTACCACCACTAATTGGCATGTAATCACTGCATGTATAATACAAATCCATTGTGTAACACTTCTTGAGTTAGAAAACTCAATCCTAAAAGCTGGCTCAAGGAAAGAGGATTTCCCATGAAAACACCAGAGGTAAATTCTAATAGTAATTATCCAAGCTAATAAGAAAATAAAAGAGAAATGGAAATGCATAAGTTCCCTCCATTATTATAACAACTTCTATAAACACACAAAAATAATAATAACAACAACAATAATAACAACTATGGCTTAAAAGGTTGATAAACAAATCTCCTAGTCACCTGGAAGGTGAAGGAAATTATATCTTATGCAATCTACCTTAGTGTTCCACTATGACGAAGAGAAGACTGCAGAACTCGTCTACAATTCTGAATCCAGGGGTGAGACAGCAAAGTTTTAGCATCCGGCCTTTGTCTAGCATCCTGACATGTGAAACAAGATGGCATATAAAACAAGTTTTAGTCACTGGTATCTGATATAATTACAAGTATGGATTGATAAGTATCAATCTTGCCTGTCCTACAGTGGTAGAGATACGATAAAACTACATAGACAACAATGATAGCATCACATTACTTCAGTCCAGAGAACAAATAATATAGTAGCATTTATCTAGTTAAAAACATATATTCTCAAGAATCAAGATGATCTCCATTTATAAGACATGATAAAACACATTATGATACTCCTATGCTAATGTCTAACCATGACATTATTTTTTTTTTTTCTGTATAAGTTTTATTCGTAATCTTGATGAAATAATACATATCTATGCATGAGGCAAAAATATAAGTCCTTTAGTAAAAAAGAAGAAAAAAAAGTTACATTTTCAAAATAAGTAATAGATGTATAGAAATCAAAATTTCTTCCAAACATCAATCCCTAACTCCGAAACAACGGTGAAATACACCTAGCTTATCAATTAGGAGAAGACAGAATTGCATGCATGTATTCTGTCGCAAACAATAACATTCAAAGGATATCATCCTTCATTTTTAGGTTAAACAAATAAGTCAATGGTTTGAGGATATAACAGTAAAGAGATAGTAAAAAGATAAATTAAAATTTCAGATAATGACTGAAACTCTACTATATTTGTCACCTTCAATCATTCCCAAAAATGTCTACCTTGATCCTGGATTTTGTTAAATTTTTGAAATTGACAATTACATTATTAAGGAACATTATTTCTACCATTTTGGGAGATGGGTAGGGACAGGAATGGGGAGCTAAATTCAAGGAAAGAATGCATCAAGAGAAGTTACAGATAACCAACTTAGCATCCAAGTTAAAACAACATATGCATTAAGAAACATATTCCTACCAATAGTTAAGATCCAGTTTACCTTCTTAAAACATTGAAGCAGAAAATCAGTAATATCGGGTGAAAGGCTATCTGGAATTGGTGGATGCTCATCCTGAGAGAAAACTTGAGTGTTATAAATCAAATCATACTTAGCTGAGCATATCAAGAACACAAGACAGCATAAAATACACCAATTATGAACTCATTTGTTTTACAATCAAGTGTAATTGCCACTATCTGGCAAAATGTTATAAGAAATTAAAGTCCAAGGAACCTTCAAATATTGAATAAATAAATAAATAATAGCACATACGCAAACCTGGACAATACGGAAAAGAGCCGGCATAGGCTGCAAATCATAATAAGGAGGTACACATGTAAGAAGTTCAATAACTGTACAGCCAACACTCCAAATGTCAGAAGCTGCACAAACCCCAGACATTTCTATAACCTGAAAAATTAAACCAAAATTATCAGTGTCACTTTAATTCACAATCAACTTTATTAGGATCACTAAAGTGTCAGAAAGGTGCTCAGCTCAATAAATAAACTATTTAAAGTAAAATACACGACAGAAAGGACAGTACATCTGAGAGAAGAGAACCTCCTAAAAATACACAAAGTAAAGAGCAAACCAAAGTGACTCAAAATTAAAAACAAAGAACAAAGTAGTCCAATCTCTTTGCATATCATTCTTGTGTTAGAAGACAATTTGAAGAAGGCACTAATTAAAAGCTATGAGCAAGTGATTTAGTAGAAGAATATCACACAATTAATACCTCTGGGGCCATCCAGTAAGGCGTTCCAACAACTGAATGAGTGTTAACATCAGCCTCTGTTAATTTTGTTGCAACACCAAAATCAGCAAGTTTGACAAGACCCTGAAAGCAGAAGTTAAATGTAATTAGTAAGAAATAAAGCAAACTGTCTAGATTTAAACCAAGAAAAAATAATAAAACAAAAAAAAAAACAATAGCATTAAAAAAAGGACAAAACCAAGAGTGATGTCAGAGGAAACCCATGGTGGTACTGTAATGTATAAAGTAGACCATGGAAAAATTGTTGTAGAAGAAGAAATTTTATTAGTGATGGAAGTTCAAAAGGTTAGATTTGACCCCTATAGAATTAGGGATTTGCTTTAGAGGTAAAAACAAGAAGTTATAGCCATTGAATGAAAAATAAACGACTGAGATTGTGATTGTTACATTCAGATGAATAATAAACTATGTAGTTGATTCAATCTCAATCACTAAGTAATAATTATTCAATCAGTGGCTATTATACTTCCTCACTTTAGAGAAGCTAAATCTCAAAAAGGTGAAGAGATCCAAAAGAAATCCTCAATCCTCAACAATAACAAAACAAAGTGAGAGAAAAACAGAGACTGAAAAGGAAGCTCCTAAAAGAAAGTTGGTGTAGGAGGGCAGTCTGGTCTTTTCCAATCAATGTTTACTCATTTTTCTGTGTTGTCTTATTTTTCCATTAAGGAAGATGCCTTATCCTACTTATTCCTCTCACTTTTCCTCTTTTCATCTTCATTAGTTTTTATTTTTATTTAAAATTGTACATACAGGGTTATGAATTAAATGCAAAATAGCGAGTAGCATAATAATGCTCAAAACAAATGGGCCAAAATGGACTCCCTCCTTTTGTCTTCTAATTCCACTGCCTTATTTAAGAAAGTGGGAAGGGCTAAATTCAAAATTGACTCACTCCCAAAAATATAGAATTGCTTGGAACAGCAGTTCAGCTAACTGATTGAGCAGCCACTAAAGTAAAATAGTTAGCTATCTTTATAATCATAAAGGATAAACAGAATATTTACACAAACAAAATTTAGCAGAGTAAAGAAGTATGAAAGAAACACTGCTTGAAAAAAATAGAGCCAAAATGAAGGTGGTTGATCATGAAGCATAAAAGCAATGATGATGCAAAATATAATTATAATTATATAATCTAAAAACAACACTTTGGTGATCAACACGACTAAGCAGTGAGTTTGGATTACTAATAACAATACATCCAGATACAATTAATTTTGTCCTAATGAAACTATGAAAGGAAAGATTATATGATAACCAAATTCATCTGCATACAGATTGCTTGAATAGCATAGTGATGAAATCATTGCGCATATACACAACCAGAATAATTGCCAAAACACAGCCCTAGTATATAATGTGATAAGAACAACAAAAATATAAGGCTTGCCTCTTTAGTTGTCAATATGTTTGCACCCTTAATATCCCTATGGATAACACCTTGTTCATGTAGATAAACCAAACCTTCCAACACCTATTTCATAATATAATACTTTTAGAATAAAATCCAAAAATAATCAAATCCAGGAAAAACCTCAATGAATAGTCTTACACCTACAAACCTGGGCGATATATACTGCAACCAATGATTCTGGGAAAGGTCCAAATTTATTTGGCTTGATAATATTTGCAAGTGAGCCATTCTCCACATACCTATGATATTGCAAAAAGACGGGAAACAAAATCCATCAACTCCTCTAAATACCCTTCAAATGATACTAGGCTTAAATCTTATTATGTTGTGAAAGAGTCAAGTCCACTTACTCAAGAACTATGTGCAGGTGACTTTTTGTCTTTGAAGATCCAAGATACTTCACAATGTTTTTGTGGTTCAAATTCTGCAAAATGATAGTCATTTCAGAAACATGGCATCATATAATATCACTATACCCATTCCAGAAGTGCTTAGAAACCCAGGCTTTTTGTACAGTTTAGGGTTTAAGCCAATAAACTAATCATTTTTACATCATCAATAACCATAGAAAGATAGCATAGTAGTCAATCATGGTGCCACCTCTTTTCATGAGCTCATGGCACCTCCACCTGAACACTACATCCAGCACATAAGGTCACATTTTATCTGTTATGGTCCTCACAGCCTGCTATCATAGCCATGATAGCTTACTGCATTCTATACAGTACAGGTGCACAAATCCCACTTAGCCACCATAGTTTATGGTTTCTCACCCATTTTTTTGGAGAACTTTGCGATTCCCCATGCAAGGTTTTGGCACAAAGTTCTTGCCTTTTATTCATCTTCAACAACATGCATGGAGCATGTGCAAGAAATGAAATCATGCATATATCATCAATTAATAGCCAATTTTCCCAACTCAGGCAAGTAGACCACACTCCATTTGGTCCAATCCAAATCTTAAAAGTTTGTAAAAGTATAATTTAATGCAAGAACAGCAATAGCATCTCATTGAATATCATTGACTAAAGCTTACAAGCAAAATATATACATGGAAGAGATAGAGTAAATAATACCAAGAAAGCTATTGAGCAAAGGAAAATTCAATTGATAATGTAATGCAAATCGAACATTGAGGAATCAAAAGTACCTTTAACAAGTCAATCTCTTGCTGAAAACATTGAGGCATCCATCAAATCACAGACAAAACAGCACCCAAATTTGTTAATAGAGATAATGAAATATCAATTATGAAAGCAACAATATAAAGACATCAAGAGTTAAAAAGGGCATTGACTTTGTAGCAAGGTTATCAAAAAACCGTTATAACGCCGCTATAACGGTATGGCGGGGCGGTTTTGGGCCTCGCCGCCATTCGCCATCCGCAAAATGGCGTTTTGTGGCGCTGTCCGCCATTTTCGGCATGGCGGCCGCCATTTCCGTTTTGACCCATAACGCTATAAAGGTGATAGCGGACGTAACGGGTCTGGGGCCAGTTTTGGGCTTCAAACTAGGCCCAACAAGTATGCCCTAATGGTTTTAGGGTTGAAGAATGAGAAGCCATGACAGCCACCCACCCAAACACAGCTCATCTACCTTCAACCAGTCTCCGATGACGTTCCTCTGCCGTCGCCCACCACTCGCCAGTCATCTCTCTGACCGACGACCTGAACCGCAGTGGTCCACGGCTTCGACGACCTGAACCACAACGCGGGCATGAATAGGACCTATGAAATTCGAAACCATCTTTGATCACTGTCGTTCACCGTCGCCCACCACCCCTTGGTCACGTTTTTGGCCGGCGACCTGAATCGTGGTGGTCTTGCACTCCGGTGAACAACTCCGGCGAGTTAAAACCTAACAGTTTTTTTTTTCTCCAGTTTTAATCCTCCTTTTTCCTTTATTTTTTTCCTACTCCTTTGAATCCTTTCTTCATTTTTAATGAGTTGGTTGCTGCATCTGCAACAAGAATTTTTTTAATCTTAATTCTTCTACTAATTGGGTCAATTTAAATTTCTATTTTTTTTATAAATTCTAAAATAATATTGAGTTCCTATTTTATTATTGTTCCTATTTTATGAAGAGAATGATTATATTGAGGAAGAGGAGGAGAATGATGATGATGAGAAGGATGATTAGATTAGCAAAATGCTTCTTGTACTCTTGTTTTTCTATGTTTTTTGTTGTGTTTTAATCAATTATGTTATGAGACTTAATGAATGATGGTATTGTTGTTATGATATTTAAGTATTTAAGTTGATATTATGTTGCTTTTAATTTAGTTTTGTTACTTGTTATTTATTGTTTTGCTATTTTCTTTGTATATAATATATATAAATATTTTTATTATTAATTTTTTTTTGTCCGCCATGACGCCCGTCATAGGCCGCCATGGCATCCGCCATAGAGTTATAAAGGATTTTTGGCCTCACCGCCATAGACCGTTATCCGCCATCGATAACCTTGCTTTGTAGTTGTTTTTTCTGTTGCACAACACATGCTGGTAATTCAAGTGTGCTAGGAAAGTCACCCATAAAAAAATAAACGGTCTAAGAAACAGTCATAAGTGAAATGACCCTTGAACCCAATGATGAGTGCGCCCTAATTAAAGAGGTCATTTTTTATGGCAACATGCAATCTATGCTACTATCTGGCATATCAGGTTAGAGCATAATATATGTATAACTAGAAAATATTTTATTAATAGCTGCTGGTTTAGGTGGTCACTTCAGACAATAAACGTCCACAGGAGTCAGCTTATCCATGCAATGAACAGTATTACAAAAATTGATACTGAGCATCCCCGCACCCAGAACCCCCCAAATTGTACAGAATTTGAGATAAGATTAGGAAACTGGATCCTATTTTTAAAGCAGATCCTCAACAATAATGTAGAGTGACTGAGCAGCATTGCTCTATCAATGTTTTTTTTTTTCCTTTAGTTAAATATCTCCAGTATTTGTTAAGGAGAATCATTCTTTCTATCCTTTTAAGCATAATGAATTTCTTCTTTTAACCAAGATATAATAATAGAAACAAGTACTATTGTCTGTAACAAGACCAACTAGCCAATATTCCTTATAATTGTGCTATTATGATATTGGCAGAACTCCAAATACATCTCAATCAAAATGCCTAAAGAAGTAATGCAAGAAAGGCTATTTACAGCCCCCATGGAGCAACCACTAAGCAATAAAATCCTATTAATGCTAGGGCTAAGATGATGGGTGGTTAGAATAACATACAAAATTAATAATTCCCAAAATCACAAATAAAACCTTATTCTTACTCAACAAAATAACCTTAATTCCCACATAAAATCCAAACTAAAAAATTTGTTTCCTTCAGTAACTCACTTAGCCAGACAGTCATAACACATTAATAAAAGTCAATTCCAAGAACTAATAAGTTGGGTGAGAAACATCCTAGTAATCGCATTTAATTCCTACAGCCACACATTTTTCTTCATAATAAGAACAGGTTAAAAAGTAATATCTCAAGCTACCACCCTGACACCACAACCCCTGGACTATCACATTTTTAACTAGACCAAAGTCAACTTCTCCCTAAAGGTGCCATCAGGACATCAGCTTTGAAGCGTGCGTACTCCGAAAATGGAAGTGTACTAGTATCAAGTAGAGGAACACACCGGGTACGTGTGAGTACATACTGGATATGTATCAAATTAATTAAAATATTGGATCAAGCTTGGGTACAACTCAAGTTCAGCTAGGCCCAGCTTTTGGCTAAACATCATTTTGGTAACATCTTAAGGCTTCTTTTGCTTTGGGTCATCACTTGTCTCCTCCGTAATCTTACATCTCATTCTGTAATTCAGCACTGGAGTTGTAAATAAAAATATCTTAGGAGATTTGATATAATCTTTTCTTATTTCTTTTATATTTGTTTATTTTCATAGTTACCTGTTTTAGGGACAAATGTATGATACAAATTAATAATATTCTCTCTTTCAACTAGTGGGTTCTTCAGTTTGCTTAAAAATGTCTTCTTTGAAAGGCAAACACTTACGTCTGCCAAAGATGAGATAATGTTACTTGCATCTTGTCCTCTCCACGATCTGCAGCTGTGACAACATTTGCATCAGGGACAGTGTCTCCTTGTCTACTCTGGTGGTCTGTTTCTGATCTGCACCAGGCCACCTGTGTTTGCTCCACTGCATCCTTTCTGTCACAGCCAACCAACCAGCAACAGCCAGGTGGTATCCCTTCCAGAGCAGACCAGTAACATTCTCTATGATTGCTATTTGATTTGTATAAACACATGCATTCTTCAATTTGATTTGTCATTCCCATTGCTAACGCTTAATGTGTAATACTAAGAGATAATGCTTAGTGTTCAGTTAGTTAGTATGAAACCAGAAAATTTTATGTGTTTTTTTATCCTTTTTATACTATCACAGACACACACTATGGTACCTGTATTTAAGATTTTTATAAAAAAATATCATATCCCACACCAATATTTGTAGCCAGTACTCGAACGTAACCAAATCCATGCAATGTAGGACACAAGTCTCTAAGCTTACCCATTTATAGTTAATAGATAACATAAAAGTTAAAAGTGAAAAAGAAAAAATATGAAACACATTATATACCATGATGATGTTGAGATCCTCCTGAGCAATATTCTCCAAAGAAACTTGTTTAATGGCAACAAAATCTCCATTCTCCAGGTCCAAACCCTTGTAAACTCGACCATAAGCTCCTTTTCCAATCTCATCTCCCAGCATCTGCTCCAAATCCCATATACAAACAAAGCAAATTCTAAAAACAGAAGCAAGACAAGAAAAGCCAAATATTTCTGCAAACGAATATCAAGAACAACAGGACGAATTCCCTACCACTTGCATGCAAACCCAAAATAATATAACTAAACTCCTAAGAAACAATAAAATCAAATTAAAACCATTTCCCAACCAATCTCTAGTCTCTAGATGAAAAAACATTCAGCAACTGCCATCATCCAACCCAGCAGTTGCATCCCCACCTCCGGTTTATGTAAAACTCCCTTCAAAACCAACATACAAAGCATTCCTCGACCTCATTCTTGCAACCACCACCACTATTTCCATTTCAGTTCCTAACACCTCTCGACATCACCCCAGCACCCTAACACCCCCTCCAGCCACCAATTCCAGCACCGTTCCATCACCTCACAATCACAGTAATCTCAATCTCAGGTTTCAACAACTACAGTAGCAGCCTCTCCTACACTAAGGTCATCTCGTAGTTTCATTATGCGCCTTATCAAACTAACAACAAAGCAAACAATCACCCGAGCTCCTCTAACTTCATTGATACACAACAACAACAACAACAACAACAACAACAACACAAACCGAAAGCTAAAGCTTCCACTAATTGACCTTCAGTGGCCCATTCAGGACTCTACGGAAGGGCAACACAAGCAATACGGAGTTGCGAAAACAATGAGTACGATATTCAAAGCAGCATTACGAAAACATTGAGATCGAAGGAGTGAAAGGGAAAAAATGACGAACATATTTGTTGTCGAGGGTTTTGGATTTGGTGAAGGCAGACGACGTCGTCTGGCGCGACATCTCTGCGGAGCGGCGATCGGAGAAAGCAAACCCTAGAGAGAGAGAAGGCCCATGGAATCGAGGGACGCCGGAGAAGAACGCTCCGATTGAGCTAATTAATTTAATTAGTAAATAATGAGAAAATATAAAATGTGAATGAATATAAATATAATAAGTAAAAATAAAAATTAAAAAAAAATGGTATATAGTATATAGTGTAGGTTAGGGTTGTGAACAGAAGAACAATGGTCAAAATGGAATGTCCAAATTCCTATCATATCCTCTCTGTCTCTGGGCTGGCAATGCCATTAGCTGGCCATGTGATGTCAAAATCTCCTACGTTTCTCAACTTTTCTTTCTTTTTCCTTTGCTTTTCAAAAATCATGTTAATAAAAATAAAAGTTTTCCCTTTTTATTTTACAATTATAATATTTTTGTTTAATTTTTTTATAATAAAGAATAGGCTTGATTATATTTTTATTCTCTTTAATTCTTCTGAAAAATTGATCCATATCTCTTTTAATTTACAATTTTGATTAGTTGTTTCTTTTTTGAACTATACTATTAGGCAAAATATTCACTAATTTTAGTGATAATTAATATTTGTTAAAAAAAATTGATTAAATATATTTATTAAAGCTTTTTTTTCAATTACTTTTTTTTTATTTGATAACTTATTTATAAAATCAAGTCCAATTTCATTCTATCTAACCATTTGTTAGTATTGTTGATTTGATAATTGATAGTATAGAATATTTAAAATAAATGTTGATGTAACATTATATTATATTGCATTGCAATGTCAATAGTTCACATGTAACATTTTATTACATTATCATGTTAATGTTTTTACTGAACATGCTCACTTTCATAGCAAGGATGGAATTGGAAGGATGGGTGATAAAAGAAGACGAGGAAAGTAAGTAGGAAATAAAAGAAAAATTGAAGGTGTTTGATAGAAAGAGAGTTGGAGGGATTTTTTTTTATAAAAAAAAATTGGTTTATATTGAATTAAATTAAAAGGTTAAAATAATGTTATAAATTAATTTATAAATATGTATTTTATAATTAATTTGTTGATTTTATTTTATTTTATTAAATAATTTTATATAACCAATTATATGATGATCATAATCAATTGTATGAATTTTTATATATCACCAAAAATGTATCTCAATTTTACATAAGTGACTATACTTACTGTAAATTTAATAATATAGACAAGTTAAGCCCATAGAATAATGGAAAACATGTAATAAACAATTATGTGTAATCTATAATCGATTATGTTTTTTCACGATATGACAAAAAAACTTTAAAACTTAAATTGAGTGTACACTCATGTGAATAAAAGACAAAAATACAATTGTAAATAATTGTTATATATATCTTCCAATCTCTTCACTCTCGAGGATAAGAAAAATAATACGACCAACACTTATATTCCACTTTCTTTTTCTCCCTTCTTACACATCAAACATGTTAAATCATCCTAAATCATCACAATTTCACACACTTTTTTGTTGACCTTCCCTCCTTATATCCCTAGCTCCATACACCTTGATTACACCAAACAAACGTAAATAGACTTAACTTATGAGCAAAATTTAAACAATTGAAATCAAATATAATAAGTAAAACTAAGGTTATTTAGTGACGTGATCAAAATAAATGTACGAAGATTTAAATTTTATTTTATTAATATCATCGTAATATTTTTTAATAATAAGATAAAAATTACAAAAAAAAAAAAAGAGTGAAAGAACTAAATTAGCAAAATAATGGTCACAAAGAGAGGCGCAATTAAGCTTAAAAATTATCAAGCATTTATTTAAAAAAAAATAAAATTGGCCATAGCATTTATTTTAACTTTTAACAAGATTAACTACATTTATATTTTTGAATCTATTCACTTATTCTTTAAAGATTTTTAAATGTTTATTTCATAACTTTTGGTGAAGAGAAAAAAATTCATTTTATTTTATATCTTTATAGAAAGAAAGATAAAAAGTAAAAAACAAGATATAAAGATTTTTTTTTTAATCTTTTGCATTTGATACACACTTTTATCCTATGCATTATTTGGTGAAAAATTGACAAAATATAAAAGATAATATAAAATTTATTGTATTACTTCTCTTAATACTAATTATTTTAATACAATTCATATTAATTATATTAACTCAATGATGATGATAACGATAGTAACAATATTAGTGACAATAATGATATAAGTGGTGATAACAATAATAACAATAGTCATTGATGATGAATAATAGTAATAATGCTAGTAATAGTGTTAATAATAAAATATAAAGACAAGAAAAATAAAATGTGATTGTTAAATAAGAAATAAATATGATTGTTTGTTTGTTTTTTTAAATATTTTGTACTTGACACAAAAATTGTCATGTGATTTATTAAGTATCACAAAATTGAGTTTTTGTTCTATCATCTCTTAGATTATATTTTACCATGATAATTTTTCAAATCAAACATGAAACAAATATATTTATATTGTTCAATATTATATTTTTAACGAATCAAAGTCAAAATAATCAAAATATTAAAAACATAACACATCATTTTTATTATCTATTTTGATATGAAAAAAATGTTTATTTATATCCTCATAAGTTAGTGTTTGCTTGGTAATGAATTGATTTTAATCTTAAAAATAATAAAATAATTATTTACTTTTCTAAAATAAGTTAAACAAAACAATTAATTAATTTTTTTCTTATACATTTAAATTTTCAATTTTCCAATTAAAATGATATAAATGTTTAACCAGTAAAAAAAATAGATATAAATGTTTAAATACATACTCAAATTTTTTAGTTTTTTATTTATCATAACCAAATTTGTATAAGGTGTTTACAATAACTCAGACATTATTTTCGAACAATTGAGCTAAATCCTATTACCTTTTTTTTAATGATTTGTGATATACTCACTCAACTGATGTAAGTATCTAAAACAGTGGATAGCTAGGTATAGAACTGATAGAAATTAAATAGAGATCGCAAAACATCTTTTATTTAACAAATTAATTAATTAATGAGCATAGATGATTGAAATAATATTAACAATATGCACTACTATTATATCAACTAGTTACAAAACAGGCACTCAGTCTCTGTGCCTTGTGTGAGTTAAAAATATTAATTTTTAATTAAAAATAAAAGATATTAAAGAGATGTCAAATAATTGTTAGAAAGTGGTTTTTAAAATCAGTTGAAAGATAAGTTTGTTTAAAAAAATGTGGATACTAAATAAGAGTACTTTCTTATTGGTATAGAATTAAAAATAAAAGATGGTTAAAAGATGCAAAATAATTGTTAAAGAGTAATTTTTAAAATCAGTTGAAGGATAAAATTATTTAAAAAAATATGAACACTAAATAAGAATATTTCATTTACTATTAGTAAAGAATAGTATAGATATACGTGATACCCACCAGATAATATAAAATTGTTCCTTAATTCACCCAAATTTCATATAATTTAATTATATGTTAAAAATAATACTATATTATAAAGCGCTTATTAACCATTTCTCGCTGCATATATTTCACTTTTATCCCGACAACCCATTGCAACAATTATTTCAAGATAATAAAAAAAAACAATATCTTTGAAAAATCTTAGGATGGTGACAGGGTAAACTATCTTATGCCACATTTTATCCTCATTCCTCACCACTGTGCCTCCACTTTCTTGAACTTTAGATATTGATGAACTTGACATTATATGTTTAGATTCTTGATTCATCTCTTTCTCTTTTATTGTATGGAAAACTAGATGGCAATTCAATCCTTTTTTCTTTATCCCAAACTGACAACAGTATTGGATGCTTCAATCAGAAGTCAAAAGTCGTGATTCAACAAAACTGGTTGGCACTTTTGAGTCAATTCCCTTCGCCTTTTTGTCATTTCGCGGCCGTGACTTATTTAGAGCTTGGTCAGACTGGGACACAATCTTGGACACAGTAAACCCTGCAACTTCAAAAGTATGTGATCTATAGGGTATTAAAGAATTGCGAAGAACAACATCAACTCCTTCATAAGTCCAAACACTTAACACTGCATCTCCTTTAAGTCCAATGGCATACCAACCGAGGCCAGCAGCAGCAATGTCTACTGAACTTGACTCCCAACTGTTCCCACTAACATGGATTTCTCTTCTCACCCAATTTCCCAGTTCTTGTACTCGATTTTCTCCAATTGGTGGCTAGACAAACAAAAATTCAGACCGGTGTTATACAAGAAGAAGCTTGTGGAGTACACAATTAATAATGCTTACGAATCAAAAGAGCAACTTGTGTTTTTTCTTCTATAACATTGATGCCTACGTACAATTTGGATGGGTATAAAATTTCTCCTAAAGCATATTACAACAACTCCATACCTAGATTTTACTTATGTTTATAGGTGATTCTCTTGAAATAATTCAACTGAAGTTTAGAAGAGCACTGCCAAGCCATCTAAAAGGTGAAACTAAAGAGAAATAAATGCTATTAAATCCTTTGACTGGTTAAACATGATTAACACATTTCAAGGTCATTTTAACAGCTGTTGGTACACACCTATTTTAGTTTGGATATCACCTCTGGATCAAACTAAAAAAATATAATAGTACAATTCTGTAATAATTAAAAGACAAATCCACCATTTGTAGGTCACTAACCCAAATAATACTTCTGGGACAGTATTAAATCAGCTACAAGCTTTATGGACAAGAAGTTGCAGAATTAGTCAATCAAAGTGAGAAAAGAGAATACCTGTAACTGTTGCCCAAAATGATCTTGGAACATTTTACACGCATTTTCAATTTTACCCATATGTAGTGGAAGATAAGGAGATGCCCACACTGTGACATAAATAGTATCCAGGGACGTTTCATCTATATCCAATCTCATTAGACCAGCTATGTGAATCGAATGACCAACCTACCACAATTAATTGGCAACAGAATGAAGTACATTCAATTTTAACAATTACAAGAGATAAAAAATGAACACATAAACTGCAGTGCATTAATTTCGACACCACAAATTAATTTCAGTGCACTAACCATAATTCTGTACGTCCTAGGTTTCAATTCCTTGCCCATATGAACAAGCTTTTGCTCTTCCCTCGTCAACCTCGTCGTAATCTGGTAAGGATGAAGAAGGCCGGGTGTATCAAACAACTTTGCTTGACTTGGAAGAACACCCTCCACTCTAACAATGCCTAGTGTAGTACCTGGCACAGGTGCTTCAGTCAGATGTGTAATCTTCCCTCCAGCATACTTCCCTATAGAGTTTATCAAGGTACTCTTCCCTGCATTCTGAGCCCCAACAGCCCACACATTCCCTCTAGGTCCCACCAAATCAACCACATTATCCACAAGATTCTTCAGTCCCCAATCCCTCAGTGCACTCACCATGTGCAAACTAGTAACCTTATTAATCCCACCCTCTCTTGCTCTCTGTCTAATCCAGTGCTCCAACCTTGTTGGTGACAATGAGCTAGGCAACAAGTCAATCTTTGTCACCACAAGCACCACTCTAGGCACATTCCCTGACTTACCCTGCTTCCATGCAGCAGAATGATCCTCTATCGTCTTAGAAACCAACTTTGCAACCTTCCTTGGAAACGACCCATCAAAATCCACAGCATCCACAACCATCAGCACCACAGATCGTGTCCCACTTGTTGATGCCAACTTCCTACCCACTGTGTGATCAAAGTCAAAATCAGGTAGCAAGTTTTCCACCGTCGGATCCTTTACCTTCCCATAGTGCCTCAACGAATGACAACGTGCACACACCACTGGCTTCCCAGGTTTCTTTACCAAGTTTACATCATCATCATTAAGCTTTTCCGGTTCAATAACAATTCCCCTTTTAACAGAGTTAGAGAACTCAGGCTCTTGCGCAACGGGTTCAAGATTGGTGTACAATCTATAATTCAAGTCCTTCTCAGAGGGTTTGATAAAATAACCAGGGTGTTTAGGGTTGGAATCTTGCATATAAACCCCACAGCCAGGGCAAACATGAAGAGATTGGGAAGTGACTTCATCATAATTACCTTCACGAGAGAGGGGCAAATTCTGTTTTGTAGCTGAATCTGCAGGTTGTGAAGAGAAAAACCTAAACAAACAAAATGATGGTTGAGGAGAAAATCTTGGGAAGTTCTGGAGATGGGATTTTGAGTATGGTATTAAGGATGAAAAGATATTTGAGCGGTAATCGCTTCTGCATTCAGAAAGGAGCGATAGATAAAAGAGTGGCTTAAGCTTTGAAGGGGAGAGGTTTCGAGCTACAAGCATTTCTGAATAATGTCACGTGCAAGTTCAAATGTCTCACACGTTCTTTATAATAATACTTCAGCCTTCAGCTGCAGCATTGGAACAAATCAGCAAACATATTAGCTATGTAGCTGTGATCACCACGGTAATGTTAATAAGTTTTTCAATTGATTGAGGTGCGTTAGAATTCCAAACCCTCTCTAGCTGAACTTGGAACACTTGTTTCCATTTTGCAATAACTTCGGAGACTAGTGAGAGATAGTGTAAAATAAAGAATGTGGAGAAATGTATTTAATTTAATCAAACAGTTGGTGTGCAAAACACAACCTTGTCGAAATTCTTAGTGCATATTCGCAAATTCGGAAGAAGGGTTAAAAAAACATAAACTCTCACAGAGACACCAAACTCGGACGAAGAAAGTGATGAGAAATTGAGAATACGAAATAGAAATGAAGAGTGAGTAAGTAGAAACTAACAAGAGCTTACCTTAGCAAGCCTCGAAGGAAGACGCTGCCGTTCAGATGCGTGGCAGAGTCACAAGGAGGCAGCAGCGAGTGGTACAAGGATAAAAACGTAAATTACAAATATAAAATATAAAATATACTGCTCTATGTTTTATTTTTATTTTATTTTTTAACTAACTATTCACTAGTGTTTTAATATATGTAAATGAATGTTTATTTTATATAAAATGAATTTATAAAAGTTAAATGAACATGCACCGTAAATTAATAAGAAGTCAATTTTAATTTAATTTTCACGGTGATTATTATCTAAGTTAATAAACTTAGCATACAAGGTGGTTTGATTTATAATCAGGTGATAAATAAGTATTTTTAGCATAGAAATTATATCATATATGTATGGTAGAAAAAGTTATTTTAACTGTCCATAATCTTTAAAAAAAAACTGATATAATTTAAAACTAAAGATAAATGACAAGTATGTTACACTTATTTTTGTAAATGGGTATTGCTCTGCTTTTCATTCAAAAATTGTTATAAAAAAACATTTAATTTTATAATATTTTTTCTATGAATTGAAATAACTATTTTGAATAAAATATTTTTAAAATCTATTTTCCAACAAAAGATTTTTTTTAAGTTCTACAACACTTTTAAAAAAATTATTAGCATTTTCTCCCTATAAATATATTATTTTTTATCTTCATTTCTAAATTGAATTTTAATACTTAAAAATAACAATTCTTATTTGATGATAATAGCTGAACTCAATTGTTAAGTTAGAAGTTTCACACCAATAGATCTAGAAAGTTTTAATTTTATATTAATGGGATACTTTACATAATTGAGATTTGTTGGTCAAAATGTTATATTTTTTTTAATAGACGAGAAAGATTACAAATTAGATAACAAAGTTTAAACAAAAAATCTTATATTTACTACTAAACTAAATTCTGTACATTAAAGATTTATTGTGTAAGCAACATGTAGATTTCAATGATTCATACCTAAAACATTTCAATGCAACATGTTTTTGAATCAAAGATGAAAAAAAAAACTCATACCCACATATATTTACAATTTAATGGATAATAAACGAATACTTGCAAAAATTTAAATAGATATATTCATATACATAATAAATAAATAGGTAGGAAATAGATATCAAAGTACCTGTCCAACATATATTTGTTATAATAAAATTACTAGATATATTTTTTAAATATATAACATGTGTTAAGTAAAAATATGATATTACTTAATTTTTTTTATTTATACTTATGAGATTAAAATATTATATTTTTTAAATTTTTATTTTGAACTTGTGAAATTGAATTATTTTAATTTATTGAATTTGTTAAACCTATGATTTTGAAATAATAATCTTGATTAATAAATTATGTATAATATCTAAATAATTAAGTTTTAACTTTTAAATTATTATTTTAAAAATAGAATAAATAAAAATTATTACTAAAATATTTTTTTAAATAATTTATAAGATTTTTTAATTAATATTCACTTCACCAATAACTGTAAACATATGTGGATATAGAAAAAATTCGTAAATATTCGCTTACCAGATTCTCTTGCATGAATATGGAAACAAATACAATCCCTAATCTCAAGTGTTCGGTCTTTATAGTAACTTAATAAATGAACACCATTATTATTACTGGTGAAAAAAAAAAAAAAACTTCGTGCCTCGTAATGTCTTCTTTTGTATACACACGTTAGTAAAGTAGAGTACAATTATTGACAATTTTAAGAATAAAATTTTTATATAAAAGAGCTTTTTTTCTTAATTAATAATTATCATGCAATTTTTATAAAGAGTTAAAATTGTAAAAAAAAAAAATGTACAACAAAAGAAAGAATCTCTATAAGGAATAGATACGAAGCAAAACCATATAAATATTGCATTGCAAATTTCTTAAAGAAAATCTGTACATAAGCCCTGCAAGAACAAGACGATTGTTGTTGATAAGGTACACGTGAACTCACAAGGTACAATGATCTTTGAGAACTTGCCTAGCAAGATCAAGAGCACCACTTCTTTTGTAGATCAAATGCAAATTGTATGCGGCCTCTCTGCGAAGATCGCAGTAACCAGGTTTAAGATTTTCCACGACATCTGGATTCTCATTTGGAAGTTTTGGAATCGGATAGTCTCTCTGGCAAATAGCAATCACTTTCTCATAATACAAAGCCGCCAGAGTTAAAAGACCAACATGATGATATGCCCGAGCTATGTTGTACAGTGATTCCTGCAAACACCGAATCAAAAAGTAAGTGATTTACCATCATATTCACCAGTGCACAAGTGGTTTAGGGTTTAAGAGATTCAACATTGGATTGTTTCAATGGAGCAAATTTGCTTTCTAATTTGTACACAGCAAAGCGGTAATTACCTGTGCATAATTTTCCACTGGATAAGAACTTGTACAATATGTACATGAATATAGATAGTCTAATGTAAAAATAAAGGTGATATCTTTTTCTTATCATCATCTTCGTTATAAATAAACATCTTCTTGAAAAAGTGCAAAAAAAATAAATCATGAAATGTTGAGCAAACAAACCTGGCTGTTCTCGCAGATTCTCAAATTATTGTAGAGGAATGCTAAACCTTGTACAGCACATTGATGCTTATTTTGAAGTCTGAAACCCAATGCTAAGTTAATCAAGGCGGTTCCTGAGAAACATTTAACAAATCAATTACTGTTTGTTCTTGACTAGGAAGCATTACACAGATACATCATGAAATAAAAACATACCAACACAAAGATTAACCAATGGATTCTCTGGCAATAGTTTATAAGCTTCAAGGTATTTCCTCGCTGCATCTTGATGATGGCTAAATAAGGTAAACTGATGCCCAGAAATGAGGATAGGAGGCACACAATCCACAAATTTTCCTTGCATGAAACGTAGAAATTTGTAATGTCTTGTATCACGGTTTTCCAATCTATTAGCCAGGAGAAAACAAGTAAATGAAATTTTAGAAAACCAGCTCACTTTGTCCTTTAGGTCATAAATCTATGTCCAAGTCCAACTAATACAGCAAGATTTGAGAGTCAAACAAATGTTTTGCCAAGAACCCATGGTTCTTTGCATCCACGAAATTACCTTGCGATAACCTTGTAGTAGCAATTCCAAGCTGCAAAACTGTGTGGATGTTGCTGAACAATGTATTTTACACAATCAAACCCATGTTTAGGATCAGTGGTGTTGTATGCCATTTCTGTGGAGAACATAAATTAGCTTTATCAGCAAGATATGCATTTTCGCTCCCTAGAACAAATTAATTTTCTTTCTCTTGAGAAAGAACATTCATATTATGTGTTGTAATAACAGGAATATATTAAGCTAAATAAGTGAAAGAAACAAACAAATAAACATTAAACAAGCAGTAAAGTTCTTCCAAGTTTTATTTGGATTTCTTGGAATGAAAAAAGTCGGAACTTAGAAACAAAGAATCAATCTAGAAGTACAAGCCTGTCAGGGTTCAGGACTTACGAGCTCCAAGAGATCGAAGTTCCTCCTTCTTCTCAGTAGACAGAGATGAATGAGCCAATCTTAGAGTGAGATTAATAATCTCCAGTGCTTCCCAATACCTTTGCAAGGATGCCAATGCCTTGCACAACTGTACAATAATATTAAGAGGTCAGACATTGCAGAGGAAAGGGGATGCAGAAAAAAAAAAAAAGATTGAAGCACTAACATCAATTATAAGCTGGTGATGTTCTTCATCTTTGAGAATATTACACAAGGGAGGTTCTCTGTTTTCTTTCTAAAAACATCTCATGCAATAAACACAAAAGGTGTTAACATGTTATCATCAAGACATTCATTCTATAAGCGGAAGTAGACAGCACTAAACCAAATTACCTGAGGCTCATCATCTGAATCGTCACTTAGCCAGTCAAATCCAGAGGCCAGTGCCTCAGCTTTTCTTTTCTCCTTTTCGATTGCTTTCTTCTGGAGCAATTTTTTTGCCCTGGAAGCTTTCAACCTAATTTCATAAATAAGAGAAATTTCAACAGCATGCAAAAACATACAATTAGATAAATTATACCCCATGAAATTTTTGCTGTAATATCTGCAAAGGATTTAAAGAGAATAGTGACCATTGATCTATGGCACACAGATAACATGTATGATGTTAACCAGAGCATTTGGTGAAAAATAGAAGAGGAAATTTGGTGGGAGGGGGGGGGGGTTATATAGATGAATGGTTATCTATCAATCTACCCACAATTCGAATACTAATCAACATCAATGTATCAACCATGATCAATCCCACGATAACCATTAATCACCTCACTAACTCACAATTTTATTTATAATTTTCCATACTCGAGAATTAGATAATAGATCACCCATAATGTTAATGTACCCAAATTGTACATGTCATAGTAGAGTTAAAAAAATGATTACAATATGTGAGAAACAACACTCACAGATCAGATGGTGCAGCTACTGGCCTGAATCCTCGAAATACATTATCCTTTTCCGGACCCTCCAGTACCTTAATCCTTTCAACCAGATCTCTTTTGGAAAGTCGCCTTTTTGATTTACCCTACAGCAAGAACCAATGATGACCTGTGTTGAGTATTGACTTTCTTTCATGGCAAAACAAGAAATAATTATAGAAGCAGGAAAAAATACACTTGGAAGAGGACAATAAATCTCACAGTATTTATAAACAAATTGAAAAAAGCAACTTAAAAGACCTCATATATGAAAATAAGATGACCAATCTTTCACTTATTTTTAGAGAGACAAACTGTTTGAGTCTGCAGCCAAAAACTTATACAATAAGCTGACCAATCTTTCACATATTTTTAGACACACTCATTCTTCTAATGATATTAGATGCCTAGAACAAGGTCTGAAGGAGACAATGTTATTCGACCATGCTTAAAACTCATCCTTCATATGGAATGACATAATATTGATATGAACCCCTCCTAAGCCAGCACCAAAGAGAGCTCTTGGATCAATTGGTCCTCAAAAACATATCAACAGAAATTCTCTTGAATAAACCGCAAGCAAAGCACAAAGATAGGACATCAGCACAATGTTATCACAAGAAATGTAAGGGGAAAGAGATGCCCTTGATTATATGGTCATTTGTATACAACCAAACACACTGTAAAACAAAATAAACCGCACACTACATGAATGTGTTGAAATTATGGGCTTTAGATATCGATGGGAGAAAAGAGACTTAATACTAAAAGAATATGTGGACCTGATTGATGCATTGTCTTACAATATTGCTGATAAGATCATAAAATCCAACTAAGAAATTTAGAAACTAATTATAAAAGATAATCTGATATATGATCAAGATAATATTGAATATTTTCATATATCCTAGCAGAATGCAATCAAAGCATAGCTTCCTTATACCTGCACAAAGAAAAGAAGGAACCAGGTATCCAAGTGGAAACAACTTTAATTCCAACCTACATCTTTTAGGAAATCTTAACCAGATGTTGATTCCTAGAGCTCTGCAAAATATCCAGTTTTCCAAAAACCAATCCATATCCACAGCAATCTGATCCACTATAAATCCATTTTAATGGGACGGTTATTATGTCCAAACCAATTTTAGTGGACAGTTATTATATCCAAACCAATATTAATTACACATATCCATCTTAGGGGTATACAAAAAAAAAAGTGCGTATGAGTCAAAGTCATCTTTATGGATCAAGGGAAACATTGTTAGCTCTACAGTTCAGCTACCAAAGCCCTTATTGTTATCCTAAATAATCAAAATATTATTATCTATAATCTATAACATTAATAAAGGGGATACCTTATTTTGGTGCCCACATTTTTTGGACCTTTGTACCCCTTAATTAATTTGTTGAAATACATTTTTACCCTTAAACTAATTTGTAAAACTACCCCACTATTTTAAAGTTTACTGCACATTTTCTTAATTTTATTATTTTTGTTTTATTTTTTTCATTCTTTTATTGTTAAAGTATTGTTTTTAACTAACCTATTTTAGTAAAATCTAAAAGAAACAAATATTTTAGACTAAACATGGTCACCAAATAATTTATTTTTGTAGCATATAACTTTGTTAAAATCAGTCTTAAAAGATCGATTTATGGTGTAATACTAGTTATAAAATTAGTTTTGAACTATAAACTAGTTTAAATTGGATTGAAAAATCCAAACCAATTTCATCCAATTAAATGGATATGGATTTTAAATCCAATCCCTTTAATTGGATATGGATTGGAGTTTTAAAAATCCAACCCATGCTCACCCCTCCTCCTAAATACAAACACCATCCCTTGCATGACCTTATATACAAAAAATGCTATGATTTGACAAGTCCCCATTTGAACCTTTTGAACAGAACAAATCAACAGACAAATCAATTTTGAAGATCTAATTGAAATAAGGCAGTTTATCACATTAACATTCTGAAAGCAAGCAAGATGCATATCCATAGAGGCAACCATGAGCATCTACGTATTTGTATTTGACTGTGAAAAAGAGAGAGCTCACTTTTTAGTTTTTAGCTTTTTGAATATTACCTTTTGTCGAAGAGTTGCAACATACAATGACTCACGAATCAAAGGGAAAAGTGCATCCACAAAATCATCAAGTGTCCCTCTATTCCAATATATGTTGCAGAGCTTCAGTTTTATTCTTACATCAACCCACCATCTATTTGACTTTTCAGAATGCGCTTCTCCAGAGTCTGTATGTATTTCACATTAAAATCTCCATTAAAGAACTTAAATCACAAAGAAAGAAAACATGCTGGAAGTACCAGAATCCTTTGGAGGAGACAGCAAGGAAATGGCATCATCTTCTTTTCCCTCTTCAAGCAGAAGAGAAGCCAGACTTATGCGTGCATCAACATCATCTTGTAGCATTTTAAGGGCTGAAACAAAATCTTATTTAGCAACAAGGGAATGTGAATAATAAAAATGCAAGTAGTAAACAAAAACAAAGACCTATCATCAAAAGCAAATATGGATGGAAAAGCTATCCTAAAAGCCAATGAGCAAGTTTCCAAATCAGATTATTTTAAAATTTTCAAAATATATCTATTAATCTATAAATGAAAAATGCAAACTACAAAGACATTCGGGAAAGTTCTGATGGATGAAAAAGTTTACAAGCCAAAATAGGCAAGATGTCACTTAAGGCAGGTGTATCACTCAAGATTAACAAACAAAATCATGCCAAAATACATCTGAGAAATTTAGCTGCCAGACTTGAATCTATGATACTTAAGAGAACTACTCCCGCAAGAAAAAAAAAAGGATGGAACCAAACTTAAAGATTTTGACAAAAAATCCATCTCAGAAGCTTTAAAACCAGAAGGAATGATGGATAAAATATTTCAGGTATTGAAAAACAAGGGGGAACTGGTTTTTCACAAAGTATCATTTACCTAAATACTATGGTTATGGAAAATGAAATCTTGCCTTTAGAAAAAAAGAGAATTGCTTGTGACCTTTCTTTCAAGGACAGATAACATCTAGCAATTTTCAGATACAGAAGACCCTGCAAGAAAGAAGTTCAATAAGAATATCATGATGATGAAATGCATACACTGAAAATATATTTATAAACTTGCTAAATAGTATCACAACAACCAGAAAGAGCCAAAGAAAAATAAAATAAAATTGCAAACAGTAAACAATTGCACATGATTCAGATAAACAATCCAAGTGATGTCTGGCAGAATAACAAAACAGGTTGTGGGAAAAACACAAAGGAAATAACAAACAGCAAAAGCATGATATTCACAAATTCCAAAGAAAAAAATGAGAAGCAAAATACATTTATTAAACCAGATCTCAACTCTTTTACATTTCCCTAACAAAAAGGCTGTAAAAACATTCATAATATCGTAAAAACTTCATATCATTATCACTTATATGCCACAGTAAACACAAGCTTTCAGCTTGTAAGAAGTACAGAAAACTCAATACCTAACAGAAATATGAAATTTAATTATGACAAAACAAAGCATAATCCATCAATCTATATGACTATACCATAATTTTGACAGCTAGCATTCAGAAACCCCTAATGTGGCTGTTAGACAACTCCCAGAAGTTTGCAACCTGTTAATCCTAACATCACTTTCCTGACCTTCTCTCAGCTTCTTCCCATTTACATATTGATACACACATGACACAAAGTATTCTTGACTCCCTCCACTGTGTCCAAAATAAAACCAGTAGCAAACTTTGATGGATTACCCACACACAAATAACACAAGATTTGCACCAAATCACAGCAATCATATCCATATCTTGTATCCGTGCCTCCTAGATGCAGACAATGAGGATCAAATTCTAGAACACTTGGTCATAGAAGCTCTGATACCATATTATAAATCAACAATCCTAAAAGCTTAAGCCATTATGTAAACACAGTGGTTTTATATTATATTTCTAACAGAAATATTAACAACATTTAAAGATGTAATATATACAGCTCATCAGATTATACAAATAAAAAACTAAATCAACTACTCAGGCAAATTACCGGAATAAAATTAAATAGAGAATTGCTATAAATAGGAAGGAGTTACCATACATTTTCATTTCCACTATTTCGTTCCAACATCAGATAATAATTCAAAGCAGAATTATAATGTTCAAGACCCACTAATGAGTCTGCAACCTCAGTAACCAAGTCACTATGGTTGCTTGCATTCTCTGGTTTCAAATCATTGAAGAGAACCTGGTAATTAAATGAAATATTAATTAATACATACAAATGAATGCGATGTCAAAAGAAAGATTCATACATTGCCATTGCATGTCTTAGACACATCTAGTTGCACTTCAACATTGTATTAAATTAAGCTAATGAGAAACAAGGAAAATGTTACCAAAAAATAATGATATACTGTGCTTTAAGAGGTGGGCCACAAGAGTTGTACAGCTGTACAAAGAGTAAGAGCCTGAACTTTTTTTTCTTCTTAGTTTCAGGAAAGAAAATAAGGTATTTTATAAAAAAAATGATATAATAGAGGAGTAGAAGTCTACTTTTTTCTTTTAAAAACAAGAGACAAAAGGACAAAAATCTCCAAAACACACAAAATCAGCTAAAGTTACTTGCGGTCCTCAGTCAAAAATCAAACTTCAAAAGAGATATATTAAATGGATGGAGATATTATGATGAACAGGTTACAATGGTTGTTACCCATAAATTGATTAGGAAATGGGAAAGAATACACAAAAATGAAAGAGGAAAAATCAAAGAAACCTAACTAAGGAAGTCTCAACTAAATACTCATTCATAGATGCCATTGAATGTCAATAAACCTTAACATCATATCTGAGGTTCAAGCAAGCAAGATGAAATTTGACAATGATCAAGTAAAACAGTTAATTATATATGCATGCAACGCACCTGAGCCATCTCCATGTTTCCGAGATGAAGATGACAAATTCCGGCCTTAATTTTCAAATTTAAAGGCAATTCTTTCTCCGCATTTACCACCTGAGCACGTTCAATATACTGCAGAGCTCTGTCATGTGCCTTAGTTTCCATCAATATGGTACCCAGCAGATTAACTACGCCTGCATTTGCTCCGTCAGGTTGACTCTTAAGATAGTCTTCAAGAATGCGAACAGAGTATTCAACTTGACCACATATTTTGTAGAACTAATAGAAAGAATTACAAATTCAATTCAATATTGAAAGCCAATCACAATTTTTAATTGAATCAAAATGAAATATTATCAATTCCTCAAACCTTCTACTTTGGCATGTAAATCATTTTGGAAAAATAAAATAATTTGAATTTTACCCTCTCAAACATCATATTTTATATGCACCCGTTTCTCATGTCAAAGATGTTAGCTCCTCCAATACAGGCCATATGACATACAAGCAGATGCAGATACATGCATTATTACGCATCAAAAAGGCAAATCATGATTTTCATATGAAAATAGTTATTAACAAAAAAAAAAATACAATAGCAAAGGATTGAAATCAGAGAAAATTATAAGCATCTTCATGTGTCTCAAAGCAAAAAACCAAACCTTAGCAGCTGCTTTCAGTGCATCAACATTCTCACAACAAAGTTGGTATGCTTGCTCATATGCCACAGCAGCTTTTTGATAATCTCCAAGTTCAACATAAAGCCTTGCAAGATGACCTCTAAGAGTAGCATCTTTGGGATCTGCTGTTATTGCTTTTAAAAGACAATGACGGGCCTGACCAATATAACCTTGTTCTCTGCATTTGAAAAAGGTTCTCTTCTCAGTAATTATACTATTTCTTTCAGCATTGTTTAAAATCAATACATGCATGACCTTGGTATTATTAGAAACAATAACAAACTCCAAGGAAAATGAGAAAAAAAATAGTGGAAAGGTATTTTGGAATACAATATGAAGTTAATTATGAACCATATTCTCCATTAATACACTGCATGGATGGGTCATTTATTTTAAGGATAATATTACTTGATGCAGATCAATCCTCTTTCACAATTAGAGTAGGAATACAAATTAATGCAGCCAAATTGTTCCAGAGGAATAATTTGACAAAAATAACAGTGGCAACAAAACTTTGGAGCCATCTCACATGGACCAGGTAAAAATCATTTTCCAAAGAGATGAATCTTTTGGAGTCAAGTGAGCAGCGATCATGTAAAAACCCATGGCTCTTTTATAATCCTGGAGTGAACTATAGACAAGTCCAAGGGTGTGATACGAATCAGGTAAATTTGGTGCCAGCCTAACAACTTCAAGCAACACAGCTTTAGCCTGCAAAAAGCCAACAGAGAAAAGGAATGCATAACTAATCCGCAAAAACTTAAAACAACAGTAAAATCTAAAATACATATCAAGTTAAACAGATGCAAAAAACAATCAGAATCAGAAAAGATTAAACACTCAGCTAATGAGCAATTGAAAAGAATCAGAAGAGATTAAACACCCATCTATCATAGTTGAGACAATTAGAAATGGGTAATGTTAGAAAGCATCTCAATAAACAGGAATGCAACTTCCAGCTACTGAGTTTCTGCTGGTGGCAACCATGTCTCTTAGAAAAGCAAGACATACAGTATTAGCCAGATCACAAATGAGTGAGGGTAAATACATCATCAACTTTATGAACATGGATTTGCTTAACTCTTATCCAAAAATAGGAAGATTTTGAGCAAAATAACAGGGTAGCTTATTTAAGATGACTTATTTATCCACCATTTGTTTCTTAGATGAGCTATAGAACTGTGACAGTAAACACTAGCAAACTCCAGTGCCAGAACCTAAGGAGTGTCACATTACAGAATAAGGTACCTTGTCATAATGGCCACATGCATAGTGAAGTGTGGCATCGCCCAGCATTCGTGTTAGCTTAGGGTCAAGTTTATTCTTTGATCCTTTTCGCCTGCCTCTTTTTTTAACCTGTATCCGGCAGATACAAAATATTCAAAAGGTGTCATGTAAGTTACATTAAACAGAGTTTGTTACATAATGTGCAACTGAATGCTTATTTTTTTACACTTCCATCAGCATCCATTCCAGGCTAAGGGTATTATATGTATAAGAAAATAAAAGACAAAAAGCATGCAAAAAAGTGGTGCAGAATTAAACTAGTGAGAAGCCTATGACGTAAAGAGCAGAAAATTCATGAAAAAAAAATGGAATAAGGGGAAATATCAGAATGCTACAAAGCTACCCTGCATATAAAAAATGAAAACTCTTTAGAAACAGCTAAGAGCAAAAAATGCAATAGGTATGAACACAACTTCAATTTTGTTCCAAAAAACCATAACACCAAGTCAAATGTATTCCTCTGATGTCCATTCCATTGCTGGAGACCAAAAACTGTAATCTACCTTTTTTGAAATGCATTAACAGAAGGTTATCAACTTCTTTCAGGGTTGTCTTTGCATATGAACATACTAACTGCTAACAAAATATATTAAGAGACTTAAGTAAATTATGGAGATTAAAAAAATAAAGGAGGGCTAACAACTTCATTTCAGGGTAGTCCTTGCTTGTGTAGAAAAAAATTATAAGAAATGAATTTAAATATACTTTGGACTCAGACATGATGACAAACTACCAATTTATCTTCTAAAGCTTACAATAGAGACAATCAGACATATTGCTAACATTTATATGGATACTATATATAAAGGGAATACTTCCCTTCATAACCATTTTGCTCTCCACTTTTAATTAAAATATTCTACCCCTTTATTGTTAAAGAATTAAAAAGAAAAATCTAGAAAATCAAGACTTTTAGTCCTTCACATCATAACCCCTCACCCTCTTTGAATCAATCATTTCCTTTTTAATTACTTTTATCTATACTATATATAATGAATACTTTCCTCAATAACCGTATTGCCTACACTTTTTATTAGACCATTCTACCCCTTAATTGCTAAGAATAAAAAAGAAAAATCCATAAAATCAAGACTTTTTAGTCCTTCACATCATAACCACTCACCCTCTTTGAATCAATTATCTTCTTTTTATTTACTTTTATTTTTAAAAAATAGAGAGACACGAAATATTTATTTCTGACTAATCTAAAATCTATAATCTATAAAAGAGATAAAAAAGAATACCATTTTTTGGTTTTCATTTTTCTAAGGACATATTTACCCTTTAATTTTCAATACCCTTATTTTTCATTCCTACACTCTCTTTTAAAAATCAAAGCTCTCCTTTAAATAAAACCAAAATTAATTTGTAAACACAACAATTTAAATCGAGTCTACTCTCTTTACATTGTAATTGTTGCAATACGTGTATTAAAACTAAGTCCATTTTCTTCTGTTTTTTTTACATTTTAATTTTTAATACATAGAGACACGAAGTAATATATAAAGAGACTAAAACCAATCATATGCATAGCATACCTTTCTCGATCTCTTGCGAACACCATAATAATTCATTGCTTCCATTATCTCAGCTATCTTTACCCCAGAAATATCATCTTCCCTGGCCATCTTAGAAGGTGGTCCTTCACTGCATTTAGAGACATAAAATACAATGAGTCAAACAAACATCTAGAAGTAAGTGACCGTGGTGAGGTTTTTGTCCTCATGTGATACATTTAAAACTGTTCAGCACTAGGAGCATCTGAAGTCAAAATCAAGATTAATCTTCAGTAGCCTATTGAACTTTTATGTCATATTTCTTGTAGGGTTGGGATTTTTCTGTTTTGGAGATATTCAACCTTCCATAATTTTGCTCTCACTTCTTGTTCGTACAACATTTTCCTTTGCTGTCAAAATGCAGTTTACCACTAACTAACAACCTTATTTATTATAATGAGCAATGCTAAGAACACATTTCATAACAAGTCTTTCGTATTGGTTAAAATTTATTGAAAATTACAAAATTAGGAAAAAAGTTCATCCAATAAATTTTGGCACCCACAAAATTTCCAATAAATTTCAAGCAACAACCAGTAAGTGACAATGTGTTGTGTTGAGAAGCATTTCTCCAATTACCGTTTCTATTCATGTGCCTAACTTTGTTTGTTTTAAAAACCAGACCGGTTCAATTGGAACACATAACCGGCTTGTCAAAAAATTGGTTTACAGCAAGTCAACAATTTTTTAATATATTTTTAAAAAATAAAATCAATCTAAAATATTTGTTACTTCTTTACTATTCTAAATATAAACTTCTTATTATTAATAAATATTAATGTATTTAGTTAAAACTTAGATTAAACTATTATAATATATTGGATTTGAACACTGCTAATTGCAACACTCTTAGTTGCACATCACAGTACTGAATCAATAAATCAACAATACATAGTTGCACCCACTTCAGGGGCACTTAAAGTATAACTAAACAGGAGTTTGAAAATAAATAGAGCAATTCACCGCAACGACTGCAAAAACAGCGCACGCGCGAAGTTCAAAAGTTGGATTACATAAGTAATTAACACAACAAATGCAGCAATTAGACAGAAACAAACAATGCATCGGAATTAGGGTTGAACAAACTAACCTCTCGCATTGATCAGTTGCTTTTCGTTTTTTATCGGCGAGGGCTTCCTGTTCAAGACGCTCGAATCGCTGGTAGGTTTGAACGCCGGAATCATTGTTATCGATGAAGTCCAATGGATTCATGCCATTTTTGAACCTGAAAGTATACTCCTCGTCTTCTTCTTCCATGTCACCTTCCTCCTGTGCCGCGTTTTCTTCCTCTTCTTCTTCTCCCGCGCCTTCCATTGCGTCGTTCACTTCATCAATGTCGCTTCCCTCTTTCGCCATCGAATTCAGACGCTGCTTTCCAGCTCTTGGACTCTCGGTGTTTGCGTTGGTTTCTCACTCGTATAATCATGTTTCAACCCTATTTATAGCTCGTCTGATTTTTGCCTCCAATTTGAAAGTTACCCGGGTGGGCCCTCTTCATCCCATATCCCATGCATCCATCAAATCAAAATCAAGATTATGTGTTATTTAGGCTAAAATATATTTTTTTTTGTTTTTTATTTTTATTATGAAAATTCATTTTGATCTTTTATTTTTTAAAATATTTATTTCAATTTTCAACTTCTAAAATTGAGTTAATATTATTTTGACTAATTATTTTCAATTTTAAGATATAATTTTACATTATTTTCTACTAATTCAAAATGTAAAATAATTACATTAAATTCACAAAACTATAAAATTCAATAAATGTCAACGTCCATGTTAGCAAAGATATTAGTTTTTTTTAAAAGATATTGTGTAAAAGTTGAGTCTCATTAGCAACTAAAAAAATATGATATTTTTTCCGTACAAGACTTAATTTGGACACAATTTTCATCAAATTTTTAGTCTTTATTTAATCAAACATTAGTTGAATTTTATAACCTCATATAACAACTAAATCTTTTTTTTGGTAAAGAATGAAAGTAAAAATAACAGACAAATCAAGACATAGAGTCTCTTCCAAGCGGAAACAGGATAAAATCAGGAGGACTCCTCCAAACTACATTAGAACTCGTGTTCCGTACCCCCCAGTTGGCAAGCGTATGGGCTACTGAGTTTATCTCTATAGGGATAAGATTAACGTAAACTACCCAGTCCCGGGCTAGCAGGCACCTAATACGACGAATAACATCATAATGGTTGTGCAAGTAGTCCCTATCCGTTGATCGATCTTGAAACGGCATAACAGCTTCCAAGCAATCACATTCGCAACTCACCTTCCGAAACCCACCTTCCCAGCAAAGCGATAAGCCAGCGTCCAAAGCTAATAGTTCAGCACGTAACGCATCCCCAGTCAACGCTCCACATGAGAATCCACCCCGCCACATACCTGCACACTCACGAATTACTCCACCCATCCCCATAGCCGCAATGTCCCTCAACCAACTCCCGTCCGTGTTAAGTTTGACCCACGGATGCTCCGGAGGTCTCCATAAAGGTTGCTCCGTCCACAAGCGCCTCTTAGCATTATACACACTATTCTCCACCGTAGACAGTGTCACCTTCCTACGGACTGCCGAAATTGTCCAAAGCTCGCCGTTGAACAACATGTTATTTCTAAACCGCCAAACCCACCACAAGGTGATGGATAGCTTAATAACATCCGTATGTAGAATAATCCCCTTTAGCCACTGAAAACAATCCCTCTCTAAGAAGAACCACCCCGTACTGATCCCGCCAGCCATCAGCACCTCTCGCGAGTACGGGCAATCACGAAGTGCATGTAGGATAGTTTCTTGAGGGCAAGAACAACGCGAGCATGCACCGGACTCAGTGAGCCTCCTATCAGCCTGAACCTGGTTCGTTGGAAGGGCTGAATGAAGGCATTGCACAGAAAGAACTTAACCTTCTCTGGGATCAATAACTTCCAGACCTTCTTCCAAACTACATCCCCCTCTGTCGACAGGACCGTGGTCATAAATCGATATCCCGAGGCCGCTGCATAACAACCCGAATTATCACCCCTCCAGACAAAGTGATCAGCCACAAAGAGGAATTGACGACACTCAACCTATGGACCGAACTTGACAGCTCCGCCGGAAGAACAGTATGCAAGTTAGTAAAGTTCCAAACTCCACTAGCCCAGCAGTCGGCAACCGTTTTATTGATGTCCGCAACGTGAACGAACGGGACTCTCTCGCACCAAAGCCCAGTACCTGACCAGTCCGTGTACCAAAGGGATGAGGCACCCGATCCTAGCCGAGGCTCGAAACTCTCTCGAAGAGAAGGGAGGGCCTTAACAAGACTTGACCAGATTGGAGAAGCACCCCGCCTGTTCTAGGCACACAAGATAGAATTTTCGTGTAGGTATAAACTACTGAGGATTTGAACCCAGGGCTCCTGTGACGCCGTCAGCAGATCCCAGACTAACTTCCCAAGGAGTTTTATCTAAATCTAATGATATAAGTTTTATCTTACAAAATTAATAAAATAATGTCAAGTTGCATCCCTAAAAAATAATCATTTTCATGAAAGATAAGATTAACTCAAATTTAAAAATTAGAAGATCAAAATACAAATTTAAAAAGATAAAAACGACTTTTATAATAAAATGAAAGATCAAAATGTCCTTCAGAATATATTTATGTTAGTAAACTAACACAACTGAAGATAACAAAAAAAAAATAATACTAACATTTAGTCACATATAAAACACGACATAGGATGTAAATAGATGCAAATGTTAATTTGATTTAATTAATTTTTATAAGTGTCATAATTACTTATTATCTATTTTAATACAAATAAATCTTACAATTTTTTTAATATAAATATATGTTTAAAAATTATAATTTTTTTATTTTATTTCTTACTTTTTTTAATCAGATTCTTACGTTTTTAAAATTTCACATTTGAATAAATACCTACAAACAGCAAATATATGAAAAAATCATAGATACTAAGTAAATATCTACCCCGCCCTATTACCAACCTTAAATAGAACTATGAATGTAAAATTATATAACTGAAAATTCTTTATCTATTGAAAAATAATATTCTCGATCACAAGCCAAACAAAAAATCTAATTCCAATCATTATTAAATCATTTATACTACCGACCAAGGGTAAAAAAAACACTATTTACTTGCTATTCGTTTATAATTTATTTGTCTAAAAAATGAAAATGAAATCCACCGGTACATAAACAATCAAAACAAATAAATGCTTTCGAAATGGTCACAATTTAAAATTTCACATGTTGATAATCTATCAGAGTAATTGCAACTGTATTGTGGAACAATTTGTGATCTTTATAAACCAAAAAACTAATATGTATCAAAAGAATATTCAGGCACTAAATTAGAAATTTGTTCAACTCATCCGGGATCTAATAATTACTTCCAAGTGCCCTTCCCTTCTGTATGATTATACCAAACGAAAATCCACTGTATCATGTTACACAATTATTAACTCAATTTCATTGACGCAAAGTTTTCTGCAAGATCAATAGCCTCGTTTACATGTGATGCATCTGTACCCTGGAAAATGGAAGTGCGTGCACAAATCAGTATATGAAGTAAAAACGCACAACGCATACAGTACTGATGAACATTTTCTTCAATCGTATTAAATATTCCCTAGTGTTTATGGTCAATGTCATAGAAAATTCAAAATGACTAAAATCAATTTGGTCAAAAGCATTACAAACTAGATAAAAGAATGAGATGCCCACATGCCGACATAAACCAGGTAGCTCCGTAATAATATCTGAGTTTTAAAATGGTGTTTTTTGCTGTCACTATAATTATCAAAAACTAGTTTTGTTTGGCCAGTTTTTAAGTCAACAAATTCAACAAAAAGTTTCATTATTTATCTTTTCCCTTCCCACTTTTCTAAATAAGAAATTTTAAAAGAGTAACCGAGCTTAACAAAATTTATCTGACATCACATAAGATCAATTCAAATAAAAATCTGCACCAAATAAGAATAACATCAATTTAAATTTACGTAGAGTACATGAACGAAGTTTCAACGTAACATTTCTGAACTTTGTAAATTAACAAATTTCAATAGCTCGTAGGATTGTTGAAAACCAGTTTAAGATATAACAACAATTTTATGACCACACAGTTCATAATTAAACATAAGATTAAAAGCCATGGCATATGGAAGATTCTCCTGGATCCCAGATTACTAAAATATTAGAAAATGAAAGGTTTCTTGGGAGCTTTGTAAAAAAAAATTTAAATTTTAAAAAACACTAAATTCCTCCCTTCCCCCTTTTTTAAAGCAACACTACAAGTGACCCATTAGCAAAATCCTCAAACCACTAACTCTCATGATTAAATGACATTAAATATTGGACAAAGTATATGTGAAATATACAGATTTGAAAATTCCTATACAATAATTTTAATATTTATAAAAATTAAAGCTACTTCTGTCCAGAAATTAAGGTAATGTCAATAACTAACCTGTCCCGTTGCAAGACCACCTTTTCCCTTGCCACATCTCCCTTTTAGAGGCCCCAAAGAATTACTCAGCCACTCTCCCACGTCCAGCTTACCTTTATCTCCTTTTTCTGGCACCCCAGCACAAACTACAGCCTTGTTTGTAGCTTCATCTGTGCTAAAAACCATCACAGATAAGCCCTGTTTATCAACCAGCATCAGTAAAAGTTAGTGCTTGAAGGTAACAGAAAATGTAAATGCCAAGGACAAGTAATCTCTTCAAGTATACTCGACCACTAAGTTGGAGCTCCAGAGGCCCAGAAAGATTTGATAAATTAATAATCAGCAATTACCTTCTGGTCCACGACTTTGGTAACAGCCTCACGAACTGCAGCCACATCCAGACCAACATCAACACGAGATATGCAAAAAGTTTTCCCATTTGAAGCAGCAAGTTCAGCCTTCTCAATTGTAATCGTTACAGCTTTACGCTTATTTTCCTCAGCAACCTGCTTTTGTGCTTTTCTCACTTGATCCTACAAGATATGTGATATTATTACATTATAAGACTAAATGCATGAGAAATTGAAGGACAACAAACAAAAACAAACAGTGGAAAAGTGGAAAAGGCAAAAGGTCTGCAAATTTTTTCCACATATATATAATACCTGAAGCTGGGCTATCTTGGTCTTGATGTCAGCTTTCTTGGCAGCAGGAATTGATAAAGTTTCAACATTGCTTTTCAATGATGAAACTTTCTGTTAAGGGAAACAGAAAATCAACTGATTACAATTTTGGAAGAGAGTTGTATATATATCATCTATCTGCTGAGAAAATCAGTGTTGATAACAAAGAGAAAAGGAGAGCAAGAGAGAATCCTATGAGAGAGCATGCACTAACTTCAGCTAATAGGCTCCCAGCTATGTATATATATGTTCAGATAACACTAAAGTTCAAGTGATTCAAATGGAGAACCATCCCACACAAATCAGTATCAAATACATATTCTAGCTAGCATTAAAAGAGACAAAAAAAATGCAACTATTGTAATACAATAAAACCCAGTCCGGTACCCATTCTAGCAGCTCAAATTTCCATCTTCCCCGAGGCCAAAAAGGAAGGAACTTTCAATTTGTAACAAATGTAGTTAGTGGTTATTCCATTAGTTTAATAATTTGATCAAGACTTCATGATCATGATTACAAGTATTTTCATAGTTCATACTCTCAAATATATTGAATAGACTCTTTTAGGCCTTTATAAAACTGGGAATTTTTATAAGCTCAACTGTTAGTTTGATACATATCCTTTATAATAAGCAATTATAAGGTCTAATTTGGCAGCTAGCACAGCCAGTCATATATTAATTGTTTTATCCATCTTCAGTCATTAGCTGTTAACAGAGCCAGACATTTCAACCTGTTGAACTGGCCAACTAATTAAAATAGAATGGAAAAAGTGTAACCCTAATGCTATAAAATTTTAGTTGAACAGAAACCCAAACACCAACCTCTTCAAGCAAACCTCTTTCTAATTTAGCCGCATCATCTACTTGCTGCTCGAATTCATCAGCCACTTTAATTGCATCATAAGCACGATCAGTTGTGACAGCTGTTATTCTGCGGATGCCTTTTGCAATTCCCTCCTCAGATAAAAGTGCAAAAGCTTTTGCCTCTCGTGTGTTTGAAATATGGGTGCCTAGATCATCAGCTAAAAATGAGGAACCTCGAATAGAAATACAGAAAGAAAGCTTCAAAGGAAGCATTAGCTATGATATACCTCCGCATAATTCTGAAGATATAGATAACCATTTTTCATTCCCGGGGTCAGAAAGGAGATCCTCAACTTTTTGTCCAATAGACACAACTCTAACAGGATCTGGATAGACCTATATCAAAGCAGAATATTGGGCAACATGATCCAGAACGCAACAAGAAAGAATAGGGAACTAAATTACTTACTTCTCCAAAAACAGCTCGCAAACCATTGATACGCTTGGCTTCAGCAAGAGTTACCTCTTTTGCACTTACATCCAATTCAGCTTTAATTTGCTCGTTAACAATTGATTCAATTCTCCTTAAATTGTCAGCATCAACAGGCTTGCCTATTCATTGCAGCATAGTAAACAATAACTCTCTACACTCACATTATTCTAACAGTCCAATTGAACAAGTCTTACCATGAGAAAAATCAAATCTCAATTTTTCAGGAAGAACAATGGAACCTTTCTGGTCAACATGATCCCCTAGTACTTCCTGCATTCATCATAGGAAATTTCAACAAACACAGATCAGTAAGGGGAATGAATAAGTCTTCAACACATTCAGTAGCATTTTAAACATACCCTAAGAGCAAAATTTAACATGTGCGTGCAGGTATGGTTAGGGGCTATAATGGCACGTCTTCCATAATCAACCTACAAAAGTATACAGAAAATAAACAAGGAGGAATACAAAGCACTAAAAGGTACTGAAAGATAACAAAAAAAAAACAAGGTATTTGATGTAAAACAGGGCAAAGGGTGCAAATAAGAAAGGATAATTTAGACTCTTGAAGAAATCAATAATAGTTAAAAAAAAAATACCTTGCATACTACTTTGTCGCCAACAGAGATACCAGTCCCATTACCAATGTGAAGAACAAAGCCTCCATAAACTTGAACATTACGAACTTCAAATGAAGCAAGTGGACCATCAAGTGATCCAGTATCAAATATCTACATATTTAAAAAAAATTGCATCACATACATAATACTAACAAATTCACAGGATAGAATATTTTACTTAGGGTCCCCATTTTCATGTAATCGTAGTTTGTCCGAGTCCAGGCATATGGCCCATTTGCTTGATAATTCCCATAGGCAAAATATATCAATGTTCCATATTTTGTACATTATAATTCAGACCATCTTGTACTCTAACAGTCTAATGTTCACCATTAGAAAAAAAAAAAGTCCTGTATGACCATTATTCTCTTCTAGTTTAATCACTATGAATTTTTTTGCTTTCAATTAGTTACATTGAACTTATTGATATAATCTTTCAGTTTGAAAGACATCTTTGTAAAAAACTTGCACACAAAATATTCTAAACAGTATCATACATTACTTAATTTCATCTAGGATTAAAGTTTCAAATAATAAAAATTTTACCTCGTAGAAGTGAGGTAATGGATATGAATAGCCAGCAAGTATCCTAGTTACGATGTGCACTCATACAATTAGTTCAGTTTCTTAATATAAGAAAGTACAATGCTATAAATTATCTTTGCCACTTTTAATATAGATGGGGAAATAAAAGGCTAACACCAACACCTATACTTTACCATTTAAAGAATTTGGCATGCTATCAACAAGCTACTTGTTTTATGGCATTTTATGCAAGATATACTACACATATGTTAGTAAAACTGGTTGATTAACTTTATGAACAGAAGTAGAATTGCAAGCATGCTGAATTGCAACTACAAACATATAAACAAAAAATTGGAAAAGAAGCTGATAGTTCAAAAAAATTAAAGAAAAATGTTCCAGCAACTTGATTGTATTAACTGGCTAAAAGTGAAACTATTACTAAACAGTTTTTTGAGGCAAATAAAACTATAATGAGAAACAACATATTAATTATTTATAAGGCTTGGTTTGGTACCTGACCACCTTGCTCAGCATAAAAGCTTGTAGATTCAAGAACTACACCAATATCATCACCAGTATTAACAGTATCAACAAACTCAGAACCCATATATATTGCTTTTACCACAGTTTCATGGTCCTATGACATGAAATGGTGAAGAAGAGAAATTAATGGAAGGCATAGAAGCTGATTCCAAAAGAATATCAAGTGCATAAACAGAGTGAAAATGTCTAATTCGGCTGCTCAACCAATAACCAAAAATTAATGTCTTCTTTGTTGTGTCCCCCTTCCACAGTTTGTAAGTTAGAAAGATGCAAACCATCAAAATATCAAGTTTGAGCAAAGAAGTAAAAGGTGTGGTGGATGAGAAGGAATAGTAGAAACTCTTCTATTTAATAGTAGGGGAGTAAATTAAGTTATTCATAAATTATTGAATCTCAACTCATTAAATGATTATAGGTACGCTTGTTTAGGTAAACAAATTGATTAATAGTTTACAAGTAGTTCACGCATATATATGTATCTATGTATCACTTGGATAGTTGCAGTTTTATTTATTATATTTACTTGAAAAAACACAATTTTGTATATTATCATCTTCTATACATATCCTATACCTAATATCAATTTTCAAGAATCATAACTTAAATGGGTAATCATAAATTTTCTTTTAAAAAAAATTCATCATTTCCTAATCAAAGATTTCATATCCAATCTTAAGTCATTCTTATGAATACAAATTCATATTTTATTACCAAAAAAAATACCTTGAACCAAGTATATTTGAAGCTATCATCTGTTGGGGCAATGCCCCTTTTGTGCAATGAGGACGTTGCATCAGCATCCATGACAATGGCACCACCAGCTTGCTGACAATAACAAAAAGAAAGTTAAAAGAGAAGCAGAAAAAAAGAAAGAATAATAAATCGGTGTTAATACCAGTCACAGTTTTGTTTATCCTTTAAATATATTGGGTTTCTTAAAAATACATAAGAAACTTGGATTAAAGCAAATAAGATACCTTTGTTTGAGCACTTCTGGATCTCTCTCTTGCAGCTTCCATAGCATTATCGAAACCTTTGACATCAACAACTAGTCCTTTTTCTTCAGCCATCAGCTGATACATAGAAAATTTAAGGAAATAAATAAAATTAAAAAAGACACAAAATATAGACTAATAGTTCCATACAGCATTATAGTGAAGCAATCCACCTACCTGTGTGAGGTCTAATGGGAACCCATATGTATCCCACAAAACAAATGCTTCCTATAATCAAGAGACAACTGCATGAGAAATAACCCATATGCCAATCCAAAAACAACTTGGAAATAATATATTGAACTATATTATATATTATAACTATAATTACATGAGGGAATCAACAATTCAAAACACATGTAAGCATGCAGTACTACAAATATGATTTAACTGCAACTTTGTGAACAACTGATCATTATGATGAAATATTTGAAATTAATGGTTCTTGATAAAAACATCACAAGTTCAAATGTAGTATTTTATTTCCTTGAAATGAAGAGAATCTCATTTAAATGACTTCCCAAAGACAGTTGAAAATAAATAACAAAAGAAGAAAAAAAAAAGCAGATACAAGAGAAATTTCATAAGCTTAATTGTTTGTTTAAATATTAAATATTGTCTGTATATACTTGCAGGAACCTAAGAAAGGGGAGGGGGGGGTAAGTAGCTGGAAATAGTAAAAACAGTAATAAAAACAAGTCAATATGACTCTTAAATAACTGAAAATAACATATTCCACTTGCCTCCCCACTCAGTATCTTTCCTTGAACATGTCGAACAGCTGTCTCAAATTTCTCAATTCCCTGGAGAAGTAAAAACAATCAGCTTTTCTTTCATCCTTTATAATATAATAATAAGAAAAGAAAAGGGTTAAAATTACTCTGTTATCCCTTATTTTATGTAATTTATTCAATTTGGTCTCTATTTTTAAAAGGTTCAATTTGGTCCTTTGATTTTCTAAAAATATGCAATGTGGTCCTTTCCTTCTAATTGAGACTAACAATATTAACTTCTTGTACATGTGACACAATAAGATAATGACATGTATGCTGTGTAAAAGAAATTAGCATTGTTAGTTTCAACTAAACAGAAAGAACCAGATTGCATGGTTTTAAAAAATTAAGCGACCAAATTGAACATTTTAATAATAGAATGATCCAAGCGAATAAATTATTAAATTGAGAGACCAAAAGAATAATTTAGTCAAAGAAAAATGACAAAAACATCCAAAGAGCAACGTATCAAGTTTACAACAAAACTAATTTGAGGGATGGCTATCATTATGCCATTAAGATTGATAAGTGACACAACACATAAAGATACATAAGTACAAGACTATTGTCACCTTAATTAAGGTTCTTCCAAAACTTTCCTCCTCCTCTTCAATTACATTTCGAATCTGCGTTTCCTGTTGTTTTAGCTCAGGGAAAACATCGCCCATCACGTTTACCACAACATTTACAAGCCTGGATTCAGTAAAAATAGGACAGAAAATCATATTACAAACAGAATGTATGTTCACACATTCATACATGACTGGAATCACCTGTGAAATGACTCGATAACAATTTTTTTAAAAAAAGTACATCAGTTTTGAAAAATCAAGTTGAAAGAATTCATTGAGGTAGAAAGTCATAGAAAATAAAAGAAAAGTACATTAGAGAACAGAGAGAAAATAGGGAATATACAAGTTGAGTCCAGACTAAATTCAATACAAAAATGAACCAATTACCCCTAAAGAGTTAAGACATATGTATATAGTTAATTGTACCTTCCCTAACCATCTAACAGAATCTGACAACTTATAACAAAAAAACCAACAACTGGTTGTTATGACAACTTGTCAGGCTGTCATTTAAAGTTAAACATGCAATATAGCTGAACTATAAGCTAACCTAACTACTCAAACACACAAAAATGTAAGTTTTATTATCCCTATGGCACTGGGATGTTGAATCTGACAACAAAGCCTTAGATCAAGCTTCAGGCAACAGGTTAAAGTTGCTAACCACTATACATACCCATTGAAAAATCCCTCCTTCGCTTTTAGAACTTCACGTCCATAACGAACAGCCCGACGGAGTATACGTCGCAGAACATACTCACGGCCTTCGTTACCTTCAAAAAGAAAAAAATACAACCTAATCAAAAAGTGGAACTCCTTATTTTTAAAGGAGGGAGTTCAATAATGTCCGCACAAACAAAATGTATTAGAACTTATATTACAGATAAATAAAAATCTAAAAATCAAAAGCCTGGGTCCGTTTGGAAAGGTAAGTTAATGGTTTTTGGTTTACAAATGCAATTTTCAAAACAAAACGCATTTAGCTAAAATGGAGATGAAATGATATTTAATTTAATGTCAAAATACTTTTATATTCATTCTCAAAACCAAGAAAAAAGTTGCAAATTTGGTTTTAGTTTTTAAACAAACATTCTCACTATATTTGACAACAACTCTTCCCATTGCCGCAAATGCTGCCGGTGACATTACAATCACCACCACTACTACTATCACCGTCACTACCACCACACAGGCACACCCTTAAACTAATCTTAATAGGATAGGAAAATTTCAAAGTAATTCTATTTTGAAACTAAAAACCAGGGGAACAAAACTAAAACTAAAATTTGGTTGTAGTTTTTGAAATTATAGAAACTTACAACTAAGAACCACCCAAAAGAGGTTCTAAATAAGGGAATTAAGGGAATTTATTTTCTTAGTGCAGCCCCCAATAGCGTACAACCCAGTCTATAAAGAACAGGCCACCCTCAAGAAGTGAGGGTAAAAGACAACAAACTTGATGACACTTGGAGTTAAAATTTGTGACTCATGAAGGAAAAAAATGCCAATAAAGAAACCAGGTCTACAATATAGTACCAGGACGAGACCCATCAGCAATGGCAAAGGAAAGAGTTCTTATGTGATCTGCAACAACCCTGTATGCCATGTCAACTTTATCTACATCATCTGCTCCAACTTTCCCCGAATATGGTCTGGCACCAGTTGCCTGCAAATGGGTTACAGGAAAGCAAAATTACATATCAACCAGAAGTGAATTATATGTTTACATCTTCATAGGCAAAGGCAGCATAACAGTAAACAAAATCATTATGACCAATGAGCTACGATGCACCGATACGATACGCGTATCGGATACGACACGTATCCGATACGGCGATACGCTTATTTTAAAATATATAGGATACGATACTTGTAAGATATGTGTTGTCATATATATCAATGTTCATACAAAATAATAATTTTGTACTTGTAATTTTGATCAAAATTCATAAATATTAAATATATAATTACTATTTTGCAAATCCAAATTAAAAATATACTTATTGTACATTACTAAAAATAATTATAAACCATTTCATCATAAATTACTTTTTATTATTTACAAATGGAAATAATATTATCAAATTTCATTCCTTTCTTAAAATTATCTATGTAGAAGTAGAAGACAATTTTCATTTACAGTTTATCAAGGACCAATATTTCTATATTTCTATATTAAAAATGTTTATATATCTTATTTAGTTGTAAAGGATATTTCATAATTTTTCAAAAATTTGAATATTTTATCGATATGTATCACCGATAAGTATCGGTGAAGTATCTGAGAGTATCGAGATTGAATAAAATTTTCATAATATTTTCAAAAGTTAGGATACTTCATTGACACGTATCGGTGAAGTATCCAAGAGTATCGTGTCGGATACGTATCGGATACGGATACGTGAAGCAAATTGAAGTATCGGTGCTTCATAGCCAATGAGTATCAGCCCCACACTCAACCCTAATCCTAGTCAACATTTATTTCACAGTTAGTTGTTATAGAGTTGCAACAATTAAATATTTAAACATTTCACTAGAACTTCTTCATGCAAATGGATAACTGCAGGTCCAAATAGGTTAGGCAATCCTCTGTTCTCTCTACACCATGTTTATACACTCCGGTATAAAAGTGATTAGTGACACCATGTTACAAGAATTACAAATTCAAATTAAATGTCAAATACAACAAATTCAGGCCAAAATGTTATCATTGTTCAACAAAGACAATGGAAATATAACAACTCTAATGCCTACTCCAACTTACCTGCTGAATACCATCGAAGATAGGCAAGAAGACATCAGTGTCATAATTGCTCATTTTGTTCTGTAGTATGGAGGTCAGACGTTCAAAACCCAAGCCTGTATCAACGTGCTTTGCAGGAAGAGGTTTAAGAGAGCCATCAGCCTCCCTATTGAACTGTTACCAGCCAAAACAATTAGTCACGTACATTCAGATTTAATGGTGATAGAACAAGGTTACACACTAAGAGTCTATCTAGATAAAAGCTTAAAAGTGCTTTTGAGAACTTATCTACTGAAAATAAAGAGTTTTTTCCAGTAGAAAAGCTCTCGGAAACTCTTAAGCTTGTATCTAAACAAGCTCCGAGATGGATTCTAATATCAACATATAAAGTACATGAATGAGGTCAGAAAAAAAGTAGGGAATAACGCATTTCTGTAGCATTAAAATACCTGAATAAAGACAAGGTTCCATATCTCAATGCAGGTAGGATCATCATTATTAACCAATGATGCAGCATCACGGTTACCAATTCTGTCAAAATGTATTTCAGTGCAAGGTCCACAAGGACCAGTATCACCCATCTCCCAGAAATTGTCCTATGCAAAGATACAAATCTAGTAAGAAACGAAGATTCAGTTCAGACACAATTAACAATACAATATTAAATAGATTTTGCATTCTTGATGATTATTTTAAATAATAAAATAAAATAAAAATTGCATTTTAGGTTTTTTCTAAAAGGAAAGGTGAAATGGTCCCAGCACTCATATGATAAGCTCAAATAATCTTTTGAGATAACTTCATTTATTACTCACAGATAACTAACTAACTGCAATCACATTGTTACCCATCAAGTACAAAAAGTAATTTATCATCACATAATCAGAATAGAGAAACAAGCTGTATGTGAAATAACATTCATCCATATATTTTGGGTCAAATAATATCAGTATAAAATGCAACTGTTTCTAGCACTAATTTGATAGAACACCTATAATAAGTTGGTAGAAATTTTATTGATTCACAAAGAAATACTGCAAGTGTCTTCTGTCCATAGTTGTTACAACTCCTACAGAGAAACTCGGTCCAAATTACACAATAATTGCCCCTGTCACACACCACTACTATAGTGAAAACATAATAGATAGCATAACTGTCAAAAGGCATAATTGCCCCTACACACTACTAAACAGAATTCATAGCATAACCGTCAAAGCATAACTTTCAGTTACACACACCTCATAAGGAGGCTTCTGATTATGATCCAGAGGCCCGCATGGATCCCATCAAAATTAATACCCATACAGTATACACGGACCAAAGTTAAGTTACAAGTTACAATAATCTTATGGAACATAGAAATTATGAAGCATCTTATCAAAATAATGCATACTGTTTACCAGAATATCAAATATATTTTGCCTGTTTTGTTAAGATATTCTATTTCACAATTTAATAGAAGATGTAATGGAAGCATACTTTACAGCCAAAAGGAAGCACACGTCCAGGAGGCAAAAACTTTAGCCATATATCTCTAGCCTCAAAATCAGGGGCCAGACCAAACTTATCATCACCACCGAAATATGTCGCGTAAATGCGATCTGATGGTAATTTATAAACCTGCAGCATGATAAAGAAGTAAATGATGTAAACTTACAAGAGTAATAATCATGCATTGCATTAATTGAGAAATCAAGTGACCATGAACTTCTCAATTTAGCAACACTGTACAGTACCATACAAATAAGTTAAACAATCTAATTTAATTGTTTTCATTGGATGAAATCATTGATTTATCTATAATTAGCAAGTAGTGGAGGTCATCCAATGTGATACCCAATGTCGATATTACAATTGACAATTGAACACTAACATACGACTGATGGATATGCAACATGATAACTTATATGTTGTTCTATATCTCCATGAATCTAGGAACTTAATAATACCTAAGTCACAAAACATCATTCTTCCTCACACAAAACTCAGTACATCAATGGTAGGCATGGTGCAATTAAATGAAGTGGAAGTATTGGTGAGAGTAATGGTGAAATTGCTAATTAAAATAGAGTAATTGAACACCAGAAGACCAACTTGCCGCTGTATGCAATGCACAATTTAAGAAACACAGAAGCCCAATAACAAAGAAAAACCAACCTATATGGCACAGAAGGGGTAGCACCAGTTAATTGCTAGCTACCTGCTAGTGTTTACTTATCATTCTCAAGCACAAAGCACTTTGCATAGTGATTTAACAAAAATAATTACCATTGGTTACAACAAAGGGGGCTTGTAAATCAAGTTCAAGAAGCAAAATAAGAAACTTCAACCGATAAAGCATACTTTGGTTAGAAGCTCCCATGCCCAGCTAATGGCTTCTTCTTTAAAGTAATCCCCAAAGGACCAATTGCCCAACATCTCAAAAAAGGTGTGATGGTAGGTATCCTTTCCTACATCATCAAGATCATTGTGTTTACCACCTGCTCGTATGCACTTCTGCGTATTGCAGGCACGAGAGAGTTTGCTCAAGGCAGTGTTAGGATCCGCAGTTCCCAAGAAAATTGGTTTGTACTGGTTCATACCTGTCACATCACAAAGAAACTTTAACAAAAAAAATAGCATATATTTTCTCACGGAAAAACAAATTACTAGATGTGTATTATTATTACAATTGCATAACATCAATACTATAACAAATTAATTAATGATATAAGAACCACTTTCCACAACAAACACCCTGTTAAAACTTACTCCCTCTGTCCCATTATAAGAATTATCCCAGGTTGTTATGCAGTGATCAAGAAAAACTATAAAAAAAAAATAAGCAAGAGGTGTCCACGAATCATTTTGGAACAAATTGACACCACACGTATTCGGACTCACTTTGAACTTCAAGTTAAAATCCTCGCATGACTGATTTCGATTTCAAATATAGCATGGTGGTACTATACAGAGACTTGAAGAAGAATTCAAAGAATCCGCACATTGAATCATTCATCGTGAAACGTACCAGCGTTGGCGAAGAGAAGAGTGGGGTCGTTGAAGGGAACGACGGGGCTGGACTTCCAGTTGACGTGATTTTTATCTTCGAAGAAGCTGATGAAAGTGTCCCTGACGCGCTTCGCCGGCCACTCCACATCGAGACTCCCAGCTCCGGTCATGGCTGCGGCGGAGGAAGGCGGAGAAGAAAGAGATCTGACGGCGCGAAGGAGGGTGGGGAGTGAGAGTGGCGGCTGCAAGAGAGGGTTACAGTTGCGGAAGGAAATGAGAAGCGCTCCAAAACCGAATCCTCTTTTCATTCACTCATGTCTTTGTTTTTTTAACGCAATGGAACGGACCAATATATATTTTTTTATTTATTTATTAATTTATTGGGCCATTCTCATTTGGTCCTTGCGAACCGGTTTTTGCCGGCCCGTCCGAGTTTTTGGAGATGCTATGATGCAACGTTAGCATCTCCGACCAGTAAAATTTGTGTCTATTTATTTCTTATTTGAAAAAGGGAAATGAGTACATAATTTCTTAGATTTTTATCTCCTTTGTCAATAGATATTTTATTTAAATTTTATCTGTTAATAAATAGATTTACGAATTTTAATTTTGTTATAATTAATTACTTCTCTATTAAATGCCTTAATTTTAATTACATATCAGTTAACTCTTATAATTTATTTATTTTTTATTTTATAAATAGTCACTTATATATTATTACATTGATCTACCAAAAAAATATATATATTATTACATTGAGATTCATTAAACTACTGAAATGGAAGAAATCTCAATTGTTTATTAGTTTTATTTTTATATTAAATATAATAAAATTCATATTAAAAGAATTTCATTAAGTTTATATTATTTAAAAAAACATCATACATGTTTTCTAATCTATTTTAATTATACCATTACGTAACAAAGACAAAAAATATATGAGATTTAAAATAAAACTAATTGCATAGTATAAATATTTCCTTTTCTTTTTAATTTATTTTAAATTTTTTGAAATATAAATATTTTATTATTGTTATGACTCAAACAACAACTTATTACTATGTATAACTTTTTATTATGTTTATCTTTTTGATTATTATTTTGGAATTAAAATAATATTCTGTTTGTATTGTAATAATATTTTTTTATGTTTATGATATGGATTTATTTTTTATATATTTTATTAGTATTATTTCTGTTTTGTATTATTGTTATTTTTATCTAATTTAAATTTGTTTATAGATTATAATATTATATATTTTTAATTATAAATGTTGGTAAATAATTTTACCAATATTGTAAAAAGCTTTACGGTATTATTTTATTTTTATTAAGAGACTAACATTTTTCCATTATGTATAAATTATATTTTTAAATCATTTTAATAGTAATTTGAATTGAATTTTTGAAATTTTAGTTTTGACATATTTGACAATAAGTTGATGTATTTTAATTTAATTTTTTTTTAAAGATCAATCTATCTATCTATTATTACTTAAAAAATAGAGTTTTGAATGGTCACATGTCAATTTTTTATTTCTTTTTATCTTCTAAAAAATATTTTTCATTTACTTTAACACACTTTTACTTTTATAAAAATTATTATAATATTATTTTGTAATATTTTAAAATATAGATAAGTTAAAATTTGATTTGTTCAATAAATTTTTTAAAAATTTCATTTTTATAATACTACTTTGTAATATTTTGATATTGTAATTACAATAAGTACTTATTGTTTTTATAATATATAAATATTTTTATATTCATTATCAGCATTATTTTTTATCTCTAAAAAATGTCTATCTCCTAATTATTTTTTTCCTCTCAAAAATATCTTTTCACTTACTTACATATATTTTTACTTTTAAAATTTTTATTATAATAAAACATAAAAATAGCTACTTTCAATTAAAGGTAACAAGATGAGTTTCACTCAATGGACTAATTCGCATAAGTTCAATTTGTGAATCTACTGACTTACTTTGATATGATATTTCTAACTTATCAAAAAATTGGTTTAGAGGGGTTAACTCACTATTTTTTTTTTATTTCTTATATTTTTTGGTTACTTTTTTTTTAATAGTAGGATATCATTAAAATATATGTGTACATTAAGTAAGAGTAAATAGTTTAGGAACAATATCTAACTTGAATACTTCTATTCTTCTTATTTAAAAAAAAAACTCAAATAATATATTATGTTATTTTAATATAAAAAATAATTTTATAAACTAATATATTTTATAATTTTAAACTAATATATATATATATATATATATATATATATATATGTGTGAACAATTTAATTTTGTTTAGCATCAAAGACAATCGAAGCAAGAATTTAGCATACGTCTGGTGGATAATTCATTATCAAGAACTCATTGAAAACTGAAAATTGAAATCTGGTGGATAATTCATTATCAAGAACTCATTGAAAACTGAAAATTTAAAAACATCCAACATTATCAAGAAAATAAAATTCCAAAGTGGTATCTCAAATGATACTTGTATTATCCATGTTGGAATAACCCTATGTTAAAAATCGTGTATAAAATAAGGTACAAATGGCGATATTTGTTAATTACGGAAATATAAAAGAGTAACGTATCGAGCTAATAACTTGTACACCCATGTTGTGTTTTTTTAATCCATAGATGACTCAATTAACAAAAAAATAAAGCTTGCTTATAAACAACGAAAGAACAGAGAATCTCTTTCCATTTACAATGAAGATGTGATGCACTCGGAGTTAAATAAACAATAAAAGTAAATGCTTTGAAATTGAAACAATTTGGATGAAGCGATTAACAAACATTAAAAAAATAATGAGTGAGCATATCATGCGAGGAATTTTTTACCAAAATATTATTTAAAAAAAAATTACAAGATTAACAACTGTGCAGGTTTATCTACCACACTATAACCATTTACTGTGTATGCTCAGAATTTGGTTCTCCGAGAACCGAATTCTGAGTTGGTTTTATATATTATTTTTTTTCGTGTTTGTGGGGAAATTTGGGCAGATTAGAACGGCCCGTTCTTGGCCCGTTTCAATTTCAAAAAATTCACTTTGTGGCCTTAAGCGGAACGGCCCGTTCTGATTTCGGAACGGGCCGTTCCACTTCCAAAATCTGCCCAAATTTCTCACCAACACGAAAAAAATATATATATATAAAACCAACTCAGAATTCGGTTTCCCGGGAACCGAATTCTGAGTTGAAAAAACAAAAAAAATTACACTTTGAAGCTCAGAGTTCGGTTCTTCGGGAACCGAATTCTGAGCATGCACAATAAATGATTCTAGTGTGGTAAATAAACCTGCACAGTTGTTAATCTTGTAAATTTTTTTTTTAAATAATATTTTGGTAAAAAATTCTCATGCGAGAGAATAAAGTCATTGACCTTGATATGTAAATTAGAAACATATTAAGATGGGGCTAATATTATAGTTTGGGTTGAAGCCTATTCCATTTTAGCCAAAACCTGTGCAAGGAAAGTGAGTATAAAGAACAACCAGTGCTAAAGTACCTAGTAAAGTTGCTTATAAGTTATTTAGGCACAATAAAAAAGAATAATACATATAAAGGGCTTAGTTACCAAAACTCAAGTCTAACACCTAGATATGCTATAAATCATTACTACAAATATATTAATTTATTATCATATTCCTTGTATCAGGGCCATTATTAGCGTAAGTAATGACACATGTTTTGCATGTACTTCAGCCTTAATCATATTCAAAAGGAATGCCACAAACACTTTTTTACTAAAATGATATCTATTATTAGTTGGAATTTAATGATAATCTTAGTAGAGTTTAACGCCTCGTTAAATAAATTTGTGATTTTTATTGAACTACAATTAATAATGATAATGAATAAAGTGTTATTAATATTTTTTATCAATTACATGTTAAAAATCTTTTAATCAAACATTATTACCCACTTATTGTAGATTTATTAAAGAGATTTTCACTTTTGACATCAAAAAGTCTTCTTACTTAAATATACCCACCAAAATAAGAGCGGCGTATTGGTTTAGGATTTCATAGGATTTTAAAAGACTTTTTTTGAGTAAAAAAGTCCGTTGGTATTCAATTATAATTTTATGTTACTTAAAAATAATTAAGTGGTATTCAATATGAATTTTCAATATTTTTTAAAGAGTCCATTAAAATTCACTGGTATTTATTTAAGACTTTTTACAACTTAAAAACAATTAATTGGTATTGAAAAATATAGAAATTTAAAAAGATTGTTGTATTAGAGGGATTTTGAAGGATTTTTTAGTTGTATCTATAAATACCAAATTCATAAAACAATCTCATCCAAATCCATCAGATTTTGGAGGATTGTTTGAAGTAACTTTTTAAGTGCTTCAAGAATTTTCACGTGAGTTTTTCATCTTTTTCTTCTATGCTCATGTCTTCTCCATTTTTTTCTCTCTTGCTAATAATACTGCAATATTGCTCATATATAATACTATACTACTGGTTTTATTCCATTATCCTATTTGGTGAAATTTCTATATGTAAATGATAGTGTTATTGACTTGTTCTATTTTTTTTCTCCGTTTTCTTTAATTAACTTGCTCTATTAGTTGAGATTGTTCCTTAGTTATATAATATAGAAAACGTTTGAAATTTCAACTTTTAAGTAATAATTTTTTTTATAACACGAGTCAATAAAATAGAAAGGTGAAAGATAAAATAGATATCATGATCTTTATAATCAATTGTAGATCTTAAAGACCTTGTAATCAATTTAGATTTATTAGAACAATATATATATATATATATATATATATATATATATATGTATATATATATAAAAGATGAATTTGAGTTAGAGTTTCTGTGAGTAAAATGAGATAAGAATGAATCTTAGTTGGGGAAAGAACAATCTTAGCACAAAAACTGCGATCTCTCTCTCTCTTAAATTTGTTACTGTTATCATTCCTCCTCAACAATTATTTTATTTTATTTTTTTACTATGATTTTTTTTTAATATTTTTATATTGTGAAATTATGATTTTTTATATTTAAAAAAAATTAACATAAAACATTGCAATATCTTAGAATTCAATACTAAAAATATTTTTTCACGAATGAATAATTAAAAATTAAAAAAATTATTTTGTACCTGTAACAAATTTCATATATATATATTTTTTCTTTTAGTTGATGTTTGTAAATTTTTACTTCAATACCAATATAAAATGAAGGACATATTTAGTTATAAGATGGTAGGATAGCTGTCTCACTATTTTTTTTTTAATTATTTATAAATAAAATATTTTAAATCATAAATTATAAAAAATTGAAATGTTGTTTAGAATAATTTTCAGCATGTGTAACACTACATAAATTTCTTCGTAAAAATGTCATTTTAATGAATTTTCAATTGGAGTGGTAGACGAACCTTCATTTTTAACATTACCGGTTCATGAAAATCATAATTTTGAGTCTATTATTAAAACTCAGGAACAAGAGCAAAAAGATGTTAATGCTTAGAGAGCTAGTATAATTATGAATACGTGAGTCAATGTTATTTAAAAGGACACGATATTATGGATAATAATAATAATAATTATTATTATTATTATAATTATTATTATTTATCTGGATATTGTTGTTTTTTTTTATTTTTATATTTGACTCTTTTTAAA